>NC_140588.1:726562941-727192548 GCF_964204655.1 Triturus cristatus
CTTTTTTAAAGTTACTGATTGAACTTGATAAATAAAAAGAATATGTGCGCCATTTTGTAGGCTCGAGCATGCATAGTGCATACACCTACAAAATGATGCGACAGCCACATCATAGTGCCTTTTTTACTTTGTTTTCTTTAGCCATGCTGCATAGCACCAGAGATGCTGTACAATGTGACTAAAAGACATTGGCAAAGCCAATTGTTCCCAAAGCTCAGAATTATTGGCTTTGCAATGCAGATTAAAAGTGAAATTTCAAATCCCAGAATGCAAAGTGCTGTTGGCTCTAAGCACAGGATTGGATGAAAGTGTCACTCATGATATTTTCCCTCGCCTTCTTGTCCGCATTAGTCCATTCTAGTACAGTATGAACGTGGATGTCAACAGAAGTGGCGTGATATTGTGAAAGAGAAATGCGCCCTGAAACCACCACTTCTGTGCACTGTGACATAACTTAGTCAGACACATGACAAATAACATTGACTCCTTGCTCTAGGGGTCTGATCTGAGGACGTGTGTGTGATGCCCCATCCCCAGTATAATAGGGCTTTATTTGTTTGCTCGGATCAGCAGTGCCTTGCAATTGGCTTCAAGTGTGTAGTTTGGCTGGAGTTCTCATGTGAGGGCCAGTTAAACAAGCATTTGCAATGCAACACGTCTCGTACTTATGCGATTTTAAGATATTGGCATTGTAAATGACAATGCCTTTTATTTATGTTTTAAAAACGAAAACAAAAATAAAAGTCATTGCTATTTGCAATGTCAATAGCTCAAACACCCATAAACGCGAGACCTATTGCATGCAAATGCTAGTATTGTTAGGCACGGGGAGATTAAGTGATTTTGCCCAGAATCACAGGATGTTCAGCGTCATTGCCGAGACTCGAACCCGGTTCCCCAGATACAAGGTCAACTCCTCTCCCCTAATGGTAATGAGAGTTTTACAATTCCGTTTGAACCATTAAGTACATTTTAAATATTTGACAATGAAAGCACTGTTCTTGGTAGCAATCATATCTACTAGAAGCACATAGAAACTTGGTGCTTTATTGTGCAGATATCTCTCTTTGAGAATGATGGAGGAAGGGATTGTGCTAAAACCTAATCGTGCTTTTCTCCCCAAAATTTCAGCTAAATTTCACAGAGAACAGGGAATTAAATTGCCAGTTTGTTTTGTTTCCTTACCCGCCCTCTAAGGATAAGGCGGAAGAGTTGAGGCCTTTACTTGATGTAAAGAGAGCAGTTTCCATTTACTTGGAAAGATTGAATGTCTTTAGAAAGAAAGATAATTTTATGTGTTACATCTGCACTAGATGGACAAGGATGTAAGACATCTATCATCTTAATAGTAGAAAGATTTTTTTATTATATCCATGGCTTATTTTTTATCTCACATTGCAGTTCCAGAAGGAACATGTGAGAGATGGATAGACAGCTTTACGCACCTGGAGAAGTGTGGAGAAGTGTGGCTCAATGGTTAGAGCGGCAGACCCTGATGCAGAGGTCTGGCCCGGGACCAGGGCTCAATTCCTGCCTTGGCGGCTCTTGGATTCCATTTCCCTGGACCTGATAATTCTCGCCTCGGTGCCTATTCTAATCATGGGTCCCTCTGGGCAATAGCTTGCTTAATCTCCACAACGGCCCCCACAGCGCTAGGAGCCTGGCTTCACCTTGGGGGTGCCCAGGAATGGACATCTCACAGGAAAACCAGGAAGGGTTCCACAGCGGTATGAATACAGCACTACGAGACCCCTGGGTAGAAGTGCGCTATATAAGTACAAATACATTTACCTCCTCTCATCACCCCCTCCACCAGGACGTACTTTTCAATTACAGATCTAATCCCAAACACTAGAGGGAGCTAATCAATGGACATCTCACAGGAAAACCAGGAAGGGTTCCACAGCGGTATGAATACAGCACTACGAGACCCCTGGGTAGAAGTGCGCTATATAAGTACAAATACATTTACCTCCTCTCATCACCCCCTCCACCAGGACGTACTTTTCAATTACAGATCTAATCCCAAACACTAGAGGGAGCTAATCACTGTACCAAAAGAATGCCAGTAAGGCATTCTGTTTGTTTGTGAAAAATTGCTGCGTTTCTTCTCTAATGCCAACCTAGAAATTGCTGTTTCTGCTGTATTTAAATTCTCCAATGTTTCAGGATCAGAAAAATAAGGGGTGGCATTACAGTATTGGGACCCTTATCGAAATAAGAAAAAAGAGTTAGCATCGATGATTTTAGATCCCGGATGCCCTAAACCTCATAAGCATGTGACAACTGTTCGCTTTATATTTTCCCTGGGCTAACGTTAGGGTGTGACTACAGAGCTACTCCATTAGCCCTTCCATCCCCTGAGAAACGAATTCCGTTCGAAATGCGGGTAAGCAAGGATGCAGGAATGAATGTTACTTGCACTGTTACCCATAGAGGTTAAGAGTCACGCATGTTTTTAAGTACTGTGGTCTACCACAGATAAGGTGTGTGTGAGGTATGTACGGGAGTATTTTATGAGAGTCTGTTTTACATTGATAGCATCCACGGTCACGGACTGGTTCTATATAGAATGCGAGCATAATCGCCACCGCACAATATATCAAACACGCCAATTAACTGTACAGAGCCACTAATTGTGAGTGACACAGACTTGGATACAGCTGCACACTATTATGCCTTTTGACCACTAGGCACTTATAGGTGTGGCTCTTGATTTCAAACACGAAATTGAAACACGTCACTATGGAAATACCTTGATGAAAACCGATTTATATGAATTGGATATGTGTTTCTTTGTGTTTTTTCTTACAGATGGATTCATAACGCAAGACAGATTATTTAATCCGTCTCCCATACAAGGAGTAGCTACTCTACCCTTGTCCAGTAATAAAACAGAATAGGGAATTCCACCTTCTGTATCCCAGGGTGGTTGCATTTGCCCTGAAGAAAGTCCTGGACCTTTAAGGCCACAGTGGACTGAAACATGTTGGCACTAGGGTCATAGGACCATAATATTCCTATACATAACCCTACTTATTATTTTTAATCAACCCAGACAGACCCAAGAATAAAGGGAAACCGGGGATCTGCCTGAGGTTTTTTATTTTATAGCCTCCCTGGTTTGCAACTTCTTCAAAGCGCTCCCAACACTGTGGTCGAGCCCACCCCGACTTTTAGGCGTCGGGGTGACCCGATGATGAAGCATGACACCACTAGGGTGTGTGAGGGTAATAAAAACTAAAAGGAATTGCTTCCTTGCTCACCTAGGGGTGAAGTTATAAGTTCCCCAGCTCATCGAATAAATCCATCTTTAGGGAATATTAAAGACCACGACATGGTCAGTTGGAGTAAAATATTTTTGTGTTAATATTGAGATTGGGAGGTGTTACTCTGACCTAGATCCTCTCTACCCTTTGGGCACGAGAATTTTGTTCTCAAATAGCCCCTGTGTAAAATAAGTTTAGCGCAGCGCACAGCTGTAGGGTTTCCACACAGAGAATATCTGCAAAGGGAATCACTTCGGTGGATTTGCAGTTTCTCACATTATTTCTCCCACTACATACACTTGCCCACCTTATTTTAAATACTTTATACACCGGATACCCAGGATGGCCGAACTATTCGGTATTGGCTTTTCGGATGAAGACGCTTCCGCAATATTAGCGGGTCCATCATTGTTGTCAGACACTAATATTAACCAGACTTTGACCCAAGCTCAAAACTGGGATGAGCTGAAAGAATTAAAACGATGTCAGATGAAAATATTGCTGCACGGGGCAATAATGACGGAATATCTCCGTGGTAATGTGGCACCTACGGGCTTACTGGTGACTAACGCCCCAAGAATCTTCCTTGATGATCCCCAATTTTAAAAAAGAATGGTCTCTTATTGCTTGGAGATGCTCACGTGATTGGCTTATTTTAATAATCAACACAGCCAAACGTCTGTCAGAGGCCCTACTGATAAAAATAAAGATCAGTGAGGACTCTTTACTGACAGAGATCAAGTTAACTCTCTATAAAAAGAAACTCGAAGAAGTAAATAAAGAAGTAAATGAACATAAAGAGTATCTGATGCAAAATAAGATAAACAAACTGCAGAAAGATCTGAAGAAATTCAGCCATGAGAAGGTATATCCTTATATTAAAGATGACTACAAAAGCCAAGTCCCATCTGACTCAGGATCCACAAGAAGTGAACAAACAGGATCATCTGATTCAGAGTATGATGACTGGTCGAGTGATGGGTCAAATAAGAGCTGGCGTGGCAGGGCAAGAAGACCCCGCAGGGGTAACTACAACCCAAGATACGGACATCAACAGATGTTTCCTTGGCCAGGCCCTTTTGGACCAGTCCAATATCAGGGCCCCCCTCAATTCCCAACAGGACCATACTACCAGCCGGACTTCAACCAACATTTTTTAGGTCAGGGCGGAAGAAGAGGGAGACGAGGAAGAAGGGGAAAACGAATCCAGTGGGAAGAAGAACGGAGCTCAATCAATACCAGGAGCAGCAGCAGGGAACAACAGCCGAGTACAAGCAACACGAGGGACTAATTGTAAACCTTACGGATGTCATCCTCACCACAGACGAGCAAACGATTCTGAATAAAGGCCTTGGATTCGTTCCCACTACTTATCTGGACAAATTCCGTCTGCGATGCGAGTTAGGGGAATTCTTTCGAAAAATACGATTGAAAACCTTCTTTCAAGACAAAGAAAGACCAGCTGAAGACAACAATTACACGGGGTTAAGACCAAAATCTTCTTTTCTCCCCCCCACCAACACGATGCCTCCGGAAGTATTATCCTTTGAGGAAGCAGTCAGCAAAGAAGTTGAATTACTTCAACCCAAAAGAAACGGATTTAACAATCTGAGCAAAAAAGAACGTGCAGCTCTAACCACCCTACAATCAAGAACGGACATTATCATCAAACCAGCGGATAAGGGCGGGGCTACCGTGATACAAAGTACTAATGCTTACAGAACAGCATGTCTGAATCTACTGGCTGATACTAAATACTACAAAAAAATCAACCGGGATCCCACACAACGGATAAAAACAACTATCATGACACTAACAACTGATGCCCTAACAAAAGAATGGATTACGAAGAAAGAACATGAATTTCTGAACCAGGAGAACCCCAGAATTCCCTTGTTCTATACCATCCCTAAAATACACAAAGGGAAGAACCCTCCCCCGGGGAGACCTATCGTCTCAGGGATAGGTTCCATTCTGGAACCTTTGTCAAAATATACTGACTGGTTCTTACGTCCCTTGGTCAAGAAGATTAGATCATATGTTCAAGACACCAAACACCTCTTTAATCTCTTGACACAGGTTGAATACGATCCAGCCGTTAATCTGTTGGTATGTTTAGACGTAGAAGCGTTATACACAAACATACCTCAGGCGGAAAGCATCAGAGTGATCCAAGAGATACTCAGGAAGGAAGATTGGGGATGGGCAGCACCCATTGACTGGGTGATCACCCTCATACACTTGGCATTGACAGAGAATTTTTTCACCTTTGAAGATCAACTATACTTACAAATACATGGGACATCGATGGGGAGCACATTTGCCCCTAGTCTGGCATGCCTGTACGTCAGTTATTTTGAGGACCTTCACATCTGGACTCAAAATCCATACAGTATACATATCTGTAAATGGTATAGGTACATCGATGATGTCCTCATGATCTGGAGAGGTGATCTAACCAGTCTTGAGAACTTCAAAATGTGGATTAATTCCCTAAACCCACATCTCCACTTCACTATGAATGTAAACAAAGAAAGTATCTCGTTCCTAGATGTTACATTCACAGCTAAAGATGGCACACTGGAAAGTTCGCTATATACAAAGCCAACGGACAGGAACAGTCTATTGAGATTTGATAGTGCCCACCCACGATCCTTAAGAGAGAATTTACCAGTAGGCCAATTCTTGAGGATTCGTAGGAACTGTTCCAACCTTCAAACATACAAAAAAGAGGCAACCATTCTGAGCGAAAAATTACAACAGAAGATGTACCCGAACAAAATCATACAAAGGGCTAACAAAAGAGCACGCAACACACCAAGGGAAGCACTGTTAGAGACACACACTAAGGAACAATCAGACCAACTTATATGTGTAACAACATATAACTCATCATCCAATGACCTGAAAAAAATAATAAATAAGAGATGGTCAATATTGACATCGAACAGGCTATCCTTTGAAAAACCCATGTTCTCATTTAGAAAAAATTCTAATTTGAGAAATGCACTGGTACACACTAACTCCTTCATCCCTAAACAAACTAATCAACAGACACTATGGGGATTACCACCAGTAATGGGACACTATCCGTGTGGGTCATGTGTAGCCTGCCCCTTCACTGAACACACTAAAACTTTGGAACTGGGACTTAATTTTCCATGGGAGCAGAGATCGCACACCAATTGTAACTCCGAGTCTGTGGTCTACATGATAAAATGCCCCTGCGGACTTATGTACATTGGTATGACGAGTCGTATGATCAAAGTCCGCATCAGCGAACACAGAAGCACTATACGCAGATCTGTCACAGCCACAAGGCTTACTGCCCATTATCAAGAGAAAAAACATAAGGACACAGAGCTGAAGTGGACAGTATTAGAAAAGGTTACCACGTTGGGTAATAACTTGCAGCAAAAACTTCTAGAACGTGAACAACGATGGGTGTATCGCCTAAAGACCCACGAGACGGGTCTTAATGATGGTATCCCTTGGAACCAATTGAATAAATAGATGGAGCACAGTAATCTCGATGAGCACGGGAATAATTCTAAATGTCCACCTGAAATCTGTGGGGAACCCTCTACAAACTACCATCTCCCTAGTGGGGTCCGTAGTTACCACATAATGTGAGACACTGATTACCTTAGACTTTAAAATAGTCAACCATCCTATATATGCAGCATGTACACTAAAGTGACGTAACACTCCTAAGACACCATTATCCATCAGTGAATATACACTCCCTCTTACATTCTATTCAAGACTGGTCTTAGAATTATGAGTAAGTGATGTCAAAAGATTATCAAAAGATTATCACGGATATCATATGAGCCCCGGGATACGAACGTTGCTTTAGATCTCCAAGCAGACGACGAAACTGATCGGGACACCAGCCTGCGCATGCGCAGAGAAAATACATCCTAAACTATGTCTCGATCTATTTACTAATATAATAAAACATATACTCGTTTTAGGAATTTAAATGCATAATTTACGAGTGTTCATGTAGACATCTACATTCGTGTACAATCGGAACCACGGTTCCATTAGCGAGCGATGTACCGTTCCTCTGACAAGCCCCTGCTTCCCATTGGCTTCCACATTGGGTTAGAGGTCACGTCTGACCAATCCTGTGCGGGGAACTTCCCCGATCACGTGCTGACGCGGACCTATCCCGTCAATAGCTACATCAACACGGAAGTATAAACCTTCCTAGACCCGTAACACGGCGCGAAACGCCGGGGATCGGGTCCTAATAGGTGGCGAAGCGGAGCAGGACTCTTGACGAAGTAAGTCTGGGATACTAGGATGAATCTCTTTAAATATTGGGACCCTTATCGAAATAAGAAAAAAGAGTTAGCATCGATGATTTTAGATCCCGGATGCCCTAAACCTCATAAGCATGTGACAACTGTTCGCTTTATATTTTCCCTGGGCTAACGTTAGGGTGTGACTACAGAGCTACTCCATTAGCCCTTCCATCCCCTGAGAAACGAATTCCGTTCGAAATGCGGGTAAGCAAGGATGCAGGAATGAATGTTACTTGCACTGTTACCCATAGAGGTTAAGAGTCACGCATGTTTTTAAGTACTGTGGTCTACCACAGATAAGGTGTGTGTGAGGTATGTACGGGAGTATTTTATGAGAGTCTGTTTTACATTGATAGCATCCACGGTCACGGACTGGTTCTATATAGAATGCGAGCATAATCGCCACCGCACAATATATCAAACACGCCAATTAACTGTACAGAGCCACTAATTGTGAGTGACACAGACTTGGATACAGCTGCACACTATTATGCCTTTTGACCACTAGGCACTTATAGGTGTGGCTCTTGATTTCAAACACGAAATTGAAACACGTCACTATGGAAATACCTTGATGAAAACCGATTTATATGAATTGGATATGTGTTTCTTTGTGTTTTTTCTTACAGATGGATTCATAACGCAAGACAGATTATTTAATCCGTCTCCCATACAAGGAGTAGCTACTCTACCCTTGTCCAGTAATAAAACAGAATAGGGAATTCCACCTTCTGTATCCCAGGGTGGTTGCATTTGCCCTGAAGAAAGTCCTGGACCTTTAAGGCCACAGTGGACTGAAACATGTTGGCACTAGGGTCATAGGACCATAATATTCCTATACATAACCCTACTTATTATTTTTAATCAACCCAGACAGACCCAAGAATAAAGGGAAACCGGGGATCTGCCTGAGGTTTTTTATCTTATAGCCTCCCTGGTTTGCAACTTCTTCAAAGCGCTCCCAACACTGTGGTCGAGCCCACCCCGACTTTTAGGCGTCGGGGTGACCCGATGATGAAGCATGACACCACTAGGGTGTGTGAGGGTAATAAAAACTAAAAGGAATTGCTTCCTTGCTCACCTAGGGGTGAAGTTATAAGTTCCCCAGCTCATCGAATAAATCCATCTTTAGGGAATATTAAAGACCACGACATGGTCAGTTGGAGTAAAATATTTTTGTGTTCACTACCTACACCCCCTCATTTACCAGTATCAAGTTACAATTTCTGACCTGGTCTGGCTACTTTTTGATCAGCATTTACATGTCCTCTCTAAACTTTTGAAAGCTGACTCATGTTCTTTTTAGCTCTATTCACTGGCTAGTGAATTAACTCACGCCTCTATCAACATCCATTTCCATCTCTGAGGTAGAGTAGTTTCTAGAATGTAAGAGCTTTGATACAGACCTATGGTCACGGATTCCTTTTGAGTATTCCCCAGGTGTCAGACTGGACCCGAAACTTTTCAGTGGTGCTGGTAGGTGTTGCCATGCAGCTCCACACTGATGCCGTACTATTCCGAAAATGGCATGCGGAGCCTATATAGGCATCACTTCTGCGTGCTGCCAGTTTCTTTCTTTCCACGTCACCAGATTTGGACCCAGACTACCTGTCGTTTTTTTTTTTAAACCAGTACCTCTTTAGAATTTTCAGTTGCAAGGGAAATGTCACCTCCACAAATTACAGGCTTTAAACACTGTAAGGACCGTCGCAAACAAATGTCTGTGACAGATCTGCCTCAGATCTGCCTGTGCTGCCTTGGGTGGAGTCACAACTCAGAGGCCTGCAGTGATTGCACATCAAATGAATCCGAAGGCCATACAAGATCGCTAGGCAAAACTTTGCATAGCCCAGCACCAAAAGACTCCAGAACAAGACTAGTACAAGTCTGAACACAGAGTAGCTGTTCTAGATGTTAATCTTCGTCTCAATCAAAGTCGTTAGGTAAGTTGAAGGCAAAGCACAAGAAATCAAAGTGGTCCTTCTCACCACTCACATTCTGCTGAGAAGGTGGTGGGGCAGCGCTCTTCATCTCAATCTCGCTCCCAAAATCGATCAACTTCGGAACTTATCCCTCAACATGTTCCGGCATAACCTGAGCTTCCAGGACCATCTACCACTCTACAACAGATCGATGAGTTCTGTGAGGCCATGCTCTAACTCTATATTCTTGGCAACTCTCTCTAGTCCTCCTTTGGGCCCCACAATTCCCGTGCTCTCCAGGCCACTGGAGTCAAGCTAGCCTGGCTGATGAGGGGTGAAACCCCGAAACTGGTCCAAGGATGCTTGTTTCCATTCCATGGAGGACCTGGCCTGGCAGTTCGGGCTGGACTGTTCCCATATGGAGCAGGGTCAAGACTGATTTGCATATGGCTGGGGTCAAACTGGAATGGCATGGGGAGCAAAAAAACAATGGATTTAGGCCCAGATCTCTGTACTGGGGTGAATGTATGACTTTGTTCTGCATTCTGTCCATCAATTGTTCTTTTTGCACTTTAGGAAAGTGGGCATTTTCTTGCTTAACCATCCTGTGTGCCTCTGCCATTTCCCCATCTGGGTTCAGAGTGACAGGAGCAGGGATGTGCATTCACACTAGACAGACACGAGGTGGGTGGGGGGGGGATTAAGGTTTGTACTGCCTTTTTTTGGGTGACTCATAGCCAGGCTGAATAGACCTAGCTGCATTTAGAGTAGTGGGAGGACTTGTCGCTTGCACCTGAATGGACGGTGGCTGCCCTCCACAAAGCTGCCTTCCCCCTCCTGGAGTGAGCCTGGCCTGAGCCAGGCAGAACTGGTTTATGTATGCCAGTGGAACTTTGTGCCAACTTCAAAGGGAAAGGTGGTATAAATATTGGGGCCCTGACCCCAGGATTTTGGAACTCTTTAGAATGAAGAAACTTGCCAAGAAAAAGAGCCTGGGAAGCTGTGAGGAGGTACTACCATTTTGTTGGCATCCAATGGCTGCTTCTGTCTTGGGCAGTGAAAAAACCGGACTGAACTTTCTACAACGTCTTCTTCTGAGTATCTCCAAGAGCTTGAAGTAGAGCTTGTCTCCTGTTCAAGAAGTCTCAGGAACGGAAAATACTTCGTCTTCTCCTGGGTACCGCCTCTGGGACCGTGTGTTTCATTTGCCAAAAGAGAGTAACCACAATCCGACACCATCACCAAAACCACCGGCGGTTCCGTGACTTGAAGGCACAGCAGAGGGCACCGCCACACTTTTCACTGCAGCCCTGGTCTTACCGATGACGAGGTCTGCCACTGCTTGCACAACGACTGCACTTATTTATTTTATTTTATTTATTTCATTTCTAAAGCGCTACAGCTACCCAACAAAGGGTTTCCCGGCGCTGATGATTCCGTGCATTGAGAAAATCAGGATTTTTAGATGTTAAACAGCCAGGTTTTTAAGGCTTTCCTGAATTTCAGGTGATTCGTTTCCTGCCTAAGATATTTTATTTTATTTATTTCATTTCTAAAGCGCTACAGCTACCACTTCACTCCACCCCCGGGCTTACCGCTACTGCCTGCACCGTGGTTTGGGGGCACCGCTCGTGAGTTACACAAAGCACCTCCCCGTACAACACTGCAGTCTTGGCCTACCGATGCCAGCCTCATCGATTCTAGTTCATCAACAGACACCGAGTCCTACACCATGACTGTTAGCACAGTGACGAGCATCGCCCCACTTCGCACCGCAGCCCTGGTTTCATCAACTCTGCTGGACGGCCGCCACTGAGCCACTGCCTAGCAAACAACCTGATGGCACAGCATGCCACTCCTTTCACACCTCAGCCTCGACTTCCGCCGCAGCCGGCCCACTACGCCGTGGTCGGCCAAAACAAAAGGTAATGTTTTAGGGCCTTCTGACACCGCAGTCGGGCCGCACCAACACGGTCGGCAGGAACTCTGGGATTTATTGGTTCACACCGCCGGGGTAGCCCCTGAAGAAGCTATCCACCTCAAGGAACTATTTCTAAAGTATATTTTTGATTATTGATATTCTTGAATGATTGTATTTTGGTTTTTTATCGTTTTGGTCTTGATTTACACAGATAAATATTGGCTATTTTTCTAAACCTGGTGTGTTGTCCTTTTGTAGTGTTTATTCTGTATTACTGCGAGTTATGTGCAAATGTTTTACACATTGCCTCTGAGATAAGCCTGACTGCTCGTGCCAGGCTACCAAGGGGGTGAGCTGGCATCATTTTAGAAGTGTCATTCCCTTAATCTGTCTAGGAAGAAGGGTCCCTACTTAGACAAGGTGCAAACCATTGCCAACTAGAGACCCCCATTTCTAACATTACGTGACCTAATTATGCGGCATCATGCTCATAAGGTTCCCTGGTTCAGGTTTATCCATAGCTGGTGCAAGAAGTTGAAGCTATTTAAATACTGGGAAACCCCTTAACAAATTCATAAAGTGAATGGGCAGCCTCTAAAAGCTGCATACTGGCACTATGTTCGTGAGTCCCAATATAGAAAGGGTAATTTGGGCAACTTGACTGAGTGGTTCTTCAAGATCAAACCAGCTCTGGCATTTGAGCATTTTTTGGACACTGTTACCACTCCCCTTGCTAAAAGTCTTTATTTAAGGTTCAGGTATGGCTGTCTGCCTCTGAGAACGCTCAGCAGCATCTGGAATAAAAATCAGGCTCCCGCAGTATGCCCAGTTTGTGAACTGGACCTGGAGTCATTGGATCACATTTTAATTGTATGTCCTGGTAACCAAGACGTACGTCAAAAGGGGCTTCCACCAATCTGTCTGAGCCTGGGGATCACACAGTACCAACAGGCCCAACATATAATGAGGACAGATACATCAGAACCTGTTGTGTTGTCAGTAAGTCAATTTCTCCTTAATGTCTAGAACCTGTTGTGTTCTCAGTAAGTAAAATTCTCCTTAATGTCTGGTACAAGCGTGAGAAGCTTTTGAGGTAAATTTTCATAATGAGGCATTTTCAGGTTTCTAGAGCTCTTAGTAAAAGTAATTATACTTGTGGGACATTCTGGGGACATAGTGAATGATGTTTTAAAGTTCAGATTGTAATTCTCTTTTGCATTTTAAATTGTCCTATGATGCACTTTGATGTATGTCATTACTGCTGACCATTATTTTATCGTCTTTTAATCTGTTTTTTCTAATGTGATTCCTGCTCATCATCATTTTATTGCTTTTTTAATCTGCTTCTCATCAAATTTTAACTGCAAATAAATATGACGTACTTGTGTATACTTTGATGGTATGTTCTACCGAATAAAGCGCTTTGATGATGATAAAGGAGAGTGCTTCTTACGCCATGGTGATTCTTCCAGCAAACCAAAGTCCTTGACCTCCAGCTTCCCACCTTGAAGGTCAAGACCAAAGTCCTAACAGACGTCCTCCAGCCAAGGCAAACATCCACTCTGCCCCATCTGCCTTTCAATGAGGCATTTTTGGATACCTTGTTCCGGGCATGGGCCAAACCTTTCTTTGGCCCCCAGTAAACCATGAGTTTCTGCAACGCCACTTCCCTGCCCCAGACAACCCTGCTTTTTTATCTCAGCACCCCTCCCCTGAAAGCTTGGTGGTGCAGGTGCCTATAAGCTAGGCAAACACATTCCCAACTACTCCCCCTGATAGGGAATCAGAACAGTGGAGACATTTGGATAGAGAGTCGTCTCATCCACTAGCTTGGCTCTTAGGTCGTTGAATGCCATCTGTCTCCTGGGTGATATTTCCACGTCCTTTTGGATTCGGTAGCTCAGGTCCTCCAAGGTGTTTCTGAAGATTTCTGATCTTTCCTTGCTGAGGCCATTCTCCACCACGCTTCTGTCTGTGGTCAAGCAGGTTCTCAGGTGAGGAACAGTCATCCCGTATGGACATACCCTATGATTGGATATGCTTGCTTGGGGACAAAGTAGATTCCACTCCAGAGCAGTTCAAGAAGAGTAGAGCCATGACATGCTTCCTGGGCTTATCTGCGTTACCTTGCCAACTGCATCAACCTTATCACTCCTTTTGTGACTTTGCCAGAGGCACCCTGTATCATCAGTCAATACTACCTCAAAAAGGTGCCCAGCAGTTTTGAGGTCGAAGCCATGGTGCCCAACGCCCTCGCGGTCAAGGTTATTGGGCCACCAAGTTCACTGCAGCCCCACCTTCGAAACCCTTTTAGTGTGCCTTTAGTGGAGCCCATCCATCCGGTAGGAGAAGGATCTGATGATTATTGCTGGGTTGGCAAGTTATAACATCGGAAAGGTGGGTCCTGTAAATTGTTTGTAAGGTGTATACCCGACCCTTCTTTTCCAAGCTACCACACCTTCCACTGTCCTCCTGAATTACTGAAAGAGCACCATCTGTCTATTTTGTGACAGGAAGTGCATGCTCTTTTGGCCAAAAGAGCTATTGAGAGGGTGCCTGCACCAGAAGTAGGTTGTAATTGTTATTTCTTCTACTATGTGGTGTCAAAAAAGAACTGAGGCCTTTGTTATATTTTAGATTGCGCCCTCTAAGTGACTTCCTCCAGAAGAAAAGATTTAAGATACTCTAGCGTAGATCTTGTCTGCCCTCGACCCTGGAGACTGGATGGTGATGTTGCACCTGCAGGATGCCTATTTCCACATACCTGTCATGCAGGCCCATCAGCGCTGCCTACAGTTCGTGGTGGGACAGGAGCAGTTCAAGTTCGCTCTGCTCACCTTTGGTCTCAACAGTGCTCCTCGGGTGTTCACAAAAACATACTTTCAGAGGTCAGGGGTCTCAGTCTTCCCCTACCTTGACGGCTGGCTGTTGACGGCAGGCTCACCTACAGCCAGTTGTCAACCACCTCCAGATGGCAAA
Organism: Triturus cristatus; assembly: GCF_964204655.1. NCBI lineage: Eukaryota > Metazoa > Chordata > Amphibia > Caudata > Salamandridae > Triturus > Triturus cristatus. The sequence continues at coordinate 726,577,346 of NC_140588.1, forward strand.
ACACCTGTCATCTTTGGGGTTCACTATCAATGTGCCAAAGTCACAACTGACTCCTTCTAAGATACTCCCCTTCATTGGAGCCCTTCTGGACACAGTTTGGTGTTGAGCTTTTTCAATGGAAAGGAGTGTCTAGGACATTCAGGCTATGATCCTTATCTTTCAGCCTCTGTCCTGGATTTATTTGAGGTCAACTCTGAGACTAGTGAGACTGATGGCCTCCTGCATCCTGCTGGTCAAGTATGCCAGGTGGCATATGGGGGCTCTGCAGTGGGATCTGAAAATTCAGTGGGCCCAAAATCAAGGGGATCTTTCGCTCTTCCTTTTTCCTCCTGTTCATTCTTTACTTTCTACCCCATCATTTTTCCTTTGTTATATTTCTCTCATGCACACCTTTTCTGTTTCTCCCTCACTATACCCTGTTATGGTATTCCCTATCCATTATTTATTAACATTATGTCTGCAGACAGAAGAGGACAGAAATGACTACTGAATGTTTTATTGAGATGCAGTTCACCAGCCCGCAAGTCCTTTGGCAGCCCTCGCTTAAGCTGCCTAAGTGGGGGGTTCACTACACCCCTATATATTTTCTTACTTACAAAAATTGTCCCTTACTTGCAGGGAATTAAAAAAGCTTTCAATGGTAAATTAAATTCAGGTTTTAATTGTAAAAAATTACATGTTTGAATCATTAAAAATATCAACAACATTGCTTTTTAGTTTCTCTTGCCATACCCTACAGTAAATATCGTGATGTAAGGGAGTTAATGATGTCCCAACTAAATTGGTGTCAAAGACAAAGATGGGATTCCTGCAAACCAGTGCTTAACTTGTAAAAGAATGAGTGCCAGTGCTGTTAAGTGCCCACGCTCTGAATACCAAGGCTATATAGTCCTAAATCATAAATCAATCTTATGCCTCTTTAATCCACCCGACACTCCCTGCCCCTTTACCTCTCTCTTGCTGGCTCCTGCTTTCTCCCTTAGCACATTTGTTTCAGTTTCTCCTCTTTTCACTTTGTATGTTTTTTCCCGCTGTTACTTGCAGAAAAAGTTTGATGTGAAAAAATAAGTGCCAGTCCTCAAAAATAAGCGCTGGTGGCTTCCATTGGGAACCACTGTTTTAAATTAGGCATTTCTAAAAACACAGTGTTTTTATCCTGTAACTTGAAGAAGAGAAGGTAGCTAAATAGTATGAATTAACATCTTTAAAAGTAAGTGGTATTTCCAAATTTGAACAAGATTTTGCAGTGCCCAGTTTCAGTTTCATAAAAGAATTACCAGTGCAAGGCTCAGTGCCGGCCATAGGTGTGTATGAACCGTGCTGTCGCACAGGGCCCGCAACATAGGGGAGCCCAAAAACGTCTCTGAAAATTTCACAGAAATTTACTATGGACGTGAGAGAGCCAAGATTGTTGTAAATTAATACAATTAATTTTTTTATTTTCAGATCACCGATCCATCATTACCTTAATGATTGCATTGAATATTTAAGCTATAAATGACAAAAAAGAAATCCGTATTTCAGTAATTGGAGTGGGTTATATATAGGTAGTCACTCAGCTACCCAATCTCCCACACACTTATTTATCATTTTTTTTACTCGTAGGCTATTATTGGATGCCTCCTTGATGCCTGCAGTTTTCAGGTTAACCTATTCACATTTTTTGCTTTATTCTTTCAAATGCTTTTTGCTTTCCCTTGTTGGTTCTTGCATCTAGGCCTATTTAGCTGGCTTATTTTTGTTTTGTATTCCTTATTTTTTTTCTTTTACTTTTGCAAGGATGTTATTTGTATGGTTTATAATTTTTCAAACATATATGTATCTATATATTATCTACTGGCGGTCGCCAGTAGATAGTTATAGTTAGGACCGAGTTTCCATAGGAAATCTGCAAATTCTATTTTGAATAACTTTGGCGCCGGTTGACGAATCCTCGCGAAATTTTCAAAACTAATGGGGCGCTCTGCTCAGCTCCTACCCTGAAAGTCTCGGGGTGATTCGTCAAGCGGGGCCGAGAAAAAAGGGCAGTGCATTTTCCTATAGGACATTTAGTCGAAGGTACAGCCCGAACGGCTGAACAGAATTACTTGAAATTTGGCAAAGAGGTAGTCCTCAGGTCAGGCATGTGCCTTTTGCATATATGGTGTCAATCTGTTCAGTAGTTCCTGAGAAAATTGCAGTTAAAAGTACATAAATATCTATAGGCGCGCACCGTGCACGCACTGTGTGCGCACGGTGCGCGCACCATAAAGTGCGCGCGCGTAATTCTGATTGGTGGTTACATGTCAGTCAACCTTCGAATCGGTCGAAATCAGGAAGTGTCGGCCGCCATTTTGTGTGTGACAGTGAAAAAGAAAGGTGGAGAACGTGAAAAGGGGGCAGGGTAGAGAGTTCCTGACCCCCTAGCCTTTGTCAGGGGGTCCCTGAAGGACCCCGAAGGGTGAAATTAAAAAAAAAAAAATTAAAAAAATCGCGGGTGCGTGCACCGTGTGCGCACGGTGGCAATAAATTCATTACAAAAATTACAACACAGTATATTAGGAATATAGCTCTTCTTGGAGAAGTGAAGTGAGTTCTGAAAAGAACTGTTGTTTTTTGTCGAGCAGCAAAAAAAAAAAAAAAATGCAGCAAAAAAAAAAGAAAATGCAGCAAAAAAAATAATGAAAAACTGTTCACCAGGAAAAAAAAAAAAGGAAAAAAATTAGGGGGTGGAGCATGTGTGCTGCTGTATCTTCTTCTCTATTAGGTTAATGCTGCTCTCACCATAACAGAGAACAGCATTGCACACATTGCACCGTATATGCACCTTCTCGAACAGAGGGTGCATATCCAGAGGTCTGGAAGCAGGTGAAGCTGCGGCTGCAGATGATGTGCTCGGCTGAGCTGCGGCTGCAGATGATGTGCTCGGCTGAGCTGCTGGAGGGTTGTCTCTTGCAGCGCGAGCATAAGCCACAGGATGCATTGCTTTAAAGTGCCTTATCATGGAGTAAATACTAAAGGAGTATTTTTTTAGGGTCTCCTCTAGATAAGACCACTCCACAAACAGTGCAGGTCACTTTAGGAGCATTCACCTTCTTCTGACCCTCTGGAAAAGTAAAAAATTGCCAAATAAATGAGTCCTTTTGTTTCCTCTGCCTTGGGGGCACAAAGGACTCCTCCTCACTCCCTGAAGAAGTCTCCTGTTCTGCCATTTTCAGGTGCAGGAAAAGCAGTTCAGCTCCTTCTCCCAGGAAATAAGAAGTATTAATGAGGGGAGTGGGTGTGGTGTTGGAAGATTCTGGAACTGAAACTACTTTCAACCAATGAAAAGTGTTGTTTCGTAATCACACGACTTGCCGTGTGCACACCGTGAAAAACTTTACAAAAAAATAAAAAATAAACAAATGTTTATAAGTTTATGGAAGATATAGGTTTCACACTTAGGAATTAGCATTTTAAAAACCTTGCAAATTCACTGAAAAAACCATAGGTTTCACACACGTTATAGTTAGGAATTAGCATTTAAAAAACCTTGCAAATTCACTGAAAAAACCATAGGTTTCACACATGTTATAGTTAGCTGGACATTTCACTCGTAAAAAAACATTGAAATTCCCCCGTTATAGTTAGTTCAGCTAACTATAACTCGCGCAACCGCAATCCACTGCTGATGACGTCACATAGTTACAAATTAGCATTTAAAAAACCTTTGAAATTCACAGAAAAAAACATAGGTTTCAGGCAGTGTATTATTAGCAATTAGCATTTAAAAAACCTTAGAAATTCACTGAAAAAACCATAGGTTTCAGGGGCGTTCTAGTTAGCTGAACTTTTCACTCGTACAAGACCATTGAAATTCCCCCGTTATAGTTATAGTCATTGGAGATGTCATCAGTGATGTCATGAGTGATGTCACTGACCATGTCATGAGTGATGTAATATGTGACGTCATCAGCAGTGGATTGCAGTCGCGCGAGTTATAGTTAGCTGAACTAACTATAACGGGGGAATTTCAATGTTTTTTTACGAGTGAAATGTCCAGCTAACTATAACATGTGTGAAACCTATGGTTTTTTCAGTGAATTTATATATATACATACATCTGCAAAAACTAAGGTTCACCCATGTGATCAGTGCTACTGAGATAAATTACCTAAATTTAGGGGTCTGTATTCAAGATAACAAGGTATGTACTCAAATACACAGGAAGCCTACAAGCTGCAATAATCTACTTCATGCCAATAGTGGACACCCACAGGCACTAAAATGGAGCATACCATTCGGAGGACTCCTAAGGGCTAGATGAAACTCCTTTAAGGACAGTGAATTTGCTGCACATGCTGATGATATGTATCAAAGATTTCTGGCTAGAGCTCATTCACAGTCACTATTGGAGGATGCACTCAAGAGGGCATGGACACGAAAGCGAGGAAATAATGGTCCTCAAAAAAGCTACCTCAAGAAATGAAAAGCAGGACCCTGAATTTAGATACATCATGAACTATAATGCTTCAAGTGATCAGTTAAAAAAAAATTGTTACAAAGAAACTGGCAATTATTAAGACTGGATGAGGCACTGAATGAGATATTGCCACACCATCCCATGATCACGTATAAAAAGACTGCATCCTTAGGAGATAATTTTACTAATAGCTTCATGACCAGTATCATCAATGACAATTCCAATTGGCTGACTAATCACAAAAAGTAGTTTTGGTGGTGTCTAAAATGTAAAGCTTTCCTATTTGGTAAAAACAAAATCTCATTCCAAACTTACAGTGGTAAGTCATTGTCAGGGCACTCAGTGTGATGGAGGTTTAGGAGGTACTCTTGTGGTAATGATGCTCTAGACACTTGAACTCTTTTTGGTGCTTTCGTTTATTTGAAGAAAAAGAAAAATGTCCATCTGGTTTTTCCTGTGGGCGCTGATTTCCACTGATGCTTGGAGGGTGGTGACGTAATTCCCTGGTCTCCGTGGGTCTCCATGACTCAGTTGGAAATAGAGAAGGGACAAAAAAAAAAAAGACTACAGGTCAGTCGGAGGGCCGATATACTGAAAATTGAAAAGGATGGGTTTGTGAAGGGCCACCGAACACCGCCACCATGTGCAACCCTTCTTACTAGAAAGAAACGGTGTCCTCCCTAAGAGCCTCCCTTTCCCACCCAGTGCTTGGAGAGTTCCCATATCCAGACCCGTACTTGGTCTAGCCACCCTCCTCCTGGAGAGTGGCGTGGCAACGCGTAGTTCTGTTGGCCTCCTGGCATCTCCTTGTCCTGCAAGAGGATTCCTGCGGCTTCCTGGTCTTCAGGGGTTCGGCGTCTCGACCCTTCACCTGCCTTGGTTTCCGCTGCTCTGTATTCGCTCGAACTCTCCTCCTCGCCTTTTTCCCCGACATGCGTCCTCTTCCGCTTTCTCCCCGGCGCCTCCTTCTGATTGGGTAGTTGGGAATGACATCAGCCCAAACTCCTCCTCCTGGACCCTTCACCCTGAATTAAAGAGATACTCCGTAGCTTGTATACGGAGCATCAGGACATCAGTTTCAGTACTGGTCTCCTGACACACCCCTCCCCTAGGATTTCCCCGATCGGGGGACAGAGGATAACGTGACAAATAGTCTGCATTGCCTTGTTCAGTACCCTTACGGTGTCGAACTTTGAACTGGAAGGGCTGTAGGGCTAGGAACCATCGGAACACCCGGTTGTTACAGCCTTTGTTCCTTTGAAGCCAGGTAGAGGTGCATGGTCTGTATATAGAATGAAGGACCTACCCTCTAGATAGTATTGTAACTTCTCAATACCCCACTTTACTGCTAGGCACTCTTTTTCTATTGTGGGGTATACCCGTTCCCTGGGAAAGAGTTTTCTGATAATATAGAGCATCGATCTTTCCAAACCATCATTGTCCAATTGGGACAGAACTGCTCCTATACCAACCCCGGAAGCGTCAGTTTGGAGCATAAATGGCTTTTGGAAATTGGGCGTAAGCAACACTGGAGATGTGGTCAAAGCAGTTTTCAGCCTCTGAAAGGCTAGGTCTTCAAGGTCAGAAGGGGACTGAAGTTGTGAAGGGGAGGCAGATTTCTTTAGCAAATCTGTGAGACGGGCAGCGATGTCAGAAAACTGTGGTATAAAGCGCCTATAATATCCCACTAAACCCAAAAAAGGTCTGCAATTCGCGTTTGGTTTTAGGAAAAGGGGTGTCCTGTATTGCTTTTGTTGTTTTGGTTTGTGGCTCAATCATACCTTTTCCTAGCATATAGCCTAGGTATTTAACTTTCTGAAAGGCAAACTTGGATTTTTTTGCATTAGTATGCAAATGAGCAGCTTTGAGCTCAGAGAAAATTGCCTCGAGATGTTCCAGGTGTTTTACTGTACACTATGATATTATCTAGATATGCCGATGAATATTTTAGATGACGTGCAAGAAGTGTGTCCATTAATCTTTGGAAACTAGGAGGTGCACCGTGTAAGCCAAAAGGCAGGACTATGAAATGGTATAGGCCATCAGGGGTGGAGAAGGCCGTTTTTTCCTGATCATTGGGGTGTAATGGTATTTTCCAATAACCTTTTGTGAGGTCAATCGTCAAAATATAAGGGGCCTCACCTAGACGCTCTATTAGTTCGTCAACTCTGGGAAGAGGATAGCCATCTTGTTTTGAAATCCGGTTCACTGCCATGAAATCAATTCAAAATCTGATGCTGCCATCTGGTTTTGGTACTAGTACAATGGGTGAGCACCAGTTACTTTTTGATGGTACTATAACGCCTGACTCTAGCATTTGTGCGACTTCTCGCTTGGGGGCAGCCCGGCAGGCTTCAGGGACCCTGTAGGGTGTTTGTTTAATGATGACTCCCTCCTGGGTTGGGATAGAATGGACAGCTAGATGGGTTCTTCTGGGTTGGTCAGAGAAGACATCCCCAAAGGAATGAAGGAGGGTTTGTATATCATGGCTTTCCCCTTTTGTTAGATCACTATTAATGACTGTGGCAACAACCGTGTGTGGTAGGCTGTTCACGGTTGAGACAGTATGAGTTTTTCTTGGAGGAGGGCCTAACCATTTCTTTAATAAATTAATATGGTACATCTGAGTTTTAGATGGGGAAAGACTCAAGACATAGGTGGTTTTGCCAATTTTTTTCATGACCTGATAGGGACCCTGCCATTCTTTTTTTAACTTATGGGTAGATAAGGGGAGCAAGACCAAACCCCAATCACTTAAGCATAACTTGGGCCTTTTCCAAAGTTTCATGAGCCAGGGCTCTTAGTTTATGGAGGCGGACTTTCACCAAGTTTGCATAGTCCAATAAGGATTGGGCTTCGTTTGCACCTTATTTTTCCCAGCTCTCTTTGGTGATTTCCAAATGAGTACAGGGTTTCCTCCCAAAGAGGAGCTAGAACGGAGAAACGCCCAAACTACTTTGGACCTGGCTTCTTATAACGAACTGGGCCAAAGGGAGAAGTTGGTCCCAGTTCTTTCCATCTCCTGTTAGTAACTTCTTGAGAGTGAGCTTTAGATTACCGATATAACGTTCTACGGGACCGTCTGTCTGCGGGTGGTATACAGAGGTTTTTATGTGTCTAATGTTAAGTTTTTTACAAACTTCTTTCATCAGCCTGGAAACGAATGGGGTCCCTTGGTCCATGAGAATATCACGGGGAAATCCCATTCTAGAGAACACCCCAATTAACCTTTCTGCCATGGTGGTAGTTGTTGCAGTTCGTAAAGGAAGAGCTTCGAGTTATCTGGCGGAATAATCAACCAGAACGAGGACGTATTGGTATCTCCTGGATGACTTGGGGAGAGGACCTATAAGGTCCATTCCTATTCGGTCAAAAGGTTTGCCAATGATGGGTAGGGGTCTTAGGGGTACTTTTGGAGGGGTTTACGGGTTCTTCTTTTGGCAAACGGCGCATTCTTGGCAATATGCGCATGGACATCTGGACAAAAGAAGTTTTGTAGTATTGACTGACTTGTTTTCTCGACCCCACAATGACCTGCAAGGAAATGGGAATGGGCAAAAAATAGGATTTGTTCTCTGAAAGCCAAAGGGACTAATAACTGGGGTTCATCTCCCTCCTTGGCTACTCTGTATAGGAGGCCGTTCTGTTCTATAAAACAAGAGTAGGTTTTTCGGGGGGATTTCTGTGTCTCTCTGGCACTTTGCTATGCGTTACGGATGGTACTATTGTTTAGCTATGCTGTTCTAAAGTGGTTATCTATGGCCCACGGTTCAGAGGTGAGGAGACTATTGTGGGGGTTTTCCTTTAGGAAACAGGACTTAAGATTCCCTACTAAGAGACTGAAAAAATAGGGATTATCTATACCAACTATGAGTTGCTCAGGAAGAGAGGGGAGAACCCCTAAGTCGGCCATGGTTTCTACTCCTTGTTCAGTTCTGAGTTTCACCCTAGCTACAGGGTGGTCTTTTATGTCCCCATGCACACACGGTCCTCCTGGGAATTAGCTGGGACTGTGGAATGAGGTCCCGTCTTACTACTGAGTGTTTACAGCCCGAGTCAAGGAGGGCTTTCACTGTTTTGTCGTTGATAGTCAGACTTACATAGTAGACTGGTCCAGTTTCTTGAGCATATAGAATGGAGCTGGGCACGTAACGAACGTCCATGGGTTCCTCTACTTGTTTCTCTTTTTTCTTTCTGTAGAATTTGGCAATGTGTCCCCACTCTCCGCATTCAAAACATTGAGGACCAGAGGATGGGAAAACATCAGGTCTCCCAGACCTCACTCTCAATGGCTCAAAGGTGGCTTGCTTGGCTTTCTTTCTTCCTTCATGGGTTGTGATGTTTTTTTAATCTGTTCGAGTTCCTTACACGTTACGGCTCTGGGCCCTTGCATATGATGTGGCCATCTCTACAGCATGCTCTAGAGTTAGACCGGCATGTTGACGCAGCCACCTCTGTGTTCCATAGGGCAAGGCCTCAAGGTACTGTTCCAAGTAAATTTATTCCATAATCTCTTCGCGAGTGGACTCCAAAGGTTTAATACAGCGATCAGCAGCATCTTTCACCTTATAAAATAGGGTTTTTGGTGTGTCCCCTGGTGCGCCCCATTCTTGTCTGAACTTAATGCGGTGCGACTCATCATCGACCCCCAAGCGATTCATGATAAACTGTTTGATGTGCCCATAGGCAGCAGCACCATCTCTGTTTGCTATTTGGTATGCGGCCTGAGCTTTTCCCGTGAGAAGAGGGGGCAGATAAAAAGGCCAGCGGTCCGCTGGCCAAGCGCTGGCTCTCGCAGCTCTCTCAAAATTGAGGAAAAAGGAAACCGGGTCATCCCCATGGACATACTTCTGTAGGGGAATCACTATTCCTGGGAGCGCAGGTGCCCTTCCTTGACCTAAAGCCAGCAGTAACTGTGTCTGGCCTTCAGCTAATTTGGTCATATTATCTGCTTGCGTCTGTATGGCAGAGGTGAACACAGCACGGTCCAGTTCTACTTGTTTGGCGTTTTTCTCCATTGCCCATTCTACCTTAGTTTGTCCTACCTTCATTTGGTATATAAGGTTATTCATCTTGTATTAGAGGCAATTTACCTGCATTCTCCACCAAATTTGTCAGGGCGCTCAGTGTGATGGAGGTCTAGGAGGTGCTCTTGTGGTAATGTGGCTCTAGACACTTGAACTCTTTTTGGTGCTTTTGTTTTTTTGAAGAAAAAGAAAAGAAAAATGTCCATCCTATGGGCGTTGATTTCCACTGATGCTTGGTGACGTAATTCCCTGGTCTCCGTGGGTCTCTGTGACTCAGTTCAAAATAGAGAGGGGACAAAAAAACAAACTAGGGGTCAGTCGGAGGGCCGATATACTGAAAATTGAAAAGGAAGGGTTTGTGAAAGGCCACCGAACACCGCCACCATGTGCAACCCTTCGTACTAGAAAAAAACGTGTGTCCTCCCTAAAAGCCTCCCTTTCCCACCCAGTGCTTAGAGAGTCCCCGTATCCGGACCTGTACCTGGTCTAGCCATCCTCCTCCTGGAGAGTGGCGGGGCGACCCATAGTTCCGTTGGCCTGCTGACGTCTCCTTGTCCTCCGAGAGTATTCCTTCGGCTTCCTGGTCTTCAGGGGCTTGGCGTCTCGACCCTTCACCTGCCTTGGTTTCCGCTCATCTGTATTCGCTCGAACTCTCCTCCTCGCCTTTTTCTCGACGTGCGTCCACTTCCGCTTTCTTCCCGGCGTCTCCTTCTGATTGGGTAGTTGGGAATGACATCAGCCCGAACTTCTCCTCCCGGACCCTTCGTGCTGAATTAAAGGGATACTCCGTAGCCTGTATACGGAGCATCAGGACATCAGTTTCGGTACTGGTCTCCCGACAGACTTATAAATCAAACAATGGATTAACTGTGAAACGCCTCATGTGGTATATGTAGTGGAATGCAGCAGCAGAAAGAAGTATATTGGCGGCAGTGTCAATAAATTAAAGCGTCACATTTTACAACACCACGGGGCAATTTCAAATCCAAGTTGTACTTATGCCATGGCCAGGCATATATGAGAAGATCATGAGGGAAATAATTCAGCCTTACCTACTATGGCATCCACCAAGTCAGCAAAGGACCAAGAGAAAGCGATCCATGGCATGATTTAGGCAGAACAAAATTAAAGCATGTTTATATGTGTTAAATTCGCTTTGCCTGATTATTAGTAGGGGTAAGCAGAATATTTTCTTCAGCTTGCGGAATTAGTGGAATTCGCACCTCCAAGTTATTCTTATAACGCCTAGTTCTGGCCGAATTCTGCTTGTCGCTGCACGCCAAAGGTTTTCTTGCGAGGTACCAGATATGCGAGAGAGATTTGACATCCCCTAGTGCCATTACCTAAAGCGGAGTGCTTCTCGAGTAGATTCGCTGCTGCTCGAGTAGATTTTCTACTCGAGCGGTATCATAATCAACTCAAATAGCCATGCGCTCTTGTACACCACACGGCGCTGTTTGCACTGATTTTTCAGCACTGCACGTTCTACTGACACTAAATTGCAACACGAGCAGCGCAACGTGCATGTTTCTGCCCATTAGTGGAATCTCGTGGAGTTTTAATGTAACTCTGCAGAATTCTGCAGAGTGATACTTTGTGACTTCCGCACACCCCCAATTATTAGAGGTTAGGTTTTTCTGCACCTGGATTTACTGGATGTGGAAGAACCTGACCTGATTTTTATGGCCAGAAAAAGACAAGACTTTGGCTCCAGCAGCTACCAGGTTTCATGCTGCTTTTTTCTGCTAAAAAGGGGGCAGCATACAAAGCTTCGCCCTGCTCAAATCTTTTGTTTCCTTCCCCAGCCCTCTCTCTCACCCCCCTCCACATATCTGCCCCTGCATACATTGACCACCTTCTCAAACAGGTGATAAATTATGTGTTAAAACCACGTGAATAGGGGATTCTGTGTGGTTTTACCACCGGAGAAATGTCCTCGCACAGTAGGCGTTTTATTCGTAAATGCAAAGAACTGGGGCAATTTCACGGCATGGAAACGGTAAAATCACATTTAAATCACCCCAGTACTGTACAACTCGTAATAAGATCCATACTGTTCTGTAATTATGCGTGTTCAACAAACTGTAGCATCCTCTCCAGCCCAGGTACATGATGTAAATAATCATGCCACACATGGAGCTCGGTATTACACATCTTTATTCTTCGGAGTGTAACCATTAACTGCCCATACTACGCCATGAATTTTCTTAACTGCACCCAATCACTTCGTCACTATTCTGCGGAGTCTGACCGCTATCTCTAACACGTAAGAAACTACACAAACGGTGCATTCAATCTGTGAGTTAAAAAATATATTTCCCTCCTCTTTAAGGCACATGGTTGTCTCATTGGTAGTGTCCTTTCTACCTTCAACGGATCAAGTCAGTCTTGTTCAATATTATATAATTGTTCAATGATGGTGAGATGTGATAGATGGTGTGATATGCAAAGTGAAACCTTGTGTTGGTGTGGTGATGTTTTACATATATGATTGGTGTAGTGTGACATGATGTGATATGGTGTTGGTGGCATGTTGAAGTTTTGCCACTGGCTGCCAGCACCGACAAAGTCACCTTATCTGCACTTTCATTATGTGAAAGAGCCAAAAAATTAGCACCTTTCTTTCAGTGTTTTGTCATAGGATTGTTATCAGGGAAAAGAGTATTTACAACGCAGTCTTTGCCACGCAATGCCTTTACCACACATCTTTTACCACACATCCTTTACCACACAAGCCTTTACCACGCAGATGCCCTTACCACACAGATGCCTTTTTCAAGCATGCCTTGTAAAGTCACCCAACCTTTGAAGGTACTAATTCTCGTTTTTGTAGTTTTGCTATCTAACTACGAGTTTCTACAGTAATCCTGATTTTTTGTGCCAAGCGCCCACACCAGTGGTGTAGAGGGGCACACTAAGGATACCGTCCTTTCTACATGGGATTACTGACCATGTACCAGCTTCTAGATGCTTGAAGGTGGTGACAGCATACCGTTTTTGACTCAATAGTGCAAATCAGCTCCTTCTTCCTTGCATCTTGTAGCAAGGGAGTAGCCTTCTGGCTTCAGTCTGTAAAGTTCTACTGAAATTCAATAACCAGGTCCTTGCGCTGACATTCCATGTGTGTGGTATGTGAGTGTTGTGAGTAGATTAGCAAACCATATTGAGGCTTTTAAGATGCAATAGTCTGATGTGGGAAGATTCGAGATAGGGCTGCCTTTAGAAATGAAGCAGTGACCTTTTAGGAGTGGCCTGAATATCCCTTCCTGCGTCATCCCATTAGAATAAATGGAAGAGCTGGATAGAGAGTTTTCCAATGTTGTGCAGAGGAAATGTTTTTACCAGGCCTGCCTTCTGTCTCTCAAGAGGTGCTACTCCCAAAGGATGGATGGCCAGGTGCCAGGTTTTCACGTTTTATTGTTCTTATATTTTAGGTGCTGCACTTCGAAACACCTCTCAACGTTTCCTGCTGTGGAACCATCATCTGGGAGCAAAACCTGTATTTGCTCTGGAGTAGAGGGATAGACTATTTTAGGGAACCTCCTTGAACCAGTTTCAAAACAGTGACAGTCAACATTGTCGGTCTCTAAAATGACTGACTATGAGAAAGGCACTGAAACCTTTGAAAGGTGGTCTAGAATTTGTCATTGATTGAAGAGGTAGCACTTCGCAGAGTCAGGGATTTCATGTGATCCACAGTCAGCCTCCTAGAGTCAGCCTCCTAGAGGTGAGGCGGACTTCACCTGGAAGTCTGCACTTAACAGTGGAGGAGAGATGCAGACCTACCTCAGTAGGGTCCTTGCCTGGTCTGCTTAGATAGGAGAGGGGAGAGCACCTCTGCAGGAGGAAGACTGTCTGGAGGAGAAGCCCAGCTGCAGTGCACATGAGGAGTAAACTGCCCAGGTGTGTGGACTGGCAAAGGGATATCCCCGGAGCCAATCTGAGTGCTGAAGTGGGTTTCCCTTCATCCCCACAGTTACATGTGGTGAGCTGGGTCCAGGAGAAGCAAAATAGTGTGACCATTGCCCATGATCACACCCAGATGGTGGGACGTCAGAGAAGACAAATTGAGTGCTGAAGAGGGTCTTATGCCATCCCCATAATTGCATAAGTTATGTCCGGCTGAAGGGGAGGCAAGAAAGTGTGACCACTACCCATGGTCACATCCTGACCGGTGGAACTTCACAGGAACAAACCCGAATGTTGGAGTGGGTCCTCATGTGCCCCACAGTAGACTCCAGCAATGTGCCCATTAAGATGAACTTGACCACAGCCATTGGTCTCCATGTGCTGTGCCTGAGAATTAGCGACTGATGCTGACACCATCCATGACATCCAGTCACCTACAATTGATGACTCGGCAAGGGTCAGCTCTTCATTATCTGGGTTGGTAGGTTTTGCACTGGGATATTTTGCGATGTTGGAGCTCACTGCCACAGCCTCAGACTTGTATTGACATTTGGAGGTTCCCTGGTGCCATTGAACAAGAGAGAGGATCAACCTGTCCACACTACACAATGGCAAGGACCTCGCAACGGGGTTCTGCCACCAGGATAGCGGTAAACCTGAACTGATTGGGGTCTGAGTTGAAACTATGGCACAGAACTGAGACAGAGCCCTAATTGCGAAGTAACTGAGATGATTTTGCTTTACTAGTTGTTATTGCATATGAATAAGTAAAGTGATGTATGGTTACTCAATATAAACTGTGGTCAATAAGTTTGAATTCAGTTGACCCAGTATCATAAACTCACAGATGGTTTGGACACAACAACTGTTTTGCATGACTAATTGACATTTTTGAAGTATGTCAAGGGAAGAAATAAACGACTTGAATTCTTCGAGTAAATAATATATGTGCAATATATGATCAAATTAAAAAAAGAACACTATTTAAATGTCAAAGAAGGTGTACATCACAATCACTTTCATTGGAGAGGAGTTGGCCTAAAGGCTAGGTCGCTCGACCTGGAATCTGGTGAATCCGGGTTCGAGTCTCGGCAATGACGCTGAACATCCTGTGATTCTGGGCAAATCACACATCCTGTGATTCTGGGCAAATCACTTAATCTCTCCGTGCCTAACAAAAAATTAATGTGTCCTCATGTAACGCAACTGGTGGTATGTAAAGCGCTCTGATACCCGATGCCGGGTCAAGTTCGGCCTATATAAAACGCCATAAAAAAAACATCATTATTTATGTAGAAGATGCCGATTGAAATACACGGTCAGGAAAGTGCATTAACTGAATTGGCCCAGCGCTCTGCAGCTCACTCCCTCGCTACCAACAACAAGCACTGGCAAGTGCAACTGGTCACCAGTCTGTCCCTGCACACAACCCACAGCAGTCAGGACCCAGCCCATCCACCCACCACAGTTGGAGTAATGGTTTTGAAGGACTCACCAGGAGAGTATTGCACCCGGTGGTTGCCCAGTGCAGGCGAACATGAGCGTGCCCAACGCAGATGGAGCTGGTGCTCCTGCGGCACAGCCGCCGGTCTCACAGCAGGTGCCCTTGCACGCACCACCGCACCCAGGACATGCCATGGCGGCCCCCATTCAGCGAACTCGCAGATCCTGCAACTGCGGCAGCACGATGGTAATCCTGGATTGGCCGCCTAGACCACTACTTTGTGGGCATGAGACAGACGGGAAGGTGAAATGGTCGCTCCTCTTGTGCTACAGAGGGGGAGAACTGTATGACTTGTTCGAAACGCTGCCTAACACAGGGGCAGATGACAACTACGATGAGGCGGTGGCAGCTGTAAACAGGCACTTTGACCTGCAAATAAACCCAGATTTCGAACTATTCAAGCTCCGCCAAGCAAGACAAGGGGGAGGCTGAGACCATAGACGTTTTCTATGCCCGTCTGAGAAAGCTGGTGAGCTCCTGCACGCTGTATGACCAGAGAGAGGAAATCAGGGTGCAATTCATACAAGGGTGCCGCTCGGTGACGTTGCGCCGCCTGATACTCAGGCAACCAGACATTACCCTGGATGAGATCCTAGTGCTCGCCAGGTCACACGAGCTGTCCAACGCTCATGCAGACAAGTTGGAGGCAGCTGTCAACCGGCCCACTACGCATTCAGGGACCTCCCGACCTCCAGTGATAAAAGAGGAGAGAGTGGACGCTATTCAGAGATTACCAGCGACACCAAGAGGGTCCGGAAGGCCGCCACAGAAGAGCAGATGTCGTAAATGCGGTTTGGATCATCCGCCGGCTGGTAGATGCTTCGCAAGGGGGAAGACCTGCTCCCAATGCAGAGAGCTCAACCACTTCGCGAAGGTGTGCCGAGGAGGTAGAGCGAGAATGAACACTACGGGGCAGCGTGGACCGTCAACAGCATTGAGACAACTGACTTTGTAAGACCCATCGGAACAAGTGGACGCCATCCCGCCATATTTTGGCCCAGGCACGGAAGACGATGATGTCTTCATAGTGTCGTTCGTGAGTCGAGAAGGTCCGATGCGTCGGCCTCCACCCATGTGCACCATCACAGTGGCAGGCTTTTCAGTAAAGGCGCTCATAGACACAGGGGCATCAGTGAACATGATGGACAGTGATCAATATGAGCAGCTATCACCGCAACCCCCGCTCGCACCATTCAGGGCAAGAATATACACCTATGGTGTGACTGCGCCACTTCCCCTATGAGGAGTCATGGAGGTTGAAGTCGCCAGCGAAGGGCACCGCCTTCACACACGGTTTCATGTTACTGAAGGAAAGCGAGGAACGCTCCTTAGTTGCCACACGGTGGAAGACCTGGAGCTGGTCTTTTTCGCCGACCAGGTGCATGACCTGCACGCCCTAGATATCCTTAGAGACCTTTCCACGTTATTCAAGGGGCTGGGGTGCCAGAAAGGAAAGCTATTCAAACTACACATTGATCCAACGGTCAAGCCCACGGCCCTGGGGCACAGGAGGTTGCCGTTCCACCTACGCCCTCAAGTGGAGGAGGAGCTATGAAAGTTGGAGCAGTTGGGCGTAATTGAGAAGGTGTCAGGCCCCACCCCATGGGTATCGCCTTTGGTCATTGCCTCCAAGCCAAGCAGCCTGGAGCCATTCGACTATGCATCGACATGCGCCTTCCGAACAAAGCTGTGAAGCGGGAACGAAATCTCACACCCACCATGGATGACATAGTGGCTGACCTCAACGGGGCCAAGTGATTTACAAAACTCGACCTCAACGACGGCTACCACTAGCTTGAGCTTCCTCCAGATAGCAGGAACAGCACGACTTTCTCCACCCATGTGAAGCTACGTCGTTACAAGTGACTGAGCTTCGGGGTGTCCTCCGCAGCGGAAGTGTTTCAGAATGCGATGAGGGAGACACTCACGGGGTTGCAAGGTGTCATCAACTTGAGTGATGATATCTTAGTGTTCTCAAAGACACTAGAAGAACACCACGTACACCTCAGAGACACCCTTCAATGGCTTGCAGAAAGTGGACTCACCCTCCACCGAGCCAAGTGCTCGTTCTACCAAGAGTCGGTGGAATTCTTCAGTTACATCTTCTCCAGAGATGGCCTACGTGTCGATCCGAAGAATGCCACGGCCGTATGCGCTGCCCCGAGACCCACGTCGCCCACGGAAGTACACAGCTTCCTCGTCATGTCTGCCTATTGCGGCCAGTTCATTCCAAATCTGGAGTCCCACTCAGAACCTCTTCGCAACCTTATGAAGTCAGGTCAGCAGTGGGTGTGGACTGCGAAGGAGGACACGGCATTCCATGCTGTGAAGGAGGCCCTCATCGACGACAAAGTCATGGCGTACCTTCAACCCAACAGACGCACTGAGGTGGTGGTAGATGCTAGCCCCGTGGGGCTAGGAGCCGTTCTCATGCAGGAAACAGAAGCAAAAGAATGGGTCATAACTGCTTATGACAGTAGAGCGTTAACAGGAACAGAGATGCTGTATGCCCAGATAGAGCATGAAGCCCTGGCCATCAAATGGGCGTGATAACATTTTCACCTCTATTTCGATGGGCAGGAATTTTGCGTGGTCACCGACCACAAGCCTCTCGTTCCCCTCTTTGCAGGCACGTCCAGGTTGGCTCCCCCAAGAATCGAGAGATGGGCAGTTCAACTGCAAGCCTACAGTTTTGAAGTGATCTTTCGGCCCGGGGTCAACAACCCGGCTGACATTCTGTCACGTCACCCTGCCACATCTGCTCTACCTGGGCACCTGGCCGATGAGGACAACACGGAGGAGTTTGTCCGGATGATCTCTCAAGAGGCCTACCTAAATGCCCTCACGCTGGAGGACATCGGAAGAGCCACTGAGTCTGACGAAAGTCTGGCCAAGGTCAAAGCAACGTTGGTGGACCGGAGCTGGCATCACTTTCTCGATGGAGTACGTGCCTTGACAGAGTAGGAAAGACTGTTCCATCAACAGCTTTGGAGGGCCCGAAGCGAGCTCAGCGAGAGTCTTCATTGGATTGTCCTGTGCAGCACCACCCTAGTAATCCCCAGGAGCCTTCAAGAAAGAGTGGTCTGTCTGGCGCATCAAGGACATCAAGGGATAGTGAAAAACTAAACCCAGTCTCAGATGTAAGGTATGGTTCCCTGGCATGGACACTATGGTCGAGGAAGCCATCCGCACATGCCACTCGTGCAACATCACCAGAAGTGACCCGGCACCGCATCCGGTCATCACCGAAGCACCATGTCCTGAGCCATGGACTCAAGTCAGCATTGACATTAGGTTGTTCCCCGACGGGCGGAGCACCCTGGTCCTCATTGATTCCCACTCAAAATTCCCTGTGGAAGAGGTAGTGTCATTGACAGCTTTTCCCCAGGTCTTCGCGATGATGGGACTTCCGGAAGAAATCAAGTCATATAATGGTCCACCTTTCCAAGGTAGAGAGTTCCAGGAGTACCTGGCATCCCGCGCCATTCAACACCGCAAGATCATGCCGCAGTGGCCACAGGCAAATGGAGTGGTTGAACGCTTCATGCAGACTCTGAACATGGCTCTTAGGATAGGCATCGAAAAGGGCGATGATGTCCAACACTGCCTCCAGCAATTCTTAAGTGCATACCGTCAGACACCGCACTGTACAACACAGTGTGCCGCGGCGCACCGCTGTTCCAGAAATTGCCTCGGGACAACATACCTGCTGACCCGTCCTGGAGTCCACCTGAGCTGGATCAAGACACTACACAAGTCAGAAGATGAGCCACCAACGACAAGGCAAGCCAAGCGCGCCAGGCGCTAACGATGGACATTCAAGTTGGGGACCGGGTCATCGCGAAGGACCGATACCCGGGATGGAAGTATCACACCCCGTACGAGCCAGAGGTGTGGGAGGTCATCAATGTGCAAGGAACCATGGTGTCGGCCAAGCAGAGGACCCGAGTGGTCACAAGGAACGTGTCCTGGTTTGAGAAAGTGGGAGTCAGACTCACAGTGACAGGTGAAGAGACTGCAGTAGAAGAAGGGGAGAAGAAATGGTACCACAGAGTACCCCGCAAAGCAGTCAGGCCACGGCGCCGCAGTGTCCAGAAGGAGAATCACCAGCTGATGTACAACAGATAAACCAGAGCGCAAGCTCACCATCATCGGAAGAGGACGCTGGAGGGACAGGAGTGGAGAACAACTCCCGGAGCCAGAGGTATGGTCTTCGGCCGAATCCTGCCCCCAGCCAAAGACTAAGAGACTTTGCGTGCTGCATGTATAAAGACTGAATACGTAACATTAAAAGATCTTAGCATCTAAAAGATTGGAGGGATGTAGTGATGGTGCCACCCGGCCCACAATATACATTGTAGCACACAGGCACGCACCCTGAGGACGGGCTCGTCCGAAAGCATAAATAAAAGAGCGCAAGACTGCTCTGGGTCTTTGGCTCACACTTATCATACTGTATGTGTGTCTCTCAATTACTGCTGCGATATAACGCCAGAGGCCTAGCCTCAGCGCAGCGCGTGTCCATCCAGGCCTGGACACCACAAGATCCAAGAACGCATTTCAATTTGGAAATATCCCGTTCTCAAAGTTTATGTAAATCAAATGGGAATCACATTTTAACAGTAGAAAACCTCAGGCTGCAGATATCCTATATTCATTCTTCTATAAAGAAGCAGAACAAAGAAGGAAGTGGTGCAAATAGTCATTGCCAATAAGGCTCCAAAGGGCGCCCTTATTCCTGTAGCTTAGCAAATTCAGTTATGGGATTCATTTCTCTGTGTTTTGGAACAAGAATCCATCAACACGGCTCTGCACTTCTGATCTTGCTCTCCTCTCCACTGTTTGTTTTGCCTTTCAAACTTAGGGGCATATTATCTAGGAAGTGGGGGAGAGAGGCGTTAGCCGTCTTGGCTTAACGCCATTCTCCGCACTTCGGAAAAGCCAGGCTGCACCATATTACCAAGGATATGGTGCAGCCTGATGTTTCCCCCTGCCATGGAGCTAAGTCTCACGACTTAACGCCAACGCAGGCACCTTTGCACCAGAATGCAAGGGTGTCTGCGAGCAGGGAGGTTTCTTTATGTACAAGAAGGTGTCCCTGTCTTCATTAACTCTTGTGCTGTTTTCAACATTTGTGGTATTGTGATTGATATTGTTGTTTTTTGAGGGAAAAGGAATTTTCTTTTCCTTTTTGTATGAAATGTTTTTTAATCTTGTATTATATTTTTAATAAACTGACTACATCAATGCATAATTTGCAGGTTTCTGTGCCAATACATTTACAATTGATTTTAACAGTGATCCCTCTGGTTGAATGAAGAATGTTTGTTGTTTAAAATAGGGCCATATCTAATTAAACACCATGGGTTAAACCAGTGCTAAGACATGGGCTGCAAGACAGGATTGCTGCAGTGTTGATCACGACCGAAGATGCTCAACCCCAAGTACCTCACTAGACACTTTTTCCCTAGATGATGATGATCTTAATAACATGAAATGTAATAACGAAGAAGAGGGGCATATCATCAAGGGCTGAAGATATAATTATCGGCGCTTTAGCATCTGTTTTTGTGCGAAAAGCGGCGATAATTATATTGCATTATTTGCAAGGACACGCTAGCGCGTGTTTCCTTGATTCAACTCCCGTTTTGTTCACGCCTCGCTTTGCATCTCTAATGAGATGCAAAGGAGGCGTGCCTGACAAAACACCATGGGAAAATATCGCTACCCCAGCTTCGTGATATCATCAACGAGGGGTAGCGATATTTTAAATCCCGTTAACTATGCCTTAATGCAGGAATTTAACGTCTGTTAAATTCCTGACTAAGGCATAGCTAGCATGGGAGGTGGAATATGGTGATATGACCACAGGGTTGTATCACCAAGGCTATCTCCGTTTTGGGTGCAACATCGCTGGTTTTCCAGTGATGTTGGCCCATTTCCCTGGAATATTATCGCCCTGGAGTAACACGTTGTTAATAACGCGTTACCATGGAGATTAATTCCAGCGGTAGACGGCGATAAATAAACAAGCTCTAAGCGTGCTTTGCGTTTATTTATCGCTGTCCTAGTTAATATGCCCTAAGAGTTCGCTGCCAGAAGTGTACCAGATCGAAAGCTGCGAAATAAATTCACCAGAGCTAGCAACTCCTTCAAAAAATGACAATGTTAAAACGGGGTAAGCTAAGGAAATTGAGACTCCGCCAGCCCAACTAATTTTAGGTTTAATGATTGAAAACAAAATGTGTTCTCCAATTTTGAAGAAGCTGCTTGAGGAGCTGTATGTTATTAGTTCAGTACTTAAGGATTGCTAGCAGAAAATACTGAGGGCAACAACTGAGGCTGCCAACAACACATCAATGGAGCAGACTTCACCCCAACAGGAAACTGGTGATCTAAGTTCTTGAAACATCACAGAGACTAACCAGGCGGGATGCTGTAGCACTAGTATGCCCAAGAAAACTAAGACCAAAGCCAGGTATGGAAAGAAACCTAAATTAATACCTAGACTGAAATTCACAAATCACAAAGAAATTATGCAAGAAAGCTGCTCTAGAGGAGTCTCAAGAGATTGATCCAGGTTGATTCAGGTTCCCAGTGGCTGCCTGCCAACCTCAATTTAAATCGGAAACAACGCAAGGAGCGCGGCCTGGCTGGCAAACATGGCAGACTCATTCTAAGAGAGCTGCCCACTAATCCCACTTGCAGCCTGCTCCATTCTGCCCTTGGTAATGCCTTTCTGACCCGCCTGGCTCTAGCGGAGTCCTGCCTGGCGGCTGACTCCCTAAACACAATGACATTGATGGGTGCCTGTTGCGGGAGGCGAACTCGATTGGCCTGTGAGGACCGGTGGTGCCGGTGGTGTGCTACGGCCCACGTGCCTGGTCGTGTCCTATTTCTGGGAGCTGGTGGGCTTGCTGCGGTCCAGGCCCGGCTCCAGGAATTTTTATTTGGGTGGGCCAAGGGTGTATTTGGGTGGGCCACTGCGGGCTCGATTTGTCGCATATATGTCTGGGCAGGCCTGCTTCAGGGCCCTCCTTTATCTCTCCTTAGTCTTACAAGGCCCAGTAAAACGCACTCTTTTCCAAATCTCTTTCTAAATATTATCACTCTCAAAAAGTGTTTTTTTTCCATGTAATGTTCCTTTGATGGGAAGAGGAGGTTTCTGAGGTGGTAGGTATCAGGCAAGGGACACTTCTCGGGCTCCCTCTGTGCGAGACCCAGGGAGAATCCCTATTCAATACTACCTCCGCCTGACCCCGGACTCTGCAACGCACTCCCTTACAGGCTTGATTATCGACTACTCCTCTCCAGTGCACCTTATCTCACAGTTGACCTTGGGCCCTAGCCCCATATCAGGCACCATCGGGCTCCACTTTCATTTTTCCGGTAAAAACCTTAGTAAAATCACCTTCAAACTTAAAACATTGGATATAGCAGTGAATCTAATTAGCACACGCTTTAAAGTATGTTCCACAGTAGCCCTTATGACCCAACTGCTAATTAAATCAACAAAAAACAGAAAGGCCATGACAGGGCCAGCTTTAGCGCTGCTGTGAAAGTATTTTTTGGCGCCTCACCAATAACCTCTTTCTCTGTAAATACCTTTATACCACCTTCCAACAGTGCCCCTCATCCCTCCATTGCCCCCCCCTATTGACCTCCTCCTCGGATTCCCTCACTGCCACACACCACAAGTGCCCCTCATCTCCCCATAGCCCCTCCCCCTCATGACCTCCTCCTCGGATTCCCTCACTGCCACCCTCCACCAGTGCCCCTCATCTCTCTGTAACCCTTCCCCATCATGACCTCCTCTTCAGACTCCCTCACTACCACCCTCCACCAGTCCCCCTCATCTTTCCCTAGCTCGCCCTCCACCCCATGACCTCTTCCTCGGATTCCCTCACTGTCACCCTCCAACAGTACCCCTCATCGCTCCATAGCCCCTCCCACTACCTCCTCCTCGGATTCCCTCACTGCCACCCTGCAACAGTGCCCCTCATCTTTATGTAGCCCCTCTCTCATATGCATTTCATTTGTTGTATAGCGCTACTCATATCATTGCAGTGTGTGTCAGTACTTTACACCACGCACACATTATACAGAGACAATGAGTCATACAAGTATGTAAATCAGTCTACAGGTAATGTCACATAAGCCAATGAGGATTACAAGGTGTAGGAATCACATGTCATCCATACTGGTGGGCAGTATATTTTAAGAGGGTTTTGTCTGGGAAAACACAACCTTAGGATTTAAAGAGTATTCCATGGGGGTCAGCTTTACTGATAAAAATGTATATCTGCCCAAACATACTCATTTTAGCAACATTAGAATAGTGAAAGACTGAGGAAGTTCTAACTATATCACAAAACAAAAAAAGCGAAGTTCTAACTATACCATTCATGTTTGTATGCAGCTCTTTGATGACAGTTCATTGGTCACTGTCCTATGTTAGGATTGTAACTTCTGAACTGCAAGTAACACAAGGATCTCTGTGACAAAGGCAGTAACCCACTGAGCTATCCAAATAAAATACAGTTCATCTGCATTTAAAAACTACTAACAGACAAATGGTTGCTCTCCAGCAGGAGCATTAATCACCAGCGTTATCTGGGCATTTTGTATTGTCTTATTGTTGTCCTGCATCAGCCATAATAATGATAAAAACTGTTCAAATGAAGCACACACGAAGTATGTGTCCTGCTGGGCCTGTGCAGATTTTAAAAAGAAAAACAAATAGTAACACATTCTCTTACCTACTCCATTAGTCAAACTTTGTGTCACACCCTGGTGTAATAAGCAGCTGCAGGGGCCAGGAAAGGTGAATAGGAATAAACAAACTTCTTTTCTCCTGCGCTGCATAGAAAAAGAATATCCACGCAGCAGTAGGCAAAGGTTACCGTTGTCAAAGTAAGGATTTGTCGCCTTTCACCATCTGGAGATGAAGGGGTGAAAAAAATAAACAAAGCCTTGTTAACATGTAAATGGTCTTTTAACTCCTTCCGTGCTCATGACGGAACCACGCCGTCATGAGCCACGGTTGCCGTGTGCTCATGACGGAGTGGCTCCGTCATGCTGCGGTCGTTTGCGGCCGCGCCGCCCATGCGGCGCTAATTCCCCGCCTGTGCGGGCGATTAGCGCTGTGGGCGGAGTCATGACGGAACCACTCCGTCATGAGCACAGCCCAACCATGGCTCATGACGGCGTGGCTCCGTCATGAGCACCGGGCCACCGCGCTGCCCCCCCGCACCCCCCAGCGCTGTGGCGGAATTTCCGCCGCAGCGAAGGGGTTAAAGACCTGTGAAGTACTCGGGTGCGGCTGTGATAATTTCTAAAACTGTCTGTATGTGTGTGCGCCGGGAAGCTGTCTCAGCCTGGGCGCACACATACACAGACAGCCCTTTGAGCCCAATGGCGTTGCGCGCCTGCCTTCAAGCCCTCACTGTGAGGGCCAAGATTCCTGTTTGGGTGGGCCAGGCTCATGTTTGGGTGGGCCTGGCCCACCCGGCCCACCCGCTAGAACCGGGCCTGCTGCGGTCCACTGTGTGGAGTGAGGCTGTTGCTGGCCCAGCAGGTTCTGGAGCATTGTGACCCGACCTGGAGGGAGGACCGGGTTGGGGGGTGGTGGCTGTAGGAGAGTAGGGTCTGCAATCCTATGATCACCCAGATTTTTTGCTTTTGCTTCATTGGTTTACGACTTTCTCCGGCTGTGGGCCTGCCAATCAGACCCACAGCCTAGCTGTTCTCTCTCGAAATTAACACACATGTACGTTAGGTGCATCCACTAATTGGAACTGGGCCGCCTTGTCAGTCCCTGTCTCAGCATACCACAGGTATCCAGGGCATCGGTGTACCCAGGGCCTACCAGGGGCTGGAGCATGTATTATGCCACCCCTGGAATGGCCGCGCAAATCTGACACAACTGGCTGCACGACAGCTGGGGCCACGTGGTGTAATCACCCGTTGCTGTAGGTGTAGTATTCCTACACCTAAACCCTAAAATGGACACATGGGTTCCTATCAGTCACTCCTATGGCAGGCCTTATCAATCCTGAAGGCAGAGTGCAGGGGATCATGTGGGACGGTGCTCTGGCGCGAGCTGAGCCCGTCGACGGCTTGTGGAACCAAGTCCTAATAGCCGTTCCATGGTGACGCGGGCCAACTACTTTTAATGCCTTATAATCCTAGCGGTTATTTGCTAACTTTGGCCTCGCATCACCTACACATGTCGAGTAAGGTGTCATACGAATGGGAATATGAACCCCTCGCCAGTCCTGGTGACGGGGTTGGCATTCCCCCCCTTTTAGAGGGACACGACATGGAAGTAACCTTGAACCCCGGTTAAAGTTGACTCAAGCCTCAGCATCACAAAATGGATGCTGCCACCAGACACAAGTCTGACCTCCCGCTGCTGGGGGACCTTCCAGCAAAGGGAGCTTGGACAAAGGGTTTCCTGTCGAGGGCGGTGTTAGCACCGTCCCAGACAGGGTTTGTGTATCCCAGGTGGGCAGGGCTGAAAGGAAGGTGACTGCAAGTGGCACCCCGGTGCTCACTGTGCATAGCCCGGCTCAAACCAGTTTCGGGGGCACACCGGCCCCTGAGCTGGCGCGAAGCCGGACAAAGGATAGGGGTGTAACCACCCCCCTCCTGGCTCCACCCATAGGTAGAACCTAGTCACGGGCCAGCCCCTTTTCTTAGAATAAAGGTAGGAGCGAGTCCCCTTCCCAAATTGGATAATCGGATAATCAGATAATCGGATACCTCCGAATCATGAACCACTTTCCACGAAAGGAACTCTTGACTATTTCTGAAGACTCTCCCTTGTGGCTAAGGAGTAGCCACCCTGCACCAGCAGGCACCACCTAAGCGCTTGCGGTTTGCTGTAAGTCTCTCCTACGGATCAAGACTGCCCAGCTCGACGAGACCCGAGTTCCCTGCCATCTCTGACCTTTTACCTCCCTCATCAGCTCAGCTGAGAGTCGTAGGTGTGACGAGACCTGCGGGACCGGCTATCTTCAGGACCTGCACGACGCTTATCTAGCACGCCCACCGAGGGACCCTCGAGTGAGTGCACCTAGGGTTTGAGAAGCCCTAAACCCTGAGCAGCTCCAGCATCGAAGTCTGCCTCCCCAGCATCCACGAGATCTGCGTGGGGGGCCCTTCCGCTCCTTGCTGTTCACCGCGTTGTCCGACCACTTGCCGACCGGCTTGTGGCCCGCTTCACGACGCACCACGTTTTGTTTCATCACTAGTCTGGTTGCTCCAGACTGGCTCTTGCTCCCCTTCAACAGAGGAGTACCCCGGACCCTCCTGGTCCACTCCCGACGCCATCTTGACTCCCCCGCTTGGGTGGCCACTGCCAAGATCCGCTGCCCCTTCCTGGGCCCAGCATCATCGACAGCAGACACCTTCGTGGGACAGCTCGCCCTCCATCCTGGTCGCCGCCGCGCCTCCGGGTCCGAGGAACAGCCGAGTCCGACGTCACCCACTCACCTGGTCGAGGTGACTTCAGCCGGTACCCTCCTGGTACCCACACGATCGCTGGCTAGCGGTTGAGAACTGAGTCCCCTCTGCTTTCAGGTTTTCCTTCACCACCGATCCAGGCTTGGATCGCTCTGAACATCGTCACTGGTCGCCTGCCAGCAACTTCTTCTTTCAGGCTCCTGAGACTACACGAGGACTCCCGACATCTTGACGAACTTCACGCAGCCGCAGCCTCCGGGCTAGGTAACTCGAGCATCTCGGTGCTCCATCGCAGGTTCGCTCTACAAGTGTCCAGTTCCTTTTTCGTTTAGTCCCACTGATCGGATCACTCCGGGATCAGTATCTCCAGACTCTAACCATTCGCATTTCACTGTTAGTGTAGGTGGTTTCTCGTGCCCCTCGGGCATTTGTGTAAATTGTGCAACTGAAGTATTTTCCTAAGAGTTTTGTAGTGTGCTTAGCTCCCTGACTCATAAAGAGCCAGGGTAGTCTTGTTATAAATAAATATCCTTTTATTTTCATAACAACTTGTGTGGTGTCCTTTCACTTGGTGTTCAAGGGGTATATGTGATGGTAAACAGCTGGCTTAACACGCCCTCTAGAGTTTAGCCTAAGACTGCTCGTATCCACGCTACTAGGATAGCAGGTCTAAAAGGTTGACTTACAACCAATCATCAATAAGGGTCGTTTGGAATGATACACAGTGATCACTAGAATAGTGAGCACTACATATCAGGCCAACTTCTCACATTGGTGAGCAGCGGTTGGGATTTGAGCTTGCTGTTGTTTTACCACACACGTATCCTAAGAATATCGCAGTGAAAGATCACATAAGTACCCAGGTACATATAACTTAACTTAGAATACTCCGAGTTCTACTGAACCGGCTGTTGTAGTGTAACAGGGCTTAGCACACCCTGACTACAACTCCTAGCAAGGGATCAGTAGGTAAACCCATAGTGTAGGTAGGTGCAACACTTACACCTCACTAGAAAAGCATGTCGATCCACGGAGAGTCTTCGCAGACTCCCTTAGTGGTCAGTGACCCTCCACAGGTCGTGTCACGATATGCAACTCTTAGCTTCAAGGAGATGCGACAACTGTGTGCCTCCAGGAAGCTAAACCAGGGTTCTAACCCTACCATCGCAATACTGATAGGTCTCTTAGAGGCGTACGATGCTAGGAGGTCCTCTAACACAGGTCCCCCCAGTGCAGATGGGAACATGCCGCCCTTAGAGGGAACCCTCGGTGACCCGGACCTCGACCCTCACACAGAGGAGGAGGACGAGGACGAGTTATCGGGAGACGAGGCAGACAAAGGTCCAGCGGTAGTCGGCAGGCTTACAAGGACCAACTTAAGCAGGCATGAGAATGGAACTGGGGGAGCCCCGGGCCCACGCTCAAGCAGGCTTAACCTTGGGAACGGACGAGCTAGGTCTCTCTCCAGAGGCTCTGGCAGATCGGTTCATACACATGTCTCTCAGGCATCCTCTCAGAGAGGAATGACTTCCCCTCAGAGGAGGGAGCATGAAGCAAAGATGCGGGAGGTCAATCTGAGGATCGAGCAGGAAGAACTTGCCCTCGCCAAAGAAAGACTTGCCTTGGCCCGAGAACAGAAATTAAGTGGGTTAGATCCCACTGGTGGCAGCATTCTCCTTAGAGAGAAAGACAGGGGTATAGACACTAGACACCTGAGTAAAATCGTGCCCCCCTTTAAACAAGGGGACGACATCCACAAGTGGATAACTGCCTTGGAGAGGGCCTGCACTGTCCAGTGCGTCCCCCCAAGTCAGTGGGCAGCTATACTGTGGCTTTCCTTTGAAGGTAAAGGAAGGGACAAGCTCCTCACTACAAGAGCTGAGGATGCTAACAACTACCAGGTCCTGAAGAACACACTGATTGATGGGTTCGGCTTAACCACGGAACAGTACCGGGTGCTGTTCCGGGACACCCAGAAAATTCAGTCTCAGGATTGGGCTGACTTTGTCGATTGTGCCACTAAGGCTTTGGAAGGCTGGTTGCTGGGTAGCAAGGTTACTGATTACACAGGATTGTACAATCTTATCATGCGAGAACAGATTTTAAACAACTGTCAGAACCAATTGTTGCATCAGCACCTTGTCGACTCGGATCTGACCTCTCCCCAAGAATTGGGAAAGAAGGCGGACAGATGGGTCAGAACAAGGGTCAAGCAGAACCAGAATCAGAACCAGGGTGGTCAGAAGAAAGCAGACCAGAAGGGTAACAAGAACGAACAAAATGACCAGAAGTCTTCGACAGGTCCCCAACAAACCAAAGAGGGTGGGGGTCAGGCTTCGCAGAAGAAGAAGACTCAAGAAGGCCAGACAAAAAGGTGGTGCCAATACTGTAAAAGTAAGACTCACTGGTTTAGTGAGTGCACCAAGAAAGGAGGGAAAACTCCTGCCACTGCAGCCCCTAAGGCACCTGCACCCCCTAGTACAGTCCGCAGTGGTAGTGCGCCTCCCAAGGCATTAGTTGGGTTAACCTTGGGAACCGAGGGGAGTGACGACTTAGTCGGCACGCTCACTCAGGCCGTCCTTGTCTGTACAGGGGATATGGATATGTCCCCTGACGCCAGTCCCAATACTTTGGGCAAATACAGACAGACACCTTTGATAAATGGAAGAGTGGCTCAGGCCTACAGGGACACGTGTGCCAGTGTCACCATGGTGACGCCTAACTTCGTGGACCCTGGACAGATCATGCTAGGTACCAGTTACCTAGTGACCAATGCCAGCAACGTCACTACCAATCACAGTATGGCAGTTGTTGATTTCTCCTGGGGAGGGGTAAGTGGCCCGAAAAAGGTTGTGGTTAGTTCAGACCTCCCCGTAGAATGTCTGTTGGGCAATGATTTGGAAACGTCACAATGGTCAGAGGTGGAGCAGAGGACTCACATGGAGATGTTAGGCTTGCCAGCACATGTCCTTGCTGTGACCAGGTCACAGGCCAAAAGATGCCCCACTGAACAGGTGCTGGATCCTGGAAGAACGGACCAGGCACCTTCCAAGAAAAGGAGCAGTAAGGGTAAGGCTTCGCCTTCCCCCTTGCCCCAGGTCGTGGATCAAGTCTCCGAGGAGGCTGACCTTAAAGAACTGAGGGAAACTGAGCCGCACGAGCTTGAACCTGGTCAGGTTGAGTTTCTGGGCTCAGGGGGACCCTCCAGGGAAGACCTGGGGAAGGCACAGTTAGACTGCCCCTCCCTTGAACCCCTCAGACAGCAGGCCGCTGCTGAGGCTGCAGGGAACGCCACAGGTACCCACAAAGTGTACTGGGACGATGGACTCCTGTACTCCGAGGCAAGAGACCCCAAACCTGGTGCGACCAGGAGGTTGGTCATCCCCTTGTCTCTGAGAGGTTTCCTTCTCACCTTGGCCCACGAGATTCCCCTTGCAGGTCACTTAGGCCAGAATAAGACTTGGGACAGAATTGTTCCACACTTTCACTGGCCCCACATGTCCGAAGATACGAAGGAGTTTTGCCGCTCCTGTGTCACTTGCCAAGCCAGTGGTAAGTCAGGTGGCACGACAAAGGCCCCCCTCATACCACTGCCAGTGGTGGGGGTACCCTTTGAACGAGTGGGGATCGACATTGTCGGACCAATGGAACCCCAGACAGCATCAGGGCACAAGTTCATACTGGTGGTGGTGGACCACGCCACCAGGTATCCTGAAGCTATTCCCCTTAGGACCACTACAGCACCTGTGGTGGCACGGGCCCTACTTGGAGTGTTCTCCAGAGTGGGCTTCCCTAAGGAGGTCGTCTCAGACAGAGGTGCAAACTTCATGTCGGGATATCTGACTGCTATGTGGAAGGAATGTGGTGTCAACTACAAGTTCACCACACCCTATCACCCACAATGCAATGGGCTGGTTGAGAGATTCAACCGGACCCTAAAAGGGATGATTCACGGACTACCTGAAAAGCTTCGGCGGAGATGGGATGTCCTGATACCCTGCCTCTTGTTCGCCTACAGAGAGGTCCCGCAGAAGGGGGTTGGCTACAGCCCTTTCGAGCTTCTGTTCGGACATCCTGTAAGGGGACCCCTTTGTTTGGTAAAGGAAGGATGGGAGAGACCTCTCAGAAAGCCGGCATCAAACATTGTGGACTATGTGCTCGGTCTCCGCTCGCGGATGGCGGAGTACATGGAAAAGGCGTCTAAAAACCTGGAGGCGAGCCAAGAATTACAGAAAGCTTGGCACGACCAAAAGGCTGTCCTGACTGTGTACCAGCCTGGACAGAAGGTGTGGGTGCTGGAGCCAGTGGCCCCAGCAGCACTCAAAGACAAATGGTCTGGGCCCCACACGATCATTGAGCAAAAGGGAGAGGTCACCTACTTGGTAGACCTGGGAACTCCTCGGAGCCCCCACAGGGTGCTCCATGTAAACAGGCTCAAGGCATATGTCGACAGGGAGGGCATGGGCTTGCTCATGGCCACAGATGAGGGACAGGAGGAGGAGAGTGACCCTCTCCCAGACCTGCTCTCTCAGAACCCTGACGATGGATCAGTAGATGGTGTTGTCTTTTGTGGCAGCCTCTCTGGACATCAACAAGAGGATTGTAAACAGGTTCTTCAATCCTTTCGACATATGTTCTCTCTGACACCCAGTCAGACCAAGTGGTGTACCCATGAGGTCGACACTGGGGACAGTCTGCCCGTCAAGAGTAAAATCTATCGGCAACCTGATCATGTCAGAGACTGCATCAAGACAGAAGTGCAGAAAATGTTGGAGCTGGGAGTCATTGAACCCTCGGACAGCCCCTGGGCTAGTCCCGTAGTGCTCGTGCCGAAACCTCACACCCAGGGCGGTAAGAAAGAGATGAGGTTCTGCGTGGACTACAGAGGTCTCAATGCAGTCACTAAGACTGACGCCCACCCGATACCAAGAGCAGACGAACTTATCGACCGGTTGGCCTCGGCCAGCTACTTAAGTACGTTTGACCTGACAGCTGGGTATTGGCAAATCAGGTTAGCTGAGGAGGCCAAGCCCAAAACAGCATTTTCTACCCCGGGTGGGCACTATCAGTTCGTGGTAATGCCCTTTGGGTTGAAAAATGCACCTGCCACCTTCCAAAGGCTGGTGAATCGAGTTCTCACTGGGTTGGACGACTTCTGTGCGGCGTATCTGGACGATATCGCTGTCTTTAGCTCCACCTGGGAGGATCACCTGGTCCACCTGAGGAAAGTGTTAGAGGCCCTGCAGAAGGCAGGCCTCACTATCAAGGCCACCAAGTGCCAGATAGGGCAGACACAGGTTGTATACCTGGGCCACCTTGTAGGTGGAGGCCAGGTTCAACCATTGGAGAGCAAAATACAGGCCATCCAGGACTGGGCTCCTCCAACCACCCAGACTCAGGTTCGAGCTTTCTTGGGCCTGACTGGTTATTACCGGAAATTTGTCAGAAATTATGGATCCATTGTGACCCCGCTAAACGACCTGACAAGTAAAAAGATGCCAAAAAAAGTTCAGTGGACAGCAAGCTGTCAGAAGGCATTCGATGACCTAAAGCAGGCCATGTGCACAGCACCTATCCTAAAGAGTCCAGACTACTCCAAACCATTCATTGTCCAAACAGACGCTTCGGAGCTGGGTGTGGGAGCTGTTCTATCGCAACTGAATTTTGATGGTCATGACCAGCCCATAGCTTTTATTAGCAGGAGGCTGACCCCCAGAGAGAAGAATTGGTCAGCTATTGAGAGGGAGGCCTTTGCTGTGGTTTGGGCCCTGAAGAAGTTGAGGCCATACTTGTTTGGCACTCACTTCAAGATTCAGACCGACCATAAGCCCCTCTTGTGGCTAAATCAAATGAAGGGTGAAAACCCCAAACTACTTAGGTGGTCCATTTCCCTACAGGGGATGGACTTCACAGTGGAGCATAGACCTGGCACTGATCATGGCAATGCAGATGGGCTCTCCAGGTATTTCC
This sequence comes from Triturus cristatus, assembly GCF_964204655.1. NCBI lineage: Eukaryota > Metazoa > Chordata > Amphibia > Caudata > Salamandridae > Triturus > Triturus cristatus. Next base: position 726,609,663 of record NC_140588.1, read on the forward strand.
ACTTAGAGCAAGAAGACTCACCTGGTCAAGGTTAGCTTATTGTCCCAAAGTTTGGGGGGGGGTCATGTAGGAGAGTAGGGTCTGCAATCCTATGATCACCCAGATTTTTTGCTTTTGCTTCATTGGTTTACGACTTTCTCCGGCTGTGGGCCTGCCAATCAGACCCACAGCCTAGCTGTTCTCTCTCGAAATTAACACACATGTACGTTAGGTGCATCCACTAATTGGAACTGGGCCGCCTTGTCAGTCCCTGTCTCAGCATACCACAGGTATCCAGGGCATCGGTGTACCCAGGGCCTACCAGGGGCTGAAGCATGTATTATGCCACCCCTGGAATGGCCGCCCAAATCTGACACAACTGGCTGCACGACAGCTGGGGCCACGTGGTGTAATCACCCGTTGCTGTAGGTGTAGTATTCCTACACCTAAACCCTAAAATGGACACATGGGTTCCTATCAGTCACTCCTATGGCAGGCCTTATCAATCCTGAAGGCAGAGTGCAGGGGATCATGTGGGACGGTGCTCTGGCGCGAGCTGAGCCCGTCGACGGCTTGTGGAACCAAGTCCTAATAGCCGTTCCATGGTGACGCGGGCCAACTACTTTTAATGCCTTATAATCCTAGCGGTTATTTGCTAACTTTGGCCTCGCATCACCTACACATGTCGAGTAAGGTGTCATACGAATGGGAATACGAACCCCTCGCCAGTCCTGGTGACGGGGTTGGCATTCCCCCCCTTTTAGAGGGACACGACATGGAAGTAACCTTGAACCCCGGTTAAAGTTGACTCAAGCCTCAGCATCACAAAATGGATGCTGCCACCAGACACAAGTCTGACCTCCCGCTGCTGGGGGACCTTCCAGCAAAGGGAGCTTGGACAAAGGGTTTCCTGTCGAGGGCGGTGTTAGCACCGTCCCAGACAGGGTTTGTGTATCCCAGGTGGGCAGGGCTGAAAGGAAGGTGACTGCAAGTGGCACCCCGGTGCTCACTGTGCATAGCCCGGCTCAAACCAGTTTCGGGGGCACACCGGCCCCTGAGCTGGCGCGAAGCCGGACAAAGGATAGGGGTGTAACCACCCCCCTCCTGGCTCCACCCATAGGTAGAACCTAGTCACGGGCCAGCCCCTTTTCTTAGAATAAAGGTAGGAGCGAGTCCCCTTCCCAAATTGGATAATCGGATAATCAGATAATCGGATACCTCCGAATCACGAACCACTTTCCACGAAAGGAACTCTTGACTATTTCTGAAGACTCTCCCTTGTGGCTAAGGAGTAGCCACCCTGCACCAGCAGGCACCACCTAAGCGCTTGCGGTTTGCTGTAAGTCTCTCCTACGGATCAAGACTGCCCAGCTCGACGAGACCCGAGTTCCCTGCCATCTCTGACCTTTTACCTCCCTCATCAGCTCAGCTGAGAGTCGTAGGTGTGACGAGACCTGCGGGACCGGCTATCTTCAGGACCTGCACGACGCTTATCTAGCACGCCCACCGAGGGACCCTCGAGTGAGTGCACCTAGGGTTTGAGAAGCCCTAAACCCTGAGCAGCTCCAGCATCGAAGTCTGCCTCCCCAGCATCCACGAGATCTGCGTGGGGGGCCCTTCCGCTCCTTGCTGTTCACCGCGTTGTCCGACCACTTGCCGACCGGCTTGTGGCCCGCTTCACGACGCACCACGTTTTGTTTCATCACTAGTCTGGTTGCTCCAGACTGGCTCTTGCTCCCCTTCAACAGAGGAGTACCCCGGACCCTCCTGGTCCACTCCCGACGCCATCTTGACTCCCCCGCTTGGGTGGCCACTGCCAAGATCCGCTGCCCCTTCCTGGGCCCAGCATCATCGACAGCAGACACCTTCGTGGGACAGCTCGCCCTCCATCCTGGTCGCCGCTGCGCCTCCGGGTCCGAGGAACAGCCGAGTCCGACGTCACCCACTCACCTGGTCGAGGTGACTTCAGCCGGTACCCTCCTGGTACCCACACGATCGCTGGCTAGCGGTTGAGAACTGAGTCCCCTCTGCTTTCAGGTTTTCCTTCACCACCGATCCAGGCTTGGATCGCTCTGAACATCGTCACTGGTTGCCTGCCAGCAACTTCTTCTTTCAGGCTCCTGAGACTACACGAGGACTCCCGACATCTTGACGAACTTCACGCAGCCGCAGCCTCCGGGCTAGGTAACTCGAGCATCTCGGTGCTCCATCGCAGGTTCGCTCTACAAGTGTCCAGTTCCTTTTTCGTTTAGTCCCACTGATCGGATCACTCCGGGATCAGTATCTCCAGACTCTAACCATTCGCATTTCACTGTTAGTGTAGGTGGTTTCTCGTGCCCCTCGGGCATTTGTGTAAATTGTGCAACTGAAGTATTTTCCTAAGAGTTTTGTAGTGTGCTTAGCTCCCTGACTCATAAAGAGCCAGGGTAGTCTTGTTATAAATAAATATCCTTTTATTTTCATAACAACTTGTGTGGTGTCCTTTCACTTGGTGTTCAAGGGGTATATGTGATGGTAAACAGCTGGCTTAACACGCCCTCTAGAGTTTAGCCTAAGACTGCTCGTATCCACGCTACTAGGATAGCAGGTCTAAAAGGTTGACTTACAACCAATCATCAATAAGGGTCGTTTGGAATGATACACAGTGATCACTAGAATAGTGAGCACTACATATCAGGCCAACTTCTCACAGTGGCTGGCACTGGGAGTGGTGTGTCCGGGCTCGGGGGCTGCCTGCCTGCCTGCCTTGCCTGGACTTAGTGGCAACTGTAGGGCCGGCTACTGGTGGGGCCTGATTTATCTTCCGGTATCTGCTTTGGTGCTTCCCCTTCCCCCGGGATGCCATGGGACTTGTGGACGGGCTGGGTGGGCTGGGCGGGCTGGCCAACTCTCCTGGAGTGGTGGGGCCTGGCAGCAGTCAGAAGTGCCACGTGGCCCACAACATTACAGCGCCTGGCACCAGGCATACAGGATCCCCGCAGCACCAGGGGCATTAAATAAACTGCAAACAACACTAGTCTGAGGTACAGTACCTGGCGTTTTGCGGGGCGGGGACTGCAGTGCCATGAACATTGTGGTGCTGGCGATGTGGCGCTAGATCTGTGCCTGGGCCATATATGTGAACTGTGTTCGCCCTTTGTTTGGGGCCGCATGCCTGGGAGTGGGTTCTCTCCATGGGGTCACTCTAGAGACCGAGCTCGGTACACCCCACAGTCATTGGGACTATAGAGTTTGCCATTCATTGAGGAAGGGGCGGTGAAGAATTACTGGAGCCTGCACATGCCCTGGATCCTGTTCTGACAGAGGGCTGGTCATACACTCACCCACTGAGTCAGTTGCTCCTGTGTTCCGCAGTGACCGCCTCCTCTGTGTTGTCGTTCCTACGCTACGGGCCCCGCTGGTGACCGACTGCTTGGGCCACCCTGTATAGGGCCTGGCGGTTTGTGTGTGCCACTAGGGAAGATTGAGTGGCTGGAGGAAAAACCAGCGACATACCATTCTGATCAAAATGAAAATACCCTCTGCCGCCAGAGTACCTGAAACAAATATGCACAAAATAGGTCCACTGCTCCAGCGTCTGTGGTCGATGGCTCGCAAGGGGAAGTGCTGGACAATTCAGCTCTCCTGGCGGCTGTAACCCAGTCCTGAAACATGCTCAATGCCAATATAGGTGCGGTGGGCTTTGATGTCACCTTGCTCCGCCAGGACCTCCGGCGGGCAATGGAGAGGATAACAGAGACTGAGAGTAGAGTCTTGGAAGTTGCAAATTCAGTCATGGCCTTTTCAAAAGTAGGTGAAAACGCTGATGGTAATAACTAAGGACCAGGTAACGCAGGTTGAAAAAAGCAGAGGGTCGTGCTCACCACAACAACCTGAGATTCGTTGGATTTCCAAAAAGGTGATAGGGCACGGCCATGGATGAGTTCTTGTCACAATGGATCCAAATGTTGGTGCCTGCGGAGCATCTTTCATACTGCTTTATGTTGTAGCACGCTTATAGGGCACTCTTAAGGAAGCTCACTCCCGGAGCACAGCCCAGACCTGTGATCGCCAAAATCCTGAACTATATGGACAGAGACGCCATCTTCAAATTTGTGAGATCTCAGAACAGACTCATATATCAATCAGAACTCTAATGTTTTTCCCCAACTATACACGTTTGGTGCAGAAGCAATTTCACTGCCGCCAAGCAACTCCTCCTAGAGGTTAAACTCCAATACATGCTCCTTTATCCCGCATGGCTGTTGGTTGTGTTCAACTATCAAAACTACCTCTTTGACTCCCCAGAGGTTGTCTTCCGCTGAACTGCTGTAAAGGTGATGCCTAAACCTCACACCCTGCCATACATAGACTCAGACTTGTCCCAAGGAGACAGGAGGGACCGCCCAACAAGGACATCCATGAAGAAGCACAACAGATCCCAGTCCTCCTGAAGAAGCTCTCGGAAAGGTGGGGATTCCTGAGAGTGCAGGGTCGCACCTCTGATCTATTGTACTGATTATGGTATCTTGTAACATTAGAGGGCTTAGTGATTGTTATACAGGATACAGTGTGGACACATACTATGGTAAACTGCCAGTCACAGAGACAGTTGGTTTCTATTCCCTACGCCTAGAGCCCCCTGTTGAGGTTCTGGGTTGATGCATCCTGTGATAGATACTTCTTGTTCCTTGAAGTATGGCGGGGTCTCTCTTTTAGTTTTTCTTTAGGAAGTTGTTTGTTTGATTTTGTTGCAATGCACAGACCTGCAACACACCCAGGTCAGGGACCCAACAAGGCAGAATGGCTATATCTCCAAAAGGCCCCTAATAAGTAGATCGAAAGCTACTGCCCCTTCTGGCCCTCTCCAAGTATTATCTTGTAATGTTCAGGGGTGCTTGACAAAGTCAAGAGGGGGGCTATCCTAAAATATGCTAAAAAGAAGGGCGCAGACATACTGTTGTTACAAGAGACACATCTCCTGGGTGCCCAGGCCCCCTGCCTGGCACAGTATGGATATGGCCAGATTTTCACTCAGGATTTACTAGGGGCTCTAGGAGTACCTGCACCTTAATACAGTGGGGTATTCCATTCAAGCCAAACAATACTTGGTTTGATCATCAGGAGGTATAATAGTTACTGGTTCCTTATTTAACAAACCCCTCGCCATCTGGTGCATCTATGCCTCTCCTCCGCAGGGGCGGGGCATTAGTTGCCCTGGTTGTTCACCTATTGGGAGTTCTTCCCGAAGGTCTGCCGGTCCTTGGGGGATATTGGAATGCAGTAATGGACCTGCACATTGATATGTGCCGGAAAAGGAGGGAAGTTCCAAAGACGGATGGTTCCAGGCTCCAATCACTGGTGGTGGCCTTACGGACATCTGGAGAGCTCACCATCCACTTGATACAAAATACACATACTTTTCTTCAGCTCACAACTCGTACTCTCTTCTTGATTATTTTTTCGTCCCCAGAGTACAAACCCATAGAGTGGCTGAAGTTAATGTCCTGGCAAGGGGACTATGCTATCACTCCCCAATAGTCCTTCAACTTTTTGTGGGGCCTGAGAGACTGGCGTTCCGCTGACGTCTTTGAATGTGGCACTTGCAGAACCCTTATTGGCTGAATATAGCACAATCCATTGAATAATACTTCACTCTAAACATAGACACTGTGACTTCAGCGACCGGACTACGGGAGACCTTTAAGGCAACCTTGCATGGGGTGGACTTTAGCTACTGAGCGGCAAGTGCCGCCGAAGAGACCAGGCCATCATAGCCTTGGAACAACAGATATGGTCCTTAGAAGAAACTGGCCGAAGGGCCGATGGGCACACGGCACAAAGACAATTGGGGCGGGTGCAATGACAATATCAGCATCTGCTCCTTGACGAGGCCAAGCTGGCCTGGCGAGTGGCACAGAGCCGTCTGTATCAATGGGGCGATAAATCGAGCAAGATGCTGCATAGATTATGTCAAACAGCTCACAGACACATCACAACTCCCATGGTCCTTGATGACCAGGGCCAATTGATAGCTCTCCCACGGGAGGTTGTCAGAGTTTGCCTCATACTACAAAGTAATCTACGCCCGTAGAGAAACCCTGCCCCTAGATCAAATTGTGGACCTTGTAGTGGCACTGCCCCTTCAGACTCTCTCCGAAGTGGCTCGGGCTCAACTAAAGGAAGACATTACTGTGGAAGAACTCACACCAGCCCTAATGGGGATTCAAACTGGGCTGGCCCCGTGCCAAAATGGCTTGCCATTTGAATTGTTTAGAGCCGTCATGCCAAAATTGGGCAAACACCTCCTTAGCATAAAAGTTACGAGATTTGAGGACGAACAACTCTCACTTGACTGACAGCATGCAGAGCTTGTGGCTTTCTCCAAGCCAGGCCATCCCTGGAGGAACAAAGCTCTTATCACCCGATTTCCCTTCTGAATATGGAGAGGAAACTCCTCACCAAAACACTAGTCTGCAGACTAGTGAAACACATTCAGTACCCGGACCAGTCTGGCTTCATACCCTCTCGAGTCACGTATCATAACATACGTTGTGTTCACAAAGCCTTGGCCTTGGCAGACTGTCTTGCGATGCTGGGGTTCCATGCTCCTAATTGACATGGACTAAGTATTCAACTCCATCCACTGGGAGTATTTATTCACCCTGCTTCAGCGACTATATTTCAGCCCTAAATTACTCTTCTACATCCAACTCGTATACACAAATCTGTTGGTACCAGTCAGGGTTGCAGCAGATATTGCCACCTACTACACTGCGTCTCAACTCTTAGTTATAAATGACTGGTGGTATGGTCTGCTGGGTGATCTGGCCTAAGTGCTAGAGAAGTGAGCGATGAACACCACTCCCATTCTGGATTATCTTTATGATTGAGGGGCCTTGGGGAAGTTGGCAGTTCCCAGGGCTGCGGGGGCCACGTGGCTCCCTGCATTCATTTCACATTTAGCCCTGGGAAGGTGACGGTCGCCGGGGCTACAGTGGGTAGACTTAATTTAATAGTGATCTTTTCATCCCCTCAGCCCAGACCTAAAAGTATAATTGCAGGGCCTTACTTTTGTTTTTCATGATCATCAGCACCTCAACCACCTCCCACTGCATCTGCCCCCTCCAGTAGCACGGTGTCAATACATCTTTTCATGCAGAATTGCAATATAATAGAGCAATATGGCAGAATCGCAATATGGCAGTACAGTCCCACATGATGGCTTCATACTAGATGGTAATTTAATAATGGACTACTACAGTGATATCGGATTGTATTATTTAAACTTAACACAAAGTCAGTCCATCATTGTTGTCCTTTTTATGTGTTTTCAGACAAAATTACCATTTCTGTTATACTGCTTTGTAATCAATTTAGGACATCTACAGTTCAAGATGATCATATGGTAGTAGTCATCATAAACCAATGGCGAAAAAAAAATTCTGGATTGTGAAAAAACCCATAGATGTTGTGCATGTCCAAATGTCATCACCCATGCCAGGCCATCTAATGACATATCTCCTGCATTATCTAACTATAACCCATAAGCACCTTTTCCTAGAACAGCCATACATACCCTTTTATAAATGTACCTGTTTCATGGAAAAATATATGGATGGAGGTGATGAGGTATAATTTCCAATTTCTCTGTTATGTCTTTGAAGAAGTCTGTTTCCTTCCAACAGCTGAAAGAGATGACCTTTCCTCGGGAAGGGTCAAACCTGTAGACTCTCCAAAGCGAACTTGTCGCTTTTTAAACAAATAATTAGTGCAAGTTCTTGAAGTTCAAAATGAACATTTATTTTATCTTATATACAAGTGTGGGTATCCAATGTATTCAAAACCACATCCAGGTAATGTTATATATATATTTTCAAAACATTCTGGTGCGTATATAGGCATATATGTATTCTGTTCATGCTTCACAGAAATATAACATAGCCCCAATGCATTTTGGGACCGGGCCTTCGTCAGGGGGTGTTCCCTAGGACAGAAACAAAGCGTGTGTGAGTCCAAGAACGATCATGAATGCGAAAGAAAATGCTGTAGTCTGTGCTTGTATATAAACGCGGTGAATCTAGTGCCTAATTCAAAAAAAGTGAAAAAGGAAAGGAGAAAAAGTGCTCGTAACGTCGCTTGATGTAAATGCTATATTATTTACAAACCCTGAAGAAAATCGAGACTGCCAGGTTTGTGAAAAAATGCAGGACCGTTAAAGTGAGGTTAACAAGGTACCTACGGTGCATGGGAACGGAAGAATAATTGTGGGTTAAAACACTAGTGCTCCGTTCATTCTGAACGGATGTGGAAAACTACGAGAAACGTTGCAATATCCATGCTTAAAAAATCTCTGTGACTAAGGTAGTGGTTACTAACTTGCCGGTGTGCATGAAGCTTATACTATATTGTCCCATCTATGCTGTGCTGTCACGTACCTGTGAAGTCCGTATGGATGTTCGCCGAAAGTGTGTATCTGCTGTGAAATGCAGGAGCAGAGCTGCCCCGGACATATAACCAGCGTAACCCGGAAGAACTATGTCCGACATGGTGGGACGAAAAGGATCCATCATCTCGGTAACCCAAGGACGCGTAACCGCCTGCGTTGTGTACCCGTATGTGGAAACAGTGAATAAGGAAAAAAGACTGTGAAAAGGGTCGACAGCTACTGAACCCAGATTTAGAACTGGAAATAACAATATAATTCGAAAGTTTTCAAACAATATTGGCTCAAATGTCTTAATGTAAATGAATTAACTCATAAAAAGTATAAAGGGTGCATGTGAATAAACAATGTGTGCGTGTGACGTAAAATGTACAATTAGCATAAAGCACAGTAAAGTAGACTTTCATGGAACAAAAATCTCACAAATTATAAATAACAGCTAAATTCAAGTCTTTCATTTAACCCCTTCGGGTGCAGTGAGTTCAATCTATGAATCCAATAAACTTCACGCTGGAGAAAGAATTTTTTTTTGTCTCGTCTTTCACGCTTTATCACTTGTTCAAGTATCCTATACCGAAGTTGGCTGATATTATGGTTCATCTCTGCAAAGTGAACGGCCACTGTAGATTTGAGATTCTTGTTTCGTATGTTGCTTTTATGCTCTGTAAGACGGATTTTCATTTTGTGTTCTGTTTTGTTTACATAGGGTAGGCCACATGGACATTTCAATAGGTATATAACGAAGTTGATGTCACATGTAGCATTAACTTTTAATTTGATGTGAGTTCCTTGAGAAGGATGGGTAAGTATGGTACCTCAAATTATGTTATTGCAACTCCCACAATTGTGGCACGGAATTGTCCCTTTATATGTGTGGTCATGTGGCTTGACAATCTTGTTAAGGGCTTGCTTTAAGTTTTTGGTACGTTGGTAGGCAAAAATGGGTAACGGTTGGAAAATTCCTTTGAAATTGTTTTCTTCTTGTAATAGTCGCCTCTTTCATGGAAACATATATGGATGGAGGTGATGGGGTATAATGTTCAATTTATCTGTTATGTCTTTGAATAAGTCTGTTTCCTTCCAACAGCTAACAGAGTCTCTATGGTTGTTGGTGGTATTTAATAGTATTGGGTTTTGTTCATAGCCCTCTTTGTGTTATTAACCAATCGCATATTGCTTTGCTTGATGTTATTTCTTATCTAGTTTTCTATTCATTTTCATTGTCATGTGACCACAAATGTGTGTTTCAAATGACTTTCTAATACTTGTTAAACATCATTGCTGCAGGCTAGTTTATTTTCTTACCTCATTTTGGTAGCATTGTTTTTAAAAAAAGTAATAACTACAGCAGTACTTTATATATACTTTTGAGAAAGTACTGAGGTCCATCATAAACTTAAAAACATATATATGCATATATGAAAATAAATTATTATACTTTTTCCTAACTCTGCAGACCTTGTTAAACTGCTTCATTTCTTCCTATACATTACAAAAAGAGTAATCAGCTATATTTGGCAAACAAATATATAAAGAGTTATTTGATTGACCTTTAGGAAACTACATCATACCAACAACTTAATTTTGAAAGGAGGACAATTATTGGCTTAAATAAAGTTTGTGCTACTAATGTAGCACAATACTCCCAAAACCCAAAATGAGGTAAGAAAACACACTAGTCTGCAACAGTGACATTTAAAAGGTATTGTAAAAACATTTGGCAAACACGTTTGTGGTCAAATAACAATAAAAATTAATAGAAAACTAGAGAAGAAATAAAATTAAGAAGTATTGTCATCATCATGTTGAAGGGTTCTGAAAAGCCTACCCGAAATTGAATACTTTCCACATTTTTATCCCACAATGAAGTTGCTCAGTTCTACACAAACAGAAACAATGTGATAGAAGATATCAACACTAATAAATTTCCAGTATAAGGTACCAATAGCTGTTTAATACGTCATAGTAAACCTACTCTTATTAATCATCATAAACTAAGTTGTGACTCAACACTTATTTTTCCCGTGCAGTTTCTCATATGGAATTTAGACACAACACCAGCCCGTACCGCTGAACGAAATTACACAAAATTTGGCAGAAAGCTGGATCTTGGTCCAGAAAGAGTGCTTCTTAGGTCTCGCCTGAGCCAGCGCATGCGCTGCACGGAGAGACATTTAGTATACGGGTTTACAAAGTCCTGCCACAGCCGGCCTAGCGCTTGCGTTCACGCGAGCGTGCACGCGCGCAGCCGCCATCTGCCTCCCTTCCAGCGCAATCACTGCTGCGCGTGCACCACTCGCGTGATTAAAACAGAGCGCGTCCGATCACTTTCTCTTTCATACACAACTTGCATGGCATCCTCTTGTTCTTTTCTACTTCCTAATTGGATAGCGCAGGCAAGGCATCACTTCCGGAGTGCAAGTAAGCAGTGCGTGTCCCCAATAACTGCCTCTGGGGAACAAAAAGCACTCTTCCATACATCAAACAGGGATCACGCAACTACTCGAGGTCAGCTTTCTGCTGACCTATAAAATCTAGCGACTGGCCTATGCACCTCTCTTTCGTTCGTCTTTCTTCGGTTACGTTCCTTCCTTTCCTTTATCACCCCATCCCCTCTCCACGTCGCCCCTCCCCCATCCACTCGTTGCCCTGCACGTATTTTGTCTAACTACCCTGCTCATTTCTAGGCATCATGTGTCTCTACCGGCCCCATTCTCACACAGACTTCTGTCCCACTCAGCTGTGTATGATCCATGCTGCTTGCTCACCCAACACCCTTGCCAGATTTTGCCATCACTCTACTCCATTCTTTGTGGTCTTTGGCATTTCTGTCTCACTTTGTTAACTCTGGTGCACTTCTTTGCCCCAGGTATTTGTCGCTGCTCCATCCTGCATGCTCGTTAGACTCCCTGCCAGGCTCTCTTATTAACTTTTCCCTCAGTTTGCCTCAACCCACTCGCTGTTTCTCCCTTACACACTCCATCACTGCTGCCTCTGTGTGCTTACGCGACAACGAATTAACCCCACGAGCACTCCAACGTCAACTGCTATGTGCGTTCCTGTCCTACCTTTCATAAATCATGCTAAGTGGGCTTCCGCTCTTGTTACTTGTGCTCTGTGTGCTTCCTATCACCGTAGTTGTTTTTACTGTTGATGCTCATGCAATGTGTGGTTCCACTTTAACTGTTCATGTATGCACCTATCCCAGTTGTTCATGAGCCTGTCTTAGCTGCCCAGTCTATGTGTGCCCCTACGTTACCTGTTCTTGCGCAGTGCAGCCCCCCCTAGAACTTAGCGCCATGTGTCCCCCCCAACTCTAGCTTCCCTTGCTCTCCGCTCCCATCTGCCCCTGTAGCCCATTGGAAACCTAGTCCCCCTCCAGACCCGCTCCTCTGGTACTTGGGAGCTTTGAGAATAGTCCGAAGGTGCGAATTTCCCCCATGGTCTCGGAGTGCTTTGTGTCTCACGGGAAGGGGCGAAACTCTTTTTCCCGCTGCCCCCTGTGCTTTTCTTTATCAATGTTAGATGTCCTTCACATCTAACATGGGCTTCAATTGGAATTCCATAGAGCATATTATCAAGCCCATTATCGCCATTTTAGTGGCAGTTTTCTGTCGCTAAAGCGGTGATAATTTTATCGCCTGGCTTTATAATATGCCCCCAAGTGAGCTAAAGAACGATCCAAATCTGTGACCGGGGGCGAGTGTCTGAAAAGTTTCAGTGCTCCGTCCATCATCTCCTTGTGTTTGCTTTGTCCACCCTAAGTTGGCAGGGTATACGCAGTCGTGGGTCCCTTGTTCACTTTGTTCACTTTGCTACTGGATTCAAGCTAGACTTTTTTCTTTTACCTTACAAGCATGATTTTATTTAACTGTCGCATGAGGGATAAACTCAAAGCAAGAAGTCACACAAAACTGGAGCACAGTTGTGTAGATATCTACTCCATGAGCACATCTCCTATCATAGCAAGTGTGACCAATTCCAAAGATCCTATCTACCTCGCCAAGCAGGCCCCCAATCCAACAAAATGGCTGCCAGAGTCTGTGAATACCAAAAGCCAAGGGCTGCCCTAAACTTGTAGGTTTAGCAGGAGAGATATTCCATCAAATAACAATCATGTTATGCGAAGTGTTCTTTATAACACTTTTGAAAGTCCAGACAGGAGTTGTACGAGTAGCGTGCTCCAGTTACTGAGCCAGTGAGATTCTTCAGTAAAAGGGGGTCTTCCAACACTCTCTGGAACATATTCTTGAATTTATTTTAACCAAATCATCTTGTCACCGATATCTGCGTTGTAGCCAGGGGCATATTTTCTACAGGGAATCTTTTGATATTGATAGTAGGCTTTGTCACTTTCATAGGCACCAATAGTCACTTCTGGTAGGTACCGGGGGATCAACATGAGATCGGCCACACCAACTTTATCCTCAACCCTCATTCTGAGCGGATGCAGACTCACATTGTCTTGTTCGAGCCATGGCCCTTTGTCAAACTTCAGATATGCAATGTCTTCAAGGCCCTTCTCAATATCCTGGGCTTCATTGCCAGTGTACTGCAAAACTTCACTAGTTTCACTGATCTGGGGCAGGAAAGACATCTTGTAGCTCTTTTCAATGCTCCTCAGGAAGTCAGCAGAGATCTTCTTTTCTAAAGGCGAGCCTTTCTACTGAATCCTTTGGTAGACCTCTTTGTGGGGAACATCCACATAGATAGCCAAGTGAGGGGGTAAAAACTCAACATTACTGATTCCTTTCACTTCATTGTTATGATCAACACACTGCTTTCGGATGTACTCATTCTGGAGCTTAGCTTCAAGGAACACAAAGTCACTGAAGGGGGATCGTTCGAATACCACACCTTGTCCTGTACACAGCAAATGTTCCAAGGCGTCTGACTACTGCATCATGCGGACACTGTACATCCAGAACTGAAGCCGGTATAAATTCCCATCAGGGCACTTGGGATCCTCATAGAATTGCTCCAGGGTGCAGAACCCGTTGTACTTTGGATCTAGAATCGAGCCGTCTCCAGTTATCTTGTCTATATAGTGAACATCTGCCTGTGGGAAATAATGCAGTCCTAGGCTTTTTACCAGCTGCTGTGCTAGCTGGCTCTTGCCAGAAGACAAGCTGCCATCCACAGTAATGAATTTGCTTAGTTTGTTGAACTTTTTCAAACATCTCTCGCCCAATATGTAAGCCAAGTAGCCATACTTCAAGTTGCGCTGTGAAATCGTATGAGACCGGACCGCTCCCAGAAGGGCACCCCGGCTGCCCTGAAAGCCGTCAATGTCACTGCCATGTTGTCTCTAGCTCCTCCCGTCCTTCCAGCGGAGCCAGGGACAACCTATGACCGGTGCCCTGCAGTGATTCAAGCTAGACTGGCTGATGAGGGGTGTAACCCAAAACCAGTCCCAGGATGCTTGTTTCTGGTGCAGGGAAGGCCTGGTTTAGCAGTTCGGGCTGGACTGTTTCCATGAGGAACAGGGCCAAGACTGATTTGCTTATGGCTGGTTCTAAACTGGGATGGCAAAGTGAGCTAAAGAACGATGATGGATTAAACCCAGATCTGTGACTGGGGATGAGTGTCTGAAAAATGTCAGCGCTCAGTCTATCATCTCCTTGTGTTTGCCTTGTTCGCTCTAAGTTGGCAGGGTATGCCCAGACATGGGTCACTTTCTCACTTTGCCACTGGATTCAAGCTATCCTGGCTGTTGAGGGGTGGTACCCCGAAACCGGTCCCAGGATGCTTGTTTCCAGTCCAGGGAATACGTGGCTTGGCAATTCGGGCTGGACTGTTCCCATGAGTACATGGTCAAGACTGATTTGCCTGTGGCGGGGTCAGAACTAGGTTGGGGAGGTGAGCTAAAAAACAATGATGGATTCAACCCAGATCTGTGACTGGGGGATGAGTGTCTGAAAAGTTTCAGCGCTCCGTCCATTATCTCCTTGTGTTTGCTCCGACTAAGAAGAAACTGCCTTTGCCTTATTCCTTTGGGTGACTCTGGCACCTCATCAATTTTATACCTCTCTGGCTTCTGGATTGAGGAGGGATTGCTGATGAACTGTAATACATTTTAATATACTACTAAACATACATTTCATTAATAATTACGAAGTAGTATTATTGAAAATTCAATCATTCATACATGTAATTCTATCAACTTTAACATACCCCAAACGACAATGGCATTCGCTTCTCTTTTATAAGAGGATAATATGCAAATGGTCCGTACGTTTTCAACTCTTCCTCCTGTTGCCTTTTATATCAGTAGTCAAGTCTATTTTTTGTTTCCTTTGAGGATTCGCGAGGAGTTTGTAATGTGCAGACTTCACAGTGTGACAAGAAAGAGAATTGCTACATGAAGCTGTTCAATAAATGTCTTAAAACATACAACAAATAGTGTCACTAGTGAAGATTCATTTTCAATGTATCTTTTAACTGCAGTCTTAATATTTGTGTGGAAACAATTAAATATATTGTTGTAAAACGATGAAACGTGATGTCTTCAGGAGACACTGTTCGACAGGGAGTAGTGTCTGTCAAAGATTTCTTTTCCAAAGCTAGCAATGAGGAATTATTAGCAGAGTTGTGAGGCACACAGACACTTTTGGAAGAGAGTAGGGTCCATCAAGGATATCCATACCATTCCAGAATGAAGAAATACTCATTGTGTTGAAGAGATGCTACTCGGAATTCACCTGACGCTCTAAACAACTCATGAACTCATGAAGAAGGAACACTACCCGCCAATAACTCTACTAAAGTGCATCATCTTTTGAGCCTCCTTGCTTTCTTTCAGTATTTCAAGAGTTTATTGAAACAATGACTGGTGCGGGTAATTAGATCTTTGCAACCATCTTAGAGTTCTGTTTTCGGCACAATGCACTCCAATTGAAAGAATTTGTACGAGTAATTGATTGTCCTTTCTGCAACTGGTTCTTACAATCAATTAAACAGGTAACCTTAGATGTGTCAGGGCTTATTTGTTCTCTTTAGCCTGACAGGCTGTTCCTCTGGCTGAGGTTGGTCAGAAACAGTTTGTGAATACCTTTTGTTATTCTTAGAGCATGTATGTCAGTAGACAATTCCCAAGGTCTTTCTTCAGTCCATAACCTTTCCACTCAATTAGATAGTAAACGCTATTTTTAACTCTCTTGAATTCTAAAATTGTTTTTATCTCAAACTCTAGTCCCCTTGACTGTTTAATCATTTTGGTGGGAGGTTCTTCCTCAGATTGGGTGGAGTTATCTTTAATAAGGATACATAAAAAACGGGGTGAATTCTAACATTTCTTAGCATTTTTAATCGAACCATCACTGGGTTCATTATCTTTTCAATCGTATATGGTCCCACAAATCGAGGTTAGAATTTTCAGTTTCCCTTAAGGCTAAGATGCCTAGAACACAACCATTCTCTATCTCCTATTTGAAGTATTGGGGCCTGTTTTCTTCTTCTATCTGTGTGGATCTTATATTTTTCTTTGACTCATGTTAGGTTATCTTTAGATGACTTATGCACAGTAGCTAAATGTTAGGCAAGGTCTTCAACTGCAGGTACTGTTATCTCTTTTGAAATTACTACTGAGTTGGGATGCCTCCCATAATTTAGGAAGAAACGTGAATTCAGTAGACACATTTTTTTCACTATTATATTCAAATTCTGCAGCCCAAATGAGGTCCGGCCATTTACCCTCTTGATCTAAAAGAAATAACCTCAGATCCTGTTCTAATTCCTGTTTTAGCCCTTTCTAATTGTCCATCTGTCTCAGGGCGATAGCTAGTAGAAAACCTAGGGGCATATCAGCAACACCCGGCAATAATTATCGCTCAGCACTCTTAGCGTGAGGATAATTATCGCTGGGTAACGTGGATTTTTATCGCTGAGATAGCGTGCTATTAGCAACGCTTATCTCCTCAGCGATAAAAATCCTCACGCTAACTGCCTAACATGAGATTATCGCTGGAAACCCTGCGATAATCTCACGTTAGCTAGTTGATAGGGACTCACAAACTTAGCCATGATATCCACCTTCCATAGGATATCATGTCTAAGTCAGTCCTGAAGCAGGTGTTAGGAAAGTAGCGATAACAGGTGTTATCGCTACTTTTCCTGACGCTATGCTTCATAGCGTGGGGCTTGATGATAGGAGAAATGTCGCTTAGTGGTATTTCTCCTATCATGTCAGGTCAGGAACGCCCACTTTGCATCTCATTAGAGATGCAAAGCTGGGCGTTAGACATCCGCACGTTAAAGCAAGGTTTCACGCGTTAGCATGGCCTTGCTAATATAGCGATGAAATTATCGCCGCTTTTCGGCCGAAAACGGCCGCAAAAGCGGCGATAATTTTTTATCGCCTGCTTGTAAATATGCCCCCTAGTCTCTATACCCAAACACTCTGTGAAGGCCTTCCAGAAACGTAATAAGAAATGGGGACTTCTTTCTGAGATGATAACCATAGGGATAACTTGGGCTCTCACTATGTGTTGACTAAACAGTTGGGCCAGTTGTTTTGTATTAGAAATTAATTGTAATGCAATTAAATGGCTCATTTTAGAAAAGGTGTTCACAAACACCATGATTGTATTGAGTACTTGACCAGAGTGTAAATCTACCATTAGGTCCATTATGATGGTGTCCGAGGGTAAGGGGATACTGGTAATGGTTATAGGTATCTCATGGGCATGCCTACTAGATTTTCCCGATTACAAACCTTGAACGTGGTAACATATTGGTGTATGTCTCTACTCATGGATTTCTTTGTGCCTGGCTAACGGACTATCATGGCATTCATATAAAGCTTTTTCTTGAAGATATTTTGTAGGTTGATATAAGGCTCTGCTGTGGTATGGTAGATGATTTCAGAATACACTTTAAGGATCCTCCTTGACCCAATTTTGCATTTCTTCCTGAGTCGTTACTCCTTTAATTTTCTCTTCCATAGCATCTCCACATGCGGCACCCAAAATTCTTACATCTGGAATGATTTTTTAAATGTATACAGAATTTCTCTTTTCTTCTGTGCCGATTCATGACAAGGCATCCACTTTTCCATTCTTACTAGCAGGTTGCTAAGCAAATACAAAACTGTAATCCACAAAAAATAAAAACCATTGCAACCGCCTAGGCGTCAGTGTTCTTGCTGAATTTCAAAAAGAGCAAATTCTTATGATCTGTAAACACGGTGACCACAAGCATCTTTGATTGCCAGTAGCTCTTTTTCCGTGATTGTATAATTTGCTTCTGCTGATGTTAACTTTCGAAATTGTTAGACTACTGGGTGTAACTGTCCTGTGTTTGGGACAACACTCCTCTGATTGCCTGATCTGAAGCATCAGTTTCAAAATAAAAGGACTCTGATGGATTTGCATGAAGACAAATTGGTGCTGAGGTAAAAGCTTCTTTGAAGGCACTTTCAGACTCTTGAGACCAATGAAATGAGACTCCCTTTTTCAATAAACTTGTGAGGGGCATTATTTTCTGAGCAAAGTCTTTAATAACTCTCCGATAAAAATTATTAAATCCTATGAAGCTCTAAACGTCTTTGACTGGGGTTGGAGATGGCCATTCCTTGACAGCCTAAACCTTTTGTGTATCTATCGTCACTCATTCATAAGATAATATGAATCCCAAGAATGCCACTAATTGTATACTAAAAGCATATTGCTCCAATTTAACATACAAACTGTTTTCTTAGGGTTTCTGTAGTGTACTCCTTACAAGATCCACATGAACTTCCTCAGATGTAGAATAAATGAAGATGTCATCAATGTTCACTATTGCACACCTATCAATAAATTCACTTAAGACATCATTAATGAAATACTGAAAGGTGGCTGGGGCATTGCAAACCCCAATTGGCATGACTTGGTATTCAAAGAGACCATACTTAGTTCTCATGAGATGTTCTGCACCTCTAAAGACTAGTTTTGAGTAAACCTGCGCTCTTTTTACTTGATCTCAGAAGACTGAAATTAAGGGCAAAGGATGACGATTTGTAACAGTTATACTATTAATGGCCTTGTAGTCAATGCATTGTCTTAACTCTCCTTCCTTTTTTGGAACAAAAACATGGAGGGGAGACTGGAAAATTGAGAAGGTCTAATGAACCAATTTGCTAAATATTTCTGGATGTATTCCTTCAAATGTTGAATTTCAGCATTGGTTAATGCAGAAATCCGACTGCACAGTAGATTAGCACCTGGTTCCAATTCAACTTTATAGTCATAGGGTGGATCTGCAGGGAGTTTCTCTTCTTTCGTCCCATTGACAATGTCCCTAAAATCTTCATACTCTAACGGGATTTCATAGGTGTGAATTAAGCACACTGAAGGTCCTCCTTCATAAAGCATAGCCGCTTGACCAGGTTCTTCATATAATGAAGAGGTTTAAATACAGTTCTCCTTGCAATAGCTTGAATTAATAACTATGGTTCTTTTGCCCCAGTCTATTGTCGCCAAGGTTATTCCATGATTACCTGAAATTGAGGATCATCAATTAGATTAAATTGAATGTTTTGTCTATAACCTTCCAGAGAAATTAATTCTATTTGTCCTGTATGACTGGTGATGGGTCCTGATGAAAGGTTGGTTTCATCCACTGTTCTCACTGCTTCACTCTTCTGTTTTTGTATTGCCCTTAATCCAAATTTTGAAGCACATTTTAAATCATAGAAATTTATCATGACATCTGAGTCTATCATGACTGAAATTTCCGATAGAATTACATGCTGAAACTTATATTTCATAAATAAGGTCTAATGAGGAGTTGACGACTGAAGAGTATTTACTCATTGATGAGTTTCTGGAGTTATTTCTTTTTTAGCACCCACCAGCCCTACTCCTCCTGCTGGTGGTGCTGAAAGCTTTCCTTCTGCCATACCTTAGGCTTCTTTGGGCAGATTTTCGCAAAGTGCCCACTCACACGACAGTAAAAACATAAATTCTTCTGCCTCTTTTTCTCTTTTTCTTCCTTGCTTAGTGGCCACGAATTGTGTCTATTTGCATGAGTTCTATTCCTGGATTATTTTCTGATGTTTTTGGAATTTCTGTTCACGCTCGATCAAACCTCTGAACACTTGAACAGAATTATTTTTTCTTTCTCCTTTTTTTTTTTTAGTTTGTCGATAATGCATCTCTAACACTAGATCTATTAGCGCAGAGATTTCGGTGGATCTGTTAGGTATTTGAACCGAGGCATTTTTTAATTAATCTTTAAGACTTCGATAAAACAAGGCAGCTCTTTTGTTATCTGGCCATTCTGTTTCCACAATTAATGTATTAAATTATGCCAGATAAGCAACTAGCTCTCTATTGCCTTGTTTTAATTTGAATAGCTTATTATCCGTGGTGTGGGAAGCTTTTCTTCTTTCAAACATTCTTAGAAATTCCTTTTTGAACTGCTCAAAGTTGTAAAGTCTTAGGGCATTTCTAGAAACTAAAGCCATTGGCCAAGAGGCAGCATCTCCTCTGAGATATGACAGGGTGAATGCCACTCGAGATTGTGCATGGGGGAAAATTGACGGCACGTTAAATGAAGAGAGCATTTAGGTCAAAATATCTTGGGCTTTTTGTGGATCCCAACTAAAAAGTTCTGGGGGGCTAATGGAATTACTGGGGATAGTGAATATAATACTTGGGTGGTAACCCTAGGTGTAGGATTTGATGCTTAACTGAAAGCCTCATCATCAGAAGGAGGAGATGCTTGATTGGCCCCTGCTACAAGATTGCTTATCTTGAAAGCTAACTCTGAAGTATCTTGAGATGAAGCGATTATATCTTGTCTTTAATTTGTATTCTCTTCTCTAACCGTTACTAATTCTTTTTGAATTATCTCTAGAATTTCTGCCAAGATCTTTATGTTATAACCCGTAGCCATTCTGCCCAGGTCAATAAAATAATGTGGGTGCTTCACTAGGTCAGGTTTAGCCAGAGATTTATCACGCAACTTTTACTGGAGCAAAATGATGCTAGATTTCTAATGCCCCTACCAGACTTCTCCTAGTCTCCAACTTGTATCAAGGGGATTGAAATAGAGAACCCTGAAGGGTGGAAGGGAATGGGGAGTAAGAAGAGATTGCCTTTGCCTTATTCTTCAGGATTCCTCTGGCACCCTTAGCCATTCTGCTCAGGTCAATAAAATAATATGGTCACTTCATTCTGTCAGGTTTAGCCAGAGATTTATCACCCAACTTTTACAGGAGCAGAATGATGCTAAATTCTCCCTGCCCCTACCAGAATTCTCCTAGTCCCCAACTTGTATCAAGGAGATTGAAATAGAGAACCCTGAGGGAGAAAGGGGATGGGGAGTAAGAAGAGACTGACTTTGCCTTATTCTTCAGGGTTCCTTTGGCACCCCATCAATTTTATACCTCTCTGGCTTCTGGATCGAGGCGGAATTACTGATGAACTGTAATTAATGTTAATACACCACTTAACATACATTTCAATAATAATTACGAAGTAATATTATTAAAAATTCAATCATTCATACATGTAATTCTATTAACTCTTATATAACCCAAACGGCAATGGCACTCGCTTCTCTTCTATGAGAGGATAATATGCAACTGGCCTGTAAGTTTTAACTTTTGAATTGTGTTCAACTCTTCCTTCTGGAGCCTTTTATACATTTAAGGCAAGTCTATTTTTGTTTTCATTTAAGGGTTTATTAGGAATTTGTAGTGTGTAGGCTTTATAGTTTGACAACTAAGAGAGTTGCTACATGAAGTGTATTCAGTAAAGTTCTTAAAAACATACAAATAGTGTCACTAGTGAAGATTTACTTTCAATGTATCTTTTAACTCCAGTTTCAACACTTGTCTAGAAAAGATGAAATATGCTTTTGTAGAATAATGAAACATGATGTTTTCAGGAGACACTGTTCGACGGGGAGTAGTGTCTGTCAAAGATTTCCTTTCCAAAGCTAGCAATGAGGAATTACTAGCTGGGTTGTTAGGAAACACATACACTTTTTGCAGAGAGTAGTGTCTGTCAGGAATATCCTTTCCAATCTAGAATGAGGATTTACCCATTGTGTTGAAGAGACCCTACTCAGAATTCACCCAAAGCGCTAAAAAACAACGACTGCAGCAACTTGATTTTTCACCTCAGAAGATGACGCATGCAAGAAGAAGGAACACTACCCGAATATAACTCTAGTTCAGTGCAGCGTCTTTGGGATTACAGACGTCCTTTCAATATTGTGAGAGTTTATTGCAACAGCAACTGGTGCAGGTAATTGGCACATTTTTTACAAAAACAAGGAGGTAAGGTAGGCAAGGACCTTGGGTATCGATTTGTTTAGCGGAGGACAAGCAAGGAAAATCAATATAGAACAGAATCAATTCTATATGAAAACTATCCAGCCTGATAGTGGAAATTAATCCAATTTATTTTTAGTAATCAAAACACAAGAAAATAAGCAGTGGGATACAATCCTGTATCCAGAAACATAGAAGTGAAGTGGTTTGTGAAGAATTGGTGACTTATAAGTGAGAGAGTAAAAAACATTGACAAAACATTCAGGCAAAACAAGGAGCTTGTTGAAAATTGTGAAAGATGAAACAAGCAAAATAATTAACACGACCGTGACAGTTGTACAAAGATAATTGGTGTGCACGGTGTTAACAGCATAAGGAGGTGTCCATATGGCAGGAGCCTAGGAAGTCAATCAAGAGATAGCGCTGGGGGTTTTTAGGGGTGAGAGCGCAACGTCAGATCGAAGATTTAGGGTTTGAAGGGAGCTTCAATTAAGCAGCCTGTCGAGACTAAAAAGGCGTTATTCACCTATAGTTAGGGACCCAGGGACTCCGGAATATGGATGTTGAGCTCTGAGAATTGAAGGGGTTACCATCAATCTGAAAGTGGGAATGGGGTATTAAAGAATGTAATGTGTGTGCTCGCTGGGAGGAGGTCAGAAGTAAACAATGCAACCTACCAATTGAGGTCGAGATTCTGGAGTGACCGGCACGGTGGGATTGATTCCAAGGTTGAAGTGGCGAGTCAAGGGATCCTGTAATGTGAAGGGAGGGAGAAGGGTCGGAACGTGAAGCTTAAGGTTTGTGCGCTGGTAGTCTCTTGATTGACTTCCTAGGCTCCTGCCATATGGACACCTCCTTGCGCTGTTAAGATAATGCATTCGTGGTTCAAATTTCTCCTCTAACACACAATTCTCCTTTTCCTTCCTTTTTTTCCCCTCGTTGAAATTTCTTGCATTTTAATAAATGTTAGACTCTTATGTTCTCAGGCAACCAATTTCTGTCCTGATGATGATACCATTATTGTTGTAAACAGGATTGAAACGTCGTCGACCTTTTAAACACCGTGCACACAAATTATCTTTGTACAACTGTGTCACAGTCATGTTAATTATTTCAATTTTCAACAAGCTCCTTGTTTTGCCTGAATGTTTTGTCAATGTTTTTTACTCTCTCACTTATAAGTCACCAATTCTTCACAAACCACTTCACTTCTATGTTTCTGGATACAGGATTGTATCCCACTGCTTATTTTCTTGTGTTTTGATTACTAAAAATAAATTGGATTAAATTCCACTATCCGGCTGGATAGTTGTCATATAGAATTGATTCTGTTCTATATTGATTTTCCTTGATTGTCCTCCGACAAGGACCGTTGGTAATTAGCACATGGCAACCATCTTTGAATTCCGTTTTTGGCACAAAGCACTCCAACTGAAAGAATTTGCATAGCAATTGATTGTCATTTCCGCAACCATTTCTTCCAGTCAATTAAACAGGTAACGTTAGACATGTCAAACCTTTTGTTTTCCCTGATACCTGACAGGAAACCCCCGGGGCCAAATAAAATAAATAAATTCACAGGCCCCTATAAGGTGCTACAGGACTCTCAAGGGACCCAGCACAGCTCTCCTGTGTGGTTGAGCGTGTGTACTGTGGTACTGTGAAAATAAAATGAGGATGGGTACCTATGGAGGAATCGCACCAATATTCCGCACCTTAACAATCCGTTCGCTTTTCTACCAGTGTCTATTCTCCATCCAGTTTCACTACACAATCATCAGCATTTATCTCCAAAACTCTGTGGACAGGACCAAACTTGAGATGGCTCATCTGGCCCAGTGGTTTGAACATTGTGATGCATACAAAGTTCCCAGAAACCCACACTCTGTTTTTGGATCTCTTGATCACATCATACCTGTCTTTGATTTTCAACTTGTTTTTGACAATGTTGTTTTTGGCATCCATAAGCCATCTGTCACACTCATCTTCCAACAACACGCTCTCACTACCTTCAATCCTGGACAACCACCTGGGAAATAATATCTCACAAATTCTTCCTCTGCTTAATGCCATGAAAAGCATCACACCAGTGATACTGGGGGGCCTATTGCGATAAGCCCACAGCATTGCTTTCAAAGAATCCTCAACACAAAGTCCTGATGCTATAGCCCCCCTGATTCCCTCGCTCATCATCATATTTATCCTCTCAGCATGACCATTATTTTGAGGGTGATATAAGCTACACCTCTTATGCTAAATGGCAGCATCATTCAAAAACCTTTTTTATCTGATGTGGCTTGAATTGCACACCATGGTCAGAGAGGATCTCTGATGGAAAATATTCTCTGGAAAAAGTCAATCACATCATTGGTATTAGCAAACTCCCTCACAAAACTTACCTCCAACCACTTAGACACATAAGCCACTAAAACTATTTCATACCTCTGTTGTAGAGGCAGCAACTGAAATGGGCCAGGCAAATCAACACTCATTTTTTCTCTGATATCATTTGAACAGTCTACGATACCCAGGGGAAGACTTATGCACTACAAACTCTTGTCATAGGTCTTGCATTCCACTCACTTCTCTACCCAACCTTCAACATTTCTGTTGGTGGCAGGTCACCAGAATTTTTCCCTTAGTGTCTTTTTATTGACTGTCATACTGAGATGCCCCTCATGAGAAATCTCCAGCAATCGTTTCCTGATCTTGCATGGAGGAACCAACTTAGCATCATGAAATACCTGTAGATTTGAAGCTGAGAAGGAAGCACATTTTAGGTTTAACTTTGTTTTTATTGGCATTTGTGTCAAAATTGTACAAACAATGTTCAATAAGACATATGTAAGGCACTTGCACATCAAATCTGAACCATGTTCCTTCCTGCTAGCAGTGTTCTTCTAGTAACATGGCTACAACAAGGCCCCTCCTGTGCTGCCAGAGTGGCACCTTTGTGGCAGTCCATTATTGATAACTGGTGATGTACTGCCTTTTAATGAAAGAAAAAAAAAACCCTCACCCCTCCCTCCCCCGAACTGGTATGCAATTGTGCTGTGTTAAGGTACAGCTTGACAAAGGTGAAATCGGGGGTCATCGCCCGTTTGTTGTGTTGTGAAGGCTAAGCTTGAGAGACGGAGAAGGCGGAGATATTTAGGACATGTGATCTCGTTCATCTCCATCGACAAGAGAGAAAGCAATAGTTGCCAAGCATCCGAAAAGCTGGCCATAGCGTTTGATAGGGAGGCCTGCATGCGTTCCATTCCTATAATATACCATGGTTTATGTAGCCACCCCAACCATGTCGGTCTCATGGGGGAGCCCCAGTGTGATAGGATGTTCTGTGTTGCGGTTCCTGAAGCTATCCCCCTTAGTCTGCCTCGTTTGGATTTAAGTAGGTATGTTATGGGGTTGGGCAGCCCCAAAATCACATAAACAGGAAGGCGCGGTATCTCAGTATCGAATTGGCGGTCAATGTCATCCAAAACATCTTTCCAGTAATTCTGTAGCTCTCTACAGTCCCATAATATATGTACCAGAGTGCCATCTTCACCGCAGCCATGCCAGCACAGCGAACTTCGTGTTGGATTCCCCTTATGCAAGCGGGCAGGGGTAAGATGCCAATACATGGCCACCTTAACCGCTGACTCCCTACTAGCTATGTTACTTGCTGTATGATTAGCGCACTAATATATGTCTATCCATTCTTTACTCGTCAGTTCTCTCCCTAATTCTCTCTCCCATCTCCGCTGACCTGCAGTGTGCTCCACGGGGGTCCCACCTCTAAGCATATCGTAAAGCTCAGAAATCATTGCCCTATCAGTATTCTTGGTGTACAACCACTTCTCGAACTTAGTGAGTTTCCTAGCTACGCCTGGGAGAACATCGGCGTGGAGGAGCCTTGTAGGAGCTGGAAGGAGCGGAAGTGCTCTGTTTCCGGGAGCCTGTAGTCCGCTTTGAGGTCTTGAGAAGGGATGATGCCCTCTAGATTAAAGAGATGGCCCGCTGATCGCCAATCGGATGCTCTCCAAAATGAAAATGCCCTCGCTTCCATGCCTGGGAAGAACTCCTTATTATCAAAAAGGGGTGTCATGGGAGTAGGAAATGTCGTCAGACCCCTGTTTACTGCCACTCCATCACCTGCCTTTAGAAGTGACCTGGTGATAGGGGAGCCCCGGAGGCTGGGAGATCTGTGCATCCGTTAAGAAAGGGGACCTTCCACAGGTCCAGTTGAACTAACGCCCTATCCTGGAAAAGCCAACTCTTTTTGGATTCGGGACATGTCCAATCGACAAGGTACCGCAGCTGAGTTGGGCGGAAACATTCTAGAATGGTGGGAATACCCAATCCCCCATCGTCCGGTCTCATATAGCTCAGGTCCTTGCGTATTGGGGTTTCTTCCCTCCCCATATGAAATGATTGATGGCTCGCTGTAGAGCCTGTAGAATGCCTGGGGGTGGCCAGATCGGAATAGTCTGGAAGAGGTACAGCGCTCTGGGTAGGAGAGACATCTTAACTGCTGCTACCCTGCCCAGCAGGGAGAGTGAGTGGCGTTTCCAGTCATTGAGGTCTTCTGTGGTTCGCTAGAGGAATTTAGAATAATTGAAGTGTAGCGTCTGGGACACAGACGCTGCCAGTTCTATGCCCAGGTACAGGATAGAATAATAAGTCGGTATACCCGCATAAGTCGTACCTTCGGGAGGAAGCGTTTGGCAGCCCACCTGAAACCTAAAGATCGAGGACTTCCCCATATTGACTCGCAAACCCGAGCCCTGACCCCAGTCCTCCAATTCTTTAAAGAAATCGGGTACCGATCGGGATGGGAAGCAATGATATCATCAGCATATAAACTAACGGTATGTCGTTCTCTCTCAAAAGGGATGCCCACTATCTCTGGATTGTCCCTGATCCTCTGAACCAAGGGTTCAACATAGAGGGCAAAGAGGAGAGGCGACAGTGGGCAGCCCTGTCTGGTCCCCCGTTGTATCTCAAAGGGCGTGGAAATTACCCCGTTCACCCTAATCGAAGCCTTGGGGTTAGTATAGCAGCTCGATACCCATGCTCTAAACCTGTTCCCAAAACCAAAGAGTACCAGGGTCCTATCTAAGAAGCGCTAATCCACCAGATCGAACGCTTTTCAGTGTCCACTGACAGGAGGAGAACGTCCATCTTGGTGCGGTGAGCTTTGTCTATGAGATTAAATATGCGCTTAGTATTATCACTACTCTGCCGGGACTGTATAAAGCCAGATTGATCCGTGTCGATTATACCCGGCATAAGGGGGCCCAGGTGTTTTGCTAGTATACCCGTAAACAGTTTTAAGTCGACATTAAGCAACAAGATTGGTCGATAGGAGCTGCATTTAGAGGCGTCCTTGCCCGGTTTGGGTAGCACCACTATCGAAGCCAGTAACATCTCCTGGGGGATTGTGCCCAGGCCAGTGAAGGAATAAAAAAGTCTGGAAAGTATTGGAGCTATTGCAAGACATAACATCTTATAAAACACAGCCAAAAATCCATCCGGTCCTGGAGATTTTTCATGGGTTTAAGGCTGGAGATGGCTCCTACCACTTCCTCTATGCGGATGGGGCAGTCGAGCGTCTATCCGTTATGTTAGTTCAGTGCTGTCGTGTGTGCGTTTCGGAGGTAGGCATCTATATTTGGAATGGACGATGAGTCACCCGCATATAGAGTAGCATAAAAGTCTCGAAAACTCTGTGCTATTTCCACGTCATCAGTAAGCGTAACACCCTTAGGGCTTGTAACCTCCTTTACTTTACTCTGCTGCGGCTACGCCCTCAGTCTACTAGCCAGCATACGCCCTGTCTTATCCCCCTATACAATATGAGTGTTTAAGGCGAAGGACTGCATATTCTGCACTGTCCAAATCGAGCCCCGCCAGCAGGGCTCGCGCATTCTTCAATTGCCGCCAAATCCTAGGTGCTCCCATTCTGCTATGCACCTTCTCCAGCTCTAGCACTTGAGCGGTAAGTTCCTCCCGTTTGGCATTGCACTCCCTATTCTCTGCCGCTGATATAGCGATCAGTTCGCCCGTACAACTGCTTTGAGTGCCCCCCACAGCGTATCAATAGATGAGTCTGGGGTGTCGTTGACCTCTAGATAATCTGCAATGCACCTGAGGATTTGCTCCTGCACCGCCTGTTTTGAAGCATAGTCTCCCTCAACCGCCAACTTCCTGCTGGCTGAGCTATGTGGGGGACCCCCATGGTTACCACCACCGCATCATGATCTGACAGGGCCGCTTCTGTAATATAGACCTCTTTGATTGTCACCTGAACCTCTGTTGAGCCAAGAAAGTAATCTAATCTAGCATAGGTGTGGTGTACATGTGAGTAGTATGAGAATTTGGAGGCCTGAGGGTGAGACTCTCTCAACAGATCTATTAATCCCCTTTCCAACAACCATCGTTTGCCCTCTTCAGAGGCCTCCCCCACTTGGGAACTTCGACTGCCAGACCTGTCTGCGGTTGTGTCCATAACTAAATTCAGGTCGCCTCCCGCCAGTATGAAGCGGTCCTGCGACTCCAAGACTGCTGATAAGGCAGTTCTAAGGAATGTCTCCTGGCCTGTGTATACAGTCCCAATCGATAAGGCTAGGCCGTTAATCCAAAAGCGGTATGCTAATAACCGACCTTTTATCTCCGTTATCCTGTCCCCCACCGACCCTCTAAATTTCCGTGACACTAGGATTGCTACCCCCGCCTTCTTGTCTTGCGTAGAGGAAGAATATTGAAAGGGGAATGCCCTGGATTTCAATCTATGCCAGTCTCGTGCTAGCAGGTGAGTTTCCTGCAGCAGACAGATATCCACTCCTGAATTCTCTAGGTAGGACAGTCTGGAGCATCTCTTATTGGGGCTGTGAGACCCTTAACGTTAAGCATGAGGACGGTTAATTTTGAGTCCTGCATGATTGGGGAAGGCGAGCAGCGCGCTCCCAGGCTTGCGTTGCTAATGTACGGAATGGGCCCCAGAACCCTTCTCCCCGGCGACACCTCTTAAAATCGCAAGTGGCTAAGGTCAGTATCCCCGCATTAGCACACCTGTTCCCCTCCCTCCCCTCCCTAACCCCAACCAAAATAACTGTCCGCCCCAATATAGTCCCGCGCACACTGAACCGAGCAGTGTGCCCGTGGTGAGTCAAATCAGTCCGGGGCATCTTGTGGCTCGGGCGACGCAGCAACACCCTCCGTTCCCCCCCTCAGCCCCCACATCTCAAGAACATGAAGAATCCCCCTGACCTCTCTCATAGTTCTTCCTGGGGAACATATCGTTGGCAACAGCTGCAAGTGCCACTTTTCGCTCCTGTGCTAGCGTCTCCAGGTCAGGCCCTCGTGTAGCTCCCACTGAGCGTTTACTCCCAACCGTCTGCCAACGTGCTGGGGACTGGCGTTGGCTAGATGAGTTCTCCGCCGCTGGACTCTGGTGTGGTAGACCCAAAAGTTTTCATGCTTTGAGAAGGGAATGGATTTGATGCAGTCTGCAATGCCACTTAAATATTATAGCGAAGGGGTACCCCCAGGAGTATGCCACCCCGTTCTCCCGCAAGTGTGATGTGACATCTTTAAATTCTCTTCTTTTCTGCAGAGTGCTAGCCGCTAGGTCTTGATATAGGGTAATGTTCAGGCCTTGATTTTGCACAGGGTGTTTCAGTCTGGCTTCCCTGATAATGCGCTCCTTCAGCTGATAGTCTGGGAGGAATGCCAGTATGTCCGGTGGTGGTGCATTAGCCCGTTAACGCAAGCCCACCCTGTGAGCTCTGTCGATGCGGATCTCCATCTCCGGAGGGGCTGCCAGAATGTCAGGTTAAAGGCCCTGCAAAAAGTTGGTGATGTCACTCCCTTCAGCATCCGATGGTACCCCCCGGACTCGAATGTTGTTGTGCCGAGAGCGGTTCTCGAGATCCTCGGCATGGGCCTGCAGGTCGAGCTGTTGGTTTTTCAAATGGATCACCTCCTGCTGTAGTTGCGTAACTTCCTCCTCCTTGTTCCACTCCTGGTCCTCGATAGCCGCCACCCTGTCTCCAAGGGTATCTACCTCCCACCAAAGTTTGCGCACCTCTCCCGCTACTTCGCTTTTCAAGGTGTGAAAGTCTTCGCAAAGCGTATTAAATAATGTCTCTAGAAAGGATTTGGTTATGGGGGTGTCCTCATCTTCATGTCCAGCGCTGGCTTGGGGACCTTGGCGAACATCTCCTTTAATGTGCGCTCTTAATGTGCGCTCCTTCCTACCCCGTTGGTTGGACATGAATCTCTTGGGCCGGTGGGCCACTGGAGGCCAGTCGGAGCGAGGCTCGGCGCCAACCAGATCGAGGGCTATGTTGCGGTCCGGGGGAGCGTACCCCAGAAAGATTCAACAGTCGCCCAAGGATATAGCCCAACACCCAATGGCCACAGCAGGTTGTCAGCCAGTAGTGCAATCTCCAACTGAGCCACCAGCCGTCAGCTATGGTTGGGGCCCCTCTCGTCTAAGTGCGGGCCCCCTGCTGAGGTCCAGATACTACTCGCCGCTCTCAGTGGTGATGTGAAAGGCCCTCGCCGATACTCAAGGACCCTCGATGCCCGGCAGCGCTACCTCCGGCTGAGGCAGTATGAGGGGTTGTGCTCAAGCTGGTGGCTGCCTCAAATCCGGGTCGCCAATCAGTCCATCTGTATCACCACCCTCCCTCACAGGGTGCCAGCTGGATGGTACCACCAGCATCTCGGCCCTTGCTTTCACCGCCCGGGTCTGGGCCTGTGCCGTTGGCTGAGGAGATCGCGCCCCAATGCGTCTCAGGGGCGCGTGCAGTTGTGCCGCGGTTCCCAGTCACTATATACGGCTGACAAGAGGTAGTAGTTTCCAGAAGGGCACCAGACAATGCAGGAGACCACACTCCCCCTCTCCGTGTGCTGGGCCCCTTGGTCGGTGCTAAGAACTGTTTGCCGCCACCGGTGCCAGGATGACAGGCCCCTGCGGGTGATCCGGGCCCTTCTGCGCCTGTATGCACTCCTCTTCGTGTGGTACTGCAGGGGGTCAGCAACCGATGAGGCGCCACCACCCCCTCGGAGCGCTAGCCGATTCGCCCTGGCCGAAACTCCCCGCCACTCAGCGCTGGCCCGTCCTTGCTTCAGGTGCGTCAGGCCGCCACATTGCATTTCTCTACAGGCCCTCTGTATGCCGCAGCCCCCCGGGCCCTTTGCGCAATTGTCTGCCTCAGTCTATGCTCGCGGGGTCAACAAATGATCGGGGAGGCCGCTCACTGGATCCCCTGCCGGGTGGTGGGCGCCGCTTGCCCCACTACCTTCGCCGAGCCGGCGGGGTTCCGCAGGTTTCAGCGTCCCTCTGCTCTCCCCGTCTCTTCCATCCCATGGGGTAATGCTGTTGAAGGCATGGGTAGGTGCAGGAGTTGCCAGGCCGGTTGTGACGGCAGCACCAGAACACCAGCCGATCTTCTCCACCCGCCCGCCACCAACCAGCTCCGCCTGCAAGAAACACAGGCCACGACTATTCGCCTCACCGGGACGTCTCCCGGGCTGCAACTTCGCGGGCCTCATGCGCAGCCGACTGCGTCAGGAGCCTCCCCCAGGGACCGTCAGCGGTCTGCGGTTTAGGGGCCCCCTTCCGATGTAGTCGGATTTGCAGTCGAAGCCGTCTGCTGCGTACTCTAGCAGGGTTATGTGCCGAACTCTGTGCTGAGCTCAAGCGACACTCAGGCTCCAGCCGCCATCTTGGCCTCCATGCTCGCTCTGCTGCTCCGCTCCGAACAGGCTCAAAAGTCAGCCCCCCCCTAGCGAATTCACAGTTTCGAAGCGTCTGCTCGGCTGGGGGGCATTTCCGCTGCTCCCTGGTTGTTTTGGGGGAAGAAAACGCTATATTGGGGTCAAATCGGGCATCGGCGGGCGGGGAGACGAAGCAACACACGTCCTACCTGCTCGCCATCTTGGCCACGCCCCCAAACACATTTTAACTAAGCCATCCCTTTACCACATAATCCATAACCTTGATGAGTTCATCATCTCTGGAGAACACTCCTCTCCACTCAAGTTCACTCACATGTCTGCTAGACGTACAAGACACATTTGAAACTAAACATTCAGTGTCCTCATCATTGTGCTCAAGAGAACACATGGATTTGTCATTAACAGGAAGACAAGAGAAACCATCTTCTTTTTTGGTCCTTCCCCCATGCAAATGTTCTAGATCAAAATGGCGTTCCAAAGGTTTTGAAGTTAACAGCACCAACCTGGCAGTAGCCTTTGTTAACTGACATTGCTACCATTCAAAATTGGCACTAAAGGCTTATGATCGGTCCGCAGAAGGAATTTTGTATTCACAAATACACGCCTTGTATTTTTCAACAGCCAATGTAATGGCAAGCTGCTCTCATTCGATCACAGAATATTGGTGTTCAGTGGCTTTAATATGCACAAAGCAAAAGCACTGGTGTAGTTATTACTATCCCTACCATGAGACAAAACAGCTCCAGACCCCACACTAGAAACACCCACAGTGATACAAAGTTTCTTCCCAGGAACATAACGACTCAGAGGTGGGCCATGGGTGAGAAGAGACTTAATTGAAGAGAACGCATGTTGCTGTTCTTTGCCCCAGCTAAACTGAATTTTTTTTTAACAAAATATACATAGGCTCAGCAATTGTGGCAACATTTTAATAAACGTTGCACTGAACTCACACATACCAATAACTGATCACAATTCGTGGACATGTGTATCTTTTTGATCACATCAAGCAATCCAAACCCTAGGTTTGATTTCACTGCCAGTAATCGTGCCCTAGAAGCTCAAAAAATTCCAATTTTTTTTTTTCTGAATCTCAAATCTCTTTCTTTGAAAGCATGCAGAACATCACCAAGCCTCCCTAAGGGGGATATTATCAAGGTCCGTCGTTAAAATTATCGCCACTTTATCGGCAGAAAACTGCTGCTAAAGCGGCGATAATGGGCTTGATAATATGCCGCAGAGAATTCCAATAGAAGCCCATGTTCTGGTGTCAACATGGGCTTCTATTGGAATTCTCAAGGGCATATTATCAAGCCCATTATCGCCGCTTTAGCGGCAGTTTTCTGCCGATAAAGCGGCGATAATTTTAACCCCGGACCTTGATAATATGCCCCTAAATGTTCTTTCTCATCTCTCCCATAGATCAGAACGTCATCCCGAACTGCTGGAACTTCAAGCTTTTGAAGCAAAATTTTGTCCCATCAACCACTGAAACACAGCCGCAGATTATGACAACCAAAACAGCATCCTGCGAAACTGGAACACACCATCTGGGGTCACAAATGCAGTAAAATGGTGAAAATCTTCTGCAAAACCATGGATCCAATTTTAAATATTTTTACTTTATATATAGAAGGAAATAAATGCTTTAAATATTAAATTTTGAATTCAGTATTAAAATCATTTAAATATATTAATGAAAATATTTTTTGTAGAGATATTAAAAAACACCTTAAGTAAAATGTTCACATTTATTTATTTAGTATAAATCACTGAAAGTTATGTTTAGAATTACTTTAAATTATTTAAATTATTTTACATTTACTGTAAATTTAAACATGTATTAAAATATTTTAAAATAAAGCAATGATTGTTTTTTATTTACATATAATTTGTTTAACATTTAATTAAATGTATATATCTATTTTTTTTTGAGAAGTCGAAATATTTTTTATTTAACATTATTCAAGGGGGGTGGGGGCTGTTATTTTAAGTCCCTGCCTCCATTATCTTCAATGGGAGGATGTCTCAGTACCAGTGGGTAGCTACTTGTGCTGCTCTACTTATCTACTGGATTACATTTATGAATGTTGGAGGTCTTTTTTGGTTGTATAAACTATAGAAGTGCAGTTTGTGAATATAGGGACTGGGTGCCTTTCTCTCTCTAGGCTCCTCCCTAACCCTCCGTTACCACCCTTACTTCTCCCAAAGATCTCTGCACAGAAAAGATAGGAGGGGTTGGAGTGGAGACCTCAGCCTTTATGTTAGTGAACAGCATTTTGTAGTATGCGAGTAGTGCTATTGTAGTACTATTAAATGTACTACAAAGTGCAGTTTGGGAATAGGCCCCATTAGGTGCAGAAATTCTAAGTGGTAGGCAAATTGACAACAGTGGGAACCTTACAAAAAGCAGGTTGCAAAACAAAGAATGTTTCCTGCTCCCACTACTTAAAGTTTCCTGGAAGAACCTGCCATATCCTTTCTAAGTAGAGAGTGTTTTAAAATGGATCAATGTCTAAGTTTGTATCGAAAGTGTTCCTTTTCAGTCCAGCTCAGGCTGGTATGTCACCTTCTCCACCCAGACCTCGGTATAACTCTATTCACATCCCTATTCTGTAGTGTTTTTATAAGGGATAAACGAATGACAAATCTTTTTATTTCACTGCTGACCTGGTCTGTTTTCTGAACTCTCACTAAACATCTCCTGACAATATCCTGACAATATAATTGCATGCAAGGTGAGTGATTCAATTCCTTCTACTCAAATAAGAGGGGTAAAATGAAATCTCTCTTTATCTACACATCTGATTTTTCTAAATTTCTCGGTCCTCCAAAATTTCAAGTGTTTCGCATATTATTATTCAGATACTGGTCAAGACTATCCCCCAGATCGATTCCATTTACTACAGGAGTCCAGTTCTCTTTCTCAGGAGGTTTAAGATCTCCTTTTAAAAGGTGCCATAGAAGAAGCTTTCTTCTCCAATGTGAGCAACATCTCCCTTATGAAAAAGAAGAACAAAAATAATTGAAAACTAATAAAACGGAGAGACTTCAATGTACTCATTTTCTTTTGCCACTTTAGGATTGAAATAACAGTTCACTGCAAGTGTGTCCTCCTACCAGGAGATTGGATAGTGCATCTGGACTTGAAAGATGCCTACCTGTCAGTTCCAGTATATATTTATTTATAAAGTTTTATATAGTGCAATCTAGATCCTGGAAGGGTATCAGAGTGCTTTACAAATGTTACATCAAATAGAAAGCGCGATAAACTAGAAACATATATATGAGCAGCTAACAGGAAACATAAATGTTGTCAGTACTCGGAGATCTGGAAGGTACTTATGAGTGCGTTAGCCATTCGCACTTCAAGGCAAGTTCACAGTCAAGTGCATATCCTTGTTGGTGAACTGCGTCTGATTAGTACCCAGCTAAATCAAGCGTTGGGCTCAGGGTAAAGTTTTGTTCACTAAAAGCAGTCTAACTTATTTTCTTAAGGAAGTGCTTCAGGGTTCATTTTGCTTTCCAGGGGCAGGGCGTTCCAGATCCTATGTGCTAGTCCAGAGAAAGTACGGTTGCATGTTTTCTTTTCTGAAATTTTGGAGGTTTCAAGAGCTTCTCAACGTTCTGCCACCGCCTGATAATTCCAGTCTATCGGCTAGATGACTTGGTGTGTTGAAGTACAAGGCTTTGTGTATCATGCAAGCAATTTTCAGCTGTGTTCTTAACTCCTAAGGGATCCAGTTTAGTGCCTTTAGATTAGGGGTGATGTGGTTGCTCTTTTTGGAGCCACAATGAGGGAAGCTCTTAGTGAAGCACAGCTGATTTGAGGTCGTCGGCAAGGAGGGCTTTTAGTTTTCTAAGGATGTTCTTATCAAAGTTTGCTCCTCTGGTGGCTGCGCTGATGTTTTCCTGCATGGTGAGATGCTTGTTGAGTGTTATTCCCAGTGATCTTGTGGAATCTGTGATGTGTGGTATGCAGTTGAAGGCTGTTAAGTGCTTCATCCAGTCTTCAATGTTGCTCTGTCTTTGTGGTGAGGCAATTAGGAGGAATTCGGTTTTGAGCGAGTTAAGTTTGAGGTGGTTTCTGGTCAGCTAGTTGTGGCTTTTTTGCAGAGTTGTGCTGAGTAAACGGCTATCATCCGGGGATTATATTTTTAGGTATAGTTGGGTATCATCCACATACATGTGGTAACAAACATTGGAGTGTTTCAGAATTACAAATAAGGGCTCCATGGATAGATTGAAGAGAGTAGCTGATAAGGAGGAACCCTGAGGGACTCCTAGGGTGACCAGACTGGTAGTGGACAGCGATTGGTTAATCTTGATTCTTTGAGTTTGGTTGTCTAAGAAAGAGGCACACCACTTTGAGACAGCCCATGATAAACACATTTGGTGTTCAAGTAAGTCCAGGAGACTGTTATGTTTGGCCGTATCGAAGGCTGAGGCTAGGTCTAGGAGGATTAGGAGGTAAGATTCATTTTGATCTATTATTCTGAGCGTGTAACACTGCCAAAATTCACATCCCATATCTTCAGTCTGTATTTGGCTCATTGGTGCTTCACCATCATCTCAGTGGAGGCAGTTCTTTAGGCACAGGGGGTCAGATGTAGGACCCACCAATTAGCGACTTGCGAATTGTGTCGCATTTGCGACTCGCAAATTGGGATGTATAACAGTGTCTCAGACACTGTTAGCGATTGCTAATGGGGTCGCAAATTGCATTCTTCATGAATATTAATGAAGCTATCGCAATTTGCAACCCATTAGGAATGGCTAGCACTCCCATGGATGGTGGCCTGCTGGGGTCAGCAGACCACCATGTCTGGACTTCTTTTAAATAAAGCAGTCTTTTTTTTTTAATGCAGCACGTTTTCCTTAAAGGGAAAACAGGCTGCAATTAAAAAAGAAAAATGAAACTTTTCAGTTTCATTTTTGTAAGGAGCAGGCAGGGGTCCCTGGGACCACTGCCTGCTCTTAAAAATATTTTCTCTCATACTCACAAAGGGCAGGGGTCCCCTGGGTCTCCCTTCCCTTTGCGAGTGGTTGCCCATCTACTTGAAGTAGGTGGTAAACTGCGAGTGTTTTGCGGCTGCAAATGCGGTCGCAAAACAATTGTACACGGCATGGTGACTCGCTATTAGGAAGGGACTCCCCTTCCTAATAACGGGAGTCGCAAATGCTATTATGCGATTCAGTAACTTGCAAAATAGGATTTGTACATGCCATTACCCTTTATTGCAGTTGCAAACGGGAGGATGTCCCAGTTGCGGGCGCAAAAAAGGGTTGTACATCTGGCCCGGGGTCTTCATTTGCTGATCTACTTGAATGACATACTCTTTCTAGCACAATACAATTCCCTGATACTTTTTCATGTTTGATTCAGAAATAAGATTCTTCATTATGAACTTTTTGACTGATGCTGGTAGTTACTAACTCTGATGTATATGGTAATTGGTATAATTCTAACTGGCAAAGACAACCTGTAGGACGCTGGCTCTGTATATACCATACCCAAATAAGGTATAGTGTGCACAGAGTCTAGTGTACCCCCAGGGGCTTTACAGAGGCTTAAGTAGATAACACCATAAGCTGTATTTGTGGTAGTGTGGTCGAGCAGTGAGAATTATCAGTGAGTTGTGATAAACATTTGTTGTACACATTCAGGCAAGGAATGATTACACACACTCAAAATCCAAGACCTTTTTTTGGTGTCAAAAAGTTATTACTTTGTTATTTTATTTTTGGAACCAAGAGGAACTCAGTTGGAGGTAAGTAACAGTTTAAAATGCAAGGCTGTAAACAATGTTTTACAGTACCAGAAATACTTTAGTGAAATCAGTTTAGAACAGTAGAACTGTGAAATTGAAATAAATAGACTTTTGTATGCAATAGGATGAGAATGCAATGCAATCCTACGGGAGGAAAACAGTGTTATGCATTAGCAGGTAAGTACACAACTTGCTCTTCCAGTCTTCGGGGGGTTTGGACCAACACTGGGCAAGGTTCAGTTTAAGGTATGTACTACACCACCAGCGGCACTGGGGGGGCCTGGTCAGAGGTCACTGGGCCCAATGTAAATCAATGGAGAGTGGGGGTTTGCCGATAAGTTCCCACTGTGTCAGGGCACAGGCTCTGGGGTTAATATCAGAACAGGGGGGCACAAGGCAGCACCAAAGCTGCAGCACCAAAGCTACACCACCAGCAGCACAGGGGAGGCCCGGTGAAGGGTGCACTTCAGTGTCGGGCGCCCATTACTTTTTAATGGAGGGTCTCAGTTGCACAAAGAGGCTGCAGGACCGGACCAGGAGGCTCAAAGAAGGTGACCAATGGCTGGGCAGGTAAGTTGGAGATTTTACTGGACACCTGGGCACCATTGGCTGGGCTCCCCAAAGTCAGGGGTCTGAGGATGCTGGGGTGCCTTTTGATGTTGGGATTTATTTGCTGGAGCCGGTCGGGGTCAGGGGGACCCTTCGTGAAGAGGCTGCAGACATCTTTGTAGGGTCCATGAGAAGTCAACCGCCGATGGAGTCGAAGTCTGGATCGCTGGGGAGACGTCGCAGGACAGGTAAGCCCCTCAGACTCGTGGATGTCGGGTGCAGAGTGGGCAGGGGTCGTGGATCCACCTGGATCTGGGGTCCTTGAAGATGGAGTTTTTCTGGACAGGGCCGCTGACCTCGGGAGATTTTGTCTTTATTGAAGAATGGCAGTCTTTCTGGGATCCTTGGAAGTCACTGGCCATGGGACAGGAATTGTCTTCTTCGCTGGCTCGAGAAGCAGGAGACAGGCCGGCAGGGCTGGGGCTAAGGCAGTATGTGTCTTCTTGCTTTGCTGCATGGCATCCTCTTCATCCGTCTTCTTAGATAGCAGACATCTGAGGATCAAGGCTCAAGGGTGCCCCTAAATACTGAATTTATGGGCATTACAGGTACTGGCCAATGGTATCCATGGGCTACTTACCTTTAGGGTAACTACACCCTTAGAATGTCCCCTCTGGGGAGGGGTCATCCCCTAACCTGATTGGGTAAAATCCTTCCAGGGAAGATGGAGGATTTCCTATTGAGGAGGTTACTTCAGCTCTGGACACCTGTGGGGTGGTTCTGGCTGAGAGGGGACACACCTTTCCTGACTACTAATTTTTCCACTGACCTTGCTGCCAAAAGTGGGGCTTGGTCAGGGAGGCAGGCATCTCCACTGGCTGGAGAGGCCCTGGCTAGCATTACAAAAGGCAGGAAGCCTTTGAGGCTCACCACCCTAAATGCTGTTCCTCCTAGGGGGTAGGTGTGAAGCACCTCCACCCAAGCAGGCTTTGTTCCTAACCCACAAGAGCACAAGGGCTCTGACCTCAGGGCTTAGGGGGTCAGAAACATGTCTGTGTGTGGCAGGCTGGTGCACACCAGTCAGCTGGATATGAGGGAGTTGGAGTTTTTCATGGGGGCATCTCTAAGATGCCCTCTGGGTAAATGTTTTAATAAATCCAACACTGGTATCAGTGTGTGTTTTTATGCTGAGAAGGGTGGTACTTGTAGTCTGGTATCTGTAGTTCACATAGAACCTCATTTTTCTCTTTCTACCCTGGGTGAGGTTAGGGACTAAAACCAATGGGCTGGTCCAGGGACTCTGAGAGGTTTCAATAACCCCTAACTCCAGCATCTTGCTTACTTCAGCTTTAATGCTCTCCTTAACTTGGTCATACTGCTGTTGGATCTTTGTTTTGACAGGCAAGCTGTCCCCAGTGTCCAGATCATGGGTACACCGGTGTGTCTGTCCAGTTGTTAAGGAGAAGAGTTCAGCATACTGTTTCAGGACTTGCCTGCAGTTAGCCTGCTGTTGGGCAGAGAGGGTTTCTGAGTAGACAACTCCATCAACTGAACCATCTTTTGGAGGAGGTCAGGGGGAGGTTCACTCTCTGTCTCCTGATCTTCATCAGTAACCATCAGCATGTTCAAATCAGCCCTGCCACAGAAAAGTTTGAGGTGGTTCACATGGATCACACTCTTGGGTGTCCTACTAGTGCCCAGGTCTACCAAGTAGGTGGGATACGCACCCTATCCTCTTTATATGTGAAGTGGCCTCTCAACCCTTCAGGTCCCACAGGTTGCTCCTGTGTGAGCCTTGTTTGTTTAATATAACTACCAAGGTGACTAGTGACTTCACTTTTCTTTGGGGTAAGGACCACTCCATTTGTCTTGCAGGGTCCTTGGTGCCACAGGCTCCAAAACCCACATCTTCTGCCCTGGCTGGAACTTCACCAGTGCAGCCGTTTGGTCATGCCAGAGCTTCTGGAGCTTTTTATTGTACGTTCCAGTTCTAGCAGTCATCCCTCTAGGTTTTCTATTCGTAGCGTTACCTCCCTGTGCTTCCGTACTAGTATGTCCCGTATTTTACCTCGGAGAACTGCCTTGTAAGTCTCCCAAAGGGTGGCCTCCGAGGAGACTGAGCCCTCGTTATCCTGAAAGAATACTTTAGTCATAGTGGTAATTGCTTCCTTCACTGTTTTGTCGCGTAGCTCCCATGCGTTCAGCCTCCAATCCAATCTTGATCTACATTCCCTCCCCCCCTCAACTGCAATGGTGAATGGTTTAAAATCCCTCTTGCAAGGTATTCTGCTTCTTCTATTACCTGAATTTCCCCCGCTGGAGCAAAGAGGTAATCAATCCTGGAGATGGTCTTATGTGCCCCTGAGAAATAAGAGTAGCCACGATCCAGTGGGTGAAGTCGGCGCCAGAGGTCCGTTAGTCCCATTGACCTCGCAACTTCCACTAGTGGGGTAAGCACTGTGGTATTGCTCGCTGCATGTGATCTAGCTAAGCTTGGGTTTACTACGTCATTGAAGTCTCCCCCTATAATGTGAGTGGAGGAGTCAGAGTCTAGTAGTATCTTGGCTACTGCATTTAACATCTGGGGTTGTAGTCTCTGCGGGGCATAGACACTGACCAGCATAATTTCCCGCCGTCCCCACGTTCTCCCGACCTCTGCGTAGGTACCGCTAGGATCTAGCCAGGTCTTGGCTACATGGAAGGGCTGGGTTTTCTTAACTAGAACGGCTACTCCATGAGCCCCAGGAGAGAATCCGGCATGCGTCAGCATGATGTAGGTCCCTCTCCCCACAAACGAGCACTGGTTACCTCAGAGATGAGTTTCTTCCAAGAGGACCAAGTCAGGCTTAGTTCTCTTTATATATCTATTTACGAATCCTCTTTTTATCTTATTACCCAATCCATTGACATTCCATGTCAACACGGTGTATGGTGTATCATGCATTGCTTTTGTGGTTTGTGTATTTCACAAGAGGAACAGTACACAATATGGGAGTGGTGCCCTCCCTTGCCATCCCCCGCCCCCGTTTCCGTCCATGTGTCTTAAGATGTCCTGCTGCTGTCTAAAGTGTGAGTGTGTAGAATCTGATAAACTCCCAACTTCCCCTATCACTAGTCCCCCCACCCCACTTCTTCCCGCACCCTATGCCAACCCCACTGTCAACATGACAACTACGTGTATGTGTCATTCAAGAAGTCTATTGATCCCACCCGTCCCTCCCCACCCACCCCTAAATTATAGTTAGACCAATAAAGGATATAGTCTTTTTTGAAAACCAAATATGTTTCGCACAGTCTTTTCTGGGTGAAAGCAAGTCTGAGAGGTGGGGGACCCTCTTCGCATGTGACCCATCTTCAGTCAGCTCCTGTGGCTGGCCCATGCGTTAGTCCTCTTCGCCCCCTTTGTCACCCTGCAGTTGGCGTACATCGTCGGACCTCTGCATCTCTGTTCCCGTCTCTTCTATGTTGTTGATAGCTTGTAGTAATGGGTGATCACTATCTGTGTCTCCTTGGGTATCTCTGTCAGAGTGGTCTGTGTGGGTGCTTTCCCCTTGGTTCGAGTGCATGTTGAGAGCACGAGCCCAGCCCAATTCGTCGTCAGAGGCAACCCTCCTCCTACGATATGGAGTCCCCGTCTGTGTGTTCCCTATCGGCTTCCTGGGTCTCCCAGTAAGTCGTCTCATCAACTTTACCCTCTGAGGTCTAGGCTCACACTTGGTGGTGTCCCTCTGGAACGCTCCTCATTGTTAAGCACCGCTGTAGGTGGTCTAGGGCGTTCTTCTATCCACAGCCAGTCATCCTCCGGGGTGTGGAAGAAGTGTGTTGAGCCTTGAAAGATGACTTTAAGCTTAAGAGGAGAATGTACGAAATTTGCATGGCTCTGAGTTTGGCCTTTACTGAATCAAAGGTTCTTCGCAACTTTTCAACTTTTGTACCTCTCTTGAGTAGTCCGGGAAGATCATGATTTTGGCGTTGGCCAACTTGAGCTCCCCCATCTTCCGTGATTCCCTGAGTATCGTATCTCGGTCTTGATAATTCAAATATTTTGCTATTAGAGGACGCGGAGGGGCTTCTGGCGGAGGCCTCAGATTTGGAATTCTCTGTACCCGCTCTATGATAAAGCAGGTAGAAGGTTTTGCTCCTGGGAGTGCTTCCCGCAGTCACACCGTTAGGTAGGCAATCAGATCTGTGCTCTCCTCCCCTTCAGGAATCCCAGTAAATTGAAGATTGTTTCTCCTGGCTCTGTTTTCCCCGTCATCAACCTTCCAGACCACCTTCCTCATAGTCCCTTGGAGCTCCTTGATGTCAGATTGAAATTTATGAATTGTGTCTTCTACTTCTGAAATATGGGTTTCTGCTTGGGTTACTCGGTCTGCAATGTTACATACATCTTGCCTCAGAAGGGACACCTCCCATCTTATCTCTGCCATTTTGCCTTCAATGGCATATCTCGAGGCATGTTTTGCTTGTTGGATAGCCGCGTTGCCTGGGGGGCCCGTGGCCTCTCCTCCCGGTTCAGTCTGCGGCGGGAGCGCTTTTGTATATTTATCCATCTATCCCTGTTTTTGCATCTTGGGTTCCTTATCTCTGGCCATTATGAGGTCCAGATGGTGTGCACTGTTGTGTCACAGAAAAACGTCCCTTGTTCGACTTTAGGTACTGGTTGAGCTACCGTAGGGACAGGCCCTTAGAGGTTCTTCTATGGTTTTGGTTCCTTTGTTATCACCAGTGTAGGTCCGTTCCTGTTTCGTCCGACTTTCTCTGACAGCTGTTTGAATGTTGAATGTTGATGTCGTAGTGACCTGATCCGGACTATATGCTATGCCCCAACCATCTGTGGGCGAATACGAGTGTTGCTTGTTTCATCTGTGGCCAGCCCATCCTCCAACACCTCGACTGTTCAGAGGACTATTCTGCCAGTGTGACTCACGCCCCTGTTAAGGATAGTAGAAGCGAGGTTTGTGCAGTTGGACGGACTGTGGGTCCTTTCTCGTTACTGGTTCCTGCCCTCTGTCTGCTTCAGCCACGTCCCATTTATTACACCCTTCTCGCTGCAGGGAGATGTGTCAAACTCTTCTCACAGGGAGAAAGAACTGTTTCTTGTGTGGGGGGGTGTTTCCCAGCAACCTCTGTTTATTACTATCTCTGGTGTGTTCTCAGTCCGGCTTTCAGGGATCTGCGTCCCTCTCCCGACTACCCAACGGGGGCCTCTGTAGCGTAGTTGTCTTTTACATTAAATCGCTGCAAGGTGTCTTCGAATGGGGGCCAATGTAACACTTCTTTAAGGGTTCCCTGCTAGCCGTCCTCCACTCCTCCCAGCGCAGCCCCTCTCACCTGCACTCAGGTGGGCTATCCAGATCATCGCTGCTCCCTCGGGGGGCCACCGCCCATGGATGGGTCACCCACCTCGCCATCGGTGGGTCCCTCTGCAGCCGATATCAGCAGTGTTTTTTAATCCTACCCACCTCGCCAGGGGGTCCCCCTCAGGTTCAGCGACCTCTGTCCCTACACGTCACACTCTTTACAGGCACTCAGCCATTCTCTGCTTTTACATCCGTCTCAGCGTGAGGCCTGGAGAGTCCCCTCATTCCCGTGGGTCAGGGCGTCAAGTACCGTCTTCAAATATCTCCCGGGCCCCACCGTTCGAGCACAGCCAGGGGAGAGAGGCTCTCAACGAGGGGGGATATTGACCTTACCACACCCTCCTCCGGTTGTCACGACTCTGCTTTCTCCATTCAGGGTTTTCCTCGGCTGCTCCTGGCCTCCTGGAAATCCCTGTTGCTGGGCATCTGAACTCCTCCGGCGTCGCTGCGGGTCCCCAGCAGTGTTTCTGGCTCTCGGAGGACCATCCACATCCGACCGCTGCCCACTCCGGCTCACAGATGGTACCCCCTTCCCCGCATGCCGTGTCCTCCTCACCACGCACCAATGGGTGTTTGTCTCGACCCGTGGCTCAGGCACAGTCAGAGCGGCCCTCTGATCCAAGTTCCGG
This sequence comes from Triturus cristatus, assembly GCF_964204655.1. Classification (NCBI taxonomy): domain Eukaryota; kingdom Metazoa; phylum Chordata; class Amphibia; order Caudata; family Salamandridae; genus Triturus; species Triturus cristatus. Next base: position 726,653,372 of record NC_140588.1, read on the forward strand.
CGGCGGAGGGGAGGAGGAGGATACTTCCCCACTTTCCACTGATTCCCGCCGTTCACTGCCTGCGGCGAACCACTGCACCCCCCGTCTGCCAATGATATTTATTTCGCCGCAGTCAGCTAGCCCACTCTGAGTCTTCGGGCAGTCATCTTGGCTAGGTGCTACATAGGCAACGACTCCGGTCTGCCATCTTGAGCTCCTCGGCTCGTCTACGGCGCTGCTCTGTTTTCTCCTCCTGCACTGTGGTGGCGATCTCAAAAGCAGCTACCATCGCACGCCAGAGGTGTCGGGGTTAGTGCTCGCCCAAAATGGGCCGTAGACATGGGCTTAAAGTACAGGATTACTGTAAGGATCGATAGTGGGCCGCCAGAGCTCCGGCAAAAGTGTCTAGTCGGCCACGTTGCTGGCCACGCCCCATCTAAGAGGGAATTATTGTGCATTATACCAAAAACAAATTTCCCAGAAAAAATTATTTATCAGAGTGAAATGTTGTGCTCATAAAACAGACTCTTGGAAACTACAGACCGATTGACCAGAAACAGATCTCACAGTACAGTGATTTCTCATCGTTAGATGTTGAGCTTATAAAAACAGCATCTTGGAAACTGTAGTGACATTGGCATAACAGTGTGTGGATAAGGAGAAAAGGAAATCAGAGAAACTATAGACTACAAGTTATGATTAAAGGAGACACATCCTTGGATTATGATTATAGGAAAAAAAGATCCTAAGAAAATGAACTCATCTACATAATTGCCAGGCCAAATCCATATTCTAGTGTGATATTCAACTCTTAAATCCCATACAGGTAAGAGACCTTAGAGTGTACCTACAGAATACCAACAGTTTGTTTCCTGAGATTAATAGCTATATTCCTAATCTGTCTTCATTGCTGTTCCAGGTCTCCCTATTCGCAGTACCATCCCTAACAACCCTTCCCCTCATCCGGCCACTGGTGTTTATAATCACAGAGACAGTGCTGCCAGAAGGTGGGCATTTGAAGGTCCTGCTCCTGAGGAACACGCTCCTGACAGAATCACGAGCCTAACAAATGTGTTACTCCTGGGCAGTACTGTCACAATGTCCTCTATGGAAGATGTCTGTGGAATGTCGGCTGCTGTGCTAAAGGATCTCTCCACAATGTAGCTTGAGAATGCAGCACTAACTAGTCAATTTACCCAATTGCAAGGTCAAATAGGAATGTCACCATCACGACATACCAGGGTATCCACCGCATGGTATCACCAATCTGTTGTTTCTGTTGTGGTCCCAACACCAGTTCCTTTGGATCCCCATGAGCACTTCATGGAGACCCGTCAAAATTTCAAACCTTTTTAGCCTATGTTCAACTTCACTTCATGGTAAGACCAGCCTCGTTCCTTGATGCTCAATCCAGTATAGCTTTCCTTATCTCCTACTTGGGTGGGGATGCAGCACAATGGCCGGTCCCGTTAGTGAACAATGATGATTCCTTATTGTATCATTGGAGGACGTTTAAGACAGAATTTGAGAAAATATATTCAGTCACAGAACCATCACTGGGTCCGCGGATTGCAAACTGTTAAAATTGCGACAGGGAAAGAAAGATTTGGTTTCTTATCTAACTCAATTTAACCGTTTGATATTTGAGACAAACTGGCCAGAGGAAAAAAGAGTGGCCATATTCTATCAAGGCCTTAAAGACGATCTAAAGGACTTGATAGCACCAATTGATTCTCAACCACGAACCTGTGAAGATTTAATAGCCCTCACGTTGCGTCTTGATCATAGACTGTCTGAACGAAAAGGAGACAAGAGAAAAACAGAGATCTGCACCTATGTGCGCACTAGAGATCGGGCACCCAATGTACCAGCAGATATTAGCAAACCTATGGAACTCAATGGCATAAAGAACCCCATACCCTTGAGGAAAAGGAAGCCAGACCAAAGGAGTTGCCTTTCTTTTGACCTCTGAGGTTGAGCAAGCCTTACAAACCCTTAAAAAAGCCATTATCACAGCCCCAGTATTACATCGACGCAGGTCAACTCCATCCTGTCGCGTATCTTCCCAAAAAAATGCTTCCAGTTAAAACAATTCATATAATTGCTTAGACAGAACTATCAACAATATGCTTGGCGTTTAAAGAATGGCGACACTATCTTCTTGGTGCAAGATACCCCATAACAGTTTTTACCGATCATCCCAACACCTAAGAACCAATATCAAATCTACCGCAGCTCGAAGTAATGCATTTGCAGACAGAAAGCGGCAACAAGCACCACTGTTTCAACCTGGGGATAAAGTGTGGTTGTATACCAAACACATCTATTTCAAATATCAACATAAATTTCAACTGAGATTCATTGGGCCCTTTCCAATCATAAACATCATTAACTCTGTTACTGTATGACTCATTCTTCCCTTCACCATGAAGATACACCCTGTGTCTCACTCCTTGCTCCTCTAGCTTTTGCTACCGCTAGGTTCCGACCTCCACCAGTACTGGTGGATGACCATCTGGAATATGAAGTAAGAGCAATTAAAAGGGTGCAGCACCGCAGAGGTAAGCTGTGGTATCTTGGTGCATGGAAAGACTACGGTCCATAAGAACACTCATGGGAGCTGTTGTCTTCTATTCATGCACTCACGCCTTCTGCAACGATTTCACGCTATGCACCAAGTTCCTTGAAAACCACCCTCATGTTGGCCTTATGGGGTAAAGATGTCATGATTACTCAGTCCTAACCTTCAGGCACCTTTCTCTCCTTGGCCATTCACTTGGTGCACTGGCTTCAGGGCACGTGGTAGTATCATTCTGTGCCATTGATTAGACTCACTGTGCACCTACCTGTCTTCTATGGTTTAGGTGTGCACAAGCTCAGGAGAGAATTAATGGTTCAAGAGGGAATTGTTGTGCATTATATCAAAACAAATTTCTGAGAGATTGACCAGAAACGGACGTCACAGTAAAGTGATTTCTCATGATTAGATGTTGTGCTTATAAAGAACAGCATCTTGGAAACTGTAGTGACATTGGCGAAACTGTGTGTGGTTAGGGACAAAAGGACATCAGAGACACCATAGCCTACAAGTTATGATTAAAGGAGAAAAGATCCTAAGATTATGAATGATTAAAGGAGAAAAGATCCTGAGAAAGTGAATTTATGCCAAGTCAAATCCATATTCTGGTGTGAAATTCAACTCTTAAATCCCATACAGGTAAGAGACCTTAGAGTGTACCTACAGAATACCAACAGTTTATTTCCTGAGATTATTAGCTGTATTCTTAATCTGTCTTCGTTGCTGTTCCAGATCTCTCTCCCCACAGTACCCTCCCTAACAACCCTTCCCCTCATCCAGCCACTCCGAAACTCTGGTGTTTATAATCACAGAGTTGGGGCTGCCAGAAGGTGGGCATGTGAGGCTACTGCTCCTGAGGAACACACTCCTGACAGGATACCTGGTTGCATGATCCACTACTACCAGTATGAATTTGTTTACTGATGCTGTGGGAGGTTCCAGTGGATACACTATGTCCGCAACTTCCCTTTCAAAGAGGGCCCCAACCACTGGTAGTGGAATTAAGGTGGCCTTTGGGTGGCCACCTGCGTTGCCACTGGCTTGACAGGTGACTTGTTTTCTCAGGAAAAGGGAAGACTGGTGGGCCATTTCTCAGAGTCGGCCTAACCACAAAAATGTATGGGTGTAACTGACTGAAAACAAGGGGCAGCTTGAGGAGATACGTGAACTGGCTGACCCTGGGCAAACTAAAGTGAATTCTAAAATGGATGCTGTGTCTAAAATGGATGCTGTATAGCATTGTTTTTAGAACAGCAGAGAAAGGAAAGTGTGCGAGGGGACAGAACCGGGAACGCGATCTTTTAATTAATTAATTTTAATTTTTATTTTCTCAAGAATCCCTTCTACCAATAGGTCCTGTGGGAGCCGCTGACATCTCTCTTCTCCTGGGCAGCAGCTTGCTGTGACAGGCTTTCAAGAGTTGGATAGGTCCTCTGTCCAAGACACAGCTGTTCCCCAAAGGCTCCCCCTGGTCCCAGGAGTTCATCCTGGTAAGGATCAAGTTTCATGAGCACGGTTCCCCCTTGGCGAGAAAAGTTCTCTCCCTGAGGAGAGGGGTCCTGAGCTTTTTGCTGTTCTTGGAAAGTCGGGCAATTCTTTCAAGCTCCAACACTTTTTTTTCACCCTATGTGTGACATTTCACTGTTGTTTTCACACACTTTCTCAGGGATTTGCAGCATGGCTGCAGGGGCTTTTAGCTCTATCTTAGCCTATGCTGAAGTCTCCAGATCATTCCCTAGCAGACATTTAACTGGAAGTTTTGGAGAGACCATTACCTGTTTCAGGCCAGTAACCCCCCCCCCCCCCGCCCCCCCTCCAATCTGTAGTGACATTATCAGCATTGGTGACTGGATAGGTTTTTTCAGTCAGGTTGTCCTGTGGAAACCAGTGTATCTCTCACCATGGTGAAACTGGCACATGTATTCCCCAGGGCTTTTATTCTAGTACCGTTGATTAAGGGGAACTGCTGGTACTTTTTAGATTAGGGGGCCAGACAGCTAGAGCGGCCAATTCCACTCCACCCTCAGAAAAAAAAACGCTTCAGTATGCACCCTGATTTGCTCTGGCCACACTATTTATCCCATCTGGAGATTTGCCACACCAGTGCTAACTGGAGGTGGACTAGGGACATTCTTTTTGGGACAGGCATAATCTCTAGTTTGGTGTCCTACCTTCGTATAGATGTGACACCAGGCCTTCAGGAGATTTACATTTTTACCCTTGCACCAACCATTGGGCTGAGAAGACTTCTGGGACCCACCCACCTTCCCCAGGGGAGGTTTTGTAACCCCTTTATTTTGATCACCCCCAGTGTTAGTCTTGGTCACTCTAGTCTTGACCCAGTGGTCTGCATTCTTTACCAATTCTTGGGGAGAAATTAGAGCTAGGTCTACCAGAAACTGATGCAACTTTTCATTAGTGCTATTACTTAACAGATGTTCTTTAATAAACAGGTTACAAAGCCCAGCATAGTCATGTGCATCACGTCCAGTTAACCAACCAAATAGTGTTTTTACTCAGTAGTCTATAAAGTCAACCCAGGTCTGACTCAAGGTTTTGTGAGCCCCTGAATCTAATTCTATATTCTCAGTGGTGAGTCCAAAGCCCTCATTCAGGGTGCCCTTCATGAGGTCATAGGACTCAGCATCGGCCCCAGTAAGGGTCACAAGTCAATCCCTGCAGTTATCAGTAAACAGTTCCCAACAGTTCCCAAAGCAATGCTCCCCAGAGTGACTTTTCCACAATTCCTCTCAAAGCCTGTAAACCATTTTGTGATATCTTCGCTTTTCTCAAAATTAGGGACAATCCCTTTGGGGTTTTAGGGTCATAAGAATTCTCTCTGTCTCTAAGTATGTAGTTGCTGCCACCATATATGGGTGCTAGACCTAAGTCTGCTCTCTCTTTCTCTAAAGCCAGGAGGCAATACTTCAGGGCTAGTCTTTTAACCAACCTTTCTAAAAGGATGTCCTCTTCATTGAGAATGTCCTCAATGCTACTTAGGGTGCTTGTCCCAACTGTGTGGGATCTAGGTCCCCTAACCACTACTTTTAGAAAGATGGGCACAGTGGCCACATCTTTTCTATGTAGGTGAGGGGGGTTGGAATTGACCTCCTCATCACTACTTTCCCCTTATGCTGGGGGTCATCCTCGTCAGAAGGGTGGTTCCTTGCATATTATGGCAAGAGTTCCTGGAGCTGGACCTTGGTAGGATTGGAACCAGTTGTTATCTTTTTGAGTTTACAGAGAGGCCCTGGCTCTCCAATCTTGAGATGGAGGTAAGGGGTCGGGTGGAGCTCCAACACCATATTCTCTGCATCCATTATTTTACTAATATTTGAGATCTTTTTAAGAGGCCTACAAAACTTCTAAGTACTTTTAGCCATAGTTACCGTATGTTTTTAACTTTTTATTTTATAATACTAAAGGGATTTGATCAAGGCCTTAACAAGACTTACGAAAATTTGGGAAAAATTGTCGATTCAAAAATGAATTGAACATAAAGGCAATTTTGGATTGTGGTTGTATGATCAGGTGTTGACTAAGTAGTCCAACAAATGCAAAGTTGGAAACAGCACCGCTGATCTACCGATGTAGGAAGCTGGCTCTGTATATACTATACCATAGTAAGGTATAGTGTGCACAGATCCAAGTGGATCCCCAGGGGCTGTACAGAGACTTAAGTAGATAATACCAAAAGCTCTATTTGTGGTAGTGTGGTCGAGCAGTTAGGCTAATCAGAGGGCTGCATTAGGCATTTGATGTACACACTCAGGCAGGTAATGATTACACACACTCAAAGACTGAATCCAAGACCAATTATTTTGTATCAAAAAGGTTTTACTTTGTTATTTTATTTTTTAGAACCAAGAGGAACTCAGTTTCAGGTAAGTAACACATTTAAAAGTAGAATTACTTTTCAAATGTAGTAGAAATTGTTTTGCAAGGCAGTAAACAATGCTTTACAGTATTGGAAATATGTTAGTAAAATCAGTTTAAAACAGTAGAACTGTGCAATAGAAATAGATAAACTTTTGTGTGCAATAGGATGAGAATGCTACCCAATCCTATGGGAGGAAAACAGTGTAATACAATAGCAGATAACAGCGGTGTGGAATTTAATAAAATATGTACTTGCCCATGGGACAGGCTGCTTCTTAAACCTACTTGTCCTGTAACAAACTCCAACTGTCCCTTTGGTGCAATATAGTGTGGTGACAAATTATGGAAGCAATCTCATTATATAAGAGCTCTGATAATAGCCACTCTGATTATCCCAGGGCTCATACTATAGTAAGGTCTGAACACCAGGAATTTCCTTATTTTTCCACCTTTCTGCAGCTCTGCATACTGGGATTGGAGGTACAGGTAAGCAATAGTTCCAAGGTTAGAATACCTTTTTGAGTCTGTGCAAACCTACTAACGTGCACGTTTTGAGGGGTTTTTACCAGCTCATCTAAAAAATGTTACCATACTGAGAAAGCTTGGAAGTTTACTCCTTGACAAGGTCAGAAGTAATACTTCTTCCACGGTTGCAAAAAAAGTTGTTAGAGGGAAAGTGAATTGGGCCTCTAACTAGGTTTGGTGCAAACCAAGATCTGTTGTTTTTATTGAAAGTGTATCTCTTTCTCTACTGGCTGCCTTCACTGTGACCGCATTCTGCTCTGTCACAAGAAGCATATCAACACATTAAGTTTTGTTCACAGCCAGGAACTACTATTGGAATGTGTGCTTTTTGAACCCAAAAAATATTTTAGCATATTGCCAATGTTTCTTATAATGGCAAGGGCCTGGCAGCTCCTACAACAATAAAGTTTAGCAAAAACCATGTCAGACACAAGACATGTATTGGCAAAAGGCTGCCCACCACTGTCAGCCCTTTTGGTTTTGTCAATGCTTGTTTATTTTCAGGTTTCCCATAATCTTGTTGAAACTGGCTACACCGACTTTCCATTAGGAATATTTTGGGGGAAATATTAGCATGTATCAACACATTTTACTAACAGATGCTTCAAAGAAATGGTACCTAGAATGTCACAGTAATTTAGCAAAACGTTTTTTCCTAGTTGCATTTGTCAAAGACTAATCAATCTTGCTTTCAAGCTGCTGCAAATATTTGCATCTAATTAGAGAGCATTCTGGAAGCATCATACGTAGCCTCATATTGTTCAACTATACAAACATGTGTACACATTTTTATACAGAACCACTGTCAGTAGTGCAGTCCAAGCTTACATTTCCTTAGAGCGCTCACTCTAATAATAAAAGCTTTGTAACTAATGAACCATAAATACAAGTTTGAATAGCATTAACTTTTGGACATGAATATTACCTTAGCAGCAGAAAATTCCCTTCCCTGATCCATAATGGGTTACTGTAAACTGACTGCCAAAGGGTTTGTGCTGCAGGGGGTTTGCCTTCTTGTCCCAAGGACAACATAAACATAAAAACTTGTTGTCCCTATCCCCAAACAATATGTCCTGGGTGTCAGGCTATAGGAATTCCACACCCTTGAGGTAAGTACACAACTTACTCTTCCAGTCTTTGGGGGTTTGGATCAACACTGGGCAAGGTTCAGTTTAAGGTAGGTACTGCACCACCAGCAGCACTGGGGCGGCCAGGTCAGAGTTCACTGGGCTCAGTGTAAATCAATGTAGACTGAGGGCACCTAGAAAATGCTTGATATGCAGGCAGGCACACACAGTTTCAGGGCACAGACCCTGGGGGTTAAGATCAGCACAGGGGGGCCACATGGCAGCACCAAAGCTACACCACCAGTGGCACAGGGGCTACTGAGTGCAAATCACTGTCAGGCGCTCAATGCTTTTCTATGGAGGTTCTCGGTCGCACAAAGAGGCGGCAGGCTCTCATCAGTTGGCTAAACGAAGGTGACCAATGGCTGGGCAGGTAAGTTGGAGAGGGTTACTTACCTATGTATCAGGCAGTGTTGTGTAGGCCTGGCACACTGGGGTGTGTGCCATTTTGACTTTTAGGTTTTGTCTGCACCACAACACACAGTCTGCAATGGCAGTGTATGTGTGTTAGGTGATAGGTCTCTGAGGGTGGCATAATACATGTTGCAGCATTTAGAGACCCTCTCAGGTCTTAAGGCCCTCGGTACCATCTACATTTTACAAGGGAGTCATATGTGAGCCAGAGGTGTGCCCATTGTGGAAACAAAGGTACAGTTTTGGGAAAGAACACAGGCACTGGGAACCTGATTGGCAGGGACACAGTGCACACTCAGTCAAAGTGCATCAGATATCAGGCAAAACGTGGGGGTGTAACCATGCAAAAAGGGGCACTTTCCTAAATAACCTACCTGTAAGTCCCTTGTATATGGCAGGGCATGTAGGTTTAGAGACCTGAGTGCACTTAATGCACTTAAGTGGGCACTGCTATGGTTTCCAATGTCATTTTAAAGTCAGACCTGCCTTTCAGCCTGATTTTTACATGCAACTATGTCAACATTTCACTTTGGAATTAAAAGTACTTTCAAAGTCCAAAACTACCTTTTTATAAATTTTAAGTCACCCCTAAGATCTTCCCTAGGTGCCCCAATGGTAGTGTGCATTGTTATAAAAAGCAGGTACAATATGGATTGGCACCAGAAGCCCCAACTTTGGGGAGCATCTACTATTACCTCTTGCAGCACCTTGAGGAATATCAGACTCTCTGCCATTGAAAGCCACTCATCTGAAAACCCAGGTCATTCTCCGTAAGTTGTCAAAAAACTACGGATATTATACAATCTCGACTGAGGGTGGTGAAACCTTTCCAGATAGTCCTCTGAAAGACAGAGGAAGAAAATAGCTTGGAGATTGCGCAGTATGAACCGCAGCTCACTACCCTCTCCTCTAGTGTAGAAGATCTAGAGAACAGGTCATGCCATAATAATTTCCAGTTCCTAGGTGCGCTTGAAGGTATGGAAGGGAACGGCCCTAGGGGTTTTGTTGTCCTCCTTTTCCATGAGGCTTTCCCCGCTCTGAGTAACTGTAACATGGATTGTATGATCCAGAGGGTACATTGCTTTCCATTCAGACCTCCCAGCAAGCCATCTCGCTATCCCAGGCTATCCTCATCTATATTGGGAACTTTTACTTGTGACAAGTGATCTACAGAGCGGCTACGCTCAAGCTGCCAGTCAGGTCCAGTGGTGTGGAAATTATTGTCTGTTCTGATTTTTGCCAGCAGTTGTGAGATGTTGGCAGCCCCAGAAGCATATCCCACCATATCCCAGCTCTCCAGAAGCATATCCCAGCATATCCCAGCTCTCCAGAAGCTCGTGGCACCTGTCTCTCTTATGGAGCCTGCAACTTTGTGAATTTGAATGGAGGGCCAAACTTTTTATTTCTACCAATGCCAAAAAGTTCAGGATCTGTTAACTAAATGGCAGTAGGGGGGCTGAGAATGTTTTGACAATTTTCCATGGTTTTAATTGGCACAAGATGATTCTCACCTCTCTTGGTATAAGGGTCTCCAATTGGGCTGGGCTCTATTCGATCAGGTTTCCTGTTGGGGGAGAAGGTACTGTCTCAGGACGGACTGGGTCTTTTTTTCTTTTTGCCAGATGGTAGGATCCAAAGTGTGTCTCTCTCCCCCTTGGTGTTTCTTCTGTTTTTTGAATTTTTTATTTTTCTGTACTTCCTTATGCTCTTTCTAATAGGGTGATTTATTATTTATGTTTGGGGGTGTATATAACTTTAGGTGCATTCCAGGGAGGACAGGACCGAGCGCTGACCTCAGCTATGAGCCCTAAAAAATGGCAAACCCTAATGGTGGGGATAATGGCCCTTTTCTATTAGGGCATAGCTCAGCGGGGTGGGTTGGTTCACCTTTATCGGAACCAGGGGTGTGGTGTGGGGCAGGGCGTGCTGGGGTTGAAGATTTGGATTGGTTGGTTTTTGCAGAGAGCATAGGGGTTGAAATAGGAAATGTGGCTATGAGAAAGTTGACTTTCAGTTTGTATTGTGGGGGATTGCACGTGGTTCTGGAGATATAATGTCTACAATAGGTAACTGTGGGTGTCCTGGCCAGTGGCTAAGTATTCTATCCTGGAATATTAAGGAAGGTAAGTCACCACACAAGCGTAACTTGGCACTGGAGGAACTTAATACCCTTAAGCCACAAATGATATGCCTTCAGGAGACATATCTATTTTAGACTGAAAACTCATTGCTTAAAGAGCTCGTTTTGTCTATTTCATGTTCTACCTCTGCTCAGAGGAGGGTTGAATTATTGGCACAGGATAGCAAATTAAGGGTTTTCCGTCTGAGGACGGACTCGGGGGGGGGGGCTATTGGCGACTATCCAGAAGGATAATGTTCGCTTTACTGTTTCTGTTGTTTATGGGCCAAACACGGATGACCCAAGAGTTCTGGATTTTCTGTTGATCAAGCTTCATCTCTGGCCACCAACCCGATATTGTCTGCTGTGATTTTAACATGATGTTAAGTCCTACCTGAGATTCTGCATCTAAGTCTTCGAACTCTGATCAGTAGCTGGAGGGCTCGGCACATGGGGGTAAGCATCATCGTAGGGGGCTCTCCATCAGGTCTTTTCCTTATATGCTTTGATTGGCCTTTGGCATTCTGTGCGACCATGTTCTACTCAGGCACCCATAAAGCAAGCTCGCAGTTAAACATTTTTTTGGTCAGTAACACCCTGGTACTTAAGCCAAGGGATCTATCGGACCACAACTCTCTATCTTTGTTTATTTAAATCAGCAAGCCCATCCAGACATCACAGCCTCTGGTATGGACATTTGAACATAAATTATTACTTGAGGACTGGTATGTTAGCTCTATGAAATCCCTTTAAAAATAAAAATTACTTATTTTATCAATTTCGTAAATACATTAAAAATACTGTACCATTAATAGTCTCAAACATTGTAGTCAACATCCCAAATATGCGGTAGATCAGTAATATTCCCACACCAAGGGACCAGTGATTACATAACACCGCATTAGAAATTTATCATTGGTTAATCCTTCTTCCCAGGTGTGAGCCTCACTCCCCTCTGCATGCTCGTCCCTCTAACACTGCCATGTTGGATTTCTTCTGCTACCGCCCATTCTTTAACATCCTTGATCCATCCCTGTTGGTTGGGTCCGATTGGGCGCATCCATGAAATAGCCACCTGTCTTTTTGCTAGCAGTAGGGTCAGTTGCATACATTTCTATTTTATTTTTCTACCCTTTTGCTCACTGACAGTCACCAATAGGCATGTGGCTGGGTCCAGTTCCACCGCTACACCCTTGATATTCTGCAATCTCTGAATCACTGATTCCCAATAAGCATTTACCTAATCACAGTACCAAGCTAAGTGAAGAATGGTTGGTTGTCTGCCCTGACACCTGTGGCATCTGTCGGTTTTGGCAGGGTCTATTTGATGCAGTAACACCGGGGTGATATATGTGCAGTGTATGGAATTGAAATGTACTAGTTTGAACTATGCATCACATTTTCCCTGCTTAACTAGTGCACAAACACCTTTCCACTGTGTGTTCTCAAGCGGTGCACCCAGTTTTTCTTCCCAGGCTGTCCTAGCCTGAAACATGGTCTTAAGATTATCTGTAATCATGGCTGTATATAAATATGATACTATGCACCTATGTCCACCAAAATCCAACAGCATCCTAAACACTTCAGAGGAAATCAGGAATGTAGGCCAGATGTCAGGCACTATAATCATGCATGCAATAGAGAACATTCATACCCCACACCAAAAAGTCTCCTGCACCCCCTCAAATGCAATAAACGTTTCATTTGGGTATAGGTCACCCAGGGTCAAACACCCCCCTCTCTTCAGTCAGTAGTATCTTCCATCACAGAGGTCATCAGGCGGCATGCCGGAGGTGCCAGAATACAAACTGTCCTGCGAAAGGAGCACATCTCAGCACCACATTCACTGCTTGTTCCAACAATATGGCTTTATGTTTGACTAGATATGGCACCGCATCATCACCTCACCCACCCCCGTGGAGCAAATGTGGCACCGTCTCTACCTGTGCGTGGTCCGCCAGTAAATCTTTTTAGGTCTCGGCTCGAAGGCTGCGCTTGCGCAGTCTCGATCCGAGATTTAATGACTTGGAGAAGAGGGGCTTTAACCCGCCCCTCTTGTCCCCTGTTCTCCATTGGCTGGCCTCTTGAATGCTGACCAGCCATTGGAGAAGAGGTCCGTCATTCCGATTAGGCCCCGTCCTTTTTGGATCGGGGGCGTGTTTTTTTCAAGAAGTCTAATTATCTCCTCCAGCCAATGGCAAGAGGAGATAAAAGCAAAACACGCCCCCGAATCCGAAAATGCCACTGCGTTTCTCCGAGGCATTTCTGCTCTGCCTCGGAGAAAGGCGGTGGTGTGCTTGTTTATGTCTGACTCTACTCTGTCCTGCCAAACCAATTTACGTTTTCCCCCTAAACCAGCTCCATCTCTCGCTACACCTCGCATTCTGCCCTTTTTTTCCTCTCCCCCTCTTCCCCCCACTCAGCATCTTTCACTCTTTTTTTCTTACGCGCTCCCCTGATTCACAAAAACACCGCCCAGCGCTGAGGTCTGTGACGATTAAAGGAAATGTTTGCAAAGTGCAGAGCAAGTCCCAACAGGCCTCAGGGAGGTGCCTTGGAGACCCCCTCCCAAGAACCAGAAACATGACGAGCACAGGATGTGAGCGTGACTGGCCGATGGGTTACCTAAAATAACAGTGGGGATTGCAGTTATACAGGTAATCAGAAATGCAGTTTTATCACTTTTGAACGGTTGGTAGAAGAATGTATATATAGTGCTTCTACTTGCAGGAGTTACTATCATTCAACGGATAGTATTTAATGTATCGACATCTGAAGAATGGAAGGGTGAGCTGACCTTATCAACAGAGCTGCTCGGGGGCTGGGGAGGGGGGGTGGAGGGGGAGATGTAGCAGCGAGCTTTTAACTCACTGAGAAATGTTACTGAGTCGCTGTTCTGTTCACAATTATCTTTTAGACTCGGAACCTTTGAAATATTATTTTTTTCCACGCAAACACCAAGCACAGAAGGCTGAATAAGTTCTGCCTGGTTTTCACTAAATTCCTTTTACGCCATGTGATCTGAAAGGTAACCCTACACCTCGGCCACGGGTCAGGCAGGGAGCACAGCTGGAGATCCATGATCAGTGGGGGGGTGGGGGGAGGGGGGGCTAACGCTTCCAACAATGGTGGGCGGAGCCAAATGAAGAACCGGAGTTAAATATACATGCTGGGACGCCCTTCAGTGTCTCCTCATGCTGCAGAGTGGCCAACGATTTATTTGTAAGTACACCAGGCCAATAACATTGGTCTCAATTTATTATTCTTTCCAGGGTTATTAAAGGGTTCTCCCGCAACTATATTTGGCACAATAAATGATAAATGCTCCATTTTAATACACATTGGGCCAGTAGACTGGATGTGGAATGCTGGTTTTGGTTTTCCGGAACAATCATTGACATATCGTGCCATTAGTCTCATCCCATCACGACTTAACAATAATGTTGGCAAGATCCAAGGGCGTTGTTACCACAGGAACCTTTGGGGAATACGTGGTAAAAGTTAAAGTTTAAGCACATTTATTCAGTTAGAGCTCTGTACTGGGGTGAATGTTTGACATTGTACGACATTCTGTCCGTCAGTTGTTCTTTTTGCATCCGTCACCGCAAGTCACTCTCTCTCTGCTAATGCAATAGGTATCACATATGCAAAAAAAAAGCTAATGCCAATAGAAATGACAATGCCATTTATAAACAAGCATTTACAATGCAACGGTCTCGGCATTGTTAAAGTTAGAGCTATTGGCATTGCTCATGACATTATTTTAGTTTATGTTTTTGTTTTTAAAACATATAGAGAAACGGCATTGTTATTTACAATGTCAATAGCTTAATCAGTGTGTGTGTAGGTGGCTCTGTGTGTGGGTGCAAATACAATAGCTCTCGCATTTGAGAGTGATTAAGCTATTGACATTGTAAATAACAATGCCGTTTCTTTAAATGTTTTAAAAACAAAAACATAAACATAAATAATGTCATGAGCAATGCCAATAGCTCTAACTTTACCAATGCCGAGACCATTGCATTGTAAATGCTTGTTTCCAATTGGCCCTGTCTGACAACCAGTGTGCTGCATGCTGTAACCGAGATGCCAGGTAGTACATTTCCATATTAATCTCCCGTCCTCCAGAGGCAGCTGAAGAGTCTCCTGGGACACTGCTCCTGCCTCCCAACCACACTAAAGTTGTTAATAGGGTGTGGAGACATTTAAAAAACGCCCTTGTCAGCGTGTCCAAAGAGTGCTGTAGAGCATACAGGCAGTGTGCAAGAACGCCATTTTCGCCACTGCCATCTTCGCCACTGCCACTCATCCCACAGGGACAGGGGGAGGGTGTTTCAGAATTGCACCGGCTTAGTTAGGCCCGCTATCACTAGATCGATATTATATTGTTGCCGCTTCTGAGCCGTACAGGCAACCAGAATTCCTAAATATCGGAACTGATCAGTTTCCCAGCATAAGGGCACATCTTTAATGAAGCAGGGTCCTGAAATGCCAGGCAACCCAAAGGAAATATCAACAACATATTCATGTTAATACACAATCCTGAAATGTCTACAAAAGCATCAAAATGCTCCAGAAGCAATGGCAGTGATTTCCTCAGAACCTACAGGTAAAAAAGCATGTCCTGGGCATACAGCGAGATCAAGGGCTCCATCCCCCCACCCTCATCCCCCACCTTCTCATGTCTCTCCTGAGTCTGAGGGCCAAAGGCTCCAGTGCTATCACAAATAACAGGGACGACAGTGAACATGCTTGTTGCGTGCCCCTCCTGACACGCAAGGGGCACAACATAGCCTGCCCAACCTTACCCTGGCCATGGTTTCCGTGTAGAGCAAACTCACCTAATTTCTAAATCGAGTCCATTGCCCCCAAGACCAACAAGAGGTACCGCCAGTTCACGGTATCAAATGCCTTGGCAATATAAATGGAGACCAAGGCTAGTTCCTGCTCACTACCCTCCATTGTGTGCATTACATGCATTAACCGCCTAATGTTTATGGCATGAACCCACATTGGTCCGGATGGACAAACCGTGTAACCTCTGGTCCCAATTTCAAGGAAAGAACTTTACACAGGATCTTCATATCTATATTTATCATTGTGGTTGGACGGTAGGAGGACGGAGCAGATGCCACAGCCCCAGGTTTCAATATCATTGCGATTGTACCTTTGCGTAACGAAGACTGGAGTACTTTCTTGTCTAGTGCTTCTCCATATAACCCGAGGAGGCATGGGGCACTATTGTACCATAGCTCTGATAAAATTGGGCTGTGAAGTCATCATTTCCCTGCATCTTCCTTGTGGGGAGAGATTTTATGGCAGCCTGAATCTCCCTTAATGTAAGTGCCAAGTCCAGATCCTGCTTCTCTACCCCCCCAGCTGTGGGACCTGAAGCCCTTCCAAATATTCCATGATTTGTACATGGTCCGAGTCACCTGGGCTGGTATATACTCACTCCAAGTGCTCCCAAAATACCTCCAATATGTCACTATTAGTGCGAGGCTCACCCCCACAGAGATCCATAAGGTGTAGCACTGGGGGGAGGGGCAACTCGCAGCAGAGGATCCAGGCCAAGACTCTTCCTGATTTATCATCCTCCTTCTGAAGTAGTTGTCGATACAATTTCAAAGTGTAATGTTCTAACCTGTCCTGTCCCTAGTTTCAGTTACGCGTTGCAGTAGTTGTATTTCATTTTCCTGATCTCACTCCTTCCCCACACCCGAGCGCCCCTGTAAGGCTACTAATGTTTGCTCCTTATGAATGAGTTCTGTCTGCAATTTGCGTCACACTTTCACAGGCGAGACCCAGACATCTACATGTCAGCACTGTTTTCAGTGCCACCCATTCTATCCCATGGCTGTGAGCAGTCGTTCAGTTTATGTCGCTATAGTCAGAGCCTCCGCTATGGTTTCACTGCCCACCTGGTCCTGCAGTATCTCAGAAGGGAATCTCTATGACTAGGGGGGTCGGGGGTTCCCCCTCCATTGGAATTGAAATGCAACCGGTGCATGATCCGATACATATCATGTCAGATGTGCCATTTCCTGTAATCTTGTAGCTGTTACGTTACCAATATTCGGTGCAGTCTGCTAAACTTACCGTGTGTGGTTGAGTGACAGGTATTTTCCCTGCACCCCGGGTGAGTTTCCCGCCACACGTTGTTGAGCCCCAACTGTGCCATAACTTTGGCCAACATGGCAGTCACTTTGGCCAACATGGCAGTCACCCTAGGTTTTGTATCACGTTTGGGAGGGTGGCGATCCAATTCCCCATTCGCCACCAGGCCCGGACTGGCAGTAGCGGGCACCGGGCAATCCCCCGGTGCGCCGCACGGGTGGGGGCCGTTTTTCGGCCCCTGGGGGCCGTTTTAGTTACAGGGCCGTTTTTGCAGCATAGCTGCAAAATCTGCCCTGTAACAAAATCGGCCGAAAACCGGCCCTGGCAAAGAGCTCGGCAGCACCCCCAAGCCCCGTGGGGCCGGGGCCGGTTTTGGTTCCTAGTCCGGCCCTGTTCGCCACACATTTTTAATTACCCACCCAGAACGTTTTAATCCCTGTCCTTGTTAACATTACATCTACCAGAGTACTGTAAAAGGCTTATATGAAGAAACACACTCCTGGTTCACCACATCCCACGGCACGGCGAAGAACAGGTACAGACCACAGCATGAAAGATGATGAAAATGCAGTGCTTTATTTGCAGAAACTCAAGAAATTCATAGCATCCATTTAAATGAAAAGCAAGCGCCCAGCATGACGCGTTTCGACCGCGTTTCCACGGTCTTGATCACATGACGCACTGGACCAATTACAACCCTTAAGTAGTGGCCACACTCTTCATTGATACTTCTCAACCACACCTCTTCGCAATAGACTTGCCAAAATACACTCTTCGACTTACAATTAATAAATACAATGATTTATAAATAAATAAACATGAGTATAAATACACGAGTGTAAAGATTAGATAACAACTGTAAAACACCAGATAAAAGGCACATGAATACAAAAGTATTGAACAATCTAATCATAATGGTAAAATGTGCCTCTTCCTTGATTAGAAAAACAGTTATATCCAATGATACTACTCGTATTGTATTGCCAGAGAGTATGTCAAGCACTCTTGTACTGCTATTGCACATTCCCTAAAAAAGTGCCCAAAATAAAGGGCTAGTTCAAAATTGTGCAAACAACAAGAATGTGTGCAAATATACAATGAACGTTGTGAGGCCAATGGCATGCTCACTTCCAATGCAATGCAAGTGCAAATGCTCTGTAAACATATGACTTGGTGCAAAAACGCAAGTTTTACAAATATGCGTAAAAATAGTTACTAACAGACTTTAAACAGTGGATGAGATAAAGATGGGATTGGAAAAGATGAAGCCAATTTAGAATGTATTCAGCCCTTGATCTGTCATCCTATAAGAAATTGTGTATGTCCACCCCGTGTTCAATCTTTTAGGCATTCTAGTGTCTAATCGTAGGACGAACAGGGATTCAAGCTGGCGAAGTTGTTTCTCCCTGGTCCTGCCACGGATTGATTTGGCCACTGACCCGATCACATAATACCTCATTTCATTCAGCTTTTTCTTGTGGAAACATTTAAAATACCGGGCAACTGGATAATTCGGGTCTGAAATGACCCCAGCTCGTAAGTGCTGAAGAATCCTGTTGAACACTTGGAGCTTAGTGCTCCCAACATATCTCAATTTGCAGGTACATTTCAAGATGTAGACTGCATAATCAGTCCTACAAGTGTAGTGACCCTGGATCTTGACAGGATTAGGATCAAAAGCTGTGGTATATTCTGATGTATTGATCCCGAATTTGCACGCTTGACAGGAAGAGCATTTAATGAAACCTGTCTTAGATGATAACCACATTGTTGAGGAACTGGCTTCTGGACTGCTTTTAACCAGAGCATCCTGCATAAAGGGTGCACGCCTGAATGTAAGAGCAGGTAGTTTGGGTAGGTTCTGGGACAAAGTCATGTCTGACAAATCTATGGGCCAGTTGGAATAGTTGTTTTTCCTGAACTGTTTCTCTTGGCAACTATAAGTGATTATAAGTCTAACTACATCTGGTAGACCTGTGTTTTGGGTTGAAACATAGGGTGTGGGGGAGATATTTGCAATATTATCCTGAAGGCATATTTCCCTACTGTGGCTGTTCGTCTTATTCAAGGCTGATTTCAACTCCTTGATGTTGTAGCCTCGTTTTAAGAAACACTGGAGGACTTCAGCCTGACACTCATTTAAATCCTTTTCTTGACTACAAATCCTCCGGATTCTCAAAACGTCCTCATAGGGGATGCTCCAGATAAGATGACTGGGATGGGAGCTTCTCGCGTGCAAAATTGAATTGCCGGCAGTGCTCTTCCTATGCAGTTTCGTTTTGACTGAATTACCCTCAATATATAGTTCCACATCCCAAAATTGCACAGAGTTACTGCTGATGTGTGCAGTGAAGTTTAAATTCAACACATTGATATTACCACACAAACATCATCTATAAATCTCCACCAATGGAGAACATGTGCATCATACATGATTTGGTGGTGGTTTCTGAGGACATGCTCCTCCCACCAGCCAATGTGAAGACACGCAAAGCTGGGAGAGAAGCATGCCCCCATCGCCACTCCACGGAGCTGCTGGTAAACTTTTTTGTTGAACAAAAAATAATTGTTTATTAGACAAGTCTCAATCATTTTTTAAATCATAACATTGTGCTCATACAACTGAATATTGTGTTTACCCAAAAAGTATCTAACACCTTCAATACCATCTGAGTGGTGTATGCTGGTATATAATGAGCTAATGTCCCTAACAATGAATATATACTATACTCCTTCTCCCATTTGATAGTTTGGAGTTTTGATAAAAAATGGCCAGTGTCTCTGATGAAGGAAGGGAGACTTTCGACATATTCATGTAAAAAATAGTCCACATATTTTGACATAGGCTCTAAGAGACTCCTCTGGGCAGATATTAATGGTCTCCCTTGGACAGGAGTTACATTTTTATGAACTTTGGGAATTAAATATAACAAAGGGGTTACAGAATGTTCATTTTTCAGAAAGCAGAATTCATCTTTGCTGAGAAGGCCCATCCGCTTCCACTGGGCTAGATCTTTAAAAACTCCTTGACTAGTCTGAGATCTAAAAAAGAATCTTTCCTATAAATGGCATCATCATTGAGGTGGCGTAGGGCCCCCTGCATGTAAAGGTCCCCAGGCCACAACACAATATTGCTCCCTTTGTCTGCCTGGTTGATGATTAAATTCTTGTTGTCTCTAAGTTTGCGTATGAGATTAGAGTACTGAACATCCTGATATTTTCTTTGGTAGTTTTTACGAATGACGGTTCTGTTCAATTTCAAGATCCTCAATGACACAACCACTGAACACGCCAATCGCATCCTTTGGCATAATTGGGTGAACGTGGAAGCCAGGCGAAAGAGTCTTTTGACGGAACTACTACAATTAATGCCCACCTCCAACAGATCGCTTTGTGTAGAGCTAGGTGTCAAATTGTCATTTTTAGCCAATGAGTTCAACAGCTTGTCCAGTCATAGTTGTAGCTTCCGTTGTATTTTTTAATTTGTGAAACTTGAGAAGTTTGAGTTTCCTTATGAACTTAAATACGTCCACTCTTGCCTGAGTATACTTAAAGCTGTTGACAGGACAATATAATAGGCTAAGGGAGAGAATTGTAGTTCTGCAGTTGACAAAACGGTATCTGAGAGATTAATGACAGTATTGTCACTGTTTTTTATTGTTATTTGGCCCATTTCTTGGTCCTCGCTCCCCATATGTACATATATGTATGTATGTATATATATATATATATATATATATATATATATATATATCAGCTCCCAACTCGTATCCCAAAAGAAACAAGACAACCGCACACAATTTCCAGGGGTAAGTTTGGTTATTTTATTTTACCGAAAAATAAAGCGGGACAGGACGCGTTTTGGCGTTGCGCCTTTTTCCACTGTGAGTGGGAATGGGGTAAAAAGTGCATTTAAATAATCCAACAAACATAGAAATAAGACAGCAATCTTAGCCAATGCTTGCTCACTTAGCAATAGCATAAAGAAGGGACTAACATATTGTTACATCTCTCAGCGCAATCTTGTAATAAATATAGCAATTAGAAGCTTTGCCAAATACCTCATATACATGTTTAAATTTTTTTGCGATCACTACATGACAAAGCTCTGTATGAGCACTTGCTATAACTCATCATTATAACGTAAACAGAAGCTTACTGAATAATATATGTATATACATATTTACATTTCTAAAATCACTGCATGATTAAGCTCTGTATGAGCATTTGCTAAATCCCATCATTTGTGCTGGAAAATAAATATTATATTCAAACATGAACGTTCATTGCAACATCATTAAATAATAAAGACACAAAATATCAACCAATATGAGAAAGCCCGTTAATCTCTTTTTTTAATTTATTTTTTTATTTTTTTTATTGAAAACCGATATCAAATAGCATGAAATACAAATATACATCCTTTACAGTCCATGACATACAAACAATAAAATACTGACTTAATAATCAGAATCAAAATACTATTGCCAGATCTTGTCAAATTGCTTCAGTCCTCCTATCCGTGAAGCATAAATTCGTTCACTTCTTTTAACCTGTCTCATTTTCCGAACCCAATCGATCTTAGTTGGTATTAAATCCGTCCGCCACCTTTGAAGAAGGAGTGATCGAGCAACTGCCATACAAATATATAACAATTTAATCACCTTCATGGGAAGCCCTAGATCTGAATCGTAGCCCCAAACTATTAGTCGATCATTAAATCTAATAGACATTGAGCATTCTATAGCCAGATATTCAAAAATGTTGTTCCAAAACTTCTGGATCCTGGGGCAATGTAAAATTATGTGGGTCCAATTGGCTGCAGGGTGAGTATGGCACCGAAAACAATGTCCCGATTGATTGGGATAGATTTTAGCTACAAAACAAGGGGTTCTATATAATAACCACTTGCTAAAATATAGCATCCTCCTCCAGTTGGCCCCTCTAACTGCACTGAAATTTAGTTTATTAATTGTGGTCCATGTGTTAACTGCGATTTCCAAGTCCTCATGTTTACCCCATTTTGTTGCGGCCTTATCCGCCAAGTGTGCCCCTTTAATTACGGCTAGGCATTTTTTCCAGTCCCCCGGCTTTTTAACTACCCTCTCTTCCAGAAGGTCTAATACTAGCTGTTTCTGACCAATAATCTGACGGAGATCTAGCTTGCTAAAAAATGTTATGATAATATTATAAGAACCTAGGAGAAGGAAGTTGCCGGGAACTAATTGCGACATCTCCCTTATAGTCAACCATCTATCATTCCGCAGAAAATCACAAAGTTTATGAAACCCAGCCTTTGTCCAGTTTTGTATAGACAAAAGCGAATCTCTAATGCCTACTGAAATAAAAAGATCTGCTATTGGGGTTATGGCATTGATTATAGGAATAGAATACCGTCTAAAAAATGCCTGATGCTTGTGAAAAAACCAGTCCACACACTTATATCTGACTAATTTCGGAGATCTAAATATTGATAATGGACAGTGAATCTGATTTTCCTTACACATTAAATTTAGAAAGAAATTAATAAAAAGACCCGACTGTAAACTCTGCTTAAATCTCGACATATATTGTGCAAAAATAAATCACCAGATATATCTTGGGGTTAGAATTAAGGCACAGGATAATGTCTGTATGCACAACCCTAGATGCGCAGCCACATAAAATTATCTCTGTTTTTCTTTTATTAATTTTATAGCCGCCGAATGACTCATAAAGATCAAAGATCTGGAAAGCTCTAACCTGGACTTCCTCTTCTGGTTTTAAAATGAGCATAATGTCATCTGCATATAATTTAATTTTGCTAAAGCCCGTTAATCTCATCATGGCAACCTCATATATTTATGATTATCAAGTCATTGTTGAATTCAAATCAAAGAAATTAAAGGAATTGTCTATTAAAAAATCTCACCCCAGTATCCAGGGTACAACGTGTTGGTTGATTTCAATCTTATAAAGACCAGCTGCTAGTTCAGGGTTTACGCAGTGATAAAAACAAAAAAGTGGGGAAGGCGGGCAGTCAGCATAACAAACTCTACAGATTTGAGCCCTTAATGGGCAATTCGAAGCACATGACATTGTCAGAGTCTTAGACCTGTGTAATTCATTTCACTAGTAATATTATGGTGGGAAGATAATTTTGTATCCATAAGTAGACATTTGTTGTAGATTAATAAATTCATATAGCATATGACAGTTTTAAACCAAAGAAAACCAAAAAACAGAGAAGCATCAGATTCCACGGACAGTAAATTGTGACCTATCCTAAATGGATTGCTAGCTCCTCTTCTGTATTCAATCCATAAGGGGGCTTTTGTCTGCAAATCGACTATGTATCGTGATCCCAGCCTGTGCAATTTGAGTTCTCTATTGCCTCCCCGTTCATGTGCGGGGACATGATCTATGCAGAAGAACCTCAGAAGTTTTCTGTCACTTTGATGGAACTGGGCGAAATGTCTTGCCACAGGGTACGTAAAATCATGTTTATCTATGGCTCTAGCATGTTCCAAGATTCTGCGTTTGGCTGGATGAATCGTACTCCCTATGTAGCTCTTACTACAAGGGCAGACTAAACAATAAATACAGTAAGGAGTGGTGCATGTCATAAATTTATTAATGATCCGACTCTGTTTCTTCCAGGGATTTCATATGTGAGTGTTTTCGAGCCATTTTTGCAAGCCTTGCACTTAGAACAGGGAAAAAATCCTGTGAGGTTGCCTATTCTCAGATACTGTGTGATCACTACAAAGTGACTTCGCACTAAGGTATCTCTGAGGGACCGGCAACGTCGATAGGTAATTTGCGGATGATCAGCAAGACTCAGATTTTAGGATGTGCCAGTTTCGTGAGATTATTGACCTAATATCGCTAGAGTCACTCGAGAAAGTAGTAATAAATCTTGGTGTCTCCATTTGGTTGGTGATTGGTTGTTTTTTATCTTTGAGACGAGTATACCTTGGAATTCTCCCAACCCTACCCAAGGTCTTCTGTAATAATACCGGTGATTATCCTCTCACGATAAAACTATTCATGGCCTCCTCAGATGCTTTTTGAAAATCGTTCTCTCTAGTGCAGTTCCTTTTGAGTCTAAGAAGTTCCCCATAGGGGATGCTATTCTTAATAGATTTTGGGTGGTTACTATGGGCCTCCAAAATTGAGTTCCCTGCTGTTGTCTTTCTAAAAAGTGATGTGCAAATCACCCCATTTTGTATGAAAACGTTTAAGTCAAGGAATTCTACCTGAGTTGCACTGATGTGCCCACTGAAGTGGAGGTTTACTGTGTTGTTGTTAAGTTCCTTAATATATGCTTCTGCCTGAGTGTGAGAGCCTTTCCAAAGAATGAAAATGTCGCCAATGTACCTATACCAGCCCACTACAGACGAGACCCAGCAGTTGTTACCCTCGGCACATGTCACCTGCTTCTCCCACCAGCCCATGAACAAGTTCACGTAACTGGGGGCGAAGCAGGTGCCCATTGCCGTGCTCTTGATCTGTCTGTAGTGTTGTTTCTGGAAAAGGAAAATGTTGTTAGTTAAGCAGAAAGTTAGAAACTCTATCAACAATTCATTATGTTGGGTGTATTTCAGAGATCTACCTTTGAGAAATTATCGAACCGCTCTGGCACCATTGTCATGACTTAAACAAGTATATAAACTTGTGACATCCAATACAATCATTAACATATCAGATTCCCATGGTATATTGGAAATAGCTCTAATAAAATCTTTTGTGTCACGAATATACAACGGTAATAATTTCACAAATTCTGCACGGAAAAAGTCAATGTACTGGGACAACGATTCTGTCAGACAACCCTTGGAAGTTATAATAGGACGACCAAGGTTTTTTTTGGAGTCCTTATGTATTTTTGGAAGATGATAACATTTAGCAATTACAGCATAAGAACATGTCAGAAATTTAAATTCATCCATGCTTATCATTGCCTTGTCCAACCATTTCTGTATAAGCAGGTGATATTCCTGAATGCTGTTGTTGTAGTCATCTTTGGTAAGTCTTACATAGCATGTATCATCAGATAACTGTCTTAATGCTTCTTTGCAGTAAAATTCCACAGTTAGAAGAACAATGTTGCCCCCTTTGTCAGATGGTTTGCAAATGATTTCTGGGTCTTTCTGAATGTTCGCAATTGCTCTTTTTTGATCTATTGTAAGATTAGTTTTTATGTCATCCTTTTTCCCAAATTTTTGTTGTTGTAATTCTACTAAGTCTTTAGTGACTGTTTCTGCAAATACATCAATGGTGTCAAAGCTCATTGCTGGTGTAAAAGTCGATTTGGGCTTCAAACACGTTTTTACAGTTCTCTGGGTAATTCCTAGATCTTGGATGGCAGGGATAGAGACAGTATCTTTCTCATTACCTTCCAGAACCATATGACTGTCACAAGCGTGTAGAGTTTCAAGGTCATCCCCAGTCAGGACATCTATAGATGGATTTGCCGTTGTTGTAGTGTGTTCACTTATTCCTTGTCCCTGTAGTCCTTTCATTCTAAAGAACTTCTGGAGTTTTTAATTTCCTTGTGAAATGGCACAAATTTATCCGTACTTGTGTGTACTCAAAGCCTTGGGTTGGGCAGAATGTAAGTCCTTTCTTCAAAACCGTTTCCTCTGTTTTAGTCAGTTTTTTAGGTGTCAGATTTACTATTGTCAAATCCTCTGGAGAGATCACTTTCTCGCTCCTCTCTTGCTCCTTGTTTGTGAGGCTATACCTTGGTTTCCACCCGTTGCTTCCCCCCATCTAGTTTTTCTAGATTGTTTTGTCGTGTTTGTTCTGGGGGTCTGCTCCTTCCTCCCTGCTGCCGAGATTGTCTCATCGATTGAAACTCCTCGTGAAAATGGGAGCAGCCAGGGAGTTGAGCTCTGGGATCTGCATTGTCATCTCCGGACTGTTCATTGTCTGTGGTGATATCGGACTCAGAGGTTTCTTTTGGTTCCACTGTTCTGCGATTGACATTACTTCGCAAGGCTTTGCGTGGTGCATCAAATTTTCGGGCGAAGTTTAGTATTTTGCCCTGTTCGTAGTCTTGGGCGTCTCTATTGAATTTGGTATGTTTACGTTGTTTTCTCTTCATACGCCAGAAGACATGTTTTCATTGCCTCTCTGAGTTCTTCTCTGGTATTGACATCTTGGTCTTGCATGATTAATGTTTCTAGTTCTGCTATCTCTATCAAACATTTCTCGCTATCACTCCATGCAAATTTGATTAAAATTTTTAACATTCCTACTGAAACGTCTGTCGTGTACGCTGACCACTCATCTAAGAGTTTGGGGTCCAGGGTCCGGGTTCTCGTAAGCTGGGATAGTATATATACATAGGCCATGTGGTAAACGCTGCACCTCTATGTAATTTTGCAGGGAGGTGGCCTCCCACCACTTACGTATTTCACGTTCAAACAGACGCTCCAATTTTATGAAATTTGACTTTAAAGTTCCTTGCGCTTCTATTACATTGGTTTTATTGGCCCCTGGTTGTATCGGGCCTCGTTTGAAAATGCCGGCTGCCGCTTCACGGCGTGCTTCGTCTGATTGCATTTTCGTGATACTTGCAAGAGAAACACCCGTTGCTACCAGCACTCGCTTTGTGTGTCAGTTACACCATGGAAAACGTTCCTGCCGTGTCCCAAAATTCCAGGCAATTTCGATTGTCTTCTCCCATCCTCTTCATTCCTGCAACATTGCTCTTTGTTAGCACGGCGGTGCAGTACACGGCTTCGGAAAGATATTTGATTGGTAAGTAATTTGTCTGGTACTAATAGCGAATCTGTTTCCCCTTTCAAGATGCCATGTTTTAGTATGTTGTGTTGTTTGAGGTGCCGTTGCTGTTCTGCTGATGCTCGATTGGAGGAGAGGCAACCTGCGCCTCCAGAAGGCACTCCAAACCATGACATGTACGTTGAGCATGGCCTTGGCCCTATTATATTTAGTACATATGGCACAAATATATGAGGGACAATGCCGAGCTACAGTGGCCGTTAACAGGTACCTTTGATGAACAGAAATTGAATTTCTTTCAGGATAAATTTTTGCAAAACGGAGTAGGCAGTCACTGTTTGATTATCTCCAGGTATGGCAGAAGGAAGCTAAACAGAGGTGAATGAGAACAGAAAAGGAGGCTCGAAGGGGAACGATGCAGACGATAACACAGAAGGCAGTAGTGTATGATAAAGAGAAAATAGAGAAGGGTATAGAGTGTGCTGACCGTAAGTTTAGGTTGAAATGTGATAAATCCTATGTTGCCCGAGAAGAAGGCGATGCCTTTGTAGATACTTTTAGATACTCGACCTCCAACTCCATATGCTCCACAGAGAGTATATCCTGCTGTCCCAAAACCCAAGTCATCTGCCTCTCCTGCCCTTGCCTCTGATTCTCCTGCTATTGATCTGGCTGCTCTGGCTACATTGCCTCCTTCTTCTTCTTCATCCACTTCATCTGTCGCGCCTGCAGCAACTGCAGGTCTTTCTGCTACTCCTGTCACTCCAACTTCTTCTCTCTCTCCATCACTTATACCTACGACACAGTCATTAATAACTCTGGTGCCTGCCCCTTCGACTATTATGCATGCCCAGCACTTCATCTCCCCGACCTAGTTGAGCATTGGGACGCCTGTGCATGGACTGGATGACAGGGATTGGGTGATTGCACGGGAGCGAATGGGGCGGGTGTTGATTCGGTCTGATGTGGGAGATGCATCGAAAAGGATGGTAGCTAACCAGGCTGCCCAGTGGGCCCAGAATCCGATTTACAGTGTGGAAGATGTGTGGAGTGTGTTGAAAGAGTATGAGCCATTTGTACAGCAGCAGGCCCTCAAGCATATGTCGGATACTCTGATAGGGTTGTGGGAGTAGTGTTTCAATGGTGTCGCGGCCCAAAATATTTATGACTTCCGGGACCATGTGTATGCTGTTGATATGGCCCTTAATGATGTTTTTAGTAATGTTGCAACGTTGATTGGATACAGAGGCAGGTTGCACCAGAAGTGCCCGACAACAGTGTTCAAGTTTCCGATGATGGAAGTACACCCTATTTTTCATCCTGAGATACTGGAGCTGCGAGATCAGCATGATGCTGTTGTCAGACAGCGAGTAGAGGCCCGTTTTTAGGAAAAATGGTTTATACTCCTTGGAAAAGGAGTGAGGTTTTGTCTCTTAAGACTAGTTACCCGACCCTAGAAAAAATCTAACTGCATATTATAAAGAATTAACAGAGGCTGCGTCGTCGACGGTGATGATGTTGGCAGACATTGAGATGTTTTTCAGTTTATTGATGCCCGTGGATATTTGGCAGCAAGTACATACACAGGACCATGTTGTGGAGTTGGGTGGCACCTGGGATGAGATCAGGACATGGGATAAAGAGAGAAAGCCTGGTGAGAAGCCTAAGGCTGAGATACTAGCTTTGCCAGGACGTATTATTACCTACGTGCAATCTCTTATTCCACCTAGAAGAGTAGATTAAAGTGTGTCTGATTTTTTTACTAGGTTCGAAGGGGTGTTTTGGGATTTCAGTGGGCAGGATTTGTCAATAGAAGGAGGTCTCCGATTGTTCATTAACAGATTTGTTACGAACCTGCTTCCCAAGATCGTGACTCAGTTACAGGGTTCGGAGAGCACTTGGACTGCCTCCTCCTCATCAGTGATCTTGAGCATGGCACAGTACTATGAGCACAGAGAGAAGGAGGAGAAGCTCGGGAAGAAAAATAAGGAGTTGAAGATGAAGGTGTTGATGCAGCAGGCATTTGGGGGAACGGTAGAGGATGAGGCATTGGCCCGGCTTGACAGCTACCTTGCACTAGCAGAAATGCCGCGCCTCTGGGGCCAAACCAGTGTGCATATTGTAAGGAGGAGGGACACTGGCACAGTTAGTGCCCAACTTTGTTGCAAAAGGTTGGGGTTTCTCGAGGACGGGGTCGTGGGGTAGGCAGCCATGACGGAGACCAAGGAGGTGAGGAACAGCCAGGTCGCTCTAATCAGAATTATTTTGATGACCCTGAAGTGAAGTGATGCTGCTAATTCTGTGGCTAGGACAGCCAGGGGCAGGGTGAGGGATCAGTTCAGATCCCTGTTGATCAGCGCGGACCTTATGTTACAGTTGATTTGCAGGGCTCAGCTAAAAGATTCTTGGTGGACACAGGCGCAATGAATAGCTCTGTTTCTTGTTCACTGTTCCCCGGGGGAGCCCTGTCCGGCCAAAATAATGTTTCGTAGGCTTTTCAGGTATACCGGTTGTGAGCCCCATTTCTGAGCCACTTGCCCTGCCTATTGGTCCTTTTACTGTAGAGTTGCCTTTCCTATTGACATCTAATTGTGGAGAAAATCTAATGGGTCCAGACTTGTTAAAGAAGTTGCACGTGACTATTTCTTGCTCCCCGGATGGTATCTATATGGCAATAGGAGCCAATGTAGTGAATTCCAAGTAATGTTTGTCAAAGGATGAGCCCCTTCCGACTGAGTTCAAGGATGTGCCAACAATGTTAACAGGTGATACGGGTGTGGGGCTATTGCAGATACCACCGGTCTCTCTAAGAGTCAAGGACAATGTTGCTCTTTCCATATCCCTCAGTACAAAATACCATAAGCAGGGGAGCAAGAGCTATTGCAGATTATACAGGATTTGATTAAGTCAGGGGTTGTTGAAGAGACGTTTGCGAATGTGTGTAGTAGCCCTATTCTTCCCATTCTTAAGAGGACACCCTTGGTTTCCTCTGATGATCATCCAGCTGTTTATTGGTTTGTGATTGATTGGTGTGAGGTTAATAAGATTGTGATCCCTCAGTTCCCTATTGTCCCCGACATCCCTGCCCTTCTGACTATGATTCCTTCCTCTGCCAAATACTTTTCTGTCATCGATTTGAAAAATGCATTCTTTAGTATTCCAGTCCATCCAGATAGTCTGTATCTGTTTGGATTCGCCATCGCCGGCAGAAGCTTTAGATGCAGTCGGGCTCCAGAGAGCTATACTGAAAGCCCCAGTATCTATAGTCAAGCTTTAAAAAGCCAATTGGACTCCCTCATACATCCCACAGGTAATGTATTATTGCAGTATGTGGACGATCTCTTGATTGCTTCTGACACTGAAGACGGTTGCAAGGATGCGACGGTTAAATTGTTGCTATATTTGGCCCACCACTGACATAAAGAGTCCCTTTCAGAATTTCAGTATAGTCGACAGGCGGTCACCTACCTAGGTCACCTACTGTCAATGGAGGGAAGGAGACTAACACCTGAACGCATTAGTGCTAATGTTAAAATGCCCATCCCTCAGACTCAAAGGGATGTGCGTGCTTTTATAGGTATTACTTCAGATTGTCGCCACTGGATTCCTAACTATTCCCTACTAACGAAACCTCTATTGCAACTAACCGCTAAAGGTGTGCATGAACCCTTACCTTGGATGCATAAATGTCAACAAGCTTTTGAGCAACGAAATGTCGTGCTTTGTTCTGTGCTTGTGCTTGGCACGCCCCACTACCAGAAGCCGTTCGTGTTGTACGTACACGAGACGGCTGGCTACGCGCTCTCTGTCATAACACAGGCCTTTGGATGTAAGCAGAAGTAGTGCGCTTATTTTTCTGCACTTCTTGATAACATCGCGAGAGCCCTCCTGAGCTGTCTAAGAGCGGCCATGGCTGTCTCTATTCGACAATCGGCAGAGCTCATCCTTGATACTGAACTCACAGTCATGGTACCGCATGCTGTGGACACAGTTTTGAACAGAAAAAGGCGCAGCATTTTACCAGTTTGTGTTTGACTGGCTATGAGCTGACCCTGTTTGCACCACACATCACCATCAAAAGATGTGCCACTCTGAATCCAGCCATGTTACTACCCCTCCCTTCTGAGAGTGAGCAAACGGACGTGCATGATTGCATTTTCCGTAAAGAAGAGGAGACGAAGGGACAGGTAGACCTGACTGATGTTTCCCTATCTGATCCCCAAGGGGAGCTATATGTCGATGGCTCTTGTTTCAAATTACCAGATGGCACCACAACCGCAGCGTATGCCGTAACTACCTTACACACAGTAGTCGAGACATCACGGGTTACCTACCAATCAGCCCAAGCTGCAGACTTAGTTGGCTTTTTTACGAGCTTGCGAGTTGAATGAGGGACCGACTGTCAATATTTATACTGACAGCCAGTACGCCTTTGGAGTCGCTCATAATTTTGGCCGGCTTTGGGCAGAGAGAGGATTCCTGACTTCACATGGGTCAAAGATTCAGAATAGCCCATTGATACACAGGCTCTTGGCAGTCTTAACACTTCCCAAGAAGTTGGAAATAGTGCCCACAAGGCAATTACTGATGATGTGGGAAAGGGAAATGCATTTGCAGACCTAACAGCTAAGGAGACAGCCCGAACACAAATGAAAATAATGTTTGTGGCAGGCCCTGCTAGATGGGCACCTGAAGTCACTATGTTTGAGGACACTTTTAGACAATGTCAAGGAGATACAGAGCGAGGCAATGATTGAAGAGTTAGCTGTATGGCAGGGAAGTATAGCCCGTTTGGATGAGGATGGGTGTTGGACTGAAAAGTCAGGAAAGCAGAGATGGATGTTACCCGATGCATATGTCCTTCTTGTGGTTACTATGGCACATGGGCCACCCACGTCAGTGCGAGAGGGATAAGTAAATTGTTAGACCCTGTGTGGCAGTACGACAACATCCCTAAAGTTGCTGCTCACTTAGTGAAATACTGTATGGTATGCATGATGCACAATCCCGGGAAAGGTACCCCTGCACCTTCTGGCAGTTTTGCACCGCCTTCCTTCCATTTCGAGGTTCTCTAGATGGATTTCATCGAAATGGAACGAGTTAAAAATCTGAAATATGTGTTAGTGGTTGTCTGTGCATTTAGAAAATGGATTAAGGCTTACCCCACTAAAGAGAATACAGCCATGGCAACAGCGAATGCACTATTGAAAGAGTTCTTCCCGCGCTTCGGCTTGTCCCGTTTGAGTTTGGAGTGACAATGAAAGTCACTTTATTTCGAAGGTTACCCAGGTGGTGTGCCATGGGTTGCACATCAAGCAAAAGTTCCATGCAGCATTTGGAGGGGTGCCCCTGGGGGTGTGGGGGAGGGGGGGTCGGGGGAGGACTGGGGGGTGAGAGCACACCAAACACGTTAATACACACGCTGCCTTTGTTATGGGTTCCTTCCTTTGTATTGCATGTCACTTTCTTGATTATATCGACGCCTCAGTTGTATTGGCGAGTCTAGTTTTTCTGTACGGCTCCATTGCTGGTGGGGGGTGGGGCTGGCCCCTTCTAACGAGATGACATCTGAACTCCTAAGGGTGAAGGGACTGGGCCTCGGGGGGGCGGGGGTGGGCGCGCCAGCAAACACCTGACTGTTCCCCCCCCCCTCCCCCGACAGTTGGCATGATTCACCAGTATGTATAGATTCCTGACTTGATGTCTATGTAATGTGATGCCGTATGATATGCTTATGTATTATGATCTAAAAACTTAATAAAACAGATTTGACAAAAAAAAAGTTCCATGCAGCAAACCACCCCTAATCGGCAGGTTTAGTTTAAAGGTACAATGGTACTCTCAAACTAAAAATTGGCAAAAATCAAAGAGAGCACAGGATTGCAGTGTCCAGATGCTTTACCCCTAGCGCTGTTGTCCACAAGAGACACGGCCACCTCTAGAACAGGACTGTCACTGTACGAGGTCGTGTGCTGCCGCCCGGCGAATGTCTGGAGCGGTCGGTTTTCTGACATAGAATACCCTCTGCTTGTGGATTACCTCTATGAGTTGACTAAAAATGTGCTTTCTGTTCACCAACAGACCTCTGAAGCCTTACCAAACACTCCTGAGGGGCCAGGCCATGAAATACGACCCGGAGACTAGGTCCTCGTGCGAAACTTTCAGAGGAAAAGCAGCTTGGAGCCACGCAGGAGAGGACCACTCCAGGTCCGGCTCGCCACCAGAACAGCGGTCAAGGTCGACGGCCTGAAGAACTGGATCCACAGTACCCACTGTAAGCAGGTACCCCTGCCGTTGCCTTATGACCAATCGGTGTTTGAGGGGATTGGCGACTCTGAGATGGAGCAGTGCTGAATGAGGCGGTGCCACCTGAGATTAAGGCCATCAAGGAGCCCTAGCCTGTTGATCCACCTGTGCCTGAGTCCCAGCTCGTTGAGCCCCAGCCTGTTGGCTCGCAGGTGTTTAAGCTCTTGATCCCTTTGAGCCTGACCCCCTTTTTCCTGACCCCTCTGTGCCTGGAGTGATAATGTACAATTTACGCCCCCGATGGAGGAACAGTGCACCAAAGGAAAAGTCAGATTAGTAGGGATGGACTGCATTGCTGAACAATAGGGCCAACGTACCCTGCCCGTGGTACCAACGGTAGCTTAAGGAAAGGGAGATGGGTACATTGTTTGGACAGTGAACAATTAGGGCCAAAGGACTGTGATTCTCAAGAAAGAAATACCTTGCCCTGCAACATGGGATTTGGATCTGAGCTAGACGAACAGCTCCACCGCCGGTGCTCAACAGCCTGATGAACAATAGGAGTCCATCGGCGGGGCTCAGATGGACGCTAGGAACACTGATCCATTTCCTTGTTTCACCTCCAGTTGGCTCCAATCATAAGTCTTTTCCTCTATTTTAAAGAAGGAAGGAAGAACAGCCCTGAATGGAATGGGCCTGTTTGGTCCACTTGGTCTGTGAAAAGCAAAATAGTTTTTGTAACTATTATTCTGATCTCTCTAATAATAATTCTTGGTATAGCGTATTTCCTTGAGGAGAAATTTCCTGTGCAATATCCTGTGCATACTTTGATTGGTACTACGCATGTTCCCTCTGAACATATATTTGTTACTTTGGTGTCTCACAAGGAGGAGCACGGAAAGTCCTATATAGATAACGTGTTCATCCAGACTCTGCACCAAACACACAATGCTTATAACACAACAAAATTCTGGGTATCTGGGTTGCTGCCCTCCATGACTCATAGAATTGAGAACCTGTTACCCATGCCATTTTCATATATCAATAGCTTTGAGTTGTGGTTTGCAATGTTTAGTATGGTACGTTAATTTATTCGGGCTGATACATTAGAATGAAAGAGTACTGGTTCCTGCACCATAACACAAAATGTACGTTTCCAGCATAGAGCACCTCCTGGTGCTCCTACAGGCAGAGAGACGTTTGGCAGATTGTTCTTAAACTCTTGCATGCATTCATACATAGGAGTAAGAAGCGGAACATGGTCCCAGGCGGAAATGGATAATTTCCTACAGTTCAACACATCAGAATACTTCCAGTCCTTTCTGGTCAGTAATGTTACTGAAGATAAGCCGATACCCCTGTCAGTGGTTAATGTTACAGCTGCTTTTTGTGTCCAGAGGGCTGGGAAGATAGAGGTAGGGGAGAGCAGGTGCAACACCACTTATAATTTGAGAGTAGCGGATAGCCTGCCCCTGATACCGCCACCTAATTTCTACCTTGTTTGTGGATCTCACGGTTATGGCTGGCTTCCTGAGGGATGGTCAGGAAGATGTTATCTTTATTCCCCCGGTATATATAGCCCTGCCCAATTACCATAGAGACCATCGATTACAGCGTAGAAACGCCCATGTGCTTTGGTTTAGAAGACATAGATCAGACGGACACCACCTTGCAGCAGATTACAGATGCTATAAAAGGTATCATTCCTTTCTGGGGCCCTATGGCCAATAGCCTTAACATTCGACGGCTCAACAAGGTTGTGGAAGGGTTCATTAACGCCACTGCAGGGATTCTGACCAATATCACAGTAGAGGTCCAGGCTAAGAGACTTGTTGCCCTTAAGAACAGGATGGTGTTAGACGTCATCCTTGCTCACCGGAGTTGGGCCTGCTGTGTCATTGGCAGTAGCTGCTGTGTATACATACCAGACCACGCTCCGACTGTGTTCGCTGCTATACAGAAGCTTCATAGGCTTGCCTCTGACTTACACCAGGAAAATGGCACGTGGTCCTTGACAGGGTGGCTTTGGGGCTATTTACCACCTGGGGTTGGAAGATTATTATTTTCCTGGTTGCCATAGCTGGTATTATTTTAGCATGTTGTCTGTGCATACACTTCCTCCCTGCCTGTTTTGCTTGCTATGTATCAATGTTGACCCCTCGCCTAAAGCCCCCAGAACGTGATTCTCAGAGCAGAGCCATGTTGATGCAGGACATCCGAGATTTGATGTGCATTGAAGAGGGCACTTTTGAATATTGATCATATGTGTTTAGTCTTACAGAGTATTTAGTTCCGATTGGTAGTCCATAAGTGTGAGAAAGTGCCCTCTTTCTTGCATGGAATGCCCCCACTTTTTGCTGAATTTCTGATGTACTTTGACTGAGTGTGCCCTGGGCTCCTGCCAATCAGGTACCCATGGCCTGTGTTCCTTCACTAAAACTGCATTGAAGCCTAAACCCAATTGACATCTCTGGCCACATGTCAGCCCCTGGTAAATGGTACCATAGGTACCCAGGGCACTGTAACCAGAGAAGGCCCCTAAGGGCTGCAGCACTTATTGTGCCACCCTTAGAGGCCCTGTACCCTGACACACACTGCCTTTGCAGGCTGAGTATCTGGGTGCAGAACAAAACAAAAAGACGACATGGCACACATCCCTGTGTGCCATGCCCACCAACCACTGCCCTTGCATTCATCAGTCACCCCTCAAGCTGGGTGCCCCCTATGCCAGTGGTGAGGGTACAGGTGCATGAGCCCTGTACCCCTACAGTGCCCAGGTCCATTCCTGGGCCCTGTAAGTGCAGTGTTGCCATTAAGAGTATATGGTGCTGGGAGGTCGTCATTACAAACTCCACAGCACCATGATGACTGCACTGAAGACAGGGAAGTTTGGTATCAAACATCTCAGCACATTAAACCCACACTGATGCCAGTG
The DNA here is from genome assembly GCF_964204655.1 of Triturus cristatus. Taxonomy (NCBI): domain Eukaryota; kingdom Metazoa; phylum Chordata; class Amphibia; order Caudata; family Salamandridae; genus Triturus; species Triturus cristatus. The sequence goes on from NC_140588.1 coordinate 726,689,020, forward strand.
TGGGATTTAATGTAAAATGCACGACAGAGGGTATCTTAGAGATGCACCCTGAAACTAACACACGACCAGCGTCCTGACTGAGAGGCTGCCTAGGCTGCCACATAGCAGACATGTTGCTGAGCCCCTGGTCGAGAGCCATTCGCTCTTGTGGGCCAGCAACAATGCACATCCTGGGGCGGGGTGCTAGGCCTCCTCCCCCAGGATTGGCAGGGGAAGCTTCAAAGGCCGCCTTTGTGAGCTTCCCCAGACCACTTGCTGTACTCAGCAACTGGCCACCACCGGTTCTGACCCCCACTCTGGCAGGAAGATTGGCGGGAAAACCAAAGTGAGGAAAGGTGGTGTGCCAGCCTCTGCCAACCCCACCCCTCAGGTGGGGGAGGCGAGGTGAAGCACAACTCCGGGCTCTCACCATCTTGAGGATGGGGAGCCCTACCCAATCAGGACTAGGCTCCTGCCACCCTCCCACTGAAGAGTGGCAGGATAGGGGGTGTACCCACCCCAGGAAAGGGACCCATTGGTCCCTGACCTTTACCTACCTGTAACACACCTAAATTTAGTATTTAGGGGCACACTGAACCTTCCTTCCTCAGATCCCGATTCCGAAACTACAAAGAAGAACAAGAAGAAAGAAGACCTGCCGTGCAACTGCTAACAAGAGGACGACACCAACTGACTTGGCCCCAGCCCTACCGGCCTGTCGACCCTCGAACCTGCTCCTGCTAAAAACCGGCGTCTCCAGTGGTCAGCAACCTCAAAAACCCCTTAGGACCTGACTGCCTTGCTCATCTAAAGACTGGGACTCCCACGAGCAGTGGTTCTGCTCAAACAGCAACAACCCCTGGTGTCAGCCAGGAACCGCGAATCCAGCACAGCCTGCACCTGCCGAGCCCGGCCTGTGCCTGAGTGAACAAAGACCACGAGGACGTCCCCCCGGCGATTGTGACCAAGAATTTAGCACCCAAGGACCCTCCTCGACGCTCCTGACGACGCCTGCAGCCTCAACACCAGGGACCCCTCCAACCGCGACCAGCAGAGGGTAAGATTTCCCGACACCAAAAGACACCCCTGCAACTGGCACCCCACGGCCCCTGTGTCCAACTCCTAGGTGTCTACCCAACCTACAGCTTCCCAACTTACCTCTCGAAGTGGTGGTCGCACCTGAAGAATCTCCGTCCCCGAGCCTGCAGCCTTTGTTCGTCTCGCAGCTTTCCCATTAAAACCCATTGGGCGCCTGACGGCCCAAAAGCACCCTGCACCCAGCCGTCCAAGTGCCCCTGGAAGTGCAGCATCTGTTCTATCCTACTTCCCCACTTGCCCTGTGTAAGTGACCAGGAGCTTCGCTCCCACAGCTGCGTGGCCTGCCTGCTAGCAGCCATCAACCAAAGGCCCCCTGCCCGCCATAGGCTAACATTGGGCCTACTCACTCTGCACCCGGCTGCCCCTGTGCCGCTGAGGGTGTAACAACTGTACCAACCTGAACCTGGGAGACCCCTGAGTCTTGCCCCAGAACCTTAACTCTGCCAGTCGACTACGTACCTGAAAGCTGATAACTTGCATTTTCTCACTAGGGTAACATTGACTGGTTTTCACTTGGAATTTCTTCTGTCGAGTTTTGAAACTTTAAAATATTCACCAAATATCATCTGATCAACGAAAACGAAATTAATCACCTGTTACCAGGAGAGATCCCAGTGCTGGACCTAAGTGCCCAGCACTGACCAGAAAAAGTAATTACAACGGTGATTTTCCGATAACCAAACTTTCCTCCATAGGATAACATTGCCTGGTTTTTGCCAGAAATTCTTCAGTGTCGATTTTTGCAACTTACAAATATTCCTTAAAAATCGCTTGTATAACAAAAACGATATCCTTTAACTGTTTTCAGGAAATGCACCAGGGCTGAATCCAGGATCCAGCCCTGAGTAAGAAAAAACGTACGCAAAGTAAATGTTATTGCAGTTTGCTTAAAATTCCCATTGAGCTCAATGTTATTGTTGTGTTAGGACTGTGTTGCATATTGCAACCCCTGTATCTATTGCATCCCAAAGTCTACTGCTCATTGAAAGTATACAACTGTAGCATCTCATTCTGAGAAAGTATTTTTATACCAACCTGTGGTTCTAAAATAAACTAACTATATATTTTTATATACAAAACAATTGGCCTAGAGTTCAGTTCTTGAGTGTGTGAGACCATTTGCTGACTGAGTGTGTACATCAATGCTTTACACTGTCCTCTGATACTGCCTTACTGCTCGACCAAGCTACCACTTTAGAGAGTAAGGTTATATCTAACTTTAACCTCTGCCAAACCTCTGGGGACTGTTGGACTCTGTACACACTGTACCTTACTTTGGTGCAGTATATCCAGAGCCACTTTCTTACAATAAGCTAACAACTATTGCCTGCGATTGAACGTTCTTCCTATCTTTAGAAATGTAAAGTCCCTTACTTGATGGCTCCAATAAAATTTAGCATGAATGCTAAAAGAAGGGTCTGTTAGACTTGAAATATTATTATCACAATGCTTATGATTTGTTCTGTATTAAGTTAGCATTCATGGCGCCATTTTATTAGTAGCCGACATTTTGTCCTTCGGTTCGACTGCTGTATTATGATACTGGTGGTCTGACCAACACCAGCCTGATGAAAGACCGCAGACACCGCCAGTATCCAGGATCCTGATGGTGCTGCGGTCAGAGGAGCGTCCAGGAATTGCAGGGGTGCCGAGACAGGCACCACCGTTGGTATTACAATATCCCTTTCTGACAGCCTTTTTGTGGCGGGAACCCCACCATGAAAAGGTTATCGGAAAGGGATATGAGGGCCCTAAACAGGGCCCCCGGACATTGTAGCCCCTGGAAAAGTGTCCTTAGGGGCACATGTAGTGGTCCTCTTCTATGACACTTACCTCCATGCACTCTGTGCCATGCACAACATAGTGCATGGCACACAGTTCACTTATGTGCTGAAGGAGCTGGACAATGGCGGCATCTGCTGCAGAACGTTCCTGTGGCTGCGGCATGCCCCCGCCGTGGTATCGCCGGAGTTCCAACCACCAGCCTGGTGGTCCTATCCAAATTTGATGGTCAGACCGCCCTCGCGCTTGTCGGGCGGTCTCTTGACCACTGCAATGGTAATCAGGCCCTAAGTCTGAAGGCAAACTTTTGACCGGGACCTAGCCCTGAACCTATCCCACCCGTGCTCCATTGTGGTTGGTCTAAAACTTTGACTATGTCCCAGTCCATCGCGACCAGATAGCAGCAAGTGTTGCTTTAAGCTTGTTGGCGCTAGAATGTAAAAAAATGTATTTAATCTTTAAAGATTCATAACTCTGGTTCCTTACATTGGATGTTTGTAATTTTGGGGTTGTTTGAAGATAAAAATATTCCTTATTTTTATAAATTGGTGTTGTTTTTTTATTGTTGTTTCTTTTATTTATTCATTGTTTAGGTGGTAATAAATGGTTTGCATAGACCTATCTTCTAAATTAAGCCTGACTGCTTGTTTGCTAAGCTACAAAGGATTGAGCAAGAATTAATTTACTGAGACTTGACTGGTCCTCTTAGTGATTTTGGTATTATTAATAGCTGAGGGTTAATACCACCACTCACTAATAACCCACTTTCCTACAATATCAACTTGGAAACGTCTTTGCTACAACAGACAGAGTTCTTGGACTTCAGATTAGATTCAGAAAGAGAAGTTTTACAACTTCAACAGTACAAAATAGGTGTGATCAAGAATTACTTGAGAATGATAATTTCTATGTCCAACATTACTCTCTATTAAGCAAGTAAGGTAGTGGGTTTTAGGCAATATTCATCCAGGAAGTTTTCCTGGGTCCATTACACTAGTAGGCCAGTCAGAGACTTAAACATCCATCTACCTAGGAGAAGTCTGTCTTACTCATATGTAGTTCCATTAAACAGTAGAACACAATAAGAGATTAACCAGTGGATGCATCATCTAGAAGTGTGGAACAGGCAGTTTGTTCTACTTCCACAGATCAAGTATTACAGTCTGATGCAAGCTGGTGGTTCTGAGATGTGTGATATTGTCAGACTCAATTCATCACTTACCTGTAGATCCAATCGCTGCTTTTGGAACAAAGGGGAACTCACCAGACTCCTTCGCTGTTGATACTGCTGAACACATATGAGTGCTCTCGGCATTGGTGGCAAAGATATTGTAAATGGGATAAGCATATGAGAGAAGGCACCAAGAGACGTCGCTGGTTTGAAGTCACACAGCTGGTCTTATCAAATGGAGTTTCTCTTGGATTTTTTGGGGCCTCTCACGAGTGACAACTTTTTTCTACTAAATAGAATACAAGAATACTATTATTCTCTGCATTACGTCAATGCAGTATTTCATATTCATAGATTTTGCATGAATGGTAATATGGTAACATTCTACAGGAAATTAAACATACACAAGCTTTCTCTTGTAACTGATGCTCTATGATAAACATTCAACATATTAACCCCTTCGATGCTGCGCAGATTCCGCCGCTGTGCTGGCGGAATCTTGCGCGGGCGGGGTCATGACGGAATGGTTCCGTCATGAGCACAGCTCAACCGTGGGTCATGACGGAACCATTCCGTCATGAGCACCGAAGGGGTTAAAGGCACAGTACGTTTACCTTGCTACAGCCAAATGCAATGTCCTTAGACTGGCTTTGTTTTGATGTCTTATAGCAATTGTTATTGTTCTATAATTAGAGAAACTGATACAAAAACAAAGGTTCACTTAGAATATGTATTGGAACGGTCCAAGAGACAGTTGTTATAGCACAACCTTGCAGGCATGACAGAATCCCATTGCACAGGAGTCCCACAATCCAAACAATTATTATATATCTCTCCCTAGGTATCACTAACCTGAGGCCTCTGGAGACAGTGCTGGAAGTCGTTGAATAATTCCTAACATGTAAAGAAAGTCTTTGAGGTGATGCTGCAGAAAGAAATTCAAGAAGTACTGCAAGCATAAAATATTACGGAAGATGTTCTTAACGTCTGGCTTGAAAATAATCTTGACTGGAGAGCCAGGAACATAGCTGAAGAGCAGAGCCTAAGTAGAGGCTTCCTAGTCTCAACAGAGAGGAAAGCCAATCACCTGATCATGCCCCGGGTGTGCTTTCATAGACTGCTAGATCCCAAATCCTGGAATCCTCAAACTCTGCAGTACATCCTCAAATCCCTCTGTAGCTTCCCATTCAGATGCAGCATACAGACACTACTTTTGGGGTGCCTGCATAGAGACAGTATTGACTCCACTGGTGATGGAGCATAACAACTGGGCAGTATACATGCGACAACCATAATCCCGGGAGGCATGACTCCTGTCATGCAGCATGGTTGACATCCTGGGAGACAATGACATGAGAAAGGGGTGGGAGGGGCAGCCAATAATACCCAGGATTAAATATGGATGGCGCACCTTAGACAAACCATGAAATATGTAGCCTTGAGAGAAGGAACATGGCTTCTGGAGAAGTCCACCTTGCACGTCAACTGTTGGGGACCGCTTGCAGACTCTTTTGACATCCATAGTTTCACCAAAGACAGGGCTTAATCTGCAATTCTTCTATGCAAGAACAAAGACTTGTTGGTAACGTATATAAACCATCTTTGGATATTGGTCCAAATCCCTGAATAAGTTGTGAAGGACTTCTGTAAACATTATCTTCAACAGAGAATTAGTCCAAGCAGAATACCTCCCTGGAATTAACAATATAGTAGTGGGCTAGCACTCCAATACTTAATGGATTTTAATGACTGGCATGTCCATCATCAGGATGTAGACTATAAATATTTTTTGGGGTCAATTTCAATGGACTTTTTCCCAGATTGCCTTGTTTCTTCAGTTGGAGACTTCATCAGACTGCATTGGTAAAATATATGTTTACGCCAGATTGGTTAGATGGTCTTCTTTATGCATTTCCTCCTTTTGCCATGAAACCCACATTTCTGGTCCATGTTTACATACAACAGGCATTTCTAGTGCTAAAAGCCCCTCTCTTGAGAGCACAGGGTTAGTTTCCTTCTCTTTTGGAAATATCCATGGTCATTTCAAATACTCCCACTCTATCCTCTTCTGTGCAGCAGTTCTTAATGTGAAAATCATGACCTTATCCTGTCAAATAATTTTCAACTATTGTTTTGGCAAATTTCGAATTTTGGAAAATTAAGTCACACTGTCCTACTCTTTTAACTTCAATTACTAAAATCATCCAAAATTCCTTGGCCAACAGAACTCCTAAGGCTTACGAGACTTCTTGGAGAGGTTGGAGTAGCTGGTGAGTGGAATGGGGTTTCAATTCCATTACAGGAAATGTCACTCAAGTTTTGAATATTGTGGCTTCCCCTGCGTCTGAGGGAAAAACATTTCAGACTATTAATGTTTAAGGGTCAGCTACCTTAGCAGGTCACTCATGGACAAATGATAAATCCCTAGGAGAACACCCTTTAGACTCTAGAGGGCAGATTTACAAGAAAGTGACGCATCTGTGAAGATGCGTCACTTTCCCTGCACCACCCTGAGAAACCCGTACGCCACTATGGATGTGCAGTATTTACAATACGGTGCACCGTGGCGCAAGGATTGACAGATGCATCAGAAATTCTGACGCATCTGTTGACGCAAAAGTCACGCATTGCTGGAGTCGTGTCGCAAGCAGGACGAAACTCCAGCAATGCAGAGGGGGGGGCTATCCTCATTGTGCTGAATCACTCCCTACGCCTGCTTCAAGCAGGGGTAAGAATTTGACGCAGTGGCGTCCTAGAAGTGGCTCAGTGAAATCTTGTAGATTTCACTGCATCACTTCTACGAGGCTTTTTTGCGATGGAACGCCCACCCTGCATACATTATACCTGACACAGGTATAATGTGACGCAGGGCTTTACAACGTGACGCATCTCCATAGATGCACCACATTGTAAATGGGCCGCATTTTTACGCTGCTGCTGTGTCACAAAAAGTGACGCAACGGCGGAGCAAACACGATCCAAGCGGCTTGTAAATCTGTCCCTAAATTGTTAAATTCTGTTGGATATTCTAATTTACCCAAACCTTGCTATTCAACTCTTTGGAATGGTAATTTGGTCTTACAAATGCTCAATCAATTGCTTGATAATGATTCCCTTACCCTTAAAGCACTCCAGCACAGCTTACCACCCTTCTGGGCTTAATTAGGTTTAAAAGAGTTTTTGATTATAAGACTATTGATTCCTTCTCTAGACAATTTTTCCCAACTGAAGTTTTCTTCACTATTACCAAGAAAACAAAAAATGCTTCAATAAGCATTCCGTAAGCACCTCCCCGGGCTCCGCACGGATCCAAACTGGATCCCTTGGTGAGGATCCCTCTCCATACTCCTCACCCCATTCTTCCTCTGGGGAACCTCCCTGCTTTTATCTACCCTAACACGCCCCTTTCTCCGCCCTCATCCCATCTGCCACACACAGCCCCTATCACCCGGCACTCACCACTGGCTCCTCTCCCCTCCTTAACAGAGACTCAACAAGACTACACTGCTTCATGCACTCCCTTTAACCTCCTCTATACCACCTTAGTCCCTGCAGCGATCACTCAAGGACTCACCTCCCCCCCCCCGAACCATCCACACAACCCTTATCCAACTACCAAAAACCAAATTGGGCCGCTCATCTTGATGAGATCTCGTGTCACCTGCGACTTCTCACAAAAGAACTCAGGGAACTGAAGGTCTTTACTATCGAACATCTTCCCTTACTCAGCACACTTAAATCACTAGGGACCCAAACTAGTGTCCATATTGACACAATTCCTTCCCCTGTCACACACACTTTTCCCAACACCTTGAAAACTTCACCCCTCCCAAATGCCTCCTCTCTCCCCAGAAGATTTAAGGATTATCTTTCGTCAAGTGAGATCCTTGATCTACTCGTATCTTATTCCCTCCCTCTAGGCTCTGACAAGTCCCTACCGGGTCAAATCCAAATTATCCACGCTAACCCAAACAGAGAACCTGTCTACAATCCAAGAGCTATAAATAGCGAAAACCTGAAGTAGGTTAACATCCTCCAGACTCCTACTCCCCAATTGACTGACCAACTGAAATGCGTTGTTCTCAATTGCAGATCAGCTAGTAAACATGCCACCGACATCTATGATCTCATCCTGACCAACGAACTGGATATCATTATCCACACAGAAACTTGGCTAAATTGCTCCTCTTCTCCTACCCTTGACCTTCTAGTCCCACCTAGTTATGACATAATTCGTATGGACAGATCCTTGGAACGGGGGGAGGAATAGCCTGTATACACAGAAACACACTCTCGGTCTCACAATCAGAAACCCCCACTTCAATCACCTGTGAATATCTATGCATCACCATTTCGTGTAAAACCCGCCCAGTCTTCAAATGACATACATTCTACAACCCGCGGGAGACAATCTTCCCTTCATTGAGAACTTAATGGAAATCATCTCTTCCAATGACGACCCTCTAGTTTCCTAAATCTTCCTGGTAGACTTTAACCTACACTGGTCTAACCCTAATGATCACGTAGTGAATTGTTTCAAATCCTTCCTTTTGGATCAAGACCTGACACAATTCTGTGATAGCGCAACTTACAACATGGGTGAAACTCTGGACCTCATAATAGCTAAAGGTAACTCCATCACACTGGACTCCATTAACCCTTGCGATTGGACTGACCACTACTGCATCCTCTTCTTCATCAACAGGAAGGTGTCTGTAAAGGGAGTCCAGCCCATGAAACCAAAGCAATGGAAAAGGAACCCCCGAAATATAAACACTGAAGAACTAGCGACCCGTTGTAAAAATGCCTTGTCTCCCCAAGCAGACATGAAGGATGTTCATATCCTCACTGATTTTTGTAACTCCTATATTTCTAGTGTCATGGATGCCATAGCCTCTTTACATCACAAAAATGCCTCCCACAAAATTTCAAAACATTGGTTCAACTCCAACCTAAACTCAGAACGCCGGAAATTGAGGGTGGCCGAAATGTCATGGAGATCCATACCATCCACAAAACATTTAATCCTTCTTAGAGCTATCAGCAATTCTTACAACAAAAAAATCAAGACAGCTAAAGCTGACTTCTTCAACTTTTTGAACTCATTAAACAACAATCGGTCAAGGCACCCAACCGCCATGACCTTGGTGACAGCTCTCCTACGTGTGACGATTTAGCCACCTTCTTCTCCCAGAAAACTAACAGCATCAATTTATACAATGAATCAGAGAGGGCTCTTCTCCCAATTTATGAAACCTCTGCCCCACCTACCCACCAAGAGCCCCCCTAGCTTAAGCCTCAAAAACAATTCATCCTGGCACAACTTTACTCACCTCAGTGAAAGTGACATTTACAACACTCTTCTGGCAATCAAACCATCTAACCACTTCAGTGATCTCCTCCACCTCCCATCTTCAAGGAAATAAAAACCTCCATACTCCCCTTATGGTCCAAGATCGCCAACGCTTCATTAGTGCAAGGCACGATCCCAAACTGTCTAAAAACAGCACAGGTTCCCCCATTCTAAAAAAACCTAATGCAGGCACCTCCGATCTGAACAACCTCCGTCCCATTTTCAACATCCCCACTCTGGCAAAACTTCTTGAAAAATGCATGCTAATTCAACTCTGTTCACACATTGAGAAATTCCAATTGGTGGATCATCATCAATCTGGTTCCAGGAGAGGGCACAGCACCGAATCTGCACTCAAGCACATCATGGACGACATCTTAAAGTTCCTAGACCATAATGAATCTTGCTTATTGATCCTCCTTGACTTGTCTTCTGACTTCGACACTGTGTACCATAACAAACTACTATCTACTCTAGAACACAGGATGGGCTTATCAGGATCGGTATTGAATTGGTTTACTTCCTTCCTTCAAAACGAATCCCAAAGAATCAAGATGAATCAATATCTTTCTCAGCCCTGTACAGTAACTATGGGGGCTCCACAGGGGTCCGCCCTATCATCCATACTGTTCAATTTATTTTTTGGAACCATTAGCAAATGCCTTGAACTCCCAAACATTGTTTTTCATATGTATGCAGATGACACTCAACTTTATCTGAAAATCACCTCCCTAGAAGACATCATCTAACCCAACTTAATCCTAACGAACACTCAAAACTGGCTCACTGACAACTAACTTATGCTCAACACATCCAAAACTGAATTCTTTCTCATCGCTCCCCTAATCACATTCCCAAGATTGACCTTTGGATGAAAAACCTCACAGCCTTCAACTGCTCCCCCCACATTATTGATTCAGCTAAATACCTCAGAATCACGCTAGACATGCACTTGAATATGAAGAAACACATCAGCAATTCAACCAAGGGAGCTAAACATCAGTTGAGTTTACTAAGGAATCTCAAACCATTCCTTCCACAGAAAGACTTCAAATTGGCGGTACAAGCTCTAGTTCTGCCAAGACTAGACTATAGAAGTTCCACGCTATGTGGTCTCCCCAAACAGAGCCTGGCCCCACTGAGGGCTTCCCTTAATGCTGCAGCTAGACTGATTACAGGGACAAAAAGAAAAGAACACATATCCCCAGCCCTAAAATCCCTAAGCTGGTTACCCTACAAGACCAGAGTTCAGTTAAAGATTGCCTGCATGACAGACAAAGCCCTTCATTTCAAGACCCCCATCTATCTGGCTCAAAAACTAGAACTATCAGGGGGCTGCAGAACGTCACGAAGTGCAAGTACAATCTTCCTGAAACCCCAGATTTTCCATAAAAAGAGATCGAGTAACAGGGCCTTCTCTGGCATTGCTCCAAAGATTTGGAACTCTCTTCCTCTGGAAATCCGTACAATCTCCTCCACTGCTTCCTTCAAAAAGGAAGTGTAAAAAATCCTAATGCTCAAGTTCCTGCCTGAATAGGCCTTGGCTACTAGACTCTATTACTGCCCTCTATTCAGTCATCTTGATTGACTTGTGACATGGTTATATACCTGGGAAAAACATCGTTGACATGCATTGTACGTACATATGTTTGAATGTTCCTCACCCATTACTGTACCCTTATGTGAAGAGTTCCGATACCTACAGGAGTCTTGCATAATTATGTAACGATTATTTTGCCTCCCAATACTGTATCCCTCTTACCCAAAATTGTGAAGTGCTCTGATACCCGTAAGAGTCACATTCGCGCTATACAAAACTTTATAAATAAATATGTGTCAAACACGTCTGCTTCCTTGAACATCCTAAACTATGTGCTGTACAGTGTATAAAAGACTCTGAATTGAAGGCTACTGATTAAAAACACCTCCTCCACAGTTGCTCACGGGCTGGTGGGTTCTCCAGCTTTGGCCCCTTGAGTTAAATGGATCATGACATCTTCTGGTATTAACTTTCAGTCATTTACAATCCAATCATTCAGAGACACCAGAGGACTGTATGTTCTGCATGTGAGTGTGGATGGCCAGGAGTTAGCTTGCGTTTGTGCACATGTGGTGTCTAAGATGAAGTCTGTAGCAAGCCTGTCAGACAGAAATGTGAGTTGCAGGACTTCTCCAAAGCATTCTTGAAGTCTTTTGAGGTGAAGAGAGACTCTAGGGTGTGGAGGATAGGAGACAGAGTATTCTTTTGTACTGTAAGGGCAGTATTTGCCCCTTTTGTGATCCATTCTTCCCCAGGGTTGGTACCCCCTACAGGTTTAGAGGTTGTTTAGTGTGGAAACCTCTCTCTTGTGTAACATTTTTGTTTCCCGCTCCTACATGGGGCTCCCTGCTTACTCTACTTTTGTTCTGACAGTGGAAGACGGAAGCTTGACTAGTCATTAATTGTCCGAAACCAGTCTCAGATCTACGCCTGTGAAATACCAAACCCTATCTGCAAAGTTGTTATATAGGCAGAAACTACCAGTCAGTCAGTAAGATTTCTTGTGGGCCGGTACTAATGGAGATTGAGAGACTCCTATGGTTGATTGAATGGTGAGTAGTGCTAGAAGTACCCTTCCATGAAGGAAAGGCTGCCTCGAAAAGAAAAGAAGGGTAGCATGTAGCTGGGACAGGAAGAACAGGGGTAGCTGACTCCAGCCCAGGGAAGAATATCTATGAAATGCTAGGCTCTGTCTCTGTGGTAAGGCACCGTGTCTGTGGTTCACCCTGCACCGTGCCTAGAGTAAAAAAAACTTGCTGTCTGGCTTTGTGCCTACATGTGGACACTGAAATAACCCCCAAGCCCGATCTGAAGAGGATTGCAGACCACAGCAGTGAGGTCCTCGGTGAACTCCAGAGAACAAAGCAGACCATGTGCCTCGATGACATGGCACCAAGATGAATCTCAACCGCAGTCAACAGTTCAACCACTAAACCAGCTAGAACCGGTCAAGGATCGCTATTGTATCAAGATCGCTATAACATTTGGCCATCAGCCCTACCTCCACCTCGATCACTGCTGCAACCTTGGGGAATGGGAGAGATTATGCACTTCAGGACCAAGAAATATCCCTGACAGAAGACCTACCAAACCCCAATCAGAGCACGTAGGACCACACACCACTGGGAGTAGTGCAGTTCCCGCCCCAGCGGGCAGAAACAGGCTCTTCCCATCAGAGATGCAGTGTAAGGGTGAGCTAGTGCAGGGGGGACTGAATAAGGAACAATTCATGCTTTACCAGCACCCTAATCATCCTCCATGTTGGCGAGGGGATGGGAGTAGGCAGTGAACCTGGGCGGATGTCAGAAGATCCCTTGCTATTATTTTCCCAGTGGGCACTTTTTCCAATCCTGCACTGACAGTATCTGAATGATACCTTATCGATCAGCCTAAGCCAATACTAGCTGGTTCCTCCACAAAGAGATTACTCCTTTGATAACTGTATAAAGTATTGTGGTCTTCTCAATTGTTCTGTACAGTAATGTACATTACTGTACAAAACAATTGAGAAGACCACAATACTTTACAGGCTTCCAATGCTACTATTTGAGCCTAGGGTTGCTGAGCCTGAAAAGAGTCTCCAATATCTCCAATATTCGATACAGTTGAAATAAAAAGGAATAAAGATCACCTGTAGCTTTATGATTCTTCAGAGGTATAACGTGCTCTGGACCCGTAGAGCACGGCAGCTGTGTGTCTGCAATGACAGACAACCACAGCAATGAATCAAGCCTGGTCGGGTGCCGGGCCGCAGCGGCAATGGCGCTGCAGGATCTCCGGTGGGGAGACTGTGAAGGCAGACAGAAGGAGATTTAGGGGGCTTTGACTGGTAGATACATTTAATATTTTAAACTAGAGTTCACAATGAGCGTCGTCTGTCCTGTGCGACAGCGGATAGAGTACAACCAAAGAAAACATTATTTGCACTAAAACCCTCCCGGATTTTCTGTAAAGCTAGCGATCATCGCAGATTAATTTCTGCTGCATATTTCTGTGCTCAACAGCGAAGGCTGACAGAACCGATTACATCACTGCTTAGGAAGTGCATTCTGTACAGCTGCCGTGACGTCCAAGCTGCATGATTCCTTCATGGCATTAAAAACAACGCCTTTTCGAGGCCCCTTTAGTATTACTGTACCGTCCTACAACTGGCTGTGTGCTGCCACATGCAGAAAATAGAACGTGGCCTGGAAAAAGGGCGATCAGTTGGATTTGTAATAGTCCTATGTTTCCTTTTGCAGAAAGGCCCAGGGAAAAAAAATCCCCCTTACGCCGAGCATCCTCTCAACTCACTGGAGCGTGAAAAGCAGAGCAGTGTCATGGTAATGGCAGACGGCACAAAGGACGGCGAGAGGGAGGGGTCAAACTCGGCAGCGGCTGCTCCATCTCTGACCCCCTCATGGCCCACAATATTAACTGGTTTGGCGGTGGAGTGTAATCAAACTGCACGTACGGGATGAATTGCTTTCCCTCATTGAGCAGACGCAGCCCCGGCAGTGTTCCGGATAATGGGCCCGGGCACTGAGGTGCCCGCGGCTACCGACTCATTCCCTTTTACTGAACTGTAATTCTAGCATTGTGCACACGAATGAGCTCTGCTTGTACAGGGCGCGGATAGTGAGCGCGTGAACATGGGGTCGTCTTGTCATTCAAGTGGTGCAAGGCGTTCAGAAACTATTGGCATTTAGGTCTCGAGAACCTACAAATAAAACATCCACCGGTTGCAATGGGGTCGCAGAAAGGACATTACCGTACCCTCAGTGATTTTTGTGTCAAATTAAAAACAAGAAAACATATTTTTAATAGACATATCAGTACTGACCTTGCACGAGTATACAGTTCAGACAGGACGTGTCATCCAATCACAAGCAAAGATTACAATAAAAACTATTGCGGGTCGTGCAGGGGTGCCCTGCCTCACTCAGAAATCATGCTGTTCAAGGAATGTGAGTTGTATTTTTCAGATTTTGGGTTAATTTTAATACCAATATATTGTTTTCTCGATGTTTGACTCAGTTATGTAGTCACTGACCCTTGAGTCTTGTTGACAACAATACAACAAATATTAAGCGTTTTGATTTTTGGGAGTGTGTGAAAAATCTAATCAGCCCGCCTTCCTTATTTCATGTATAAACTAAGTTTCTGTATGATGCCAGTGTCATACCTGCCTGACTCGCACTTTTCCTTCCCACCTCTCCCCAGCCTGTGCTTCCGCAAACAATCCACACTCAGGTGCAGCTGTTGCATCTACATGTAGAGTTGTACACATGCTCATGAGTACTAATACATGCATTACACCTTGGCATTGGATTTGCAGTACAAAGATAGAACATCAAATGGCAGGTTCTGCTATTGCTAATCCATGCCGAGCGCTCAGCTGAGAATGGGTGTTTTCATGGGCTCAGAAAGGGATACAGGCTCTTTACTGACAACGCACTCCAGTTTTTCCAGTCGCAATGGCAACAGATGCACGCTCACTGGTAGTGAAGGTTGCAGCACCCCCTGCTCTTTACTTCAGAATGAATTTCCGAATAAACATATTGGCCAAAAAGACAACATATGAAGGTGTCGCCTGATAGTTACTGCACCAGGGCATCATTTATCACTTGGATGCTTAATCCAATCCAATGTAGCCTCGGAACGGGGGGGTGGACAGTGGAATGCATCCCTCGCACTCACATTTACACGATGGCCGCTTTCACCTTCTATCTGTGAACGAGGACAGGCAGAAGCCATTTTAGAAGTCGGGTTCCTCGATGGATTGGATCTCGAAAGAGCCTGATTTGTATCTGTCTAATACCTAGGATGTTCCAGTTTCCGCCACTGGAATAGAGTTTGCCACCTCCCCGATGCTGCTAATCTCTAAGAACTCCCAGGCAGAGGCTTGGCGCGAGCTTCTTTCAGGTCAAAGAACCACATGCTGTTAGCATCAGCCAGCTGGCGTGCTTCTGACAAAAAAACATACATCGCATCACTAGACCTCTCCTGCCGCCTACATTTGTTTCGATGACCAGAAATTCTGTCCGTTGTCGCTAAAATCAAATATTCTAGTAATGGTGCTTCCTGTTGTGCATCTTTTTTACAATCATGTATTAAATAGCCATTTGCCTTTAATGTCTGCAAGAAAATGTCAGTGACATTGTTAGCTGGCAGCAGTGTATTTATCTGCAAGGTGGAAATGAATGTGGCAACCATTTTCAATGTCTATATTTTTCAATCCACATTTCTGATATTCCAACACTTTTGCTTAATTTTTCAAACAATAAAAATGTTACTACTTACTGGTAATCTTGCTTACCCTTATCCATAGTCCTTCCCATCACAGTCCCTACAAAGTGAGGAACGCTGGCCCCTTGAGACAGCTTTTCTCCCCAAAGAATTCAAGAAAGAGTTTTGTTACATGTTTCTTTTGCCTCCACAAATAACTCCCCTCCCACTTATAACCTCCCCCTCTTCTTTCCCACCACCTCCCGTTTGCTGTCTGTCTCCTTCGGGACTAGTGTTACTAATGGGAGCATTCCACCTTCAGGAATCTTCCAATTGGGGAAGGACGTACTTCAGTAGATTATTTTGATCCTTGGGCATCCACGCTGGATCTGTTTGCATCTCCATCCAATGCTCTCCTTCCTCAATTTTACAGGAAGCCAGGTTCCAGGATGTGTGGGCAGCAGACACTATCAATTCCACAGCTAACAGGCCGCCTCTAGTATTCCCTATTGTTCTCCTTCTTGCTAGCATGCATCAGAAGATTCAAAAGGAGAATGCAACAGTGATTCTGACCACTCCAAATTGGCTACACAAACCATGGCTTCCAGCATTGGTTCATATGAGAACACATCAATGTCTCCATCTGCCTCTGCAGCCACGCCCTCTGTGTTAATATCAGTGGCTTCAAGAGCCTCTGGAGATGTTTTGCCTTAGGCAGTGAAAGTTGAGAGGACAGACCTTCAGAACTTAGACCACTCAAGAGAGGTAGCTATACCCATTCAAGTGTCTAGAAGTCTTCTACCCTTCAATCTACAGATGAACATAGGAGAAAGTTTGAGCATTGGGGCAAGGGCTTAATATCTATCTCCTGTGATCAGTTTAGGATTCTGGGCTTCCTAAAGGAAGGTTTTCAGAAAGGCCTGCATCTTCTGCCTTATCAGCCCAGTAGACCGCTATCAGAGTTTTTAAGCAGACTTCAGTTGTTATGTCGTAAAATGTTGCTTTTAGTGAAAAGACTAATTACGAGCTTTTCTTTGAAAAGACCAGTGCTGTCTTTTGTTCCTCCTCTTTTGGGATTTCCTCACAGTATTAAAGGGTCTACGAGGGCAGCCTTTTGAACTTTAGAATCTGGGCCAATCCAGTGGTTGACAGCAAAAGTTGTATTTCTGGTAGCCATAACATCAGTAAAGCTATTAGGGGAAATAACTGCCTTACTCATTACCTATCCTTACATTAGTGCCAATGCAATTTCATTCTTCACAGGGGGTAATTATTCCAGTATTGTATTACAGCACAGGTTGAACCTAGGAGATGCCGAGGTAGGTCACTTTCTCTCGACAAAATTGCAATTTGTTCAAGGAAACCTTATGATTGTGGGATGCAAGGTGGTGAAGCAGACGTACTGTTGCTTGTTCACAAAGTGAAGCAGAAGTGGCTGCAATTAAGAGGTCATCTACACGGTGTAAGACTGTGTAGCGCACAGAAACATGCCATTGATTTCCCTTTGCCGTGCTGCCTCTACCTGCCCCCTGCTTCTCAGTGTTCACTGCAGAGCTCTTGTTTACTGACCTCCGCTTCTTTTGAAAGGGGGCGGCCGCTTGCACACGTCGCATCTTGTAAACAATGCAGGGAGGAGCCTAGAAGGGGCTGTGGGGCTGATTTTCTTCTGACTCGGCAGATCTGGTGGGATAGCGGCAGTGATGTCCTCATATTATCATAACTCTTCGATTTTGTAACAGATGTGGCAGGATGTATTGAGGGGGCCTGAGACCAGCGCATCACCTCCTAGCTGGTAAGATAGTACAAAGTGTTAAAAAGCCCGATGCTGGCTTCCTTTGCAATTTGCCAAATTCAGTCGCATAAGGGAAGAGTCAATTTTTGTACGCCTGAGGTCGGCAAAGCAAGCGAGCATGCCCCCACCCACAAAATTGTTGTCAGACATCCCAGACTCGACTCTCGGACAGAGCCACCGTTTCACTTTGACTTTCTTTGGGTCAGTACTGCCCGATCCCCTCTGCTGTTGCCGGCACGCGACCCTGGATGTCAATAGATCAGTCTAGTTCACCACTGAAAAAAGTGCAGCACCCGCGCTAGGAGCGTCAGGGCGTCAGGGAGTCCAACTGATTCTTGAGAGCCTGACTATAGATGCTGGGGCTTTTAGTAAAACCTTGGGGGGCGCGGAACCGGAAACTCCGCCCTCCAAGGGAGAAACCAAAAAGATGTCTACTGTCCGGATGTATGGGAATGCTGAAAAACGCATTCTTTAGGTCAATAACAGAAAAATGAGTGGTGGTCGCTGGGACCATGGTCAAGAGGGCTGTGATATCAGGGACAACGGGATACTGTGAGAGCCCGCAGATCGATAACAAACCAATAGATTTTGGTGGCCGCGGGAGAGGGATCAATAAATTTTTTAAGAACTGGAATAATTGGGCTGTTACTCATTACCATGTGTCTCCTCAACTACTCCCGTCTTCACGAGATCTGATATTATAGATAATAGGGCAGCCTCACCTTCCTGGGGAAGGCGATACTGTCGAAGCCGTGGCAGTTGGGCACCTTGCTGGATACGGACAGTATGTGGAGAAATGTCCAGAAGTCCTACATCAGTGTCAGAAGTGGCCCAAAGTGATGAGGGTAAGGCTTGCAGAACGGGAGGGAGGGGTCCAGAGAGGAACATAGTGGCGGAGGAATCTGGTGATATGGTAAGGGACACGCCATCAGGACTACAAGAAATGGTAGCATGTAAAGCCATACCCAGCAAATTTTCACTACATCCAGTCGTGAGAATCAAAGGAGCATCCATATGAGCTGGATTGAGATCCAGCGGGAGAGGCTTAGAGAGGGGGTTGGTGACAGGGACCCCAGAAAAACCCACGGAGACATTGAGAGAGCCAGAAAGGGGTGCCTCCGGTGTCAAGGTGTGCGCAACAGTGGATCTAGTAGCCCTGGTGTCTAGGAGAAACTTCTTTTTATCCCCTGCAACTGACATCCGGACATAAGGACCTCGCTGATCCACAGGAATCGACACTCTTACATTACCCCTTTCCTGGCTTTCCTATGGCTGGTAGAAACCTGTCTCATCGGTTTCATCATAATCATCGTTAAAGTATGTCCTAGTGGCCTCATACCCGTTGTCAAATCTGTTAACTGTACCCTGGGGCGGACCCATACGGGGTCGAACATTAGGATCTGGTTCACACCTCTGTCTAGGAGGTCCCATATTTCCTTCCCTTTGGGTTTGGGGCCTAGTTTTTCCTGACTGAATATCCTGGGCTAATACCGGGCATTCACTAACTCAGTGGCCATAAGCCTTACAGTAGGCACACTGGTCTTTATCAACGGGACCTGCCGAACTGATGGACTTCTGTAAAGGAGACTGAAGGGGTGCTGGGGCAGCCTCTGGAACTGGTCCGAAGGCAGACCTTGGCCTCTAGCATTTTGTCCCCGCGGTGGATAAGCTTGTTGTAACAAAACTTTCGTTTTAAGGTCCTTGTTCTTCTTAACCTCTTTGTCTTTATCTTCATTCTCTCTATTCTCATGATATTTGGCCATGGCAAGGATGCCTGCCATAGTCTGAGCTGACCACGTACTCTCAACCTTCTTAAGGCGGGCCGAGAGATCGGGTAATAAATTAGGTACAAATTTATCAATAAACACTGAACCCGAGCCAGGGGCTCTAGGATCCAATCCACTGTGATGTTTGTACTCAGTTTCGAAGCGGGTGAAAAAAATCAGAAGAGCAATCCTAGACTACCTGGATAAAAAAAATAAAGACCCAGAGACCCTTTTTATTTCCTATGGTCGAGGGGAAGGAGTTATGTGGAGGTAAAAGAAACATGTAAGAACATTATTTCCAGAATGCTTGGAGGAAAAAAGTGTCGTTCTTGACAAAAGACTCAACTTAATCTCCCACATCAACTCTATTGCCAAGAACGCACGGTACCAGTTGCGCCTTCTATGGGGGATCCGTCGGTTCTTCCCGGAGAATGACTTAAAAAACCTTGGTACAATAGCTGGTTCTCTCAAGACTGGATTATTGCAGTTCTCTTCTGACGGGCCTACCCAAATCCCACCTCTCCCCTCTCAAATCCATCCTCCATTCAGCAGCTCGCTTCATTTCAGGGTCTAGACGAAGCGACCACATCACTCCTATCCTGTCCTCTCTTCGATGGCTTCCGATTGAGGCAAGATCTATTTACAAAACTGCCTGCATCACACACAAAGCCTTGCACATGTCCTCCCCTTGTTACCTGGCGAATAAATTGAAATTGTCCGGAGGCTCTCGACCCTCTCGTAATGCGGAAAAGCTTCTACTTTAGTCCCCCGTCTTCAAAAGTGAAAGATCGATGGCGCAATCCTTCTCAGGCAATGCGGTGAAAATATGGAATTCACTTCCCCCATTGTTCCGTGCCACCTCCTCTACCCGGATCTTCAAAGCTGAACTCAAAACTCTTCTCTTCCAAAGACACTTTCAGAACTAATACTTTCATACTCCGGCCCCTCTTGGAAATTCGCTCTTCATTGTAAATTTTTTTTTTTCCTGTGCATCCCTCACCCCTGCGTGCTGTGTTGGATTTTGTGTTTGTGTACCCTTTATTCTCAGGCCCCTCTTGGAAGTTCGCTCTTCGTTGTAAATTTGTATTTTTTCCTGTGCATCCCTCACCCCTTTGTTGGATTTTGTGTTAGTGTACCCTTTATTCTCAGGCCCCTCTTGGAAGTTCGCTCTTCGTTGTAAATTTGTATTTTCTCCTGTACATTTCTCACCCCTGTGTGCTGTGTTGGATTTTGTGTTTGTGTACCCTTCATTTTTAATCTGTGTAATGTTATATTCTGTACCACTTTTCTCTCTTAACGTAACTAGCTCTATTGTACAGCGCTCTGACACCTTTGGGTAATGTCCGCGCTTTATAAAAATGCACTAAATAAATAAATATTGCATTGCAAATGCTTGTTAAATTTTGTGGGCGGGGACTCCGTCAGGACAATGGAGTAATTTACTCCGTTGCCCTTGCAGAGTTAACAGATTCAGGTTTAATTATCTTGCAAAAACTGTATCTTGTCCACCGTCCAATAGATGTTGAATATGCTTATAAATATGAGAGATTTGTTGCCTTTCAATATACATTGATCCAAGACTAGAAAATATTAAATATCGAGGGCAATAATAAAACAAGTAGCGAAGTAAAATAATGTGACCCTATTTAAACAAATACAAATCTAAAAGCGCACATTGAAGTCCGTACTTTAATTGCATTCTCTTTTAGAATGCATGCATTCAGAGGCCTCTGCAGCCCTTGCAGTGTGTGTGTGTGGGGGGGGTGGGTGGGAGGGCAGGCTTCCCCCATACTGTAGTATCCCTCTTAGCCCCCACTGATGTGAGTGTGACTGCCACATGGGCACACTGGCCAGAGCAATGCACAGCAACTGCTTCATCCTTTCTTTGGACTTGTGGCAGTGACGTGAGGGTCACAGGCGTAGAGAAGTCTTGAAAGAAATGCACCCCAGTGCCTCTATAAGAAACTGAGCACTAGAGTGCAGCAAGCAAGACTCCAGAGCAGTGCCCAGGAAAAGGTCAAAGGGCAGAGCAAAGGAGGAAGCTTAAAGAAAGACTGCTGAGAGGGAGACAGAGGGATAGAGAAGGGACATAAGGCAGACCCGAACTCGGTCTACATGTAGAGCTTTATACAGCTGCAAATAACACGTTAATACATTTTCTGCCGGTGGGAGAGGCAGAGCTCGGTTAAGGGCCCCTCTCAGCATATCTTGCAGGAGGGGACCTTAAGTTTTGTTATATTCCTGGAGCGGGGGCCCCAGGTTCCTTGGCCTGCTGCTAGCACTAGCTGAGCGAAACATTGCCCTGCACTGGAGACAGTTTAGTTTTAAGATATGTTGCTGAAACAATTGTGTACAATCCAATATGTAATTTTCGGTTCTGGAAAAAAAAGAAAGATCTGTTAATAGTTTGATTGGGACGAACATGTATTTACCTTTGAAACCATTGTTATATTGAGTAATTGTTGACATAGTACATTTGAAACAAATATGAAGAACATAACTTCTGTTGTAACCAATATTTCTGATAGAGAGATCGAGCTGCAAATTCCTCACCTTTTGAATATCCCCCAGGCATCAGACTGGATCCCAAAACGTTTCCATTGTATACCTCTACACTCGGGAAGGTGGCTCAATGCTAACACTGTTCTGCTCCACTCAAACCAGAAAGTCCTGCAGGACCGTTTGGGAAGTCTTTTTCCCAGAGGTCCAGGCACTCCACACAATAGTGCGTTGTGAATGCCCACATAGCAGCCTGGCAGATGTCTAGGACAGGAACTCTGGGTGCTAATGCAGTGGTAATAGCTTTGTACCTGGAAGAATGAACATGCAGCCCTTTTGGAGGCTGCTTTTTGGGCAATGCGAAGAGCATGATCCAGCGTGGGATTGTATGGTTCTGTACAGCCTTGCTTTTTTTTGCTCTGGTGACCCCACAAAGAGCTGATCGTCCATTTGGTTGTCTTTGGTACAATCAATGTAGAAGCTCTGGGCATTAGACACCACCATTTTACATCAGCTCCTTCTGTCAAGTTCTTTATTTTTGTGTGCTGTGCTGTAAGTGTTTCAGCATCAGTTTCCACTGTGATGTGCTCCAGATTCCAGATTTTCATTACATAATTTGAGTTAATTTCTTAGGTGCTCCTGTCATATACATGGACATCGCTGTGATTTTATGGAAAAGTATCTGGGTTGTGTACACATTACTATTTTTTGCATTTGAACAATCACTGCTCTTTATTGGTTCCACACTTTACTTAGGACCTGATTCCGACCTTGGCGGTCAAACTGCCAGGCTGCAGCATCAGCAGCCTGGAGAATCCGCCAAGCTGACTGTATCCCAAACGGCTCATTTTGACTTTACTGTCAGGCCGGCAGGGGGCTGATGGCAGTCTTGGGGCAGCGGCATGCTTTCGCTCACAGAGAGAGCCTGAAGGTAGTGCGCTGTCATGTGTGCACTGTTGCCATGCACCATGTTGTGCATGGCACACAGTGTGCGCACAGCAGTGCAGGCATAGTGGAACACAACATGTACCCCCAGCCACAATACTCAATGGGCTAAAACACTGGGAGCCCTGTTTGGGGCCCCTTCCATGCCTTTCCTGTGACCTTTTGATGGTGGGGTCCCCACCATGAAAAGGTTGGTGAAAAGGCAAGTCGAAATAGGCACGGCAGTGCCAGCATCGGCACGGCCTCGATTCCCCGCCGCTTTCCTTACCGCAGCAGGATCCAGGATCCTGGTGGTGTCATCGGTCTTCTGTCGGTCTGACCACCATTGTCATATTCGAGCAGTGAGACCGGCGAGGAGGTGGCAGTCGGACCACCATACTCGGAATCAGGGCCTTACTATTTTACTTTCTGTTACTCCTCTGAGTTAATTACAGAGACAAGTGTTCTGCATTTATGTTTGTTTTCTGGTTTCCATCCCACTGTTATTCCACCATTTAGTGTAAATTGTAAACACCACAAGTGCAATGAGAAACCATCTATTCCCAGGAAGAGGTGGACAAAAGAATTTGTGAAGTACTTAATTGCTACTGATTCAGAGACACCGCCACTTGAATGCATACAAGATAAATTATTAATTGTTCAGTGTTTAATTTGAGCTAGTGGTTGCAGGTGAGGCCAACCGGCACTTATTTTGTGGCCCAGCTCTTATTTTTCCTCATCAAACTTAGATCTGAGCAAGTGAGCACACAATGGGAAAGAAGGAGTAAGAAAACGCCAATAAAACTGTGATACAGTGGGAAAGCAAGAACCTATAACACCAGCTAATTTCGACTGGGGGGGTTCAATAGGCATATGGTGGAATCAAGACAACGCACCTTTGATATTCAGCACACCAATACTCAATAGCACCAGTGTTAGACTTGGCATCTTTTGGCGTGATTCCCCTGAGTTTTTGCTTTCTGACCTCCCGGTTTTGACTCTGTTTTTGCTGGTGTAATGATTCTGCACACTTTTCTCACTGCTGACCAGTGGTAAAGTGCAAGTGCTCCTGTAGTAAAATGTGTTATGGATTGGTGTTTCCATGACTGGCCTATTTGATTTATGTGCCAGTCCCTAGTAAAGTGCACTGCACGTGCCAGGGCCCATAAATCAAATGCCGTTGGTGGGCTGCAGCACTGGATTTTGCCACCCACGCAAACAGCTCATAAAGTGTAACTCCGGCCTGCCATTATAGAGCCTGTGTGCAGACTGGGACTGCCATGTCGACTTGGCAAGTGCACTCACTTGCCAATCCCTAAACCTTCCCTTTTCTACATGTTAGCCACCCCTAAGGTAGGCCCAAGGTACCCCTGTGGGCAGGGTGCATTGTACATGAAAGGTAGGACATGCCCTGGTGTGTGTGGCATGTCCTGATAGTGAATTACAGCCAATTTCGTTTTTCACTATTGCAAGGCTACCTGTTCCCATAGGCCAGAATGGGCAGTTTGATTATAACATCTTATAATCCTAATTGATCCAGGGAACATGGTAGAAAAACGAATTTAGTATGCCTGAACTCAGGATGATAAAATACCTCTTTTAGCGAAGTTGGTTTTAACATTCTGTGTTTGAAAATACCACTTTTAGAAAGTAAGTATTTTCTTACCTAACCATCCAGCCTGCCTCTGCTAGCTTGTGTATTGTCTGTCTGGTTTGTGAGTGACAGGGGCTGGGGAGACTCCAGGAGACAGGGTGAGTCAGCACAGGGCTGAATAGACCTATCTGCATGTAGAATGGTGGGAGGAGTAGCACCTGGGTCTGAATAGGGCTGTGCCTGCCTTCAACAATGCCGGCTCCACCTCCTGTGGTGCGTCTGAGGACCCTGGCCCCACACTGACAAAGGAAGAAGGAGGACACTGGCAGAATGCACCCAGAACTGGTTTGGACTAGGTACAGGACTCTTCAGAGAACAAAGGATTTGGTGGTATAAATACTGGGGCCCAAACCCCAGAACTTTAGAACTCTTTTGGATCAAGAAGACTGCCAAGAAGAAGAGCTGGAGAAGCTGTGAGGAGGAACTACCACTTTGCTGTGTGCTTTGCTGTGTTGACCTGCAGTGCCTGCTTCTGTCTTGGGCAGTGAAAGGACTGGACTGAACTTTCTGCAATCTATTTTTGTGAGTTTCTCCAAGGGCTTGAGGTAGAGCTTGCACCCTGTTCAAGAAGTCTCAGGAACAGCAAAGACTTCAAGCTCTTCTGCCCTCAGCACTGTGAACTGTGTGTTTTGTGCTGCAACAGAAGAAAAGCAACTCGATGACGTTGACAACGACGCTGCTGACTCCGTGTTCTGACAGCACCGCAGAGGGCACTGCCGCAACGCCGCACCGCAACCCTGGTCTCACCGATGACGCCTGCTGACGCCGCCACCGAGCCGCTGCTCGCACCGCGACCTGTGGTCACCGCACTCCGCACCGCCTCTCTTCACGACGACGCCTTGGTATCCCCGACGACACCGCTCCACGCCAGAATTGATGCCGTTGCTTGTACCGTGGTTCGAGGGTACCACTCGTAAAGTTACACGAAGCACCACCCTCATCCCGCACCGCAGCCTTGGCCTACCGGTGCCATCGACTCCAGTTCGTCAGCCGACGACAGCGCTTCAGCAACGACGATGCCGCTGCTTGCACCATGACCTGCCAGCACCGTGACGAGCACCGCTTTCATCTCGCAACTCGACCCTGGTCTCACCGACGACGCCATCTGACGCTGCCACCGAGCCGCTGCTCGCACCGCGATCTGAGGGCACCGCACGCTGCACCGCTGCACTTTGCACCGCAGCTACCTACGCCTGCCGATGCCAACGCCCCTGACTTCAACAAGGAGTAGTTCGATCTGCAAGCGTGTGACTTCGAGGGCCACAACGACTCCTGCACCGACCTCCAGAACCGACGCCTGCGGATGCTGTGTTTTCGTAAGGTCAACGAGAGGTCATAGACGCCCTGCATTTCTGAAAGTTACTGTTTGCAGGTCTTCCCGACACCATAGCTGGCCCGCGAAGCCGCGGTCAGCCAGAACTGTTTGGATTTGTTTGCTCACAACGCCGTGATAGCCCCGGACGTAGCTATCGACATCAAGGAACTGTTTTACAAGGGTAGTTTGATTACTGAAGATTTTTAAGTACTGTATTGTGTATTTTTATCGTTTTGGTCTTGTTTCAAGTATATAACAATATTGGATATTTTTCTAAACCGGTGTGGTGCCCTTTTGTAGTGCTTACACTGTATTACTGTTAGTTATGTGCAAATGCTTTACACACTGCCTCTAAGATAAGCCTGACTGCTCGTGCCAAGCTACCAAGGGGTGAGCAGGGGTTACTTTAGGAGTGTAACTCCCTTATCCTGACTGGGAAGAAGGGTCCCTATTTGGACAAAGGTGCAAGCCCTTGCCAACTAGAGACCCCCATTTCTAACAACTGGCCATGGGCTGTTGGCCAAAACTTTGGGCTCTGGCACCTTCTTTTATAAATCAAGCACAATACACGGTGCATGGATGTGAGGGTCAAGAAATATTTAGAACTTTGCCAATAGCTGTTCAATCTGTAGCAGAGCGGGGCTGGAATGGTTTGAGGAAGCATTAATGAGGCTACGAAAGTGTTTTTAACATCACATCAATGTATATTTGGAACAGTAAAAATTCTACATGGCTCTCATTTTAGTCACAAACATTTGTTGACATTTTACCTGTATTGTGTAGTTTAGCTACCACTTGTAGTTTTGATACAATTAAAGATGTCCTCACCCATAGTCGAAAAGTTCAGGTGAAACTATGTACAAAGGGTGACCTATCAAATTTATTACCACTATGAAAGCTACCAGCCAGCTGATGTGAGAAAGTGGCTCTGTATATACTGTTCCCAAATAGGTACAGTGTGTACAGAGTCCACAGTCCCCAGAGGTTTGGCAGAGGCTAAAGTTAGATATAACCTTACTCTCTAAAGTGGTAGCTTGGTTGAGCAGTAAGGCAGTATCAGAGGACAGTGTAAAGCATTTGTTGCACACACTCAGTCAGCAAATGGTCTCACTCAATAACTGAACTCTAGGCCAATGGTCTACATAAAAAATATATGTCTGTTTTATTTTAGAACCAACAATAGGTATTAAAATATACTTTCTCAGAATGAGATGCTTTAGTTAAGTACTTTTGCAATAGGCAATTGACTTTTGTAGGTAGTTACAGATTGTTGCAATAGGCAACTCAATTTCAAACACAAGCATTGAGCTCAAGGGAAGTTTTAAGTTATCTGCAATAGATTACTTTCAGGATTACTTTTGTAACTCCAGGACTGGATCCTAGATTCAGTCCTGGGACTGTTCTTAGAAACAAGTGATAAAAGTCGACTTAGTTACTGTTGTGATTTTTAGGCAATATTTTGCTATTTTAAAAGTTGACAGAAGAAATTTCATAGAAAAACAGTCAATGATTCCCTATGGGAGAAAATTCAAGTTGCAGGTAAAGTAGGTTCTCGTTACTTTTGTAATCCAGTACTGGGCTCCTAGACTCAGTACTGGGACCTCTATCTAAAACAGGTAAGTAATTACGTTTTCACAGTTGGTACGATTTTTAAAGAATATTTGAAGTTTGCAAAAATCGACACTTAGAAGAAGTTTCACGGAAAAACAGTCAATGATTTCCTACAGAAGCAAATTGGGTTACTGGTAAGTACGGTTGTGAATATTTTTCAGGGTCAGTGCTGGGCACCAAGATCCAGCACTGGGATCTCTCCTAATAGCAGGCGAGTATTTTCGTTTTCGTTACTCGGTTGATTTTTGGTGAATATTTTACGTTTTAGAAACTCCACACTTAGAAGAAATTTCAGAAGAAACCAGTCAATATTACCCTATGGAGGAAAATTGGGTTATTGGCTTTTGGGTAAGTACTCGACTGGCAGAGTTAAGGTTCTGGGCACAGACTCAGGGGTCTCCCAGGGTCAGGTAGGTACAGTTGTTACACCCTCAGCGGCACAGGGGCAGCCGGGTGCAGAGTGAGTTAGGTCCAATATTATCCTATGGGAGGCAGGGGGGCCTTGGTTGGTGGCTGCTGACTAGCAGGCCACGCGGCTGTGGGAGCTGGGCTCCTGGTCACTTGCTCATGGCAAATGGGGAAGTAGATTGGTGTAGAGATTACACTGCCAGGGCCACTCGGGAGGCTGGGTGCAGGGTGCTTTTGAGCCTTTGGGCGCTCAGTGGGTTTCAATGGGAAAGCTCCTGGTTGAACAAAGGCTGCAAGCTTAGGGACGAAGATTCTTCAGGTGCCACCACCACTTCGAGAGGTAAGTTGGGTAGCTGGAGGATAGGTAGGTACCCAGAAGTTGAGCTCAGGGGGCCGCAGGGCGCCGGGTGCAGGGGTGCCTTTTGGTGTTGGGAAATCTTACCCTCTGTTGATCGCGGTTGGGGGGGTACCTGGTTCTGAGGCTGCAGGCATCGTCAGGAGCATCGAGGTGAGTCCTTGGGTGCCGGATTCGGGGTCACAGTCGCTGGGGGGACGTCCTCGGGTCTTTGTTCACTCCGGCACAGGCCAGGCTTGGCGGGTGCAGAGTGTGCAGGGTTTGCGGTTCCGGGCTGATGCCAGTGATTAGAGCTGATTTTGAGCAGAGCCTCTGCTCATGGGAGTCCCAGGTGCTTAGAGCCAAAAGATAGCCAGGTCCTCCGGGGTTTGTGAGGTTGCTGGCCACAAGAGGTGCCGGAATGTAGCAGGAGCAGGTTTGAGGGTCGACAGGCTGGTAGGGCTGGGGCCAAAGCAGTTGGTGTCTTCCTCTTCTTAGCAGCTGCACGGCAGGTCTTCTTTCTTCTTGCTCTTCTTTGTTTTTCGGAATCTGGAATCTAAGGAAGGAAGGTTCAGGATGCCCCTAAATACTAGATTTAGGGGCGTTACAGGTAGGTAAAGGGCAGGGACCAATGGGTCCCTGTCCTGGGGTGGGTACACCCCCTATTCTGCCACTCTCCTGTGGGAGGGGGGCAGTAGCCTAGTCATGATTGGGCAGGGCCTCCCATCTTCAAGATGGTGAGGGCCCGGAGATGTGCTTCACCTTGCCTCCCCCATCTGAAGGGTGGGGTTGGCAGGCTGGCACATCCCCTGTCCTTATTTGGGGTTTCCGGCCAGGCTTCCCGCCAGAGTGGGGGCAGCAAGTGACCTGGGGAAGCTCACAGAGGCGGCATGCCTTTGAAGTTTCCCCCTGTCCATCCTGGAGGAGGAGACCTAGCACCTCGCCCAGGATGTGCATTGTTGCAGGCCCAGGAGAGCGGGGGCTCTCCTACCCAGGGGTCCAGCAACATGTCTGCTGTGTGGCAGCTTAGGCAGCCTCTCAGACCAGACGTGGATTGTAGGTTAGGTTTCAGGGGGCATCTCTAAGATGTCCTCTGTGGTGCTTTCTACATGAAATCCCACACTGGCATCAGTGCAGGTTTAATGTGCTGAGAAGTTTGATACCAAACTTCTCAGTCTTCAGTGTTGCCATTGTGGTGCTGTGGAGTTCGTGTTTGACGAGCTCTCAGCACCATGTACTCTTAAAGGAATGGACCTGGGTACTGTAGGGGCACAGGGCTCATGCTTCTGTGCCCACACCACTGGCATAGGGCACCCAGCTAGAGGGGTGGCTGATGTATGCCAGGGCAGTGTAGGTGGTGGGCATGGCACACAGGGATGTGTGCCGTGTCGACTCTTTGTTTTGTCTTGTACCCAGACACTCAGCCTGCAAGGGCAGTGTGTGTGTGTTAGGGTACAGGGCCTCTAAGGGTGGCACAATGAGTGCTGCAGCCCTTAGAGGCCTTCCCTGGTCACAAGGCCCTGTGTACCTAGGGTACCATTTACCAGGGGCTGACATGTGGCCAGGGTTTGCCAATTTGGGTTTGAGGTTTTTAGGGAAGGAACATAGGCCCTGGGCACCTGATTGGCAGGAGTTCAGGGCACACTCAGTCAAAGTACATTCAGCAATTCAGCAAAAAGGGGGGGCATACCATGCAAGAAAGATGGCACTTTCTCACAGCTGATTACAAACGATTACATGAAAATAGATTGTAAAGAGGTTAGAAGAGTTGGCATCCTTTGAATAAAACTAGTAGTGTGGAAGTAAAGGAGAAGAGTGAATCCTCATCATTGAGTTCTAGATATGTAAGTGAATTCTATTTAACTTGCTTTTAGGGATGCCCATGCTTGGCAAGAATTGTAGCGCATGTGTCCACAAAGGTCTTATCATCACTAGGTTTGCATGGACAGTAACAAATCATGAAGGGTGAGGTGGCAAAGTGAGTGAGCCAGTTGCCAAGGAAGGGAAATTAAGGTACAGGGCTTGGGGCTGATGGTAACAGCAGTGTTTGAACAAAATATTGAATACAAAATATTGTGATGCAAACATATTGTGTCGAGAATGTTATGGACAAGAACATCATTTTAAGTGTTGTTTTCAATATCGTTGTAAAAATTATTGTTTTGGAAAATATTGTTGTATATAATATTGTTTGTGTTATTTTATATGTATTTTATAGTAGTGTGTTTGATTTTATGTGTTTATTTTTTTATTTGTGTGTTTAGTAAGATAATATATTAATTGTCAATTTTTTATTTTTTATTTTTTTAGCGTATTAACATAGCATACATATTAACCAAGATACATGAAGCAGACACATTTAGAAACTTTTCAATCTCATATTATAAATAGACCATACGTAGAACAAATTTCATACTCCACTTGTGCACG
Source organism: Triturus cristatus (assembly GCF_964204655.1). Taxonomy (NCBI): domain Eukaryota; kingdom Metazoa; phylum Chordata; class Amphibia; order Caudata; family Salamandridae; genus Triturus; species Triturus cristatus. Next base: position 726,719,383 of record NC_140588.1, read on the forward strand.
ATTAATATGATATGCAAGATATACAGGAAAAGCAAGATAAAACCTATAGAATATTGAATCTCATATTTTAAAATGTACACTAATAAAAGACACAAATTCATCACCTATATTACATGATGTGCTATACCAGCATTCTACCTAGCAGGTCAGTGAGAACATGTGACGCCTGCAATGCTGACTTATGTGATTTCAGTCTTTTCTCTGGGAAGTGATACTTACTAATAATCAATTTGATTCTGCACCTTAAGCTCACTCCTGAGGACTACCCACCTTTTAACTGTTGCAGAACCATACCGAGGTTAATAACCGCTGATGTTAAATTTATACAAAAAAATCACATAAAACACATAAATAAATTACATAATGTCATCTGTATGTGTGGTTGCAGCATAGCCCTCCCAGGTTCTCTCAAATCTCCGCAATGCCCCTATCCTCTTCGCGTAGGCCTCTTCGAATGTATAGGTTCTTTCCTGCTTAAGTAGTCACTGAGCCAATGTAGGGATTTTCTGAGGTCTTCAGTTCTGCAATATTAAAGATCTGGCTACTGCTATGGCTAGGAAAACAAAAGATTGCCTAAAAAAAGAGAGCTGGCCGACTACATAGGAAAAGCCAAATAAAGACAATGATGCACATGGAAGGATATCTATTGACAGACATTTACTAATCAACCTAAACAACTCCTCCCAAAAGTATTGTAGTCTCGGGCAAGTAAAAAATATATGTGTCCATTCTCTAGCCTCTGGTAAATTACATCTGAAACAGTCATTCGGTGTTGTAGGAAACCATTTATGGAGTCCGTAGGGAGTGTAATAGGCCACCCATCTAGAAGGAAAGGACATTCTTTGTAAATTGGCAGTCTATTCCACAAATTAGAGATCCCAGTACTAGATGTCTGGTGAATGATAAAGACGAAATTGCTGAAATTTTTGTGTCTCATTTCAGCAAGAAAGCGGAAGTCCAGATAGTTAGTCCTCGGGCTCTTGTGGATTATTTTATGACAATCCAGTTATCTACGATCTGTGAGGAGGGCTGTACGCTTTTGAGTGAACCGATCACAAGGGCAGAGTTAGGTGAAATTATAAAAATAATTGCAAATGAGAAGGCAAATCATAATGACGGGATCCCTATTGAAGTTTATAAATAGTTTTTAGACAAACTCGCCCCGTTCTTGGTAGCATCATACAATCAAATTATGGCCGGAACAGCAATCCCAGATAGATTTAAGGACTCAGTTGTGATCTCAATTTTATGTTTAAAACGTTTTTATTGAGACAAAAACAAACCATGGGGGAGGGGGATAGGAGGGCAGGATACATGGAATACAGTCAAAGAAAAAGGGTGCAACTCCAGAGGGTTGGCAATAGGTAGCGCGGTGGGTCAGGGGAAAAAACACAGTAAATGAGAGCTAGAAATACAAGCTGTGGAATCCCCGCACGCGTATCCGACACCCCAAATCTAAGCAGTAAAACCCCCCCCCCCCCAATCAACACCCCAGCAGAACACAATCCCCCCCCTTCCCATCCCCCATCCTCCCAGTGACGAAACAACAACACTCCCCCCCCCCCCCCCCCGTCCTATGGTCCCGCATCAGAGTGATCCTAACCAGGAAGCCCCGCGCCCCCCCCCCCTCCCCGGGGGGTCCCCGTCTCACATGTAAGCTAGTCCGCCGGGGTCACCGGCGGCGTCAGCCTAAGAAGCCTAAGATACCTCGGGCAGGTGAGCTCCCGGAATTCAGTGGACAGCAGCGCTAGAAAGGGTTGCCACAGCTCTTCAAATTGGTCTATCTCCCCCGCGACCGTCAGCGACAGCTTCTCCATCCCCAGCACATGCCAGAGCCTATGCAACCAACCGGTGATGGAGGGGACGGTGGTTGTGCGCCAGTGGATTAGAATGTTCTGAACCGCAGACCCCAGCGCGATTGCGATCTGTCTACCCCTACGGGACTTCAGTGGATACATTAGGTCATTGGGGAGGCCCAACAGGACATACGCCGGGAGTCGCGGCAGCTCTATCTCAAAGTGCTTATCCACCTCGTCCAAGACTTCCCTCCAGTAGGCGGTCAGCACTGGGCAATCCCACAGAATGTGTGTAAGGGTACCTTCCTGCCCGCAGCTCCGCCAGCACCCCTTGTCAGTGTGTTTATGCATTTCATACAGCCTCTCCGGGGTGTAGTACCAGTATGTGGACACCTTAGTAAAGGTCTCCGTAAGGCCCGTGTGATATGCCGAGTGCCGCGCCCGATACGCAATCTTGTCCCATTCCTTGTGGCTAAGTGTCCTACCCAATTCCCTGTGCCAACGCTCCCTCCCCGGGTTGTAATAGTGAAACGGCGGAGGTTGTAGGTATTTGTACAGATCGGTGATCAATTTAGCGTCGGAGGTCCGCGTAGCCAACCACCTCTCATACGGTGTAATTGGACGGGCGGCGGTGGCACGCACCTGGGGCTGGAGGGCCCAATGCCGGACTTGCATGTAGCGCAATCTGTCCAGCTCCGCCAGGCCGAACTCCTGGCGGAGCTGCTGAAAAGGAACCACTCCTTCCGGGCCATAGATCTGGAAGAGTGCCCTGCAGCCCGCTTGCACCCAGTGGGAGAAAACCCCCGGCTCCATCCCTGGGGAGAAGTCCGGGTTGCCCGCAATGGGCGTGAGCGGCGAAGGGAAGGTGGTAAGGCCCCGGGCCTCACAGACCGCGTCCCACACACGCAGGGGGACCCGCGTAACAAAGGAAGCGTAAAGATTGGGGGGGCGGTGCGCGCGGCGCAGGAATGGAACCTCTTGTAAGGTGCGGCCCGCCACTGCTTGGTCTTGGAAGAGCCAATGTTTATCGGACTCCCACCTGCTCCACTCCACCAGATAGCGAAGCTGCGCCGCCTGAAAGTACTTACGGAGGTCCGGAATGCCGAGACCCCCCGCTTCCGGAGCAAGCGTGGAGAGGACCCTCTTCATGCGTGGCCTACGGCCCTGCCAGACAAAGCGGGAGATGTCAGCCTGCATTTGTCGTATCCAGCCCACCGGGGGTTGGAGCGGAAGGGCCCGAAAAAGATATAGTATCTGGGGCAACACCGTCATCTTGACCGCCGCGATTCGCCCCAGCCAGGACAGCAGGCCTTTGTTCCAACGGCCAAGCTCGTCCTTGATCTTCCTGCTGAGGGAGGCATAATTGGCCGTAACCATCTCCGGTAATGTGGGCGCCAGCAGAATCCCCAGATACGGCACCGTGGACGAGGACCACTGCATGGGAAAGAGCCGCTGAAGATCCCTCCTGGTTTCCGCAGCCAGGGACACGTCTAATGCCATCGACTTGCTCATATTCATTTTGAAGCCGGCCACCCCCGCAAAAGCGTCCAGCTCTCGGAGGCAAGCAGGCAGCGACCTCCTAGGGTCGTCCAAAGTCAGCAGGACATCATCCGCGTAGAGACTGACAGTGTGAACGTACTGGCCCATCCGGACCCCGACTGCATCCGGATTATTACGAATCCTCTGAGCAAACGGCTCCATGTAGAGGGCAAATAAGAGCGGCGAAAGAGGGCAGCCCTGCCGCGTGCCGCGCTCGATGGCAAAGCCACCAGAGCTACACCCATTGACCCGCACCGACGCTGAAGGATGCTTATAGCAGTTAAATACCATGGTGCGGAACTTATCACCGAGTCCCAGTTTCTTGAGGACCAGCTCAAGATACGGCCAGTGAACTCTGTCGAAGGCCTTCTCCGCATCAACAGACAGCAACATCCGCTCCCCCGAGATCCTTGAGGCCTTCTCCAGAACATGCGTCACCCTCTTGGTGTTGTCAACCGTCTGTCTGCCGGGCACAAAACCAGCCTGGTCCGCCTCCACCAGATCGGGGAGGTGTGGACTCAGCCTGGACGCGAGAATCCCCGTGTACAACTTGAGGTCGACATTTAAAAGCGAAATGGGTCGGTACGAGCCGCAGAGGGCCCGGTCCTTCCCAGGTTTCGGGATTACTGCGACCGTCGCTCTCAGGAGATCCGGTGGGATGGCTCCCGGTTCGGCGAAAGAGTTAAATAGCCGAGTAAGGACAGGGGCCACGGCCGTGCAAAAAGTCTTGTAAAAGAGCGACGTGTACCCGTCCGGGCCCGGGGCCTTTCCATGTTTCAGCCGTGCGATAGCGGAAATCACTTCCTCAACGTGGATGTCCCGCTCCAGGTGGTCAGCCTGAGCCGGATCCAGTACCGGGAGGGTCACCGACTCCAAATAGCCGTCGGCATCCCGTGGCAAGGAGAGCTCCTCAGCATACAGCGCCTCGTAGAAGCCGCGGAAAGACTCCGCTACCTCCGCGTCCCCGGAGACAACCCCCCCGTCCGCGCCCACCAATTCTTTCACAACGCTGCGTTGTTGCGCGACCCGGAGCCGGTGTGCTAGGAGCTTGCCACATCTGTCCCCCCCGGTGTAGTAGGCATGCTTCAAACGTAGGGCGGCGTACTCCGCCCTGTCAAGATCCAGAGCCGACAAGAGCTTCCTCGCTGCCTTCAGCTGCCTCCACACCCTCGGCGCCCCCGTGCGGCGGTGGACCTGCCCAAGCTCCCGGACTTGAGCCGTCAGCTCTTCCCTCTTCAGTTGCCGCTCCTTATTCTCAGCTGCAGAGATAGAGATGAATTCCCCCCGAAGGACGGCCTTCAATGCTGCCCACTGTGTCGCCTGCGAGGTGTCAGTATTGCTATTGTGGGTGAGATAGTCCTGTATGACCTCCCCGATGCGTTGCACCACCGACTTTTTGTGTAGAAGTGTGTCCCGGAGGCGCCACACCCCCCGAGAGGGGGAGGCCGCCGGCCACTGGAAAACGCCGGTGACTGGGGAGTGGTCAGACAGGGTCAGGACCCCGATGTCCGCCGCCGTGGCAGCGGCACGCATCGGTCCACTCACCAGGAGGTAGTCCAGCCGTGAGTAGGTGCGGTGTGCGTGCGAGAAGTAAGAGTAGTCCCTATCCGTGGGGTGCATGGAGCGCCAGAGGTCGTGCAAACCCATTTCCGCAATCCGGGTCCTCCCAGCCTGGGACAGTTCCCCCGTCTGCGGGAAGCGCTGCGCCGATCTGTCCATCATAGAGTCAAAGACAATGTTGAGGTCTCCCCCCAAGATAACGTGGCGGTCGGGGGAAGCAGTGACATCCACCAGCGCGGAATCTAGGAAGCGCTCTTGGTGATCGTTTGGGCTATACACGGAGCCGACCGTAAATGCTATGCCTCCCAGGCGCATGCGATACGCAAGGAGCCTCCCCTTCTGTTCAGCACACTTATGCAACACCTCCCCCCGAAAGGAGCTCGCTAGGAGAATAGCTACCCCCGCCGTCTTGTTCGCTGCCGAGGAAAAGAACTGGGTAGGGAACCTAGCAGAGCGCATCCTGTGGCAATCTCGGGGCAATAAGTGTGTCTCCTGCAAAAGGCAAATGTCCGCCTGCGTCCCCTCCAGCAACGACAGGATCGCTCTGCGCTTCACCGGGTTGTTCAGACCCTGAACATTAAGGGTCACAACCTTTAGGCCCGGCATTCCTCGCGGGGGTCGGGAGCGCCATGCAATGGGCAGGGAATCAACGGGTGGGGCGCGCAAGGCCGCAGCGCAGGACAAGCCAGAACAAAGCGGGCATAGACAACCTCGGACGGGACCTTCTCAACCCCAAAACAACCCCCCCCCCCTCCCAAAACACAACCCTGGCAACTAGCCACCCCCAAACTCAAACACCCCATAGTCTCAGTCAAGCCCCAAAACGGGCAAGTCCGTAGGAAAGAGCAAAGTGGACGTCCAGCCACTCACCTCCAACCGCTCCCCCCCAACCCCCCCCGCCCCGGGCCAAGCAAGTAAAGAAGCTAAAGACATCTCCCCCCGGAGTGTGTATTAGGCCGTCAAGGCCACGCTAGAGGAGCCGGTCGAGTCCCCGGCCGCCGCCCTCAGGGCGTCTGCCATGTCCGCTCTGATGGTAGGGGAGTCCGGGCGCCCCACACTGGTCGCTGAGCGCCGCCTCGATGACCTCCGCCGGTTCCGTCTCTCCGAGGACCTCCACGACGGCGTAGCTCCCTCTTCCTCCGCCGCCGTGAGCCCCAGAACCCCACAAATGTCTTGCAAGGAGCGTAGCTGGTGTAACACTCCGTTCCACCGAAAAATCAGGCGGAAGGGGTGACCCCAAGAGTACGGCGTCTCGTGCTCGCGCAGAAAGTCAGTGGCAATCCTAAAGGACCTGCGCTTTTGCAGAGTGATGGCAGAGAGGTCCTGGTAAAGCGCCACCGGCCGATCCCGGAAAGTCAGGGGCTGTTTCCTGCGGGCCTCCGCCATGATGCGCTCCTTTAGTGGAAAGTCGGGCAGGAAGGCCAGAATGTCCGGTGGAGGTGCCGATGACTGGCGCTGCCGGCCAACCCTATGCGCCCTGTCAATGCTGATGGGAAAGTCCGCAGCTTCCCCCAGGATCTCTCGAAACAGGGCCCGCAGGTAGCCCCCCAGATCGGACCCCTCGTCTGCAGTCGGCACACCACGCACTCGAATGTTGTTCCTCCGAGATCTGTTCTCAAGATCCTCAGAGTGGGCCTGGAGCTCCACACACTGTTCCCGGAGGCGAAGAACGTCCTGCTGGAGGTGGACTATCTCCTCCGATCGCTGTTGGCCCTCCGTCTCCACCGCTTCCACACGCTCACCAAGGCCCTCCACCTCCCTGCGCACTTCTCGGACCTCGCTGGCCACCTCCCGCTTCAGTGTCTGGAAGTCCTCCCTGAGGGAGCTAAACAGTTCCTCCATAAAGGCCCTCGTGACGGGTGGCTCCCCTCCAGTCACATCCGCCGGAGCCCGGGAGGGCCCCGGTGAGGGCTGCGTCCTGTCCCGCAAGTGCTGGGCCCTGCCAAGCATGTCCGGCAGGGTACGGTCCCCTTTCTTCGGGCCTCCTTTTCCAGACATCGCTAGCTCCGCAGTCGGGCACCGATCCAGGCGCCCCAGGGATGCTCAGCCGCCGGCCAGCACTCGACCTGGGTATCCCCCACGAGTGAAGTCGCTGCGTCACAGGTGACAAAATGGCGGCCCAGTCCAGTCACCGTCAGCCGCAAGAGCTAGTGTGACACAACCAAGGGGGCCGCAGCGGAGGGGTCCCAACAGCACATCCCTCCGGTAGTCAGCCCAGCAGTAGCGGGGGTCGCCTGCATCCCGCAGCCAGGACTCCAGCGAAGGCTGCCACCACTGCTCCTTCGGGGACAAAATGGCGGCCGGGCGGAGCAGGCCAAAACGACCAGGCCCGGCGACACCACCGGGGCCCCCGAGGCACCCCGCAGTAAAATAAGTTCCACCACCGGCCCCCGTTTGTCACGCACAGGGGCCCAGATGGTCCAACCCCATCAGAGAGTCCGCTGTACCTCGGCTAGGGGTCAGGGCCTCCGCAGTGCGAGGTGTCGCCGTCACCAATCCGAGTGCCGGGGCACCCGTCCCAAGCCTTCCACACCGTCGGGCCCCTACCCGCAAGGCTCCTTCAGTCACCTCGACCGGCGGGCCAGATCCCCTCCAGATCGCAACTTTCAGCACCAGGCCCAGCCGAGGCGCCCGGACAGTTCTCCAATGCGCTCCGCCCCTCGGGCTCGCCGTCGTCGTGCCTTGATCTCGGTCGAACTTTTGGGGGGGTTCCCCCGGGGCGATCCGGACCAAAACAGCACCGATGTGTGCCCCTGATGTTCCGCCACACTCCTCTCCCGCGCTGAGCCTCAGCGGGGGGAGAAAAGCATAAGAAAAAGGCTCTAGCTTGGCCGGGCCGGAGGAGCTACGGGAGGAAGCGTCCGCTCACCCCGCCATCTTGGCCACGCCCCCCGTGATCTCAATTTTAAAGAAGGATAAGGACCCTAAAGACCCAAGTTCTTATCGCCCAATTAGTCTACTTAATGCAGACTATAAGCTGTTTATGAAAATCTGGGCAAATAGAATTGCGGGTTGTGCGCAATATCTAGTACACGCAGATCAAACAGGGTTTCTCCCTGGGAGATCTATGGCTGCAAATACTTTTTATCTGATCCAGGCCATCTACTACTTTTCTGCTAGAAAGGATGAGGCAGCCATCTTAATGATGGGACGCAGAAAAGGCATTCGATCTGGTGGACTGGCAGGCTCTCGTCTTATTTTGGGGGAGTTTGGCTTTCCTCGCCATCTGTCCGAGATGCTAGAGAGAATTTATAGGAGAGCTACCGCAAAAATAATTATAAACTCTGAGGAGGCGGAAGTGGCGATAAGGCAGGGTATTAGGCAGGGATGCCCTCTTTCTCCCCTTCTATTTTCCCTTTTTATCGAGCCACTAGCGATAAAAATGTGTTCTAATGTATTAATACAAGCTCCCATAGTAGGAATGGCAAAAATCAAGTTTTTTGCCGATAATTTGATTCTGGACCTGAATCCAGAGAAATAAAACATCCAGAGAGTGCTGGGAGAAATCCAGGCGTTTACGGAACTGGGGGGTTACAGGGTAAATCAGTCTAAAATGGAGCTTCTCCTATTAATTGTCAAATTGTTTACATTTATATTTTTAGTTGTATTAATGTAAAAACAATGTATATATAATTTTTTAACTTTCGTTGAGTTTTTAGGGGATGAGGATCTGGAGCTTTCTAAGAAGTGAATATTTTAATTTAAATGTAATGTTAAATATTTTAATGGTATGCAAATTAAATATTACATTTATAAATTAATGTTGTTACAGTATTACTTTAAAAATAATGTTTCATAATTGTATCAAATGTAAATTATTATATTACATTACATTAAAAAAATAATTTTTATAGAAAATATTTAAATCATTATTTACTTATTGAGTTTTTGGGCAAAATAAAAATTTTAAGGTGTTTCACCAATGTCTGCAAGTATAACCAATCTGGGTGCAAATTTTGTAAAATACTAAAAGCTATATATAAGGCTCCAAATGCTAGAGTGTTAGTTAATGGAGTGCTGACACAACCGGTTCAGATTGAAAGGGGAACTAGGCAGGGGTGTCCTCTTTTGTTTGATCTTTATATCGAACCCCTGGCCAGAAAAATTAGGAGCTGTCAGCATATAATGCCTTTTAAATTTCATGGCTGGAATAAAAAGGTGGGGCTTTATGCCAACGATATTTTAATCTTTACAACAAATTTACAACAATCGATGGGGTGTCTGCTGCGAATAACGAACGACTTTGGTAAAATTTCGGGATACGGCATCAATGAGCAGAAAACGGAAATTATGGCCTGGAATATGGAGACAGAGGGGATGGAATATAAAAAAGAAATAAGATATTTGGGGGTCAGGGTTACTCAGAATATTGTAGATCTTACCAAGGTGAATTTTGAGAAAGTTAAGAAGGAGATTATGGCGAATTTTAGAGGATGGATGCATCTCCCACTTTTATTATACGGCCGAGTAAATTTAGTTAAAATGATTGTTTTGCTGAAAATAACTTTTCTGTTCGAAACCTTTCAGAAAGAGTGGTTCATAAAACTGCAAGGCGAAATTAGCTCTTTTATTTGGGCGTCTTAAGGAACACGGCTTTCTCGAAAAAAATTGAGATGGAGATTGATTAAGGGGTACTTAGCACTGCCGGACTTGTTACTTTATTCCTGGGCATCCCTTTTAAAGAATGGAAGGATGTTACTTGATTCCCCGACAAACACAGAAATAGGTAGGATGTTTAAAGAAATGCTGAGAGAAGAAGAGGGAGCAGAACTGGGGCTTATGTTTAAATTTGCTGATCCAAGGTATTTTAAGAAAGTAAGATTAAATGTGCTCAAATCAATGGCTGAAACTTGGTATAGAATTAGAAAAGTTTTAAAAAATTCGTACTTTACTGGGTCAGCCCCGATTTGGGATGCGCCAGGTTCTCCAATGTGGACTAAGGATCTCTTAACTCGACCACTCAAGTAGGCAGGTAGTTTAAGGTGAAAGCAGTTGTTCCCAGATGGACATCTAGTTCCGTGGGTCAAGTGGGAGCAGGAGTTGGGTTTAAGGTGTTCAAGATTTAAATTCCTTTAGATCCAGAGTTGGTATATTGCGTTGGGCGAAGACATAGGCGTTTCAAATGAACTTGAAGACAAGCTTCTGTCCAGCTCCGTGTTTAAAAAGAAATCGCACTTTGGTGTTGACTGTTGTTGGAGACGGACGACGGTGCTTTCATGCTACTTGAAGATCTGTGGGGAAGATGCTTGCCAGATTCCGCGCTGGAAAACCGATGGCATGTATCTATGTCTATGCTCTATAAAATAGTCAAACCTGCGCATCTCAGGAGGAACCATTTTTTTTACCATGCACAGGGCTTATTGGACCCCACAAAGGCTGTCGAAATTTGGGTCAAGAGGAGTGGTGGCGTGCCCCAAGTGTGGTAGTCCAAACGAAGACGACATCCATATGTTTGTACATTGCTCGAAAATCCAATCCTTTTGGGAAGCCGTGAGTAACTGTCTATGCAACATCTTGAAAGTGCAGATCAAGGTAAGCGTTGAGCTGATAATTTTTGGGAGACTTGATCTGCAAGGTGATGTCACTAAGGATGGTGCAAAGTTAATATCTTATGCTATACTCTTGGCGCGTAGAGAGATATGTAAACTGTGGGTATCTTCCGCTCCCCCAATGGAATGTGGCTGGCTGCAATCAATGAAACACATTGCTAAGTTGGATATCTTGGATCAGATGAGAAAGAGATATGAGTTCTGGACCCCCTTTCTGTCTTGGTGTGGTAGATGTTTGGGGTATTTTAAAAATGGTCCAATGATTAAGCCTTCCATTCGCCTTCGGCTGGTTGTAGTCATTCCTGCACAAGCAGAGGGACTTGGGGATTGGTTGGCGGTTGAGCAGAGGCTGAGGTCTCCCTGAAGGAATGCAAGGGTGTTTTGGTGGGAGGCCTCACTTCGGTGCTATCCTGTCATCCCTGTCCAGCACATATGAGGTATGAAATCCTGGGGTGGATACGTTAGAAGAACAGTGGAAAGAAGACAAATGAGGACTAAAATAAAAAAAATAAAAAAAATTTGAGTTGAAAATTATAATGTGATTGTTAATGCATTGCTGGAAATATTTGAAATTATGCATAATCAAATAATGAAAATAGAATACATGTGTATTATTTATTATGTATAAATTAAGATTTGTTTCTATATTAGGATATTATATGCTTATTTATTTATACTTTATTAAACACAATTTAATAATGCTACTTTTATTATTTCTATTATTGGAGTAAATTCTGTCGAGAATATGTATTTAAAATGGTATTATTTGCATTTTATTTAAATTATGTTTACTATACATTTAGAAGATTAGTTGAACATGTTTGTATTCAATGATTTTTAATTTTGGATTAAGAATTATTTTATGCTACAAACCTTAGGAATATTAATAACAATATATATTTTATAAATAATAACCAACATTATTTTATATGTTAATGTTGAATTTTAAATATATAAGTGTTTAGTTTGGGTTATTCGGTCTTCCAAGTAATATGTATTTTATAATATACATCTAAAATTATCTGTGAGTATGGAGTGTTGATTGTGTATATCAAATGTTTAGTGTCCAATACCTTCGCTAAAATGGATACGATTGTAAGTGTCACCCCTTTAGCTTCCAACACCTTTCCCAAGCTGGTTTAGATTGAAGTGGTAATTGTAAATGTCACCCCTTTTGTGTCCAATACCTTTCTCAAATTGATTTAGATTTGAGTGGGAATAGTAAATGTCACCTTTTTCTGTCCAATACCTTCCCAAATTGGTTTGGATTGGAGTGGGAGGAGTAAATGTTGCTCCTTTTGAGTCCAACACCTTTCCCCAATTAGTTTAAATTGGAGTTGGGAATGGTAAATGACACCCCTTTTGTGACTAACAACTTCCACAAAATGGTTTAGATTGGAGTGTGAATAGGAAATGTTGCAACTTCGTGTCCAACACCTTCCCCAAATTGGTTTAGATTCGAGTGTGAATAGTAAATATCACCCCTTTAGTGTCCAACGCCTTCCTTGAAATGGTTCGTACTGGAGTGAGAATAATAAATGTCACCCCTTTACTGGCCAACACGTTCTCCCAAATGGTTTAGGTTAGAGTGTGAATATTTATATTACCAATTTTCATGTTAAATTCCTTTGTTAAATTTGTATTTCTATGTTGTGGGAGTAGTTGATTTAATTTTATTACTATAATTGGTGTTTGAAAAGATATTTAAAAAGTAGTTGGCGGAATATTTGTAATAAATAACATTATTATTTACATATTTTCATAGAATAAAGATATGCAACACATTTTTTTTCCAAGATTATTTAACATACATTTTAACATGTTTTTAAATATATACCTCTAGTAATACTTTTTTTATATATATTGATAAATAAAACCATTTATTATACATTTTCATTATTAAATAACACAGTAAATCATATTTAAATAGTATTGTATGTTGTATATTTTTTATGTTTTTTTCTATTGCGTAAACATTTTACCAATAGATACATTTTTTCATATACATATTCTTAACATAATTTTAACATATTTTTTCCAGTATATATTAAATTGTATATTTTTATACTAGTATTTAATTTATACTTTACAATTTCTTTTAAATCTTTTAAATGTTTGACATGTTTAACATGTTTAATAATTTTTTACGATTTTGAAAATGTTCTTCTACATTTGCAACATATTTACCCATTCATTTCTAAGGGTAGATAGTCGTTATAGACAAGGAGGATGATCTGTAGCTACAGAACATTATGACATACTTAATTTATTTGTTTCGGGTGGGAACTTTTATATTTTATTATTTATTTAAGTTATATGATTGTTATTTGGTATTTTGTGTTTTGTGTTGTAATTATTTTACGTAACAGATTGAATTTGTTCTTTGTGGTTTATGGCTGGTGAGGTTTTGATTTTTTTATATAAATAATTTATATTTTATTTTAGTATATCAGTCTCATTTAAAATTGGATTTAATGCTGTAGCTGATGTAATAAAGGGTCATATGTATCAAACTGTTCATTTGCGATTCTCAAATAGCGAATTTTTGTGAATCGCTATTTGAGAATTGCAAAACACTATCTATGTAGGATTTGCAAAACATTTTGCGAATCCTACATATTCCTTAATTGTGAATCACAAGATGCGATTCACAATTAAGGAATACCTCTTCATTCATTCCTAGTCTCAATTTGCGATTACCAATTAGAGAATCGCAAATTGAGATTGCAATTTAAAGGGTGCCAGGGTGTCAAAAGGACACCCTGTTGCACCCCTGAAATATGCATGTGTGCACATGTGGCACACATACTTGCCCTAAGGGCATGTATGTGCGTCACATGGCACTTTGAAAAAAGAGTGCATTTTTCAAAGAAATCGCAAATTACAACCAACTTGTAGTTGGTGGTAATTTGCGATTCTTTAAGGCCAAATCAAACTTTTTGAGCTTCTTACATTGCATTTAAGGAATTGCAATTTGCAATTCCTTAATTGCAATCGCAAAATAGGGAATCGCAAAATGTGCAATTCCTTATTTTGCGAGGGTTTTTTTGTTTCATACATTGCACACTACTGATTTGCGATCACAAACATTTCAGCGTTTACGATCGCAAAATTGCCTTCATACATATGGCCCAAAATGTCATGGTTAATATCTATATAAATAACGATTCGTAATATTGGTTTTTGGTTGCCGATGGAAGATGGCGGACTGCGGTGGCTGGGGTGAATGCTCTCCCAGATGCCCCTCCCCTCCGCTACCCTTAGTTCCCCCGTACGTCCTACATACCTGAAAATCAATTAAGGCATATTACCATGTTGGCATACATTACTCAGTATTTTGTCACAGTGAGTGATTGTTGAAAAGTCATCCTGTGCCATGGGCAACCCCAAACCTTTTGCTGAATGGTACTGGTGGTAAATGACTCTGATTGGTCCTGGGCTCTGTCTGACCGGGCCCAGGGCCAGTGCTATGCTGAAAGAGACACATTTAGAATACAGTGAAAACACCTACATACACTAGGGTACACTACGGTGGCAGGACTGCTTCTAAAAAGTAAATTGTGCCCAAACTCGATTTTGGTGTTTGGGGCACTTACAAATTGATAACCTGCAATGTTTTGGCATATTACGAACTCTCAAGGTCTTCCCTAGGTATCCCAGGGGTGGGGGGTCAGGTATTTATTAGGTGGACTCTTATAAAATGAGTTTGATATTCCCCAGGTTAAGTGAATTTTCACATTTCACTCCCCAGATTGTAATAAAGTGCTGCTCAAATTCGACTTTGATGCTAGGAGCACTATGGAGGGAGGATCTGCAATATTTCTACAGATTCAGAACCCCTAAAGTCTCCCCTAGTCGTCCCATGGGGTGGGTATCCTGTAGATATAAGCGGAGTACTTATAGTACTTATAAAATATGTTTTATAAGCCCTAGTGCTGGAAAAGTGGTTCAAGTCAATTTTCCCATTGCAAATCCCATGCCACATAGGTTAACATGGCAAGGGGTTATTAACTAATAACTCCTGATAGGAGAATGATAGAACTTCCATTCAAAGACTTCCCAGAATGGTAATGATAAATCCAACAATATGATATTGTTGAATTTCTCCTAAAATGTACAGACAAGAAGTTATAAGACTTTCTTGTTTGTAGATCCAGATTCAGCCTTCCAGTGGTCTGTCCTGATTGGTCAGAGTTAAGTGGATTAGCCAGGCTGCTTTGAAGAGGTGATAAAGAGCCCCTGGGGTTAACCAGCTCGGCTGGGAGGGCAGTTTCTGCTACACAGGAATGTCAGAGCAGGGGAAGGAGTCGTAAACCATGGTCTTTAAAGGAAAGGGGAGGCCTCAGTGTCATTTACAACTCTACTCTTTTGACCCCAAGCCAGAGCTAGGCTTATGGAATGAATGAGCAGATGCAGGGGGGGAGTCTATGGAAAGTAGCCACCCTAGGGGTGTGTTTAGCCAGCTATTACCTTCCTGCTGGAAAATCAGCCATTATGAATTTGGAGGATTTGGTGCCCTCTGGGACAAAATAATGCCACACTCTACAGGATGTGGTCATACCCATGGGTAGTTGCCCTGCTCCCATTGGTCAGGAGTGACCTCCTGCTTGACCCAGAGAACTGGGAATAAGTATCTGAGAGGGGCAGAGTCTCTCAGATCTGCTGCTTGAAACTTAAGAAAGCAAGACGTTGCCATGCTGAGAAGTAGGGGTACAAATTCGAAGGCCTGCCCTCAGAAGAACAGCACCAGTTGAACCTACAGCCCTGTGGACTACCTTGCTGTAAAATGACTAAAGAGTGGACTCCCTGCAAGCTACAGGGTAACAGAGCTCACCTGGAACATCACCACCAAGGATCCTCAACCTGGAGTACTACCACTGGATTTGTAAGGGTTTTGTCCAAGTGGATTGTGGGAACTGAAGTCCTCAACTTTCAAGACCCTTCTTGGAGCTTCCAACCCTCGGAGTGAGTTTGAGGCACTTTGAGACCCTTTGGGGAACTTCAGGAAGAAGTTCCAGAAGTTTGGATAACTTTGGAAAAAAGCTCCATAGAGGGACCGACTCAACCTGGCCAGCCAAGCCACCTGCTTTAACTGTGAGCCGGCCAAGCCATCCAGGTTCGTCCCGCTGAAAGCTTCGTAGATCCGACTTCAAGAGTTTGACCAGGAGTAGAAGAAATCCGAGGCCGGCGAACCCTCACCGAATCCAGCCTGGTGAAGAGCATCGAGGAACCCCGCGAGAAAATGCTCCAGAAAAGTTTCTAAGTCCGAAGATAAAAACTGTGACTGGGACCTACCGCGAGGGGTAGCCGCTCAGGGCTCCATCGCGGTCGGCCTGAAACTTTGACTTCCAGCCGGTCTATCGCGACCAGATATCCCAATATGGTGCTATAGGTTTCTAAGTGCTATATAATGCAAAATCTTTGAAAATTCCTATCTCCGGTTCCCTACATTGGATTTTTGTCATTTTGGTGTCATTTTAAATATAAAAATATTTCCTATTTTTATAAATTGGTGTTGGATTTTGATTATGTGTTGTGTATTAATTATTTACTGAATTGGTGTTTTTAAATGCTTTACATACCTGTCTTTGAAGTTAAGCCTGCCTGCTCGCAGCCACGTTACCAAAGGTTGAGCATAGGAATAATTTACTAAGACCTATTTTGAGCCCTATACTGTGTTAGTGGCCTTATTGTCAGGGACAGACCTACATTTGCCCCTACCAATCATCCACTTTCCAACATTTGGTGGTCAGCGGTGTGGATGACGACTTGTGTTTAAAAAGTACGCCTTTCAGTAAAGTGAATTAAGATTATAAAAATTCTCTAAATTGCCTTAGAACAAAACTTTTGAGTTTGATTTTTGGAATTTGGACTAAACTGTTTTTAATCCATTGTTTTGATTTTTCCAAATTGTTCTAAGTCTGTTGTGCCTAGTTGTTGTGACCCAAAACTAGGGAACCATGGAGCTGGACCTGGCTAAACTGTGCCAGTTCAGGATGGCTGATCTTAGGGTACACTGTAGGCTTAGGGGGCTGCCTGATTCCAACAAGATAAGGACGGCAGGGTTGCTTAAGTCCCTACAGGCCTGTGCTGGGGTATCTGAGGAGATTCAAGGGGGGATGGAGGATGTTTCCCCCAACTTCACCCAAGAGGAGGGTGAGGATGGTGCCTCTTCCATTATCTCTAGTGTTAGCCCTATGATTCCAGATGGTGGGAGTGGGGAAGGGTCCCTTACTCAGGAACCACCACTGTCCCTTGCCGAGAGACAGCTTGAGGCTCAATTAGCTTTGATTGCCTTGGAGAAGGAGAAATTGGAATTGGCTAAGAAGAAATGGGAGAGGGAGGAGGCGTTCAAAAGAAATGGTGGCAGTGAAAATGACGAAGATTGTGAAATGTCCTGGGGTGGTGATCCCAAACTTCCCAAGGGTATAGTGCCCAAGTACACAGAGGGGGATGACATTGACGGGTGGCTAGCAGCTTTTGAGAGGGCCCTTAGAATGAGTAGGGTCAACTATAGGTATTGGGGTACACTCATGTGGGAGTTGATTCCAGTAGCTGGGAGGTATAGGCTCCTGAATCTGAAGGGAGAGGATGCAGATTAATACCAGCAGATGAAGGCATGCTTAGTCAAGAGATTTGGTCTAACTCCAGATCAGTACAGGGTGAAGTATAGAGGCACCCAGAAATTGAGTTCAAAGTCCTGGGTAGACTTTGTGGACATTTTAGTGAAGGCACTGGAAAGCTGGATTGTTGGTAACAAAGTTTACAAATATGAGGGATTGTATAGTTTGTTTTTGAAAGAACATATTTTGACTCATTGTGCAGAAGAGAAGTTACGCCAGTATCTAGTGGACTCTAAGCTAACAGACCCCAGAGAGCTGGGGGAAGCAGCTGATGAGTTGGTGAGAACCCGGGTTTCCATTCAGCACCGGGGGGCGGGACCAGAAGAAAGGGGGACAAGTCCCTTCCCAAGGGAAAGCCCAGGGACAAGAAGGTCAAAAACCTAAGGAGTCCTCCAAAGACCCACAAAAACCTGCACAAACCCAAGCCAACCCAAATTCAAAGGGAGGGGGTATCAGGGAAGGAATGGTAGGTTTTTTTTGATCCCTAAAAGGTGGGTAAGTGCTTGACTGTAACCAGCTAGAGCATAAGCAGGGAGATGCTGTCTGCGCCAAGAAGATCCCCCCTAAGGGGCCATCCTCTGGGATTGCCAGTGTAAGTGTGGGGGTGGAGGGTGGTGCCCCAGAGAGGAGTAGTTACGTGGTGGAAGCAACCTTAGTGTCTCTGGGTGGGGTGAATATTGCAACCCTTGCTGCCTTACCGCCAAACATGGACAAGTACAGGCAGAGGCCTAAAGTGAATGGGACTGGGGTTGAGGCTATAAGAGACACTGGGGCAAGTGTAACTATGGTCCTGGATGAGCTGGTGCCTCCACGAAGGTTGCTACCTGGTGAGGTTCAACAGGTGACTTATGCAGACAGCACTACCAAACTCCATCCTATGGCTGTGGTGGATTTGGAATGGGGAGGTGTGACAGGCCCTATGAAGGTAGCTGTGTCTAAGGTGCTCCCAGTCCAGTGTTTACTGGGAAATGACATTGAAGCCTCTGTGTGGTCAGAGGTGGAAAGAGGACTCCATATAAAAATATTGGAGTTCCCTAAGTGTGTATGTGCTGTGACTAGGTCACAGACTAGCCAGAAGGGAGGGGCTGGACACTTGGACCCTGGAACAAAGGACCAAGCTTCCAAGGACAAGGGTACTGGGCCTGGTGAGCCAGCCCAGGGAACTCCAGAGGTGCAGGAATAATCTAACCCTGATGGGGAGGATCTGGCCTCTGAGGGAGGGACTCCATCTCTGCCAGAGCTGTCACATATAGCAGAACTGACTGGAGCAGGTGGACCCTCCAGAGAGGAGTTCAGTAGGGGACAGCGAAACTGCCCCACCCTTGAGAGCTTGAGGCGGATTGCTTCTAAGTAAGAGGAGGGTGATGACAGTGGGTTTCACAAACTCTACTGGGAAGATGGACTGCTTTATACACCAGGAGGTTGGTGGTGCCCCAGAAGTACAGAGAGTTCGACATGGAACCGGTTGGTGAACCATTTCTACTGGGCCCATATGTCTGAAAAGGGGAAACACCCATTACAACGACTCCGTATTCACGCGCTACCAACGCAACGCGGGTTTAACATCGCGGGAGGCTTAACACCGCAGGGTTTTAGATCTCGTGCACATTTACTTCGGTGACGGTTACCGCGCATGCTTTTAGATCGTTTTGAACATCGAACATTTACTTCGGTAACTTTTACTTCGCGCATGCTTTTAGATCGCACACACATTAAAAACGGCATTAAAGGGAAAATGCAGTAGGGGGAGCCCCCCACGCACCCCCCCACCCCCCCAAAAACGGCAGCACATTAAAAACGCATAAGAGGCCCTTTTACGAACCCCCCCCAAAAAAAAACACCCCCAAGAAAGATCGGCATGTAACGGCAAACTCGGTGGCGGAAGACACGTTGGCGCACGAATGGCGGCTTGTACGACCCATCCCCCCCCCCCCCCCCCACACACAGCTTAAAACATGGAATACTGTATTCCCAACCATGGTTTCAAAGCAGTGACTTAGCAGCCAACACCTTCATGACTAAACTATGGTACATCCAACTCGGCCCACTCAGTCCAAACTCAGAGTTGCTCCCATAAAAGCACACGCTGCAGGGCGGTCTATGATACCTACCAATATCACCACTTCCCATTGCAGAGAATGACTACAGGCAGAAAGAAGTCCTTAGGCACACTGTGGTGAAATGTGCAGTAACAATTGGTGGCTATAATGCCACAGCAGGCCGTTCCGAGCAGCAGCTCCTAGACCACATTTTGCATACTTAAACCATCAGGCAGGTGGGAGCAGTCACTGATGAAAAATGCATTAATAGGTAGGTTCCCTACAAAACATCCTAGCGCTGGTAGCTGAAATGGGCAGTGACGTGAACCATATATTGCATATCCCTTGGTCCAGGATAGCTTAGGTCAACCGTCTTCCAGGATTATCACTGCGTGCAGCTCAGCGGTGGCTTCAATTGTGACAACAGTCGCCTCACTTCAAGGCTTTACTATCCAAGGCTCCCTTTCCCAGTATGCACCCTTATTACCACTTGTACATTTGGGTTGGGGCTACCAACCCAAACGGAGACTGACAGTAACATCAACTATGGAACAGCCCCCAGCATTCTAACAATAACACATGCCCAAATGTACCCACAAGGCACCACAAATACAACAGGTGTGCCCCCGAGGGCCAGCCCAGGGGAATACTGGGGCAATGGTCCAGTCTATCCTGGAGAGGGAGAATGGCGGCCTTGCTTGAGAGCTGGGACCGCCTCAGTAAGCCTGCTCTGGACCCTTGCTATCGTTGTGGCTCTCTTTTGGTTGACTGGACAGTGCACCTTTGATAAATGCATGTGATCAGAGTACGGAGGTGTACGTGCGTGTGTCCCTTCTGATCCACGAGGGATATATGCACGATAATCTATTTTCACATCATGTAGCACGGTAAATCGATCCAAGCAGTGGGCCTTGGAGCTTCCTGAGGGCCAAGGGTGAAGTTCAGCAAAAGCAGGGGGAGTTGTCATGGTTCCTCATTAGGAACACAATCCTTCTCTTTCTTGAAACCCACCCACCAGGTGTATACACTGTTTAGGGCGACTTCTTCTTACAAGCGCCATTAAATACGATGGAAACAGATCTGCAGATTACTGCTTTCAAAAGAGACATCCTTTGGTGACTTGCAATTTATAACTTAAAGTCCTAATATAGAATAGTGCGCTATTAACTTTCATCCCAGAACTGCATACACACCGCCAAATATACATTAGAACATTAATGCTGCAAAGAGGGTACATTTGGCTAAAAATCGATTCTTATTATTAAAGGAAGCTCACAACTAATACACAGCCAAAAAAAAAGTAAAAAAGGGGAATAGAAATAAAAGAATTGCCGTCAGGGGTAAGGGGGGGGCGCAGAGGGGGGGGGGCAGGGTAGAGGCGGCATCACCAATGACTCAATGTTATGACGTCCGATGTTACGGCGTCCAATGTTAACGTTGGCGATGTATCATACTTGCCTATAGGCAGCAACGCACTCGTGTTGCAACGGCGCACGCAGTTAAAAATGCAGATGTGCTGGTTTGCGCGATGTATTCGCGGCGTGGTTAACGCACGCGATGTCAACGTCATACATCCTCTGAAAAGGTAAAATAGTTTTGCTGCTCCTGTGTCACCTGCCAGGCCAGTGGCAATGCAGGGGGCACGACAAAGGCTCCCCTAATACCATTCCAAGTGGTTGGGGTTCCTTATGAAAGGGTCAATATGGATATTGTTGGTCCCCTGGACCCACCTACTGCATCAGGGAATAGGTGGGTCCTTAGTGGTAGTGGACCATGACACTAGGTACCTTGAAGCAATCCTCTTAGAGCCACTGATGCCCCTGCAGTGGCTAGAGCACTGCTTGGTGTGTTCACCAGAGTGGGTTTTCCAAAAGAGGTGGTATCAGATAGGGACACAAACATTCTGTCCAGCTATCTGACTGCTACGTGGGATGAGTGTGGTATCAACTACAAGTTCACCATCCCCTATCACCCACAAGCAAATGGTCTTGTGAAGAGATTAAAAAAAACCTGAAGGCATGATAAATGGGTTGTCAGAGAAACTCAGGAGGAGATGAAATGTTCTCCTCTCATGCTTACTGTTTGCCTACAGGGAGGTGCCACAGAAAGGGGTTGGTTTCAGTCACTTTGGGTTGTTGTTTGGACACCCTGTGAGGCTGCCATTGAGCCTGCTGAGAGATTCTTTAGAGAAGCTTCTTAAAGAAGCAAAGGACAATGTGCTTGACTATGTGCTAGGCCTGAGATCTAGAATGGCAGAGTACATGTACAAGGCAAACAGGAAACTGGAGGCTAGCCAGGAGCTCATGAAGCACTTGTATGATCAGAATGCTACTATGCCTGAGTATGCTTCAGAACAATTGGTGTGGGTGTTGGAGCCTGTGGCTCCCAGGGCCCTCCATGACAAGTGGAGCGGGCCCAATCCAATCTTAGAAAAGAAGGGTGAGGTTGCCTATTTGGTTGACCTTGGCACCCCCAGGAACCCCCATAGGGTCCCACATGTTAATAGATTGAAACCACACCATGACAGGGCAGACATGACCATGTTACTGGTCACTGATGAGGGAGTGGAGGAGGAAACTGAGCCAGTGCCCGACCTCCTCTTCACTAATGTGCAAGATGGGTCAGTGGGGGGGGGGGGTGATACTCTCTCCCCAGTTGACAGACCAACAGCACAGAGACGGTAAGCAAGTGCTGGAGCAGTTTGCTGGCCTGTTCTCTTTGACCCCAGACATCACTGGGTGGTGTGTGCACCACATTGACACTGGTGACAGCCTACCTGTCAAGAATAAACTGTACAGGTGGCCTGACCATGTCAGGGCCAGCATTAAAGCTGAGGTTGCTAAGATGCTCGAATTGGGGGTAATTGAACCATCTGAGAGTCCATGGGTCAGTCCAGTGGTGCTGGTACCTAAACCTAATCCTCAGGGGGGACCCAAGGAGTAAAGGTTAGGTGTGGACTACAGAGGATTAAATGCAGTCACAAAGACTGACGCACACCATATACCTAGAGCTGATGAGCTCATTGATAGGTTAGGTGCTGCTAAGTACCTGAGTACTTTAGATTTGACTTCAGTTTACTGGCAAATTGCCCTCACTGATGGAGCAAAGGAGAGGTCAGCATTCTCCACGCCAGAAGGACAATATCAGTTCAAGGTAATGCCCTTTGGCTTAAAGAATGCACCTGCCACCTTTCAAAGGTTGGTGAACAGGGTTTTGTCTGGGTTGGAACAGTTCAGTGCAGCTTACCTGGATGATATAGCTGTATATAATTCTACCAGGGGGGATCACTTAAGGCACCTAAGGAAAGTGCTTCAGGTCATGCAGTAGGCAGGCCTGACTATTAAGGCACGTAAGTGCCAAATAGGGCAGAGTTCTGTGGTGTACCTGGGCCACCTGGTAGCTGGGGGCCATGTACAGCCTCTCCAAGCTAGAATCCAAACTATTTTGGATTGGACAGCTCCTGTTACCCAGACTCAGGTCAGGGCATGCCTTGGACTGACAGGGTATTATAGAAGGTTTGTTCAAAATGATGGGACCATTGTGGGGCCCCTAACATAACTCACTTCTAAGAAGAGGCCCACAAAGGTGGATTGGATCCCAGAGTGTCAGAAGGCTTTTGACACTCTGAAAGCTGCTATGTGTTCAGCACCAGTGTTGCTGGCCCCTGACTAAACCAAATCATTTGTGGTTCAGACAGATGCTTCAGAGCAAGGGATTGGGGCAGTGTTGTCACAGCTAAATGAAGAGGGCCTTGATCAGCCAGTTGCCTTTATTAGCAGGAGGCTTCTTTCCAGAGAGCAGAGGTGGAGTGCCATTGAGAAAGAGGCTTTTGCTCTGGTTTGGTCCCTGAAAAAGTTGAGACCAAATTTGTTTGGGACTCACTTTCATGTTCAAACTGACCACAGGCCTCTCAGATGGCTCATGCAGATAAGAGGGGAGAATCCCAAGCTGTTAAGTTTGAGACATGGCTAAATACCAGCTTTGGCAAGGATGTAACAATAGCTCAGCCACCAAACTATGTTATACTTGGGAAGGATAGGGAGGACAAAATAGGTGGAGGGATCGCTATAATCCATAAAAACATATATAGCTGTAGGTTTGATGGCCTACCGATCACTGGTTGCGAAGCGGCAGTGTTTAAACTGACCTTAACCCCTCATTTTACTTTTTCAGGGATATTGGTTTATTGTTCCCCCCCCCCCGGCCTTCGGCCCTTGGGCCACAACCTTCCCAGACCTAGTTACTCCCTTCCTTCTTAGCTCGGCGAGTTTTTCTATTTTGGGAGATCTTAATCTCCATTTGGAGGATCCCGCCTGTACTATCAGTAATACCTTCATCTCAGATTTGGCAGCAATAAATATTTTGCTTTGGAATTCTGGCCCTACTCACAAAGCTGGCCACCTATTAGACCCCATTTTTTCCAACTTATCCAATATTAAATGTTCCACAGCTATTCCACTGTGCTGGTCCGACCACTTTTTGGTTGGTTTCCGGCTAGTGATTCCAGAAAACTCGCACGTGGAGACTTGTGGCGCTCAAAAATTAACTAGGAATTGGAAAAAGTTGGATATTGTTAATTTTAATAAATTTCTTTCTATTAACGCCCCTATTTTTAAAAATATGCTCCTGATCTAGTGGCGTTTCAAAATTTGATTCAGAAAGCCACAGACATCTGCCTTTCTCCTTCCTTTAAGAAGGTAAACAATCACCGTCCCCCTGCCCCTTGGTTCTCAGACAAGCTAAAAGTCGAGAAAACTAAATGTATGAATATGGAAAGACGGTGGAGAAGGGCTTATGCACCTGATGCCAAACTTGCCCATGGCCGTACTAAAAGGGAGTATCATTCTTTTTGTAGGGCCGCTCGTGCAAACTGTGTTTCCTCAACTATAACGGATGCTAAGAACTGCTCCAAAACACTATTTAAGATGGTTAAAGAACTAGCTGGCTCTACAACCCAGCAAGTTCCCCCCGGTCTGTATGAAATGCAATGCGAGGACCTTGCTCAATATTTTAAAACGAAGTGGAAGCAATATATTCCGCTTTGGTCAGTAATAAGTCTTCCTATTCTGACCTGCTACTATCCACCCACGTCCAGCCAGGCTTTCTGTCTGACTGCAGGGATGCACATATTATGGACTCCACCAATAAATTGGAAAACTAGTCACCATTAGACATTACTACCCTCAAACAGCACCTAGGTAGTATTAAATCTGGTTCTCCATGTGACCACCTTCCAATCACAGTACTGCAGCAGCTTGAACCGCCGGTACTTTTAACTATCATGGAACTTTTAAATGCATCCTTAAAGGAGTCCTTTGTTCCTTCTGAATGGAAGCATGCAATGGTCATCCCACTGCTGAAAAAAGCCAACTCTGACCCTACGCTGTCTTCGAACTATCGGCCAATTTCTCTGCTTCCTGTATTTTCTAAAATTCTAGAGAGGCATATCAATGGCCAATTGTCCCAGTATATTGAAACTCATAGGTTTCTTCATCCATCTCAATCTGGTTTTAGGACCGGCTATTCCACTGAGACCACGCTTCTTGGCGTTACAGAAATGCTTCACCGGAGTCTGGATGCAGGTGGCACGGCAGCTCTTGTTTTATTGGATTTAAGTGCGGCCTTTGACACGGTGTCACACGCCGTGTTGATAAAGGCCTTACAATCCATAGGCGTTACTGGTCCTGCACTTAGCTGGCTAACTTCCCTCCTCACCGATCGCACATTTCAGGTCTTTTCCTCTATAGCTAACTCTAAGACCTACTCTTCTCCTTATGGAGTACCCCAGAGGTCTATTATTAGTCCTCTGCTATTTAACATTTATGTTAGACCCCTGGCAACGATCGTTGAAGAGGCTAGTTGTCGTTATTTTCATATGCCGACGACACCCAGATAATTTTCTCTCTTTTTGCCGGAAAAGCTTTAGAGCAATCTGCTCTTCGGACTGGGCTTAGCAAAGTGGCAACATGGATGCATGCCAATTTTCTCAAGCTTAATGGTGAAAAAACAGAGGTTTTGGTACTGGGTAAAGATAAACATCTCTGGGGTCCGCAACATTGGCCTACAGAAATGGGTGAGTTGCCACAACCTTCCCATCATGTTCGCAACCTTGGCTTTATTATTGACGATTTACTATCTATGCATCAACAAGCCATGAAGGTTGCTGCAACATGTTTCACCATTTTGAAATGGCTGAGAAAAATTGTTTGGATGCTACCCAGTCCTATCCAGAGAACTGTAGTCCAGGCTCTTGTTACTTCTAGACTGGACTACGGTAACATCCTTAACCTGGGAACCAATAAATATGTAACACGTAAGCTACAGCGGGTACACAACTCCGCTGCCAGATTGCTCTGCCGAAGTTCCCAGAACAGCCTCTATCTCCGGCTCCCTGAGGGACCTTCATTGGCTCAGGGTTAAAAACCGGATCAAGTTTAAAGCTCTGAGCTATATGTTCAGAATTAAGCTTGGCATAGCTCCCCTTTATTTGCAAAACTTAGCTCACCCCTACCTCCCTTGACGTACCCTCGGTCTACTACCCAGGCTAAATTCCAGGTGCCTAGGGTTAGACTATCCCGTATGGGTGGCCGCTCTTTCTCTTACTTGGGCCCTGCACTGTGGAATGCTCTTCCTTTGTCTCTACGCACCCAGACTAACCTTATACTCTTTCGTAAGTCACTTAAAACTTGGCTTTTCAATCAGTAAGTCCCGTTCTCTTTTTTATCTGCTGTCTCTGATGGGCGCCGGGAAACCCTTTTTGGGTAGCTGTTGCGCATATATATGAATTTAAAATAATAATAATAATAAGGTGGTCTATTTCCCTACAGGGAATGGACTTTACAGTGGAATACAGACCTGGGGTTTCCCATGCAAATGCGGATGGACTTTCCAGGTTTTCCACTTAGCTGATGAAGACTACCAGGGTGTAGGTTAGTAACCCAACACCTTTCGTTTGGGGGGGGCTATGTTGCAAAGTCATCTTGTGCCCTGGGCACCCCCCAACATTTTGCTGAATGGTACTGGTAGTAACTGACTCTGACTGACCCTGGGCTCTGCCTAACCAGGCCAGGGCCAGTGCTATGTTGAAAGAGACATATTTAGAATACAGTGAAAACATCTACATACACTAGGGTACACTATGGTATGGGGTACCCCTGTCAGACCCCATTAAATAATAGGGCAGGGGGATTAAAACTACCTAGAAGACCCTAGCCCACAATAGGGCATGTCAGTTTAGAGGCCAGCAGCTTTTTCTGCACTTGCATGTGTGCACTGCTGAAGCCTGAGGTCAGTTTAAAAGCAGCCCTGGGTGGCAGGACTGCTTTTAAAATGTAAATTGTGCCTAAACTCAACTTTGGTGTTTTGGGCACTTGAAATGGATAACCTCCAATATTTTGGCATATTAGGAACTCCCAGGGTCTCCCCAAGGTGTTCCAGTGATGGGAGGCAGTTATTTATAAGGTGGACCCTAATAAAACGAGTTTTATATGCCTTGGGTTAAGTGAAATTTCACATTTCACTTGCCACATTGTGATAAAGTGCTGCTCAAATTCGACTTTGATGCAAGGAGCACTGTGGAGGGAGGATCTGCAATATTTCTATAGATTCAGAACCCCTGAAGTCTCGCCTAGTTGTCGCATGGGGTGGGGGTCCTGTAGATATAAGCGGAGTACTTTTAAAATATGTTTGTATAAGCCCTAATGCTGGAAAAGTGGTTCAAGTAATTTTTCCCAATGCAAATCCCAAGCCACAAAGCTTAACATGGCAAGAGGTTATTAACTAATAACTCCTGATAGGAGAATGATAGAACTTCCATTCAAAGATTTCCCAGAATGGTAGTGATAAATCCAACAATATGATATTGTTGAATTTCTTCTAAAATGTACAGACAAAAAGTTATAGGACTTTCTTGTTTATAGGCCCAGATTCAGCCTTCCAGTGATCTGTCCTGATTGGTCAGAGTTAAGTGGATTAGCCAGGCTGCTTTGAAGAGGTGATAAAGAGCCCCAGTGGTTAACCAGCTCTGCTGGGAGCGTGCTAATACACAGGAATGCTAGAGCAGGGGAAGGAGTTGTAAACCATGGTCTTCAAAGGAAAAGGGAGGCCTCAGTGTCATTTACAACTCTACTCTGTTAACCCCAAGCCAGAGCTAGGTTTATGGAATGAATGAGCAGATGCAGGGGGGAGAGTCTATGGAAAGTAGCCACCCTAGGGGTGTGTTTAGCCAGCTCTTACCTCCCTGCTGGAAAATCAGCCATTATAAATTTGGAGGATTTGGTGCACTCTGGGACAAAATAATGCCACACTCTACAGGATGTGGTCATACCCTTGGGGAGTTGCCCTGCTCCCATTGGTCAGGAGTGACCTCCTGCTTGACCCAGAGAACTGGGAATAAGTATTCGAGAGGGGCAGAGTCTCTATGATCTGTTGCTTGAAACTTAAGAAAGCAAGACGTTGCCATGCTGTGAAGTTGGGGTGCAAATTCTAAGGCCTGCCCTCTGAAGACTGCACCAGCTGAAACTACAGCCCTGTGGACTTCCTTGCTGTAAAAGGACTAAAGAGGGGAGTCCCTGCAAGCTATAGGTTAACAGAGCTCACCTAAAACATCACCACCAAGGATCCTCAACCTGGAGTACTACCAGTGGATTTGTAAGGGTTTTGTCCAAGTGGATTGTGGGAACCGAAGTCTTCAACTTTCAAGCCCATCTTGGAGCTTCAAGACCCTCGGAGTGAGTTTGACACACTTTGGTACCCTTTGGGGAACTTCAGGAAGATGTTCCAGAAGTTTGGAGAACTTTGGAGCAACTTAGGAAAAAAGCTCCATAGGGGGACCGACTCAACCTGGCCAGCCAAGCCGCTTGCATTCAACCGCGAGCCGGCTAAGCCATCCTGGTTCGTCCCACTGAAAGCTTCATAGGTCTGACTTTCAGAATTTGACTGGGAGTATAAGAAATCCGATGCCGGCGAACCCTCACCGAATCCTGCCTGGTGAAGAGCATCGAGGGACCCCGCGAGAAAAAGCTCCGGAAAAGTTTCTAAGTCCGAAGGTAAAAACTGTGACTGGGACCTACCGCAAGGGGTAGCCGCTCAGGGCTCCATCGCGGTCGGCCTGAAACTTTGACTTCGAGACGGTCTGTCACGAACAGATATCCCAATATGGTGCTATAGATTTTACGTGCTACTGTCGTGACGCTAGCAGCTTGCGACCTGTGATAGCCACTAACCTCTGTAGAACACCAGCAGGAACGATGACTGATGAATAACCCCTTAGATTCCCCAGGGCGCAGCACCTCACAGGGAAATGGGAATTCTCCGCTATGGGAACTGCCCTCTGGGGAAGGTACGGAGGAAGGGGAAATAATATGTGACACCACAGCGTTCTCCGGTCTTCCGGGTAACTTAAGGATTCAGCCAGGTCAGTGAAGGAAACTGCACAGGGGAAGAGAGAGAGAGAAGAACAATTGAGAAGGTAGGCAGACCCACCCCCGTTCCTCACTTTTGCGGGACCTCGGTTTCCTGACGTTGTCTGTACCTGTGAGAGAGTTGGGGTGCTCTGGGAATGGAGCTGGAAATGAAGCACGGGGATGACTGGACCGGTTCTCCCAGCAGCAATCAGGGTGACGTCGAAGGAATAGTGCTCCGGGGAATAATAAGTGAAATCAAGGAAGAACAGGCAACTCGAGGTAGGCAATGCACCCAAAAATCAGCAAGGAGGAAAAGCGCAAGCGCTAGAAGTATCACGTGACTTTGGCCCGTGAGCTTCTCTGAAAACCAAAACAAAAACAACAAGAAACAAAACCAAAATCAGCAAGGCCTTGGGGATTCAGGGCCTGTTCGTTACCTGACCGTAGCGTCCGTCGTGCAGTAGGGAATGTCGGATCCCATACGGTTACGTCACCGCAGAATCCAAGGTACCGGGGCGACAATGGAGGGAAGCGTCTGCAACCGCTACCCTTGTCCTGAGGTCTGTGGCAGGAGTGAGACTCGGTCGTCCTGCGGGGACAACACCTTCCGCCGACCGAGTCTCGTGGAATGGGGGCAAATATCCCGAAGGCTTGGCACCAGGAAAACAAACACCGAAGCCTGAGGATGCGCCGCTCCTGGCGACGCGCTGGTTGTGGCTTTACAGCGAGCAGCTCAAGGATCCGGAACTTCTGGATTGACAAGCCCCCTCCTGTGGGAGCGGCGCTTCTTTGTAGTTCCGGCTGGGCGGGGGCAACTTCCTGTTTCCGGGATGACGGGTTCCGGGGCTTCTGGGGATTGTAGTGTAATACCTCCTTTGGCCGATGATCGCGACAGAACCCCCCCTTACCGACCGCCGTCCCGGCGGACGTCCGGGTTTACCGGGGTGCGTCCTGTGGAACCGCTGCAAGAGCTGCGGGCAATGGAGGTTACCGGCTGGTTCCCACGATCTTTCCTCAACCCCATAGCCCTTCCAGTCGATGAGATATTGCACTCTTCCTCTTAGGAGACGAGAATCGAGTATGGCCCGGACTTCGTATTCTTCCTGTCCATCTATGTCCAGTGCAGTCGGCGTGACAGGTAACCTCATTGTTCCAGGGCATGGTCTCAGCAAGGACACATGAAACACAGGGTGGATTTGCCAAGTGGGGGGTAAGGTGAGCCGTACCGCTACAGGGTTTATGATTGCCTCTATCTCATATGGCCCAACGTATTTTGGTGCTAGTTTACCTGCCCCTTTTAGGGGGAGGTTCTTTGTGGACAGCCATACTTTGTCCCCAATCTGATATGTGGGTTCGAGTGTTCTTTTGGTGTCTGCTACCCGTTTCTGTGTGGTCTGGGCCTGGGCCAAATGCTGTTTGGCGTCTGTGAGCACCGCTCTTAGGTGGGCGTGATGTTCCTGTATAGACGGATGTCGTGATTTCACTGGCCAGTCGAATGGTAGCATGTTTGGGTGGAACCCATTTAAGCAAAAGAAGGGGGAGCAACCTAGCGTGGAGTGTTCTGCGTTGTTGTACGCAAATTCGGCTGTCCAAATCAAGGAATACCAGTCCTCACTGTTTTGGAGAGAGAAACATCGTAAGTACTGCTCTAGTGTTTGATTGAGCCGCTCGGTTTTCCCATCTGTTTGGGGATGGTAACTTGTGGATAACCGGGCGTCTAGGTCCATCGAGGTGCACAAGGCCCTCCAAAACCGGGATGTGAACTGGGAACCCCGGTCGGTTATGAGGATCCGGGGGATCCCATGGGCTTTCACGATATGCTGTAGGAAGAGCAAGGCTAATTCTGCGGAAGAGGGCAGTTTTTTAAGGGGGATGAAATGTCCCATCTTAGTTAGATGATCCACCACCACGAGGACGGTCGTGTATCCTTCACTGGGGGGCATCTCTACCACAAAGTCCATAGAGACCGTATGCCAGGGAACTGGTGGGATTGGTATGGGCCGTAAGAGCCCTACAGGTTTGGTATGTATGGTTTTCCCCTGTGCACACACTGCACATTGTTTCACATACTCTCTGGTGTCTTTGTGCAGTGTAGGCCACCAAAAGGATCTCTTGATGTTAGCAATGGTCTTGTTTTCCCCTAAATGGCCCCCCAACTTGGAGTCGTGAGCCCAGTGTAACGCTCGTTGTTGTAGAGCAGCATTAGGTATGTACAACGCTTGTTGGTGGTACAACAATTCCCCGTTGGAGGTTCTGTGTTCCGGGTCTTCGCGTAACCAGGTCTGGATGTCGATGTAGGTTCCTGCATTCTTCACTTCGTCTATGAAATCCTGGTACATCACTAAGGCGATGCATTTATTCCGAAATGCTGCGGCTGAGATGATGGGTGGAGGTTCGGGGATTTCTTCCGGGGTCTCACTCGGTTCATCTTCTTGCCGGGACAGGGCGTCGGCTTTTCCATTCTGGGGTCCGGGTTTGTATTTGATCAGAAAATCATAATCCGAAAAGAACAGGGACCATCGTAGCTGTCGGGGAGTTAGAGCTCGAGCGGTTTTTAAAAAGAGGAGGTTGCGGTGATCGGTGTAGATCTCCACCGTATGTCTTGCTCCTAGTAAGTAATGTCTCCACTCCTCACAGGCCCGTTTGATGGCCAGTAGTTCTTTATCCGACACCGTATAATTGATCTCACTTGGAGCAAGCTTTTTGGAGAAGTATGCGACAGGATGGAGCTGTCCTGTCTCGGGGTGTCTTTGGGATAGTATGCCCCCCAAGGCATATTGTGATGCGTCCGTTTCTACCACAAACGGCAAGGAAGTATCGGGATGCCTGAGGATAGGGGCCTGAGTGAATTTTTGTTTCAATGTCTCGAACGCTTGGTTGGCTTCTGCGTCCCACTGGAACCGGACGTTCTTCCTTAGGAGCCTTGAGATGGGATGTATGACCTTAGAGAAGTCCTTGATAAAACGCCTGTAGTAATTGGCGAATCCCAGAAAGCTTTGAACTGCCTTTACGGTACGAGGCGGATTCCATCCAGTTATGGCCTCGACCTTCCCTGCGTCCATTTGAAAGCCTTGAGCATTCACGACATACCCCAAGAAGGTGACCTCTTCCACATGGAACAAGCATTTTTCTAGTTTGGCGTACAAAGAGTGGGCACGGAGTCGGTCTAGCACCTTCTTGACGTGGATAATGTGTTCTGGTAGGTTGTCCGAGTATACCAAGATATCGTCGATATACACAATACAGTGAGTGTCCAAGAGGCCGCGGAGAACGTCATCCATAAAATACTGGAACGCTGCAGGGGCATTACACAATCCAAAAGGCATCACTTGGTACTCGTAAAGGCCGTATTTGGTTCGAAATGCGGTTTTCCACTCGTCTCCAGCCTTCACTCGCACCAAGTGATATGCCCCCCGCAGATCCAGTTTGGTGAAGATCCGAGCCCCTCGCAGTTGGTCCAACAGGACTGGAATCAGAGGCAGCGGGTATCGATTTTTTATCGTTACTTTGTTAAGTGCCCGGTAATCTATGCAGGTCCTGAGCTCGTCACAGTCCTTCTTCGAAATGAAAAAGAGGGGAGACGAAGCCGGGGATGTTGAGTGACGTATGAATCCAGATGCGAGATGTTCCTTCAGGTACTCCTGGAGATACCGCGTTTCTGGTTCAGTAAGCGCGTACACTCTACTGCAGGGGATATTTGCTCCAGGAACGAGGTCGATGCGGCAATCGTAGGATCGATGGGGCGGCAACTGTGTTGCTTTTCGTTTGTCAAATACCTCTCCGTATTCCTGGTAGTCCTCGGGCAAGACGGTTGGACAGTGGTACTTGTCAGGGCTGCAACTGATCGCCAGCAACTCCGCTTGCGTGGTGGTCTGTAGCTCAGGCATCACCTGTTTTTGAGTACAATGGTTTTGG
Source organism: Triturus cristatus (assembly GCF_964204655.1). NCBI lineage: Eukaryota > Metazoa > Chordata > Amphibia > Caudata > Salamandridae > Triturus > Triturus cristatus. Next base: position 726,751,808 of record NC_140588.1, read on the forward strand.
CAAAACGTGGATGTAAGAGAGACGGATCGTTCTGCCCATCGGATGACTGGGTCGTGTAGCGTCAGCCACGGCATTCCCAGGATGAGGCGAAAATGTGGAGCATCAATCAGGTCGAATCGTATGGTTTCGAAATGCCCCCCTATCTGTAGGGTAATGGGCAGGGTATGCAGTGTGACTGGTCCTGAGGTCAAGGCCTTTCCGTCAAATGCTGTCACTGCTACTGGGGTCCTTTTTCGTTCGCAGGACACTCCGACCTGTTTTGCGTATTGCTGGTCGATGTAGTTTCCTGTAGCCCCCGAATCCAGCATCGCTGAGGTACTGAGAGGGGTGGCGTCTAAGATCCACAACTCGACATTTACTGTGATATGGGCTACTGCCGGTTGGATGGTGTTGGCCAGTTGCGCCGGGACCATAGAGGAAGCAAAACCCAAGGCGTTGGTCCCATCGCTCCTTGGGTTCGTTAGTTTTCCGACTCCTGAAATATCGTAGCCTGTGGTTTTTGGATGGAGCCTCTGTCGGGACCTCTCTCTCGTGCTCGGCATTCTCTAATGAAATGTCCGCTTTTCCCACAGTACAAGCAGAGTTTTTGCTGTCGTCTTTTTTCTCTCTCTTCCGCTGACAGGGGCCCTCTTAATCCTCCGATCTGCATGGGCTCCGGCCTGTCGGAGGGTTTTTGTGCGTCTCCCTGGGTGGGTCGTGATCGCACAGTGAAGGGGCGTATATCACCTCGGCTCCTGTCCCCTTTCCGCTCTTGCACTCGATGGTCTAATTGCACTGTGAGTTCGATTAGTTCCTCACAGGACTGGGGAAGCTGTACCACTTGGGCTAGTACGTCTTTAAGTTCATTTCGGAGCCCTTGGTAAAACAGCGTGGTTCTCTTCTCGGGGGGCCAGCCGGTTTCTACCACCAAACGATTGAACGCGGTGATGTACGTTAACAGGTCCTGCGTTCCTTGCCGAAGGGTGAGGAGTTCTTTGTCCAATGATAACATGTGCGTCTTTCTGTCGAAGAGTTTCCTCATCTCGAGACAAAAGGCCGTAAAATCGTGTAGGACGGGATCATTCCTTTCCATTAAGGGGATGGTCCAGTTGGCCGCATTCCCTCCCATATAGGACATCATGAATGAAGTCTTCGCCGCATCCTCCTGAAAGATGGCAGGTTTGCAGAGGAAATGGAGACGACTTTGGTTCAAGAAGGACTCGAACTTCTTTGGTTCCCCATAGAACCGTTCGGGGGGGGCCAATGGTATCCCTGGGTTATGTATCACCTGCACTGTGGGGGGAGTTCCTACGGTTGGAGGATTGAGAGTGGGTGTGGAAAAGAAACCCGGGGCCGGGCTACCAGCCCCTAAAGAGGTGGTCGGTGGGGGCAAAGTCCAGTCCTTGATGTACTGACTTTTCCCTTGTACGGGGTTCTTTCCACTACGGGAGATGCCTGCGACTTCTCTGCGTAAGGTCCCAATCTCGGCTCTCAGCCCTTGGGATTCTTGTCTGGAGGTGTGAACCTCCTGTTGTAAGGCAGCCAGGCTCTCCACTAAGGAGGCTAACACTGTGTTGGTATCCATCGTCCAGGCTGATGGTGTACGTGGGCTTGTCAATCTGTCGTGACGCTAGCAGCTTGCGACCTGTGATAGCCACTAACCTCTGTAGAACACCAGCAGGAACGATGACTGACGAATAACCCCTTAGATTCCCCAGGGCGCAGCACCTCACAGGGAAATGGGAATTCTCCGCTATGGGAACTGCCCTCTGGGGAAGGTACGGAGGAAGGGGAAATAATATGTGACACCACAGCGTTCTCCGGTCTTCCGGGTAACTTAAGGATTCAGCCAGGTCAGTGAAGGAAACTGCACAGGGGAAGAGAGAGAGAGAAGAACAATTGAGAAGGTAGGCAGACCCACCCCCGTTCCTCACTTTTGCGGGACCTCGGTTTCCTGACGTTGTCTGTACCTGTGAGAGAGTTGGGGTGCTCTGGGAATGGAGCTGGAAATGAAGCACGGGGATGACTGGACCGGTTCTCCCAGCAGCAATCAGGGTGACGTCGAAGGAATAGTGCTCCGGGGAATAATAAGTGAAATCAAGGAAGAACAGGCAACTCGAGGTAGGCAATGCACCCAAAAATCAGCAAGGAGGAAAAGCGCAAGCGCTAGAAGTATCACGTGACTTTGGCCCGTGAGCTTCTCTGAAAACCAAAACAAAAACAACAAGAAACAAAACCAAAATCAGCAAGGCCTTGGGGATTCAGGGCCTGTTCGTTACCTGACCGTAGCGTCCGTCGTGCAGTAGGGAATGTCGGATCCCATACGGTTACGTCACCGCAGAATCCAAGGTACCGGGGCGACAATGGAGGGAAGCGTCTGCAACCGCTACCCTTGTCCTGAGGTCTGTGGCAGGAGTGAGACTCGGTCGTCCTGCGGGGACAACACCTTCCGCCGACCGAGTCTCGTGGAATGGGGGCAAATATCCCGAAGGCTTGGCACCAGGAAAACAAACACCGAAGCCTGAGGATGCGCCGCTCCTGGCGACGCGCTGGTTGTGGCTTTACAGCGAGCAGCTCAAGGATCCGGAACTTCTGGATTGACAAGCCCCCTCCTGTGGGAGCGGCGCTTCTTTGTAGTTCCGGCTGGGCGGGGGCAACTTCCTGTTTCCGGGATGACGGGTTCCGGGGCTTCTGGGGATTGTAGTGTAATACCTCCTTTGGCCGATGATCGCGACAGCTACATACTGCTAAATCTTTGAAAATTCATATCTCCAGTTCCTTACATTGGATTTTTGTCATTTTGGTGTCATTTTAAATATAAAAAGAGTTCCTATTTTTATAAATTGGTGTTGGATTTTTATTATGTGTTGTGTCTTAATTATTTACTGAATTGGTGTTTTAAAATGCTTTACATACCTGTCTTTGAAGTTTAGCTTGTCTGCTTGCAGCCACGTTACCAAGGGTTGAGCATAGGAATAATTTTCTAAGACCTATTCTGAGCCCTATACTGTGTTAGTGGCCTTATTGCCAGAGGCAGACCTACATTTTCCCCTACCAATAATCCACTTTCCAACAGTGATACCAAAAGAATTGAAAACCTATAGAAACTTTTTACTCATCACAAATTAAATCACATCAGTAAACAAGATAACACAAATCAAATAGAGTCAATCAGTATTCAACCAGTCCAAAGTTGTAAGCCAGAGCAATTTCTCTTAACACTCTTGGTGTCAGTTATGGGTTCCAAAGACATCAAATATGGAAAATTAAAGAAAAATTTGCTGAAATCCTCCAACCCAGCCCTGGTTGACCAACCTCTGAAAGGTGGAAGGGACAACTTGAAGTACCCCTCCTGTGTCAGGAACGCTGACCTCTCATTGGCCTCATCAGTCAAGGCAATCTGCCAGTACCCAGCCATCATGTCAAATGTACTGAGGAACCCGGCAACTCCCACCCGATCTATGAGGTTATCAGCTGTGCGGATGGGGTGCACGTCAGTCTTAGTGACGGCGTTGAGCCCTCTTCAATCCACGCAGAACCATAGTTCAGGTGTGTCACCGGACACAGCAGCCTTTGGAACCAAGACCACTGGGCTGGCCCAAGGGCTGTTGGTGGGCTATCACCCCTAACTCTAGCATATTGGAAACCTCTTCCTTCATGCTAGCTTTGACCTTGTCTGTCAACCTGTAAGTGTTGTGCTTTATATGTGGGCTATCCCCAGTATCCACATTATGGGTACATCAGTGTGTGACTCCAGGGGGCAAGGAAAACAGAGAGGCAAACTGTCCTGGCAGCTGGAGACAGTCACTCTGATGTTCCAAGGTCAGTGTTGGGGAGTGGTTCACACCCTCCACAGACCCATCCTGCTCCATGGTAAACAGGAGGTGAGGAAGATGCTCACTCTCTCCCTACATTCCATCATCTGTGACCGAGAGCAGTCAATTCCGACTCTCAAAGTGTGGCTTGAGCTGGTTTACATGTAGGACCCTCAAAGGGTTCCTGGGAGTCTGCAAGTTCACCAGGTAGGTGACATAACGTTTGCGCTCCACAACCTCAAAAGGCCCTGTCCTGTAGAGCACACAGTTCCACTGAGGCCATAAACCACACTTTCAGGCCAAGCTGAAACTCACCCATAGTGGCATTCTGGTCATACCAGCGTTTCATGTCCTACTTGCTTGCCTCCAGGTTCGCCTGAGCAAGATTCCTGAAGCGCGCAGTCTGGATTCTAGAGGCTAGCATGTAACTGAATACATCATAGGGTGGCTTACTGGGAGCTTTCTCCCAGCCTTCTTTCAGCAGACAAAGTGGTCCCCTCACAAGCTGCCCATACCGCAGCGCAAAAGGGCTGAATCCCAGTTCCTTCTGCGGTACCTCCCTGTAAGCAAAGAGAAGACATGGCAAGTGATGTTTCACATACGCCTCACGTAGTATGACAGACCCATAATCATGCCCTTCAGGGTCTGGTTGAACCTCTCAACCAGCCCATTACCTAGGGAGTGGTGAGGAGTGGTGAACTTGTAGGTCACCTCACATTCCTCCCACAGAGTCTTCATATATGAGGTATGGATGACCAAACAGAATCATAATTTACACAGAAGAGCACTTGCACTTTAGCTCTGATTAGCAGTGGTAAAGTGCCCAGAGTACACAAACCAGAAAAAACGAAGTCCAGCATACAGCTAAAAATACAGGAGGAAGAGGCAAAAAGACAGGTGAGACCACACCAAGGATGCCAGGTCTAACAAGCATATTCCACATTTAGGGCCTGATTACGAGTTTGGCAGTGCGATATCCTGAATGCCACGTCTGCAGCTGCCAGAAAGCCACTGTGGAAATTTAGCTTGCAAACTGAACATTATCTGCGCCATCTTGCCTCTCCCCAGCGCCACGCACAGCGAATGCACGGCCGCCATTTTAGGCACCCCACTCTCTCCCCGCTCATTCTCGATCACCAGCGCTTCCCCCTGGCGCTGCGAACATCCCCCCGCGCGCCGGCCACCCCCCTCTCTCATACACGGGCCATAAACCCTCTCCTTCAGCGCGACCCTGCTACGGAACCACATCCGACCGACATCCCATACATGGTCATGCCGCACCTTTGATAACCCCCTTCCTCTGCGCCCCATTGTCCGAACTGGTCCCAGGCCATCACCTAGCCCTGCGGATGCAGTTTATTGCCCCTACTGTAAGGGAAACACCCCACATCAAAGGGATTACAGTGGATCAAAGCCCCTACCCCCTGAGACCCGGCCGGTCGCACACACCCCCGGGAATTGGCGGAATTCCCTGCTGCGCGATAGCCATCTCCCACTGCGGGTAGGGTGGGAACCTCTACTGTACTATGTGTAATAAAGCAATAAACCGGTGTATAAGAGATCAGGTCTCAGAGATGCGGTTAGAGCACCTCGTGACGATACCTTGCTGTCTGATCTGATGTGTTCTGCTCCGACGGAATAAAACTTTGTTTCCTGCCTTCCAGTCTCCGGCGCCTGCCTCTTTCATTGGTAAATTATCGAGTGGTATGAGAGGCGATTACAGCCGGGCAAATACTTGAAAGGTTATCGACTGAAACTGGCGCTACCATTTAACAATTGGCGCCCAACGTGGGGCTCATCAGCGACACGTGGATCCAGTGGGAGAGGTCCCGACGACAGAGTGAACGACTGCAACGATCGGGAGAGCTCCTGCCCAATAGACCCTCGTCTGGCAGCCGATCATCCGAACTTCACTGGTTCCGAGCAGACCTCTCTCGAGTGATCTACGGTCCTGACTGGGAACCATCAGGAGTGCCGCGGCAAATACGGAGAGTAGAGGACGATCGGGCGCTGGAGGCGGAAGACGAGAAACTGTCCACGCGGTCCGGGTAAGGTCGTGATACACGACAAATTGCGAAATAATTGATTGATTGTCCGAAGCTTTTTGAATACTAGTATTGCTCATTGATTGTGCTCATTGATTGTTCTCTTTGAGATATTCGCTGTCTACAAACGGGGAGGAGTAGAAATACTCTCTCTCTCTCCCTTTGCAGATAGTGAAGGGTAGGTAACGCAGACTTTTGTCCCCGTTGAAACCCGTCGTCCCTATCTTTATCTCCCCACTGATTGATTGTCCGAACATTGATTGTTTTGAAGAATAGTGCTCTTTGAGATATTCTCTGTTTGCAAATAACGTAGAATAGAAATATTCTGTCTAGTCTTTGCAAATAGTGAAGGGTAGGTAATGCTGACTTTTGTCCCCGTTGAAACCCGTCATGCCTATCTTTATCTCCCATTGATTGATTGATTGATTGATTGTCCGAACACTAGTTGTTCGATATTGGTTCTTTGGAGGTATTCTCTGCTTACAAATAACGAAGAATAGAGATATTCTGTCTAGTCTTTGCAAGCAGTGAAAAGATAGGTAGTGCTGACTTTTGTCCCCGTTGAAACCCGTCATGCCTATCTTCTCCCCACTGATTGGTAGTTGGTTCTGCCCGGACCGCTTATTAGAGGTGAACCATCCGGCTCCACTGGAGGGCACCCCTAATAAGGACATGTTCACTAAATATGGACTAGTCGCCGTAGCTTATACCAAGCTATGGCATAAATATACAAAGAAGGACCCCGAGAGTCAGTGGCCACTGATGGGATCCTTCGACGACCATAAGATAGAAGTGCTAGAAATAGCCCTGCGTAGCAATAAGACCATGCCTACTATGCTTGACAGTATTGGCATGTGGCGCAAAGAAGCAACGCAACGGAAAAAGAGGGAAGAAGTAAAAGCAGAAAAGGAATTACGAAAGGCAGCTCACCTTGCCGCTAGAAAGTTAGAAGAAGAAATAAAGGAGAGAAGGGAAACTAAACTAAGACAGGAGCCCGAAACATCAGGACAGTACGCTGTTAGGACCCCTTCTTTGCTCTACCCTGAGTTGTCCTCCAAGCAGCGAACGAATGACGAATTACTGTTAGGTCCCCCGATCATTTACATGCCCCCTCCATATGCACCCTCCCAGTCAGTAGTGCAACACCCACAACCCCCGAACACGAGCGAAAGCAGTACAGGGGCCTCGGTCCTCACGGCCTCCGCGCCGGCCGAGCCTCCTGTGCTGAACACAACGTCGGCTATAACGTTAGACGACCCAGAGATGAGAAAGAAAGAGTCCACCAGAATGAATCGATTAACGAAGGATGAACGAGCAGGAATTGATAAGATAGTAGGGACACTGGTGGAGCGAAAGGAAAGTGAGGAGTATATAACAGACGTGTATAACTCGTATGCCGACAGCCGCAGACGACACTTTGTCGTACGGCTCTGTTATCACGCCCTGAATGCATATGAGGATAGATACCACGATAAAGGTCCCGAAGGCTTAGCGACCCTATATAGGAAGGTAGACATCGGAGAAGAAAGAGAGGGCGACGTGACGAACCTCTTTACTCGTACACTCGAGGTCTACCGACACCTTAGAGAACATAGGCAGACCACCAAAGCAGAAACCCCCATAGCGACTAAGCCCCAGGAAGGAAGGGCTGAGGCCATGATGCCCATCAAAGAAGTTGCCCCCTACTGGGTCCCCCCACGAGGTCAGGGAACGCATGACGACATCAACCACCAAGATGCAAAGGGGAGGGTTGTATATAACTGGGTCTACCAGCCGTGGGACCGGCAAGATATTTTGACCTTTAGAAAAACTCTACCCGACTTGAGAAAGAACCCGACTGCCTTCTACACTGAACTGGGTACAGCCTTAGGTTCTACGATTATGACTTTAGCAGATATCGACTTGTTCTTTGGGCTATGTCTGCCGGCTGATGTGTGGAAACAAATCCGGAAAGTTGACCACGCTGAGCCGTTCGGATATACCTGGGTACAACTCGATACCATAGATAAGCAGCGAGAACCAGGACAGAAACCCCCAAAAGCCATATTAGAGCTCCCAGACAAGATTGTACTAAAACTGAAGACTCTAATCCCAGAAAGAAACGTAGACTGGTCGATAGTAACGGCTTGCCGCCAGAAACCCCAGGAGGATGTGTCTGAATACTTCTCCCGATTCGAGACTGTGTTTTCCGATTACAGTGGCCAAGACATGACCACCGCAACCGGACATCACCTCTTTGTCCAGAATTATGTGAAGGGTCTGTCACAAGAAATTTCCCAGAAACTACAGACCAGCGAGAGTAGTTGGGCAGCCTCCAAACCCACAGCAATTCTCCAGATGGCCCAATACTACGAAAATCAGAAAAACGAGAACGATAGGGCATCAGAGAAGAAGAAAAAGGAACTGAAGGAGAGGGTAATGATAGCGCAGTTGCAAGGGGTGACCATAGGAAGGGAACCCCCGAAAGAGAATTACCACCCAACCGCCCCTAGAAAGCTACCCCCTAGAGACCATACACCTGCACCCTACAACGGACGGAGAGACTTAGATGGGAACCAATGTGCGTTCTGTAGAGGGTTCGGACACTGGAAATCCCAGTGCCCGGTCCTTCTGGAACTAAACAAAAATAGGGATCCCAGAGACACAGCATATGACCCCAGAAACAGAGGACAGGGACGAGGGCACACGAACGACGCAACCAACGTCAGGCCAGGCAAACCAAACACCTTTGACCGCCCCCGACAAAACCAGTGTCAGCAGTCCGACTATGAAAGCACCCATGACTTCGCATAGGACCGCCAGGGGCAAGGGAGGGATCCAGTCGAACTCCGTGTTGACCAGCAAGGCCCTTACGTCACTGCTAAGGTCTTGGGCACAAAATCTCCATTCCTGGTAGACACTGGGGCGACACGTAGTGCGTTATCCAAACGACTGATCCCTAGGGCACCCTTGTCTGGCTCACATGTAACCTCAATAGGCTTCGATGGAACGCCCTCCACTAACCCCTTATCAGCACCAATCTCCTTTGACTTAGAAGATAACACCACTGACACGACCTTTCTGCTCTCCTCCAACACCCCCGATGCTATTATGGGACTTGATTTGCTAAAACATTTTCGAGCTACCATCAGATGCTCCCCAGACGGAGTTCGAGTCATCCTACACGATAACCCAGATCTGTCCAGACCCTGTCACACACGGCGTATGCTCTCTATACCCGATGCTGACATGTCCCTACTCGACACATTACCTTCACATCTATGGGCTAAAACCGACTCAGATGTAGGGCGCATGGTGATTGACCCAGTACATATAACCGTCCGACCAGACGCAGTACTCCCAAAGCTTCCACAGTATCGGATATCACCCGAAGGCGAGAAGGCATTGGTGGAAATCATCGAGTCCCTAGTCGAGGCAGGAGTGGTAGAAGAAGTAGTCAGTAATGTTTGCAACAGCCCTATCCTACCCATTGTAAAGAAGCAAGGCGAGGGAGATGAGAAAGCCTACCGTTTCATTGTTGATTTACGAGAGGTTAACAAAGTAGTCGTACCCCAGTACCCCGTGGTCTCAGACATCACCACCATCCTCACCCTGATTCCATCCACTGCCACCACCTTTACTGTTATTGATCTCAAGAACGCATTCTTTTCCATCCCCATCCACCCAGACAGCCGTTACCTCTTCGGCTTCACCCTAAAAGCCCGTTCATACAGATTCTGTAGGGCACCCCAAGGCTACACTGAGAGTCCCAGCATTTATAGCCAAGCCCTCAAGAGACAGCTAGATGCAGTCCAACTACCCGATGGAGTGGTGTTGATACAGTACGTCGATGACATTCTTTTGGCGGCCGACACCACTCCACTTGCCGTCACAGCCACCATTCACCTCCTCCGCTTCCTTGCGGAGAACGGTCACAAGGTCTCCAGAAAGAAATTGCAATTCTGCCAGCCCCAAGTAACGTATCTAGGCCACCTACTATCCAGGGACGGGAGGAAACTTACCCCTGACCGAATTCAGACCATCCTAGAAACCCCTGTTCCCAAAACTCAGAAGCAAGTGCGGTCCCTAGTAGGCCTCACCTCCTTTTGTCGACAGTGGTTGCCAAACTTCAGTCTCATCGTAAAACCTCTGCTTTCCCTGCTGGCTAAAGATGTCCCCTTCCCCCTCCCCTGGACACCCGAATGTCAATCCTCCTTCAAAGAATTACGAGACGCCCTCTGTTCGGCCCCAGTCCTAGGAACCCCAGACTACACTAAACCTTTCTCCCTCTACACCCACGAAAGGGAGGGATGTGCGTTGTCTGTCCTAACCCAGTCCATAGGCCCTAAACAACGCCCTTGTGCCTACTTCTCTGCCACTCTTGACCCTGTAGCCAGAGCTTTGCCCGCATGCCTTCGAGCAGTAGCCGCCGCGGCTATCTCTATCCGGCAAAGCGAGGGGATCGTACTCTCAAACCCCCTCACGGTACTGGTACCCCATGCGGTTGACACCCTCCTGAACCAGACCAAGACTCAACACCTGACTAGCGCACGACTGACCGGTTACGAACTGACTCTGCTTGCCCCCCACATCACATTGAAACGATGCACCACTCTGAATCCAGCTACCCTACTACCTCTCCCTGACACTGATCCCAATGCGTCCCCTATACACGACTGTGTGACCCTCACCGACGAACAGACCAAGAGTAGGGTCGACCTCCGAGATACTGCCTTCCCGGACCCTGACGGAGAACTGTGGGTGGATGGCTCATGCATCAAGCTCCCCGATGGCACCACCTCAGCTGCCTATGCAGTCACCACAGCCCGAACAGTTGTTGAGACAGCCCGCATCACACAGCGATCCGCACAGGCGGCGGAACTAATCGCTCTCACACGAGCCTGCATCCTGGCAGCAGGGACAACCACAAACATCTACACAGACAGTCAGTACGCCTTCGGGGTAGTTCACCACTTTGGGCTCTTATGGAAAGAGAGGGGATTCTTGACTTCTCATGGCACACCCATCCTGCATGGAGATCTAGTCTCTGCCCTGACCGAAGCGGTCCTCCTCCCCACACGGCTGGCTGTGATCAAATGCCAAGCACACAAGAAAGTGACAGACATTATAGGACAGGGAAATGCACTAGCTGACATTACTGCCCGAACCACAGCCGAGAATAGGTCCACGACCCGTATGTACGTGACCAGGTCACAAGCTGAGAAGTGGAAGGATGCTGGGGAAACGATTAGGGACATCCAATTAGCCAGTACACCACACGAGTTAGCTGAATGGGCACGGGTGGGATTGAAGGACGATGATGGTTGCTGGCGGACTAAGGACTCGAACAAATGGTTGCTACCAGACTCATACTTGATCCCCATGCTGACCATGGCACACTCCCCCGCACATATAGGGTCTGCCCCCATGATCGAACTTGTCTCCAAAGTCTGGCACAACGACAAGATCCCAGACTCGGCCAAACGTCTGGTCCAACAATGCCTAGTATGCCTCCAACACAACCCTGGGAAAGGAACTGCTGTACCCCGGGGAGGGTTCGGGGTCCCCAATCACCCTTTTGAAGTCCTACAAATGGACTATGTCCAGTTAGAAAGGTGCCAAGGTTTGAAGTACGTACTTGTCGTTGTGTGTGCCTTCAGCAAGTGGGTGGAAGCCTACCCAACCCACGACAACACCGCTATGACTACTGCAAAAGTACTACTGAAGGAATTCTTCCCCCGATACGGCCTTTATCGAATTTTGTGGAGCGACAACGGCCCCCACTTCGTAGCCGAAGTTATCCAACTCATCTTAAAGGGGTTGGGTGTAAAACAGAAATTCCATGCGGTCTTCCATCCCCAATCTGCAGGCCTGGTTGAGCGACACAATGCCACATTGAAGCTTAAGATAGCAAAAATAGTCGCCACCACAGGACTAAGATGGCCAGACGCTCTCCCACTAGCATTGCTATCAATGCGTTCCACCCCCACCAAACACCACTTAACCCCCTACGAGGTCGTCTTTGGGCGGCCCATGAACCTTTGGACTGCACCAAAACCAACATCCATCCACGACGTCCCGGACGTCCTCATGTCTGACTATTTGTATAACCTAACTAAGACGTTGTCTGTTATCCATCAGCAGGTGCTGCACGCCATTCCCGATGTTTCCAGGGGCCCGGGACACGACATCCAACCCGGTGACTTCGTCTTAGTGCGTAACTTCCAGCGCACCAAGAGTCTGGAGCCCCGGTGGACGGGCCCCCTGCAAGTCCTGATCACCACCCGAACAGCTCTTCGAGTGGAGGGGAAACGCAATTGGCTGCATGCACACCACTGCAAGAAGGTATCACCGACCCTGACAACCACGGACAACATCACCGCCCAAGAAGAACTTCGGGACAAAGACCGACCATCCCTGAGCCGCTGCCCAGATACAGAGACACTCGAGTTAGTAAGATATCCTGATCCCACCGTGCCATCCAAGGAAGGGTATAACTTGCGACGAAAGGAGAGAACTTCGGCTAAGCAGACCACAGGCTAAGTGGAAATCTCAGAGCGGTAGCCTAGTCACCTCAAAGGCCACCGGGAGAGAAACTAAGCGAAGTCTGTGGTTCTGCCCGCTACCGAGTCTCTTGAAGGTGATGGAAGCGCCCGACATGAAGATGATGGAAGCAACCGGACGTTTGAAGATCCACTACAAAAACCCAAAGACTGACCGAATGCACAACTTCAAGACTATCGCACTTTTCATTACCCTTCTCTTTTGCCTTCTCCTCGTGGTCACCTTCTGGATCATGGAGGAGGGCACACCCGCTCATAAGATATTGCTGACCACCGTTCAACCTACCACCACGAAAGAACACCATCTGATCTCACTTTCACCCCAACTCCGAGAAAGGCGTAAGGAGTTCTGGAATAACTCTTTTGTGCAGTTGCTCCACCAACACAATCTTGCTGCCAACGCCACCAATTGCTGGATCTGTGGATTGCTGCCACATGCCACTGGACACTCTATCCCTTTCATCCCTTCACCTTTTTCTGTCCATGGTTCCTGCCTCGCCTGGCTAATCCTCCTGCAAGAAAGCTACAAGGACAATGCCACTTCCGGCAGAACCATGTCACACTTCTACCATGGGTTCTGGCTGAACAAAACTGGAAAAACTTCTGCCCTCTTCTGCCCTCTGAGATCGAACACTTCCTTTCACATGGACATCCCTGCCAAAGAACGAGTTGAAATGCAGGTGTTCAACAACCCAGCCAGACCCACCTTCTCTTACCTCTGGAAACGGACGGCCGCCACCCTAACAGTGGCCCTGTCCGTCATCAACATCACTGGATTTGTGTGCATCGAAGGCCTGGGGACGCAGCTGGTGGGCCACAGCTCCTGCCTCATCACCCAAACATTGGACTCAGTTGACCCACCCTCCTTTGTTGCCTCCCCGAATATGTACTTTGTCTGTGGTACTAAGGCCTACACCTGGCTTCCGAAAGGTTGGGGAGGCACCTGCTACATCGCCTTTGTCCTTCCTCCGACATATGTGGCTCCAGCAAACCACCACCGACAGAAGTGGGCCAAAGACATTGTGCAAGCCGACTCCGCCGGGGCACAGTTCATGGACGCAGTGAAAGGCCTTGTTCCACTCTGGGGTCCAATGGCAAACAGCCGTGCCATCCGCCACTTAACCCAGGCAGTCGAGACGGCGATGAACATTACAGCTGGCGCCCTCGCCAACAACACCGCTGAGCTTCAGGCCGTCCGCCTGGTGGCTCTTCGGAACCGCCTCGTTCTAGATGTGGTTCTGGCTGATCGTGGAGGAGCATGCCGCATCATTGGGTCCAGCTGTTGTACCTACGTACCGGATAACTCACCTTCAGTCTACAAAGCAATTGAACACCTCCACAGACTGTCCACAGAGGTCCATCAAGAGCAAGAAGAATGGTCACTGGGGAGTTGGTTTTGGGACACTATTAAAGGTTGGGGATGGAGGCTGTTTTCATTTATCCTCATACCAATCGTGATACTATGTGGATGTTGCTTGGGGATTCAGTGTCTGCCACCTTTGTGTTCGCTTTTTATGAACTGCATCTGCCCTAAGACTTTGGACTTTGAAACAGAGCGAATGAAAGCTCTGAATGAGGTGGAAGTACGGGGTATTATGGGGATAGATCCAAACTAGGCAAGCTGGCGAGATATGTTAAAAGGGAGGACTGTGGAAATTTAGCTTGCAAACTGAACATTATCTGCGCCATCTTGCCTCTCCCCAGCGCCACGCACAGCGAATGCACGGCCGCCATTTTAGGCACCCCACTCTCTCCCCGCTCATTCTCGATCACCAGCGCTTCCCCCTGGTGCTGCGAACATCCCCCTGCGCACCGGCCACCCCCGCTCTCTCATACACGGGCCATAAACCCTCTCCTTCAGCGCGACCCTGCTACGGAACCACATCCGACCGACATCCCATACATGGTCATGCCGCACCTTTGATAACCCCCTTCCTCTGCGCCCCATTGTCCGAACTGGTCCCAGGCCATCACCTAGCCCTGCGGATGCAGTTTATTGCCCCTACTGTAAGGGAAACACCCCACATCAAAGGGATTACAGTGGATCAAAGCCCCTACCCCCTGAGACCCGGCCGGTCGCACACACCCCCGGGAATTGGCAGAATTCCCTGCTGCGCGATAGCCATCTCCCACTGCGGGTAGGGTGGGAACCTCTACTGTAACTATGTGTGGGATCGGATCTGAGCCGGGGCTTCAGGGGATGTTCTTTCATGCATCAAGAGAATCTCAAGAATGTACTATGTGTAATAAAGCAATAAACCGGTGTATAAGAGACCAGGTCTCAGAGATGCGGTTAGAGCACCTCGTGACGATACCTTGCTGTCTGATCTGATGTGTTCTGCTCCGACGGAATAAAACTTTGTTTCCTGCCTTCCAGTCTCCGGCGCCTGCCTCTTTCATTGGTAAATTATCGAGTGGTATGAGAGGCGATTACCGCCGGGCAAATACTTGAAAGGTTATCAACTGAAACTGCCGCTACCATTTAACACCACAGCGCTGGCAGTCTTCCGACCGCCATATTATGAGTTTACTACAGTGCCAGCGGTGTTGCTGCGGAGATCTTGCGGCAGTGGTGATTAGTTTTCCATATGCATTGATACGTGTGTGAACATTTGTACTGCATATGTGTCAAATGCACACATATACATGATACATGTGGAAAAATGCCATCGCCTATTGCTGGAGTTTGGCCCATTTGTGGGCTGTCCAGGCAATGGGTACATGGCACAAAAAGTACTCACCTGTATATAACCACAAACAGGGTCGTAATCCTTGGGATGAAGATGCTACTGTGAAGGGGGGACCTGAAGAAAAAGATCCATGTCGAACTCTGACCAAAATAACAGGAAAGGCACCCCAAATCCTACGTTCCAACCAACTTGAAGCTTGCGGTTCCTGCGCTGCGTCGTCTCGTTGGAAAGCCAACTCGTAATATGGGCAGAGGTGAAACTCTTCTGCACTGTCCTATAGAAGCTGCTTTTCCCCGACCGTGACCCCGGCGGTTTGCAGTCTGCTGGCGGTGTAGGCAGTTCAGCCACGGTGTTTACAACAGCAATCCACCCATCTTGTAATACGGCGGTTGGACTGCCGAGCTTGTGGCGGTTGGACCGCGAGTGCGGCAGTTCACGACTGCCAAACTAATAAGGTCCTTTGTGCAGATTGTTGGAGGTGTCGCCATATGCTTTGATTGAAATGGTAGGAACAGCATTGTATGGCTATGTGTGGGTACACTTTTAAAATGGTTTGAATCATGACTTATCAAAGTCTATGATTCTTTTTTGTGGGTAGTAGTTATTTGTTTTCTGCTTAATGTGGTTTAAGCGTTGGTAGTAAGTGCTACTGTTTATTTGATAGTAGGGCATATGCCAAAGGGATAATTGTGTTTTGATATTCACCATTTATGGTGTACATCTGAGTGAATGGTTTGGGGCACATTTTGAAGGTCCCATCCATCATCCAGGTTTGACAGTGGCTTAGTTTTAGTGAGTTATCTGCTGTAGAAAATATTAGGATTCGTCTATCATTGTTTAGGTTGTCATAAAACAGGAAGGGTTTCTCAAAATGTGTCATTTTAAGTGTCAATGTATTTCTATATCCTGGTATCTTCTAGGGGCAGGAGGGGTATCTCTGGTGTTTTTTAGTTTGTGTAATTAAACATTTTAAAGCAGATATAAGTGATGTATTCGTGGACTTTCTCTAGTATATCATATAGGATTTTGGCTGGAAACTAGTGCTTGCCTCTCTTATATCCTGCAATGCCTCCCTTATTCTATTTGTAGCACATGGATGGTTGTGTTCCCTTAAATTAATTACAATATTATCTTTTGTAGTTGCCCTCCCAGAGCCTGCATTAGAGGAATATTTTGTACTTTTCCAATTCACAGTTTCGATTGATGTACTTTCTTGGTTATAGGTGTAGCTCATGCAACTCAATGATTGCTGTCTTTTCTGTGATGTTATGTATCTTGCTCTTTCTGTCATTGTGTCTGGAAATAGTGTATTTGTATAAAGTATTACAAATTTAAAACATTTATATGTTTTTTACTTCCATTTACAATCATGCAACTACTTTTCTTATTTATATTTACAATTATGTTCTTAGATGTTTCAAATTTTTTTTTTTTTTTTTTTTTTGGAAACCTTTATTACAGATTTCAAGAGATATACAAGTATGGGCCTACAACCTTCAGGCCGGCCGCTAGTAGACAGTGAGACCATGAAACATATTCATAAACACAAGCAGCAAGCAGTAAAAAGTCCCACAGATCAAAAAATCATTTGCGGCCACATTGCCCAAACATCCCAAATGGCGGTTTCATTTTAAATGAAAAAACGAGAAACAAACCCACAAGGCGGCAAAAATCTAGGCAACAGTATGTGCTCCCCTCGGGAGGGCTCTACCAACCTACAGGAATAAGAGGGGGGGAAGGGCAGGGGCAGAAACAAAGTGGTTACGGTAACACAGAATCAAGAGAATGTGCAGACTAGGGAGACAGGGCCGCCGCCAGGTCGGGCGTCAGTGGCGGGGTACAGATCCCACCGCGGTAGGAGTTCCAGGGGCCCCACACCTTTACCCATTTCCCAGGCTTACCTCTCGCCACATACACAACCTTTTCTCGGAACATACACCAATCCATATTTTCCTTCCATACCGAAATCGTGGGTGACCTCTGGGAGCCCCACAATTGTGCTATGTCACGCTTGGCCACCATATATCCCAATGTCACCCACCACGTGTGCGTCACCGTATAATCAGTCGGCTCCCACACATTCAGCAGACACCTCCTAGCCTCGGGGAGCAGCGCAACATGCATGACCGCTTGCAACACCTCATGCACACCACGCCAGAATCGAGTCACCTCCGGACATTCCCACAAAATGTGGAGGAAGGTCCCTAACATGCCACACCCACACTTACACATCCCATCCACCGCGTATCCCATGCGCATCAGGCCGTTTCAAACTTTTTTGAAGCTTTTCCGTAGGGGGTATTGCAATGTGGAGCAGATGCTTTCTTTTCTGTTGGAAGAAAAAAAGAGCATCAATTTAATTTTAATTGCTTTTGTTGGTAGTTTTTAGAGACTGAGGTAGTTAGGTTTCATTTTAATCAGTTTCGGGATGAGTTTCTATTTTATAATAATTTACATATACTACTTTTTTTGTCTTTTTTCTGGTTTGTGATCTGTGTTGTTTTTTGTTAGGTTAACCCTTTCTCGATGTTGTAGTATTTTCTTTTAGTAAGAATATATAAAGAGATAAAAGTTGGAGAGTGTTTTGTTAATTATTTGCTATTTTACAATTTTAAATTTAATTAAAAGTATGTTTTAGTTTAAATATAAGTTTTACTTACTTTGTAAGGTAGTTGTCGAGATATATATATTTCTGTTTTCAGGGTCTGGTCAGAGAATTCAGGAGAATTTTCTCCGTGTTAGACCTGGCACCATTGGCGTGGGTCTCCCTTCCATTTTTTGCTCCTGTGTTTTGCTGTGTGTTGGACTCAATATTTGCTGGTCTAGATGCTTTGGGCACTTTGCCACTGCTGTACAGTGCCAAAGTGCAAGTGCTCCCTTTGTAAATTGTTGTATGGATTAGTGATTCCATGATTGCCTATTTGTTAGTCAGACCCTTGTACAGTGGAACATATGTGCCAAGTGCCTGTAAATCAAATGCTGCTGGTGGGCTTGCAGACCTGATTGTGTCACCCACAGAAGCAGCTTGTAAAATGTGGCTCAGGCCTGCCATTGCAGAGTCTGTGTGTAGTCTGGGACTGCCATGTCGACTTGGCAAGTGCACACACTTGCCAATCCCTAAACCTTCCCTTTTCTACATATTAGTCACCCCTAAGGTAGGCCCAAGGTAACCCTGGGGCAGGGTGCCTTGTATGTGAAAGGTAGGACATGCCCTGATGTGTGTGGCATGTCCTGATAGTGAAATACTGCCAATTTCATTTTTCACTATTGCAAGGCTATCTGTTCCCATAGGCCAGAACGGGGAGTTAGTTTATAACATCTTATAAACATAACTAACCCTAGGAACAAGAAAGAAAAATAAAGTTTAGTATTCCTGAACTCAGAATGTTAAAGTGCAACTTTTAGTGAGGGTAATTTTTACATTCTGTTTGAAAAAAACACTTTTAGAAAGTGGGTATTTTCTTACCTAGCCATCCAGTGTGCCTCTGCTAGGTTTGTGTATTGCATGTTTGGCTTTTGGATAACAGGGGCTGGAGGAGGGCAGTGGCTCCAGAAGTCTGATGAGTCAGGGCTGGGCTGAATAGACCTGGGTTGAATTTGGAGTAGGGGGAGGAGATTTCCCTTTCACCTGAATGGGCCTGGTCTGCTTTCAACAATGCTGTCTCCATCTTCTGCCAGGAGGCTGAACCAGTGAAGACAGAACTGGTTTGGGCTGGCTCCAGACACTCCCTGCTTTCAGAGAACAAAGGATTTTGTGGTATAAATATTGGTGCCCAGACCGAAGACTTTTAGATCACTTCTGGGAAATCAAGAGGAAACCTTTGCCAAGGAGAAAAGCCGGATAAGCTGAGGAGGAATACTGCCCCTGTGCCTGTTTGCTGCCTGGGGTAGGCCTGCAGTGGCTGCTTGCTGCCAAGGAAAGGAGAGAAAGGACTTTGTTGTTTTACTTTGTCACATGCTTGGAGAAAAAGATCTCCAAGGACTTAAACCTGATCTTGCCTCCTGTTCTGAAGTCTCAGGAACACAAAGATTTCACACCCTCTGTCTTCCTGCCCCTATTCCTGCTGTTTTAGTTGCTACAGAAGGAAATTGCAACACCGATAGCAGCGAGCGACGCCGTAACCTGCATCAAAGTCGTGGGGACCCCTCGCAAAGAGCACGACCCACTGCCCCGACTTGCACCATAGGCCCGACGCCTGCTGATGCTGTGCGGTATCGACTCAGAAGCCGTCATCGAGGCTGCTGCCTGCACCGGAGCCGATGACTCCACTCGTGACGTCCACGATGCACCGTCCCGACTCACTCTACAGTCCCGACTTCACCGATGTGGTGCTTCATCAACACGAAGCTGATCCTCGATGTGGGTGACTACTGAATCTATTTACACCGCACTGTCGTGAGGAACCGACGCTTCGCTGCCATTCGTGACGTCACCTCCCTGACACAGTGAGGAACTGATGTCTCACCTCCCCTGCGCTGCTGTAAGCAACCGAGGCATCACCGCCCCTGGGGTCGTAAGGAACTGATGCCGCAGGCGCCAACGAAGCATCACCTCCCCGACGCCGTGCACCGTCTTTGCTTTCATCAATTCCAGGTACTGTTCTCTGTGGGTCTGCTTGACTCTGGGCCCAATGCCACGCACCTCGTGGTCGGCGCCGTACATTGGGATTTTCATCTGTCACGACATCGTAATAACTCCAGGTGCAGTTATTTGTTGCTAGAGACTCTCTTTAAGTGAATAACCTATTTTTAAGGATATTTTTGCTACTGTATTGTGGACTTTTGGCGTTTGGTCTTGTTTTGGTTTAGATAAAGATTACTTATTTTTCTAAACTGGTGTGGTGTCCATTTGTAGTGTTTTAACTGTATTACTGTATGTATTCACAAATGCTTTACACACTGCCTCTGTGATAAGCTTGTCTGTTCGTGCCAAGCTACCAAGGGGGTAAGCAGGGGTATTTTAGGAGTGTATCCCCCTTACCCTGACTAGAAGCAAGGGCCCCTACTTGGACAAAGGTACCTAATAATAATAATAAAATAATATCGAGTTTGTAGAGCGCACAGTAACGCCATCACGGCGTGTCCCCGCGCTAACACTAACCAAGAACTCAGCATACAGACCGACCGGATTAAGATGAGTAAAGATGAGTTTTGAGCAGGGACCTAAACCGCGTTTCGTTGCTCTCCAGTCTCATTGCACAGGGGAGTTTATTCCACTGTTGGGCTGCTTGGAGTGCAAATGAGCGTCCGCCCATTCTAGCCTTCTTAGTTCTAGGTACTTTCAGCAGTCCGGCGCCCTCTGATCGAAGGGACCTGGTAGGTTCATATCTGCTGATTAAGTCTCTGAGATATGTCGGTGATCTGTCCCAGACGATGCGGTGACAGAAGAGGAGACACTTGTAGCGCACCCGTTTCTTTACAGGTAACCAATGAAGCGCAACCAGTGCTTTTTTTGAGTTGGCTCTCCTGGGTCTTCTTAGCACCAGTCTGGCAGCGGAGTTTTGTATGACTTGTAGGCGACCTATGCTGCCTTCGGTGGCCCCTAGGAACAAGACGTTACCATAGTCTAAACGCGAGGTTACTAGTGCCTGCGTTAGCGTTCTTCTGGCCGATAGAGGGAGGAGGTCTAACGTTTTGTTTAGAGTCTTTAGCACTCCAAAACATTTGCCTACAAGACGCCTAATGTGGCCATCATAAGAGAGAGCAGGGTTCATCCAGATCCCTAGATTCTTTGCCTCCTGACAAGGTATGGGGGTAGGACCCAGACAAGTAGGCCACCATTCATCCGACCAGTCTTCCCTTTTTCCCCCTACCACCAACACCTCCGTTTTAGAGCCATTGAGTTTTAAACAGTGGGCGTCCATCCATTCAGCTAGGGCCTGCATACATGCTTTGAAATTGTGGGGGGTGTTGGAGGTGTTTTGTGATAGGGAGATGAGCAGTTGGGTGTCGTCAGCGTACGACACCAACTCCACCCCATAGGACTGTACCACTTTTGCTAGTGAGGCCATATATAGATTAAAAAGAGTAGGGCTAAGAGCCGAGCCCTGAGGCACTCCCTGGTCTAGTGACACCTCCGCTGATCGGCATGTCCCTTGTTGTACTTGGAAGCATCTTTCCGTCAGAAACGATTGCAGCCAGCCCAGCGCAGGACCAGCGACCCCGGCTTCTTGTAGACACCGTAGCAAGATGGAATGTGCTACGGTGTCAAATGCTGCGCTAAGGTCAAGCATAATCAAGGCCATAGTGTGACCTGCGTCTGCCCCTGCTCTTAAGGTCTCAGTAGCTCTAAGGAGGGCTGTCTCCGTGGAGTAGCCCGCCCTGAAACCTGATTGAGAAGGATGGAGTATATTCCATTTTTCCAGGTGTTCAGTGAGCTGAGCGTTGACCACCTTCTCAGCCACCTTGGCCACGTATGGCAGTAGGGAAATGGGTCTGAGGTTTTCCAGAACCTCCAGGCTTGTTGTTGGTTTTTTTCTAATAGGCAATACTATGGCCTTCTTCCATTCCATCGGTACCCGTTGAGTGGAGAAGGAGGTTTGTAGGACATGTCTAATGTGAGGTTCCAGGGCTGTTAGGCCCTCTGAAAATACCCAGGCCGGGGCCGGATCATTAGGGGAACCAGACTTCACACTTCGACAAATCTTTGTCAGTTTGTCATCTGTGGGGACGTTAAAAACTCGTAGTGTGGACTCAGGGGCTAAGGATGGACTTTCTACTATGAAGTCTAAACGATTTCCTGGTTGTTTTGAGAAGGAGGTGTAGATCTTTTTAACTTTATTAGAGAAAAAGTCTGCGATTTTATTGCAACCCTCTGTGGAGGTGTTCGTAGGGGTGTTGGAGCTAGAAACTATAGAGATTTCTTTGTAGATCCTGAACAGTTCTCGTGAGGAACATTCAGAGTCCTCGATCCGTGTCTGAAAATATTTTGCTTTTGCTCTGCGCACCGCGTACTGGTAGCTACGGTGGGATGAGCTATAGCTGGTTTTGTTTTGTACACTTGGGTTCCTTCTCCAGGTCCTTTCTAGCTTTTTACAGTTCGATTTTAGTTGCTGTAGTTCTATAGAGAACCATGGGGCAGTACGCTGTCTGCCCTCTTTGGTTTTACCTTTGCACATAGGGGCTATCTCGTCTAAGGTGGAGGTAACAAGTAGATTAAAGTCCTTGTTCGCCTGTTCAGTATCCGTGTGCAGGGGGAATTGTGCTTTCTGAATTACGTTTATAAATTTTTCTTACCTCTGCCAACTAGAGACCCCCATTTCTAACACTCCTCTTTGCAGCTTTTGTTGTTTTTGGAGTATTAAATTGATAACATTTGTGTGACTTTCATATTGTTGATTTAATTGTTTGTGTTATTTTATTGGTTAAGATTGTTTATAGTTTGATTTTATTGGTTAGTTTTGTTTTGGTTTGTATTTGTTTTCTCCGTTATATATATGTTAATATTAAGATTGTTGCATAAATGTTTCTAGTTTTGTAAATATTTTTTTAGCTCATATTGTTATGTATTTTTTTATAATCTTTTTTGGGGGGAATTACAATTGCTTTGGTGATGTTATATATTTCTATTTTGTTAAAGAACGTGTATAGATTGTTTAACGTTTATTTTAATGTTTTGTTAGTTATTTCTATGTTTATTTATGATACTGTAATTATTTTGGCAATATTGTTGTAGTCGGTATTGTTTGAGGCGATTTTTTTGACAAATCATGTGTTTATTTAAGGGTAACAATATTTTGGCTTCGGATATTTTACTTTTCGATACACGTAATAATCGTTAATTTTAACAATGATATTTGTGCCCTGTGTAGAGCAAACTTATTATGGGTAGCAGCATTTGGGGGGAACTCTATTTATTTCATGCTTTATTTTAAACCAAAAGTGTTATTTGGGAAAACAATGCATAAATAAGCTTGTATATGGGACACCAGGAAATTAATTACTTTGTTGGAATGACTAGAGGCTACTTAAACTTATCATTGATCCTTACATGAAAAATGATATTCGTTTCATTTTAGGGAACAATTTGTCCGCGATATCAGTCTTATAGGAGTGTTGATTATGAATATGTCAAGTTTAAATGGCCGCACACTGCTCGTCACACCAGCAAGTTGCCCCAAGGAACTGTGGACGATGTAGTAGCGACGGCGAGTACGCCTATGCTACGAAGTGTATGAATAAGTATGTGTCGCATTAGCCATCCCTGGACACGTGTTTCGAGGTAGTTGCCTCTCGTCAGCAGGGAGCAGGTCAGTGTAGAGGTGTTCCTCGTGGACTGCCAGTAATTAAAAACAGGTAAAGTACCTATCACGGCGCGCAGGTGCTGCTCAAAGACTCGTCAGTCCGCTGGCTCAGGAGAGCCGTAATGTATCAAGTTTAAATGGCCGCACACTGCTCGTCACACCAGCAAGTTGCCCCAAGGAACTGTGGACGATGTAGTAGCGACGGCGAGTACGCCTATGCTACGAAGTGTATGAATAAGTATATATATATGTCATGATGCATCGGGGCAAACTGAGTACTGGAGTGTGAGGCAGTGTGCGCCCACCCCCCTCCTGTTTGAAAAGGCTCCCTTGAGCTGACGAGCTCTGGTTGATGCACCTGCGCCCATGGAGTGGTACTGAGACCTGAGAAGACTTTGGGCAGCATCTTCAGCACCCCCCAAAAAAAGTGTTGCTCTCTACTGAAGAAGGACAATTATCCTGAAACACGTGTCTAGAGATACACAGCATTGGCTGCACCAACAAGGGTGAAAAACTAAAGCCTGACACCGAACAAAGCGTTACCACGCACTGCATTTATCATGATGCATCGGGGCAAACTGAGTGCTGGAGTGTGAGGCAGTGTGCGCCCACCCCCCTCCTGTTTGAAAAGGCTCCCTTGAGCTGACGAGCTGACGAGCTCTGGTTGATGCACCTGCGCCCATGGAGTGGTACTGAGACCTGAGAAGACTTTGGGCAGCATCTTCAGCACCCCCCAAAAAAAGTGTTGCTCTCTACTGAAGAAGGACAATTATCCTGAAACACGTGTCTAGAGATACACAGCATTGGCTGCACCAACAAGGGTGAAAAACTAAAGCCTGACACCGAACAAAGCGTTACCACGCACTGCATTTATCATGATGCATCGGGGCAAACTGAGTGCTGGAGTGTGAGGCAGTGTGCGCCCACCCCCCTCCTGTTTGAAAAGGCTCCCTTGAGCTGACGAGCTGACGAGCTCTGGTTGATGCACCTGCGCCCATGGAGTGGTACTGAGACCTGAGAAGACTTTGGGCAGCATCTTCAGCACCCCCCAAAAAAAGTGTTGCTCTCTACTGAAGAAGGACAATTATCCTGAAACACGTGTATAGAGATACACAGCATTGGCTGCACCAACAAGGGTGAAAAACTAAAGCCTGACACCGAACAAAGCGTTACCACGCACTGCATTTATCATGATGCATCGGGGCAAACTGAGTGCTGGAGTGTGAGGCAGTGTGCGCCCACCCCCCTCCTGTTTGAAAAGGCTCCCTTGAGCTGACGAGCTGACGAGCTCTGGTTGATGCACCTGCGCCCATGGAGTGGTACTGAGACCTGAGAAGACTTTGGGCAGCATCTTCAGCACCCCCCAAAAAAAGTGTTGCTCTCTACTGAAGAAGGACAATTATCCTGAAACACGTGTCTAGTGATACACAGCATTGGCTGCACCAACAAGGGTGAAAAACTAAAGCCTGACACCGAACAAAGCGTTACCACGCACTGCATTTATCATGATGCATCGGGGCAAACTGAGTGCTGGAGTGTGAGGCAGTGTGCGCCCACCCCCCTCCTGTTTGAAAAGGCTCCCTTGAGCTGACGAGCTGACGAGCTCTGGTTGATGCACCTGCGCCCATGGAGTGGTACTGAGACCTGAGAAGACTTTGGGCAGCATCTTCAGCACCCCCCAAAAAAAGTGTTGCTCTCTACTGAAGAAGGACAATTATCCTGAAACACGTGTCTAGAGATACACAGCATTGGCTGCACCAACAAGGGTGAAAAACTAAAGCCTGACACCGAACAAAGCGTTACCACGCACTGCATTTATCATGATGCATCGGGGCAAACTGAGTGCTGGAGTGTGAGGCAGTGTGCGCCCACCCCCCTCCTGTTTGAAAAGGCTCCCTTGAGCTGACGAGCTGACGAGCTCTGGTTGATGCACCTGCGCCCATGGAGTGGTACTGAGACCTGAGAAGACTTTGGGCAGCATCTTCAGCACCCCCCAAAAAAAGTGTTGCTCTCTACTGAAGAAGGACAATTATCCTGAAACACGTGTCTAGAGATACACAGCATTGGCTGCACCAACAAGGGTGAAAAACTAAAGCCTGACACCGAACAAAGCGTTACCACGCACTGCATTTATCATGATGCATCGGGGCAAACTGAGTGCTGGAGTGTGAGGCAGTGTGCGCCCACCCCCCTCCTGTTTGAAAAGGCTCCCTTGAGCTGACGAGCTGACGAGCTCTGGTTGATGCACCTGCGCCCATGGAGTGGTACTGAGACCTGAGAAGACTTTGGGCAGCATCTTCAGCACCCCCCAAAAAAAGTGTTGCTCTCTACTGAAGAAGGACAATTATCCTGAAACACGTGTCTAGAGATACACAGCATTGGCTGCACCAACAAGGGTGAAAAACTAAAGCCTGACACCGAACAAAGCGTTACCACGCACTGCATTTATCATGATGCATCGGGGCAAACTGAGTGCTGGAGTGTGAGGCAGTGTGCGCCCACCCCCCTCCTGTTTGAAAAGGCTCCCTTGAGCTGACGAGCTGACGAGCTCTGGTTGATGCACCTGCGCCCATGGAGTGGTACTGAGACCTGAGAAGACTTTGGGCAGCATCTTCAGCACCCCCCAAAAAAAGTGTTGCTCTCTACTGAAGAAGGACAATTATCCTGAAACACGTGTCTAGAGATACACAGCATTGGCTGCACCAACAAGGGTGAAAAACTAAAGCCTGACACCGAACAAAGCGTTACCACGCACTGCATTTATCATGATGCATCGGGGCAAACTGAGTGCTGGAGTGTGAGGCAGTGTGCGCCCACCCCCCTCCTGTTTGAAAAGGCTCCCTTGAGCTGACGAGCTGACGAGCTCTGGTTGATGCACCTGCGCCCATGGAGTGGTACTGAGACCTGAGAAGACTTTGGGCAGCATCTTCAGCACCCCCCAAAAAAAGTGTTGCTCTCTACTGAAGAAGGACAATTATCCTGAAACACGTGTCTAGAGATACACAGCATTGGCTGCACCGACAAGGGTGAAAAACTAAAGCCTGACACCGAACAAAGCGTTACCACGCACTGCATTTATCATGATGCATCGGGGCAAACTGAGTGCTGGAGTGTGAGGCAGTGTGCGCCCACCCCCCTCCTGTTTGAAAAGGCTCCCTTGAGCTGACGAGCTGACGAGCTCTGGTTGATGC
Source organism: Triturus cristatus (assembly GCF_964204655.1). Classification (NCBI taxonomy): domain Eukaryota; kingdom Metazoa; phylum Chordata; class Amphibia; order Caudata; family Salamandridae; genus Triturus; species Triturus cristatus. The sequence goes on from NC_140588.1 coordinate 726,778,313, forward strand.
ACCTGCGCCCATGGAGTGGTACTGAGACCTGAGAAGACTTTGGGCAGCATCTTCAGCACCCCCCAAAAAAAGTGTTGCTCTCTACTGAAGAAGGACAATTATCCTGAAACACGTGTCTAGAGATACACAGCATTGGCTGCACCAACAAGGGTGAAAAACTAAAGCCTGACACCGAACAAAGCGTTACCACGCACTGCATTTATCATGATGCATCGGGGCAAACTGAGTGCTGGAGTGTGAGGCAGTGTGCGCCCACCCCCCTCCTGATTATGAATATGTGTGCTTGTCCAGGAGAGGAATGTTCTTTGTGCTTCATATGTGGAACCCTGGAGTAGAATGTATTATGTCTCTAAATTCCTCTGGTTTCCATTGATAAGAGGCATGAAGCACTGTAGGATGATCATTCTGAAGATTGTAACCTATAGTTGTGCAATGTTAACTCAGCATGGTTTACCATTTTTCAATTTTAGCACTTTTATAAAGTATTCATAAAATAATAGATGAGCAGTGGATAACCACTGTGACGTGGCTTGCATGTATTCTCCATTTTAAATTCAACTCTTTAAGTTGACATGTCTTTATCGTGGTGCCGTTGCCACACTTTCCTGCTTTCTGCTTCTTTCTGCTAATGCGTGAATATGCTGTGTGTGTATTTACGATTGGCACTGCCTCCCTGTAGTTTGTAGAGTTCATTCCAGGGTCATACATGAAGAACACAATGCCACTGTTTTCTTTCTTTTCTGTGCAAATAAGAAGACACTTCATTTTAACTAGATGAAAGTACATGAGCTGCTCTGCGCCTCTGCCACAGTTGATAAGAACAGCATTTTAATTTTATAAACAGCTTTCGTGCTAAGCCACTTTGTGAGGTGCATTTCCATGCTGAGAAATATAAGGGTACCTCTGCAGGCTGCGACTGTGATGCAGCCCTGCTGACTCCGACCTCCATGCTGCTAAGGAAGATAACATGTGCACTGCGACCGACTTCCTGACAGCTAAGCCAAGGTCACTTTCTCAAGGCCTGGAAAATAGCCTCCATCTTGCCATTACTTAAGAAACCTAATCTGTCTCCTTATGACCCAAATAGTTATATGCCAAAATCATGCCTTTCTCTTCCTGCTAAGATTGTGGAGAAGATGCTTAACAAGAATTGGTCATATTCCTTGAGTCCAGTCACCTGTGGACCATTTACAGTTCAGCTTTAGGGCTGAACACAGCACAGAGACCGCCCTGATAGTTGCCTCGGGAGAATTGAGAACCTTCTAGAATCAGGATCTAATGCAGCCTTGATTTTGTTGGATCTCTTGGCTGCATTTGAGATGGTCAATCATGTTATATTGATTGACTGGCTCCATTCTCTAGGCACAGGGGCTCCTTTGCGGCCCAAATAAAATCCTTTCTCTTGTAAGGAGAACAATTTGTGGCCCTGGCCCTTCTAAAATACTTTCTCTATTGGAAAGAGAACAATTTGTTGCCCTGGGTGATTTCTCTTCCAACACCTTCAAGCTACTGTGAGGGGTTCGGCAGGGCTCATCTCTGAGCCCTACGCTTTTTAATCTTTATGTTATCCCCTTGACTGCACTGATTAAAAAGCTTGGATTCTTAGTTGTTAGTTATGCAGAGGATCCCCAAATAGTTGTAACTGTGGTCGGTAACTCAGAGGACAGAGAAACTATTTTTCATGGCTGCATGCTGGAGATTAGTAACTGTATGTACAATAACTGTTTAAAACTAAATTCCGGTTCCAAAAGGTGCTCCTGCTGGGCAATTATACATCTTTCTGGTCTCCTACTTGGTGGCCACAAGAATTAGGAACCCTAATTACTCTGGTCTCCAAGGCTAAAAATTTAGGGATCCTCTCCGATGACAAATTGTCATTTGATAACAAAATTAATTCTGTGACTTCCTCATCCTTCTTTGTCCTTAAGATCTTGAGGAAGATCTATTTCATTTATTCCACAAGACACACAAGTTGTTGATCACTGATCGTGTGCCCTCAAAATTAGACTATTATAATGCACTATTTATCAACTGGCAGCAGAGACTTATAAAGAAACTTCAAGTCCTGCAGAATGCTGCAGCACACATGCTACTTAGGATTCCCAAGTATTATTCAGGTTCACAAGCCTTGGCTCAACTGCACTAGCTACCCATTTGAAAGCGTATAGACTTCAAAGCACTCTGCAATGCTTTTAAAGCTTTTAACAGCCTTATTTTAAACAGAAGTTCATCAGGTATCGCCCGTCTAGAACTATGCAGTCTTCCTCGGCCCATAATGTGATAATCCCTAAGGTTAAGAGAGTCCACTGGGGAGGCAGAGGCTTTGTTCACTACACAGCTGAAATATGGAACTTCCTTCCGATCTACTTGAAGAAAAGCACAGGCCTTCTCCCTTTCAGGAAAGCCCTGAAGACAACAACTGTTTCTTTTCTCTCATATGAACTCTTTCACTAATTTCTCTCACTTCCACTGCAGGCAGCTCCTAGATGCCTTTGGGCAGTAGTGCGCTATATAAATATAGTTTTCATTTCATAGTTTTCATAAGCCTAAGATTTGGGGGTTAGACTTTCTAAATTGATCTGGCTCAATAATGCTATCGCTATGTTCTCTTCAGCATAATTTAGGTACAGATAGGAGTAGGCAATCATTAGAAACAATTAACATGGTCTTATCTTTCTGATAATTATGGCTCACACTTTTCATGCAAGAATACGATCATTTCAATAAATGTTTGAAAAAGCATTGTTGTGTCTTTCTTGCATGTACCTTGGGTGTGCAAGAGTGACAAACTAAAGGGTTAGATCTGTTTCAACTGATTCCTCTGGAATCAAAGTGTCATATTCAAGGTTACCAAAAACATATATTACTCAGGTTGGTTTAGGATTCAGAAGGGCGGAACTCCGCAGAATTCCACAGAGTTGCATGAAAACTCCACAAGATTTGGTGGAGTTTTGCCATTGGGTGGAAATTGACACGTCATTCTGCCTACACTTACTTTTAGCACCGGGAGCTTGTTCCGCTCAGCAAAATCAGCGCAAATTGCAACATCTGGCACGCCAGATGGTGCTGCTTCTTTGCTGCCACTAGATTTTCTACTTGAGCAGCAGCTTCCTCACCGTGAGCGGTCGCTAACAGTCGTGACCGACGCCACCACCTGCATTGAGAAATTCTTGCTGGGTGCCCTCCTAGCCCCTAAAAACCTCACTGGGGATGCCAATTCTCGCTTGTTAACTTACTGTTGGCAAGCCGTGCGTGAGAAAAAGCTCTGCCACATGGCCAGAACTCCCCGAACTCTGCTGGTGGAGCGGAATTTATCACCCACCACTAGTTTAGGGGTTAGATGTGGTACTGTGAGCTAGCCCAGAAACCCACCAACACTTACTGATGATATCAGGCCCTAAGTCCCTATATTCAGAAGCTCGTGTTGGTCTTATGCACAGTCCTGCTATATTTGAAGGGACCATATAACACCTTGTACAACATGTAGTGTTTACATTTCTTTGTGTTAACTACAAAAATCATTGGAAAAATATTAGATAATCATATTTCAGAAAATTACAGAACCATAGCGGATAACATCGGAGAAAAATAATATCTAAAAACAAAGAAAAGGGCTGCAGGGTTAATGTGACTGTGATCGGGATATGGCTTAAAGATATACAAACCCAATAATGGACTACCATACTCATATACAATTTTAGCATACATGCAAACCAACAAACTAGACAGGCTATACTGACATAGTTGGATACACACGTATCAACCGAGATCTGGCTAGAATTCTTGCAACTGACTAGAATTGTTTATAGAACCACATCTAAAAGTAACTCAAGAAGAAGCACTTTTCCTGCAGGTGTTGTTGGCCATGTTCTGAAAAGCATGTACAAAACATTGTGGAATTAAGTGTGATACAATTTTAAATCTGTTTTTTTATTGTGTTATCGTGTTAGAGATCTCGGATCACAAAGGTCAGGTCATTTTACAATTCAAGGTCAGGAGAGGAAGATTTACTTTTCATCTTGACAATGCCAGCAAGTATGCGTGTGAAGACGTCAAAACGTATGGAGTGCTGAAAGGGGTCAAAATGACTGATCAATGGCTTGAAATCTCATTTGGTTAGCAAGGAAAGAACTTTTAATCTTGCTTGGGCTGCCAGGGAAGAACTATTGATATAAACTGTGAGTTCTCTATTTGGAACAATTGATCTTGAGTTACTCTCTGGTTGTTTTCTGATGTCAGATCATATTCCTACTTCATCTTGCAATGAAGTTTGGAATTTGTTGAAAGTAAGTTGGACTTAGTTAAACAGTTTCTGCTCAATCTCTTGCAAGTCCAGCTTGGAAAAGCATCTAGAAGCGGTAGTAGTAGTTATAGCCACCTTCCTAAGAAATACCCTCTCTATGGGCCATATGTAGGTAGGGACCCATTTACCACTTCATAAATACCGAATTTTACCGATTCGGTATTTATGAAGTGGTAAATGATATGTAGCTAATGAGTCGGTATTATTTACCGATTCGGTAAAAGTCGGTAATTACCGAATCGGTATTTACCGATTCGGTAATGAGGCATACCTTCCCATTGATGGGAAGGTATGCCTCATTACCGAATCGGTAAATACCGATTCGGTAATTAGGGGAACACATGCAAGGGTGGCAGGGTGTCAGATTGACACCCTGTTGCACCCCTGAGACGGCCATGTGTGCACATGTGGCACACATACATGCCCTAAGGGCATGTATGTCTGCCACATTGCACACGTCTAAGCGCTTTAAAACGCTTAAACACATCCATTCATTATTTACCACCAACTAATAGTTGGTGGTAAATACCGACTCCAAAACACACACACTCCCCCTACATCTCATTTTTGTAATCGGAATTTACCGAATCGGTAAAATTACCGAATCGGTAATTTTACCGATTCGGTAAATTACCGAATACAAAAATGATCCCCCTACATACCAAAAGCCAAAATACCAGTCGGTAACGGTATAATTACCGAAAATCGGCCGTTACCGACCGGTATTTGGCTTCCTACATGAGGCCCAATTTGTCATCTATTCTAATAGATTTTTTTTCATTTGAGTTTGATCCTCCTATTTGCTATAATGACGTAACGCAAGACATAGCAAATTAGATAATTGCCTTTCTAGCTAGATGAATCAAAGTTTGAGCAGTAGCGAGCATAATCTGTTTTGGAGCTGGAGCACCTGTTTCCTCATTATTGATAATGGAGATTAAACTGTTTGGTGCAAAGATATACCTTTCAATTTCTAGCTACATTGGAGACTTTTAAGGGTTTGTAGGAGCCATGGTGCCCCATGTCCGCTGTGGTAGGTAGCCTTACATTGCTTAGTGGTGAGTTTCACTGTTGAACACGCTCTCTCTCTGCCAATGTTTACTTTATTTGTTTGTCTCTGTGAGACATCTCCCACTTGCCTTCTGGGGCTTTCTGGATTTCTGCCGGGAACATCTTGCACTGCTGCCCGCCGAACAGCATGCTTCGATCTGCTGACCTGCTTAGAGATTTTTAACCTAGCTGCTGACATGCCCCGTTACATAGCCCTATGTCGGGACTGATCCTTTGACCTTTAATATACATTGTGGACTGTAATGAACTTGAGAATTGATTAATACATGCTGTTCTATATACATTTTCTCTGTGTTTCTACATACCAACCCTTGAGAAAGCCCCAGGGCAATGCACTGAGAAGGGACGAAATACGTGTTGGCTGTTTTCTAAGCACTCCGGTTCTTGTCTTGGAATCTTATATTTTAAAATAAACAATCATCTTGCATTAATCCAGGATCACAAATTCTTTAAATATATTGGAACCATAAAACAACGTATTACATAACAACTCAGCTCTGTCCTTTATCTCTTTATGGATTACGTTCCAATGGCTTAAGGGTTTCCCATTGTTGAAGGAAATCTGAACACTTTGAACTTACCCATTGTTCAAGGATGGACAACTTCTGGGGCATTCACCTCTCTTCCTCCTATGTATCTTCTTCCATTAGGTGTTACTTGAGCACTGGTCGATCACAGTTCTTGGCTTTCCTGAGCCTTACTTGGGAGTTTCTTATCCCGACCTTCCTGCACACACATTCCAGCATCCAGCTGTCTTGCATATTAGCCAGATGCAGAAGCTCCGAGAGGTCTTGCATTTTTGGTCTTGGTGCATGCCATTTGTGCCCGTGAGCCAACATCTCAACTACCCCTAATGACCCAACCCCCTGTAGCTCCCCCTTCAGTACCAAGATATGTCCCCATGCAGGGAGTCATTGGCCCAATCTCGCTAGTACATATGGGCCGCAAGATATTGGGTTTCATGGCACAGGCAAACCCTAATCCTCAAACATGGGACATAGAAATGTTTTGCGCCTCATTAATCACTTTACTGTGAAAACAGAGACACTCCATTTTACTGTATAAGAAGCAGTGCTGTAATTGGAAAAACTTTACTCTGGGAACCCATAAATTGAGGGTCAAGGTGGGCACCAAAAAGAGGGTGGAGTCACAAGGGGCGGAGTCATGAAAGGCAGTCTGACAGTCAACCTATAAATTTATTTAACAAAACAAAACTGTCACAAAGAAACTGGCACCAAGGAGAAACCTGACAGTAAATCTTTGCTGGCATATTTGGTTGCAAAGGGAGCATTTTAAAATACCTTATGGGGTTAAAATACCTGTGCAGAGAGCTTTGTATGCCCAGTAAAGATCAGGGAATAATAATAATGGTAAGATAACTGGTGGTGAAAGCACTTGCTGGAGAGATCTGTGTTTTGGTTAGTTACAGTTTTGACTCATAAAGGAGCATAGATAGTTTATGACTCTCCTACAAAAGCACACTGAGGAACATACAGATGACAGATTAATATGTTGGTACGTAAGTGGGTCACTGCTTTTGGCACACAGGTCCTTTTATTATTTGCAGTTCATAAATTGCAATCCTTCATTTAATATACCACAGTGATCTATGAACTAGCATCAAGGGCCTGCATGCAACCTACAAGATGTGTTTAGAAACGTTTTGTTTTTTCTCAAATTATTATTATAAAGCTGCTAAAACATTTGTATGGGGTAGTAATAAAGAAACACCCCAAGCACTGTGTCAAGAAAGCTTGTGTTGTCCTGCTAGCACTGCCCATTGACTTTGTATTGGCATGTCCAAGGGTCGCATGCACTTGAAGGTGTCACTATGTGTGCATCTGGGAGATATGCATTTATATTGACGCTACTTCTTAGCTCAATTAAACAATAACATATATAGTTTATTCTATTGCATTGATGAGTCTCTCAGTGGGTGTGATACCTCAAAGTGGGTGAGAGAGTAGAATTTCAGAACTTAGAAGGGGAAAGAGAGGAGGTCAAGGGCAGGTGGGATCATACATAGAATGATACATGAGACTATCGTGGAAGAGTTTTTTTTCAGGAGCCTCATCAAAGTTAGTTTGTCAGTGAGTGCGAATTCGTAAGGATCACTGTTGAGCACTCAGAGCTACAACTAAGGGTGTGCCTATACCTGCATGCTGTGATTATAGACCCATTCAAATACATTATTAGATCTGGTTGTGAATTAAAAAAGGGCTCACCTATATGGGAGACTTTTGAGAAATCTAATACCTGGTACCATTGACATGGTCCTGAATGTCTGTCTTCGTCGGTCCACACCTTGGAGAATTCCGGCAATCTCACATCTTAGTTTTAAGAGGAGGCGCAGAGGCATGGATTTCTGACCAAAAGATAATGAGCCATTGGTTTCCCAGTTGTGCCATGAGGGATGTCATAATATTCTATTAGAGTAATGTTTTTCAGATGGAAGATTTGGTGGCTTTGACAATCTGCAGAGCCTTTTAAGAGTAGCTATGAAGCAATCGAAGATGCCCTTCGCCTAAAACCATGACATCATACTTTTGTGATGATGTAAACCCAGCTATTCTGCAAATACTTTGAAGCAATTCCCTGTAAAGGTGGTACCACTCTCTAAATTTACAGCCAAAGGGATGACCAATTTCGGCTGAGGTATTGGAACAGCCACACCTACCAGCAAAAGCAAGTATTAATCAATCACAACAAAGAGACACTGAACGAATTCAAAGGCCCAAAATATATATGATGATTCTCATCAAATTTCCTGTTGAGGCATTCACAGCACCTTTGAAGGGCTGTACTTTCCCAGGCTCTGAAAGACATGGCATGTGCCATGAATATTCTCTACTAATTTGTTATGTGAAGGGAACACTCCTTTTGTCGCAAAATATTTTAAGTGCCCCAGTGACTCTGTGACCTTCACAGACTAGTTCCCAAATTGCTTTCTGAATGCATGAGGTAAAAGTTGATAAGTGAGCATCAGAAAAGCCCTTTTCTATGTCTTACAAGATCACATCGGTCACATTGAATAGCACATAGTTCCTTAGCACTACAGCACCAGTGTGCCTTGTTCATTGTCTCTACCTTTCAGATCCTATCAATTCCAATACAGCCAAAAGAGTGTGATCTTCTAGAGATGCAGCTATGATGTCTGCCTTGTCACAACTCATGGGATGATCCTGCCATATGACATATCTGATCGTTTCCACAGCAATGGAAGATTTGGTGACCCAGGTCACCAGCAAGAAATAGGAAATCAGCAGGATTCTGTTTTCTTCCTGGCTTCTGAATAATTTTCAAATATACTCTGACAGCCTTATGCTCTATCATTCGTAGGGACATCCTGTTTTTTGGGTTCTCAGAGACTGATACCAATACTCGGTGATCAGTGATAAGTGTGAATGAGGTGCCATACATTAAGAGGTGGAAATGTTTGCTGTCTCATACTACTGTCAAACTCTCACTCTCAGGTTGAAAGTAGGCCTTCTTGTGGTGTATCAAGCCTCAACTGGCATGTGTATCAGGTGTAGTTTCAACAGTTCAGGATACCTTAAATAATGCATTTTAAATGCTCTTCCAAGGCACCTGCTGCCTACGAAACACTAAAACTGAGGTTCTTGCATCTGAAAGGTCCCAAACAGCAGATGGGTGGATGCTATTTCCAGTTCAAGATGATAATAGCTTTTATTAAGGTCAAGTTTGGGGAGGAATTTCCAGGCCTTCATCTGATTAAGTATGTCCTTAATGCTTGGGGCAAGATGCTTCTGTCACTGTATGGCTTGATTCGGCTTGCGCATGATCATGCAGAAGTGGATGTTTTCTCCTTATTGTGTTTTAGGCACTGGGACAATGGGGAATACCCAAAGGGTAAAAAATGCCCTGTCCCAAGAGGTTGTTGATCTCTTATTACACCTGCTTATTGATATTGAAAAGGAGTCTTCAAAAATGTGAGGCACAGACACCAGTTTCATCAATGTGCAAACACATCTATCCATTCTTAATTTTTCAAAGACCACAGAATAGTTAAGGAAACAATTTATCGACATGAATGTCTTTCGATTACATGAGTCTTGCATTGAGTTGACTGAACACTTGGAGGGGACCAATCTTCACTACACAACTGAAACTCATCAGATATCCTGTTGGGATGGAAACGTGCCCTACATGGTAATAGATGGGCACCCCTGTCCTGAGTATTCAACTGTACCGACGTCTGGATCCCTAATGCTGATTTTTGTTGTCATAGGTAAAAACGGATCATGCGTATGCCAGAGGGGGGTCACTGAAGCACCAAGGATTGTGACTGTTTCTGCCCAACTGGTGAAGTGAGGACGCAGTGGAAGCACCATCACCCAGGTGAGGCACACAGGACAGGGTCGTCGTAGCCACCCCTCATCAGGAGCTGAATGAACACTTAACCTACAGGAGGGGCCACAGGAAGCCACCGTTTGCTACAGGACTGCAACTGCAAGTGAGAGATTCTGCACCCGCTGAGTGTGCATACGCCCAACTTACCTGGATTTAGCTGCAGCCGCTACGAGTGCCCATGTATGGGGCATACTCAGGAACTCTGAACGCTTCAAACCTGCTGGTGCAGGTAATACTAGTTTTGCGCCTGTCAGCCCTGGGGGAACTTGTGGCTAGTAGCGCTGCAGCACTAGAACACTGTTGACTTTAACTGAGAGTCAAAGTGGACTCTTGAGACTCAGACTTTTGATAAGGCATACCCTGGATGTTACCAATAGTGAATGGGGAATAACACTATTGCTATGGCAAGGTGGAAGTGAGACAGGGACTCGCCATTGGAAAACTAGAGCCCCAACTTCGAGGGGTATTGTGTAGATATTTGTGTATGTCGTATATTTCCTTTGTGTGGGTAGCATTAAAAAACAAAATGCTTCTCTTTTTTCATATACATGAGTATTTGGCTGGACAATGATTTATTGCTGCTGCTGCGCATGTTTTGTGTTGTGAGCCTGTGTTTGCTCCCCTGTATCCACACCTCCCCCTCGAGGGAGCCTTGGACTGCTCGGACCACGCTTACCATGAGAATCAAGTGCAGAAGGGGTACTTGGCCAAGTTACTCAGAATCCATAGTAGGGGGGGCCCGGTACATCAAGAGTGTAAGGCATCATAACACCTCCCCCTCGAGGGAGCCTTGGACTGCTCGGACCATGCTTACCATGAGAATCAAGTGCAGAAGGGGTACTTGACCCAGTTACTCAGAATCCATAGTAGGGAGGGGGCGGTACATCAAGAGTGTAAGGCATCATCCCCATTATTGGGCCCAGTAGCCCCTGCATATCCAATGGCTATCTGAAAGGGGTTCTGGCACATCCAATCCCACCAGTGGCCTCTAGTACATAGGCCTGCAGGTCCAGCAATCTTTATGCATGAGGATTGGGCAAAAGCAGCTTTTGCAATAGAGGGGTCCTTTTGGAACCAAGTGAGTATATATGCACATGCTGGGTCTGTAAAGAAGAGTTTCTGTGGTGATGGGCAAGTTCAATATCAGTTATTACATGAATGCCCACCAGAAGGAAACTTTCACCTTGTTGACAAGCTATGACTATCAAGTACTAGTACAGTGAGAGCATAGTCAACTTCCAGTAAGATGCTGCATTTTATGGAATAGAGTTTTGCCTTTCTTGGTTTTCTGTCCTCAAAAATGCAGACCATGTAGGCAAAATGCATCTGATGCTATACTTCAAATGGGCAGGTATTGTCCGGTACTGAGTACCTGCACTTTTCAAAAGAGAGAGTCCCTGCACATCTCAGCACTGATGCAATACATTTAATAGGAGAGTACCTGCATTTTTCAGAAGCAAAAAGGTACTTTAAATAGGGAGTACCTGCACTTCTATATTTACTGTTTAAAGTCTGATCTGATGGTAATGTCCGTTGTCATTTGCCACAGCTAGGATTTATCAGCCAATCAATCATTGATTTTGTACAGCTACTCGAAGAGTGTCACAGCGCTACTGATTATCAGTGCTGACACATCGTTCATTAAATGCTCTTTTAAAGAACGATGGATTAAACCCAGATCTCTTGACTGGGGGTGAATGTATGATTCATTCAGCATTCCGTCCATCATTTGTTGGCGTAGCACTTTTCACCCTAAGTTGGCAAGGTATGCCCAGACGTGGGTCCTGGGCTCACTGTGACACTGGATTCAAGCTAGCCTGGCTGATGAAGGGTAATGCCCAGAAACCGGTCCCAGGATGCTTGTTTCCGGTCCAGGGAGGACCTGGCTTGGCAGTTCAGTCTGGACTGTTCCCATGAGGCACAGCATCAAGACTGATTTGCATATGGCTGGGTCTAAACTGGGGTGGCATGGTGGGCAAAAGAACCATGGATGTAACCCAGATCCCTTGACTAGGGGTGAATGTATGATTCATTCAGCATTCCGTCCATCATTTGTTTACGTAGTACTTTTAAATAGCCAGGTCTCAAGAAGGCGTTTGAAGGTCTGTTCTTCCTTCATCTCCCGAAGTTGCAAAGGGAGTGAATACCAGGCGGTGGCAGCGAGGATCGAAAAGGAGAACCCACCCCATTGTTTCCTCTTAGCTCTCGGGACCACCGCCAGCAGAGCGTCGGTGGAGCGTAGGGATCGAGGCGGATAATAGGGTCTGACCCTGCTCTCAGAGGAGGTGGCCCTTTTGTTTTGCTTCTAGCGCAGGGGCTGCTGTGGCGAGTTGTGCGAGGAATGATACTCTTTTGAGTCAGGGCACCTGCATGAGCTTTGAGTGAGCAGGTTTGCCACACCCGTGGTATTTACCGTTCGTGGCAGACAGAGCGCACACTGAAACGAGGTAGATTGTAGCCTCCCCAGTGACACACATTCGTGGGCAGGCGGCCGGTGGAACACACTCATCCTTGACACGACAGACTGCTCCACCTGCCTCCCTCTGGTGCCTATGGCGAGAGATGCCGTGTCCCTGGCTCAAGCCGTGAGCAAAGTGTTTTTCGGCTTGCCCACGTTGCGGGGCTAATGCACTGGGCACTTGAGATTGTCGTAGCAGTCAGAGAAAGGCGAGTCGGAGCTTAGGGCCGATGGTACAGTACTCCTGGAGGTGTTACACTCTGGTCACCCTTCCACGCGGTCCTAAAAACTCCATGTCTCACCCCCGAAACATTGTATTTGCTAGCAGTGTGCTCCCCTTTACGTTCTGGATAAAGAATGTGTGTTTCAACCATCTGCTGCTAGAGTGTGCTTAATTGGAGCCGGTGGCTTCCGGTGCTCAGCACCGGTACTTAATTTTCAGCTCAACACTTACGACAGTCTGTCACATGGTGGAACCTTTTGTCTAATTGAAGAGATCTGCACAACAATAGTTGTTTATTAATTCAGTATATTTTAAAATAACTACTAGTTGCCACCCAAGCTGTTCTTATACCTTTGGAGTCCTGGAAAGTCTAAAATGTCCCACTTGTAGGTGTAGGATGATTAGTAGTTGTGCTGGTACTCTCATTGGCAGCACTAGTAAGGGCAATGGCTTGGACTCCTGAGGGGCCCTAGCACGCACTTATTTATTTACAGATTAGGCCCTGTGCCAGGCTGGCCGGTGGCTCGCGGGCTCCGGGCTGTGGATCTGAACTCTTGACTTCCTGCTTGGCGTCCGAAGGATACGTGCGCTGGCTGGAAGGTGTTGGGATGTGCGTACAAGGGCACTGTGCGTGTCTAACAACGATGCGGACGGTAGCATTTTCATAGAGGAGGAAAAAAGAAATAGACACATCTGCAATCGGACACATGCCCTGTATTTTTGCATGCACTACTGAACCCGCCATACACTTGCACACGAGGAAAGCCATTCACACGAACGTAAATAAGAGTTCTCAAGTGTTCTTGGCGTACCGCTTGACAATGCAATTGTTACATTTGCTCAGGAGTGCTGTTTGAACACTATAAGAATTGCCAAATGCTGAAATGTGCTTCCATGTAAAACGATGAACCTATAGGTGCAGATTTCAGATTTAAAAACAACAAACATATCCTGTATTCACAATACATGAATTTACTCATCCACATCCACTAACTCACGGATAATATCACAGCTTCAGGGTGTAATATTATGTGGCAGTAAATCTGCTACCAAGGAAAGAGAGTGAGCATTCCTGGGAGGAGATGCCCTATAAAGCTTGTGCACACCCACCAACATGATGAGTGGGTGCATGTGTAGGCACTTTTCTCGCTCTATTCTAACCCTGCAAACAGTCCCATATTTATTCCTGTCAAGTCAGGAGTCAAAACGTCTATGGTGGGAATGGGCACGAACACCCGCAAATTACTGTGGCTGTAGAGGATGGGACCTCTCCAGAGAGAAAACATTTTCTTTGCGGAGAAAAAAAAATAGCACGTGCGAATTCATTTTGAAAAGCGTTTACACATCCATAATTTACATGATATAAAAATAAACATAATTCCCTACAGTCGTATTTCTGGAAAGAATCCTTTCAGAATTCCCCAAATGTTTAAATCCATACAAAAAAAAATAGGAGTACAGGCCTTTTTGTCAAATTGTGCCTTTCCATAGTTATTTTTTCCCTCGATAACCTGCACATGAACTCTGGAATTAGCCAGCGAAAGGAAGGTCCTTCTAGGGAGCGTGGTACCAATGACCGGGCCATGGGATTCCGCTGTTTAATTTTAGCACGCTCAGAGACAAGCCTCTCAAAGGATTATTCCTGCATGTCTGCTTTAAATCCCCGTATTTTACATGCACGTACTTAATACAGTCATTCCTCCCTAAGATGTTTAATGGGTAGTACCCATAACGGCGATTGTTTTGACTCAAGACTTTAATGAACTATGTCTTTTTCTTTGTATTATCTACTAAGAGTGGGGGTCTGGCAGTGATAGTGTTCGAAAGTACTGATTTTTAGGTCTCGCCTGAGGTAGCGCATTCACTGTCGCTGGGAGAACTATTGTTCTTTTAAAATATCCATTGCTTATCATTGGTTGGCTTCCTGGTCACTCTCATTTCTTTTGTTTTCATTTGTCATTAAAGGCAGATGGTTTTCTTTTGCGGTCACTCTGGGCAGCTCAGACAGCTTTGGGAGAATTTTGGTTTCCCTTCTTTCAATTTGACACACACACAGATACAGCTGCTTCTAACCCACACATACACATGATAAAGTACTCGATGGCAAAGATAAATTATCTACCTGCATGGTACTTACCGGTATGGTAAAGACAGCAGGGTAAATGTCCTGCATGGTAAAGGCTCCGTAGCACAGCTGATTCCACTTAGGCAGGACATATCCCTGCCCCTTCCTTGAACAGTCTTCTGTTTTCACCATGGCACACCTAAATGTTTTGGGTCATAGTATCGTCATAGGCATCCCTCTGTCCCCCCACCAACCAATAACATTACCCAATAATAAACACACAACACAGGCTGTTTGATTGGGTACAATTGCTGCAGGTTTATTACATACACCGTTATGTAATAGGTGGGTTATCTTACGGGCGATCCAAGGGCAGGCAACCAACTGGGCCGCCTGCCCGCCTGATGAGCCGGGCAGCACTGGGGCGAACCCCGCCTCTGCTGCCCTCCAAGTGATTCGCTTACAGAATCACGTGACCGTTGGTAACTTCTACTCACGCCCTTTCGCGGGCGGAGCGTCGCATAGCAAACCCCCCGGTTGTTCAGGCCCACAACCGCCCGAAGGACTAGCGGGGCGCCGACACGGCTTCCAGGACCCTCCCATGAGGCTCCTCGGATTTGGCTCTGGCACCCCCTATGGTGCAGCGCAGAGGTACCCTTGGTACCGGCCTGCTTCCAGATCGCCCTGTAACTCGCCCTGCTATTCGAGTAGTAGCAGCACCCCTCCGCCCCCAGCGCCTTGAGACCCTCACGGGTGAGTAGCGCGCTCTATATATGGATTGATTGATTGATTGATTGTAACTCCGCCTGCAACGGAAAAAGAAAACATTACAATATTCTCACCCCCCACCTGTCAAGAGTACGCCGGGTAAGTGGTAGGAGGGATGCGGCGTGCAAGGCGAACAAGAGGTCGGTGAGGGCTATATAGCCTCCCCCCAGAACAAAGAAGCCCCGGAAGTGACGCCCCTCGTGTCACCACCGGGCAGGAAGAGGAGGGGACACCGGCCGGAGTCCCTGCCCCCTGAGAAGGGGGGGACAGGGAGGGGAGACCGGTGCCCAGACGATACTAGGGCGCTGACCGCCTAGTGGCCCCCTGTGGGGGCCGCGGTCAGCGGCATAGTATCGTCATAGGCATCCCTCTGTCCCCCCTCCAACCAATAACATTACCCAATAATAAACACTTAACACAGGCTGTTTGATTGGGTACAATTGCTGCAGGTTTATTACATACACCGTTATGTAATAGGTGGGTTATCTTACGGGCGATCCAAGGGCAGGAAACCAACTGGGCCGCCTGCCCACCTGATGAGCCGGGCAGCACTGGGGCAAACCCTGCCTCTGCTGCCCTCCAAGTGATTCGCTTACAGGATCACGTCACCGTTGTAACTTCTACTCACGCCCCTTCGCGGGCAGAGCGTCGCATAGCAAACCCCCCGGTTGTTCAGGCCCACAACCGCCCGAAGGATTAGCGGGGACCGGCACGGCTTCCAGGACCCTCCCATGAGGCTCCTCGGATTTGGCTCTGGCACCCCCTATGGTGCCGCGCAGAGGTACCCTTGGTACCGGCCTGCTTCCAGATCACCCTGTAACTCCGCCACAGCTCTGGAGGTGGCCCCCGTCACTGCCAGGGCCCCCCACCACAGCTATAGTCTTCCCTGCAGCCTCTCCTGTCTAGAGCCTCCTGCAAATCTAGATGAAAGAGAACCATCCCTACTGGTTATAGATGGCCCCATCTATAACCCAAGGCCCTAGACGCTAGCCTGGGTCAGATAGTGTCTGATGAAACAAAAGGCCCGTTAGGCCTGAGAGTTGTGCCACAAACTATTCACCCCCATGCGGAAAAGTTCCCTGCATCACGTCTCAGCCCCGAGTCAACTCTGGGCGGGGTGGATGCCGGCACCCAGGCTCACAATGCCCCATCTATTTGCTGATCTCACCTAGCTGCCGTCCTACTAGCACCGAGTGTGCCTGAATGCCTGCGTGCCCGCCTATGGGACAGCAGCCCACTTGCTAGGTGACCACTCCCCCACCCGCCTGCCTACTTTGGCTATTATGGCAAGTAGGATTCTACTTAACCTTTTAACAGTCCCTGTGCTTGCCAGCATAGGCGCACAGGAATGCCCGTAACTGGGCGTACTCAATCAATCAATCAATCATAACACTTGTATAGCGTGCTACTCACCCGGAAGGGTCTCAAGGCGCTTGGGGGAAGGGGGCTGCTACTGCTCGAACAGCCAGGTCTTGAGTTGTCTCCTGAAGGCGAGGTGGTCCTGGGTCAGCCGAAGGTGGGTGGGGAGGGAGTTCCATGTCTTGGCCGCCAGGTGGCAGAAGGATCTGCCTCCGGCGGTGGCTCTTCGGATGCGTGGTGCGGCGAGGGCGAGGCTAGCGGACCGTAGCTGGCGGGTGGGCGTGTGGAAGGTCAGGCGGTCGTTGAGGTACTTGGGGCCCAGGTTGTGGAGAGACTTGTGTGCGTGGGTGAGGAGCCTGAACGTGATCCTCTTGTTGACGGGGAGCCAGTGCAGGTTCCTCAGGTGTCCGGACATGTGGCTGCGTCGAGGGATGTCCAGGATGAGTCGGGCGGAGGCGTTCTGGATGCGTTGTAGTCTTTTCTGTAGCTTGGCTGTGGTTCCGGCGTAGAGGGTGTTTCCGTAGTCCAGCCGGCTGGTGACGAGGGCCTGGGTGACCGTCTTCCTGGTTTCGATCGGGATCCATTGGAAGATCTTGCGGAGCATGCGGAGGGTGTGAAAGCATGTGGAGGAGCGGCGTTGACTTGTCTGGTCATCGAGAGGGAGGAGTCCAGGATGAAGCCCAGGTTGCGAGCGTGGTCTGTCGGCTTGGGGGCGGTGCCCAGGGCTGGGGGCCACCAGGAGTCGTCCCAGGCGGAGGGTGATGGTCCAAGGATGAGGACTTCCGTCTTGTCTGAGTTCAGTTTCAAGCGGCTGTTCTTCATCCACTCGGCGACGTCTTTATCCCTTCATGGAGGCTGGTTCTGGCGGTGTCGGGATCTCTGGTGAGGGAGAGGATCAGCTGGGTGTCGTCGGCGTAGGAGATGATGTTGAGGTTGTGTTGGCGTGCGATGGCTGCGAGAGGTCTCATGTAGACGTTGAAGAGGGTGGGGCTGAGTGATGATCCTTGCGGGACGCCGCAGATGACTTCGGTGGCCTCGGAGCGAAACGGGGGGAGGTGGACTCTCTGTGTTCTTCCAGCGAGGAACGAGATGATCCACTTCAATGTCTTCTCTTGGATGCCGGTGTTGCTGAGGCGTTGGACTAGGGTGCGGTGGCAGACAGTGTCGAACGCGGCGGAGAGGTCCAGGAGGATGAGTGCCGCTGTTTCCCCGTTGTCGAGAAGGGCTCGGATGTCGTCGGTGGCAGCGATGAGGGCGGTCTCGGTGCTGTGGTTGGCTATGAAACCGGACTGCGAGGGGTCGAGGGATCCATTCGTCTCGAGGAAGGCGGCAAGCTGTCTGTTGGCGATCTTCTCGATGACTTTGGCAGGAAAAGGGAGGAGCGAGATGGGGCGGCAGTTTTTGAGGTCGGTGGGGTCCGCTGTTGGTTTTTTCAGTAGGGCGCTGAGCTCGGCATGCTTCCAGCTCTCCGGGAAGGTGGCGGTGTCGAAGGAGGTGTTGATGACGTCTCGGAGTTGGGGTGCGATGGTGGAGTCGGCCTTGTTGAAGACGTGGTGGGGGCAGGGGTCAGTCGGAGATCCGGAGTGGATGGTGTTCATCGTGCGGGCTGTGTCTTCGGTGGTCACTGCGGTCCAGGTGCGGAGGGTGGCGGTGGGGTGCGTTGGTTCGACGGTTGGGTGTGAGGATGGAGCGCAGAAGCTGTTGTGGATGTCGGCAATCTTGCGGTGGAAGAACGAGGCGAGGGAGTCGCAGAGATCTTGTGAAGGGGTGATGTCGTTGTTGCCGGTGCTGGGGTTGGAGAACTCATTGACGATGCTGAAGAGTTCCTTGCTGTCATGGGCGTTGTTGTCCAGTCGATCCTTCAGTGATTTCTTCTTGGTGGTGCGGATGAGCTGGTGGTGCTTGCGGGTCGCGTGTTTGAGGGCGGTCATGTTGTCAGTGGTCCGGTCGAGGAGCCAGGCTTTCTCGAGGGTGCGGCAGGTCTTCTTGGAGTCCTTGAGATCGTCGGTGAACCAGGGGGCCTTCTTGCTTCTGGGTTTGCTGGGAGGGTTCTTCAGTGGTGCGAGGTCATCGGCGCAGGCGGTCAGCCACTGCGTGAAGTTGCGGGCTGCTTCGTTGGGGTCCGGTGTGCTGGCAAGTGGGTTCTGGCTGAGGGAGGTGGTGAGCTGGTCGGCGGTGATCTTGCTCCAGCTTGTGTGAGGAACCTGTTGCGGGTGGTGGTGGGTAGTGGTTTTTCTGAAGCTGAAGTGGACGCAGCTGTGGTCGGTCCAGTGAAGTCCGGCGGAGTGGCTGAAGGCGATGTGCTTGCTGGATGAGAAGAAGGGGTCAAGCGTGTGGCCGGCGTAGTGGGTGGGGGTGTTGACCAGTTGCTTGAGTCCGAGGTTGGCGAGGTTGTCCAGCAGGGTGACGGTGTTGCAGTCCTTGTTGTTCTCCAGGTGGAAGTTGAGGTCCCCTAGGAGGATGTAGTCGGCGGAGGGGAGGGCGTGTGGGCTGATGAAGTCCGTGATGTCTTCGCTGAATTGTGTGCGTGGTCCCGGGGGTCTGTAGATGAGGGTGCCTCTGAGGGTCGTCTTTGGGTCGGTGTGAATCTGGAAGTGGAGGTATTCGTCGGCGGCGTAGGTGTCGTCGGCGTCGGTCGTGATGCGGATGGTGTTCTTGTGGACGATGGCGATGCTTCCCCCAGTCTGGTTGACGCGGTCCCTCCTGATGATCTTGTATCCATCCGGGATGGCGATGGCGATGTCGGGGGCTGAGGAGGCGTTCATCCATGTTTCAGTGAGGAACGCGACGTCTGGTGATGTTGTGTCGAGCAGGTTCCAGAGTTCGACGGCGTGTCTGTGGACGGAGCGGGTGTTGAGCAGGATGCATTTGAGGTCGCTGCTGGGGTTTGGCTTGGCGGGCGCGGTGCATGTTCGGAGGCAGGTGAACTTGCAGGTTGTGCAGGTGAAGGGTCCGTGGAAGCGTTTCGGGGTGGCCCGGCAGCAGGCGGGGTTCCGGCCGGTATTGAGTGCGTTGAGGGCGGCGGCGTCGTAGGTCTGTCGGGTCATCTTGCGTCGGTGGGGGCCAGGGGTCCTGGCGCTGGGCGTGGTCCAGGCGCGGATGGGCGCAGACGGGCTTGCCTTTGGCGCGCCTTCGGCCCACAATCGGCACGCCCGCTGCACGTGACCGCTGCGCGTCCGCGCGGTCGCCATTTATGGCAAAGTGGGAGAGAGGGAGGAGCAGCTGGGAGGCGGGAGCGGGGAGGGCACAGAAGGAAAAGGGGGCGTGGCCGCTAGCACGGCGGCGGGAAGCGGGAAGCGGGAAGCGGGGAGCGGGGCGGGCAGGCACAGGGGGCAATAACAATACAAACACAGCACTGGGAGACAAAAATGCCAATGCAAATAACTCAGATGGAGAAAAAAGATTAAACAGCACTAATGGGGAACCAAGGAAGAGTAAACAGCACAAATGGGAGACAAACAGATATTAAACGGCACAAATGGGGATAAGTAATAGACAGCACACGCAGTTACGGCGGAGGGTCGGGATCAGCGAGGCAGAGGGTCGGGATCAGCGAGGCAGGCTCTGCGGGCAGCAGCGAGGCGAGGAGCACACACAACAGCTGGTGGCCGTGCGGCACGGGGGTGTCCTGAGACAGGTCACACTCACCTGCGCCGCGCGGTCGCCATTTATGGCCAAGTGGGAGGGAGGGAGGAGCAGCTGGGAGGCGGGAGCGGGGAGGGCACAGAAGGAAAAGGGGGCGTGGCCGCTAGCACGGCGGCGGGAAGCGGGGAGCGGGGCGGGCAGGCACAGGGGGCAATAACAATACAAACACAGCACTGGGAGACAAAAATGCCAATGCAAATAACTCAGATGGAGAAAAAAGATTAAACAGCACTAATGGGGAACCAAGGAAGAGTAAACAGCACAAATGGGAGACAAACAGATATTAAACGGCACAAATGGGGATAAGTAATAGACAGCACACGCAGTTACGGTGGAGGGTCGGGATCAGCGAGGCAGAGGGTCGGGATCAGCGAGGCAGGCTCTGCGGGCAGCAGCGAGGCAAGGAGCACACACAACGGCTGGTGGCCGTGCGGCGCGGGGGTGTCCTGAGACAGGTCACACTCACCTGCACCGCGCGGTTGCCATTTATGGCCAAGTGGGAGGGAGGGAGGAGCAGCTGGGAGGCGGGAGCGGGGAGGGCACAGAAGGAAAAGGGGGCGTGGCCGCTAGCACGGCGGCGGGAAGCGGGGAGCGGGGCGGGCAGGCACAGGGGGCAATAACAATACAAACACAGCACTGGGAGACAAAAATGCCAATGCAAATAACTCAGATGGAGAAAAAAGATTAAACAGCACTAATGGGGAACCAAGGAAGAGTAAACAGCACAAATGGGAGACAAACAGATATTAACCGGCACAAATGGGGATAAGTAATAGACAGCACACGCAGTTACGGCGGATGGTCGGGATCAGCGAGGCAGAGGGTCGGGATCAGCGAGGCAGGCTCTGCGGGCAGCAGCGAGGCAAGGAGCACACACAACGGCTGGTGGCCGTGCGGCGCGGGGGTGTCCTGAGACAGGTCACACTCACCTGCACCGCGCGGTTGCCATTTATGGCCAAGTGGGAGGGAGGGAGGAGCAGCTGGGAGGCGGGAGCGGGGAGGGCACAGAAGGAAAAGGGGGCGTGGCCGCTAGCACGGCGGCGGGAAGCGGGGAGCGGGGCGGGCAGGCACAGGGGGCAATAACAATACAAACACAGCACTGGGAGACAAAAATGCCAATGCAAATAACTCAGATGGAGAAAAAAGATTAAACAGCACTAATGGGGAACCAAGGAAGAGTAAACAGCACAAATGGGAGACAAACAGATATTAACCGGCACAAATGGGGATAAGTAATAGACAGCACACGCAGTTACGGCGGATGGTCGGGATCAGCGAGGCAGAGGGTCGGGATCAGCGAGGCAGGCTCTGCGGGCAGCAGCGAGGCGAGGAGCACACAGAACAGCTGGTGGCCGTGCAGCGCATGGGTGTCCTGAGACAGGTCACACTCACCTGCGCCGTGCGGTCGCCATTTATGGCCAAGTGGGAGGGAGGGAGGAGCAGCTGGGAGGCGGGAGCAGGGAGGGCACAGAAGGAAAAGGGGGCATGGCCGCTAGCACGGCGGCGGGAAGCGGGGAGCGGGGCGGGCAGGCACAGGGGGCAATAACAATACAAACACAGCACTGGGAGACAAAAATGCCAATGCAAATAACTCAGATGGAGAAAAAAGATTAAACAGCACTAATGGGGAACCAAGGAAGAGTAAACAGCACAAATGGGAGACAAACAGATATTAAACGGCACAAATGGGGATAAGTAATAGACAGCACACGCAGTTACGGCGGAGGGTCGGGATCAGCGAGGCAGAGGGTCGGGATCAGCGAGGCAGGCTCTGCGGGCAGCAGCAAGGCGAGGAGCACACACAACAGCTGGTGGCCGTGCGGCGCGGGGGTGTCCTGAGACAATGAGCAAGGCAGCACTTGCCCTGCAACCCTTATCCCTGCTGGGAATTGCGCCCGCTCAGCTCCCTCTGGTGGAGACACCTAGGAATCCCACATGGAGAATCTGTCTGTAATATGGTGCCTAACATGTGATGCGGGAGATGCCATGCACCGCCCAGGTCGTGGGAACCTTAGGGACAACAGCATTTACCCTAAGCGTGCCTCTAAATGTGGCTGGCTCCACCCAGCTGTAGTGCGCCTACTGGGCTGTGTAAATGCAGCCCAGGATGACCTTAAACAATCAGCTTGGTGTGCTACAACACCGTATTGGTCATGAGAACCTTGAGAAGCACACAATTTCCGCCTGGGTTCACCACAGCGCCGATAGCCCAAACTCCTTGGGTTGCTAAACCCTTTTGAACACCTTACAGTGTCAAATCTGGTTTGAAATAATATATGGCTTGTGCACATTATTGGATACAACTCACCCTGCCTACCCAAGTTACCCAACACACGCGTTACCCCTGGCTGACTAGTGTTCTGGTGCCAGATTTGGAAAGAGCCCTGCCTTCCCTTGCTGCCCCTTGGGGTTTAGAAATTCATGGCACTGACCTACAAGAGCTTCATACTGGGCTGTGTAAATGGGGCCCTGGATGACCTTAACGATCAGCTTGGTGTGGATGGGTGCTAACATACCTGGCTGAAATGCAATCCCTTCTTTGCAATCCCTCTAGGCAAGATGTGCCAATGCAGGTAGAAGAAGTTATCCATCCTGCCTTACTTCCTGTCCTAGTTATCTGAAGTGTCATGATTCCAGACCCCCAAATTCACTGATCCGCTGCAGTCCACCTTCAGCAGCTCTGCTAGGAGATACCACAAACCGCATTGGCCACGAGAACCCAAAGAAGCACCCCAATCACACCTGAGCATACCTCTACCTGAGCCTGGCTCCAAAAGCTGTAATGCCCAATGCCCGTCCCCTCTGTGACCTCCCGCCATGGAATATGTGACCTTAAGCAAGGGAACCCTTGTGTACTTGTCATTTATCCCTCCTTTTTACAAGAATGTTTTGTTATCTGGTTTAATCTAAGGTGTATGCCCCCCCGACATCCCAGGCTGCGTCATGCTGGCTATGTGTGCAGCTGTTGACGGTGAGGAGGGAATAACCCAGTAGCAGCTTGCAATAAAACACCTCCTGCCATGGACATATCTCTAAAGGGAATGGCCCTACACTGCCATTAAACCAGGAATACACATTCGAAAACCACCTACGTGCACCCTGAAAGGGAATGCCAAATGTACCTATAATGGTCCCCAATGTTTTGCCCCAGCTACTTTTTGACACAATATGCAAGTAGAAGGGAGCGGATGTCCAACCCACCTTACTGTCAGTCTTACGTTTCGGTGTGTATTGTGCTTGTTGGGCAATACCTAATTTTGCTATTATGTCGAAATCCGGTTATTTGCTACCCCCACGCTGTTACTTATGTATCGCTAACCGCCCTTAATTATATGGAGAGAATGCTTAAAGCTTCCTGAGGACTTTAGTCTACCGTTCCAACTCCGTTTGCCCCCAACTTTGGGACAACTCAGTGATAACCATGCCCTTCCCGTTAAGTCTACCCCAGTGGTGACTATCAACCTATTCATGGCACAGGTCGAAAAAGATGTTCCCTTTCAATCTCTGGTTCTATCTCTAGCAGGATAACCCAGAGGCCAGACCAGTCTGCAGGACCCATGAGGGAACAATATGTCCAAATACCTGCCCTTTCGTGCATAACGGGGATGCCAAATGGTCTGTAATACCTTGTTACCATTTGTACACTAAAGCATAGTTTATCAAACTTCTTGCACCTCAGCACCCTTGTTTGCTGACACTGGCCGCAACCCGCCTGCTGCCCTGGCTAGAGAGCGTGTTAATATGGCTTAACTAAAGCGACCTGTAACTTGCCCCCTGTTCACAGGGGCCACATTTTTTTTCCCCGCCTCGACCAGCCATGGCGCGGGGAGTTGCTGAATCTGTGTTGCCCAGACTGGTGTAATAAAACACTGAACCCTCTGGCTCCCCACATAGCATGCTCGACCCTCTGTTCTCAGTAGACCTAAACTTCCGCACTTACTCCACCTCCTGTGTGATAAGTTACCCTAGTTGGCACCGTGTAAGTTGGCGTTCTTGCTAAACAGTGCATAGCATGTAATGAGTCATGCGCATCGTGTTCCCCAACAAAGTGAAAATTGATACAATTGACTCCCTGCACTCTACCAACCTGTAAAACAGTACCTACATATCAACCGGTGCCGCACGCAGTGCTCAATAACAATGTTCCAACTTAAACGATTGACAATGTGCTTATTCGCAAGTGTATAAGCAAGTCAAGTTCTTCCGGGGAGGACATGTGAAATGCATGCTGAGAGCATTGCATGACCCTTCAGCTCATCGAGATACCTTGCAGGCAATGGCAGGATGTGAGCTCTTGCCTGGTGGGGGCGTGCACCACCCGAGGTGCCAAAATTACCATTGAGCTTGCGTGAAACAGTGCGCAAACGCGGTCCCAGAATCCTCAGCCTACGAGACCTGCAAGAACATCCTTATCCCCTTGTACGAAAATACACCAACTAGATTGGTTTGAATACCATTTGGGATGTATTTATATCATTAATAATCGCTTGACTTTGAGTCATCCTGAATGTAGAACAACTTGTGATACTCCTATGTCGGCAATTTAAAGCTCGGGACAGTGGAGCGATGCCCTCGAGTGGGCTGAAGCGCAAAATGGCTATCCCGAGGTGGGCTCCGTGCTTACATGGAAGAATGTAAACAGATTCAATATAAACCTAGAACCTCCAGCGCTGCAAAGCATCGGGGCAGCCGTGGAAAGTATAAATTAGGCAAGGTGCTGGTAGCCGACCGCAGAGGAAGACAGAACCCGGGCGTAAGATCCCAGTTTCCTGGAGCCGAACAATTATCCTATGCCATATCAGGGATAGGCCCCGTAATACCCCAGGTAACGCTTCAATTCTGGAATGACGGACTGGGCAAGAACTGTACTAAGTCTTCGCCTGCCTGCGTCAACCAACCAGCCAGTTGGCCCTGACTAATCTGGTGTCATGGTGCCCGAATGCAAAGCGTGTCCCCTGTTCTGACAACTCCTGAGCTGTTCTGCGCTCACTCTTCCGAGGCATACAAGTTGCACAACTTAACTGCACACACCCACCTATGCCCCTCTTAAAATTAACATTTGCCCAACTAGTGCCAATGGTCAAGGCTGGGGGCCCATAAGACCTGACCGTGACTAGGAGATGGGAGCTACCTCACTGTGAGGGGCCCGCTTCCGGAGAGGTTGGACACATGGCCTGCCGCCAGGAGGGTTTCTGCGCTTAAACAGCTGGCCATTGGTCCATAAGGAATTACCCCTGAGTTCTTCCGTTATGCTGGCCCTAATTCCGACCTAGCCTAAATCTTAAACCAATTGGTCAGAGACCCCCACGCATCTTGAAGGATGCAGCGTTTTACCGTTGCCTGATATTTGCCGCAGTGTTAATGCCTCCCAACATATGTTACCAAAGGAGCACTGAACCAACAAAAGCCCTTTGTCAATACTTGTAGTTGCATATGATACTGAGCAGCACTTATGGCTGTGGTGCATTGTATATAAAAAGTGCATCCGTTTGGAAAGGTGAGACTGGCGCATATGCTTTATAAACCTTTGGGACTTGACCCTACTAAACACATACAGCAGGGCGCCTATCATAATTACCGCCTGCCCCACGTGGGTAAGGGGAGGCCCCCATGATGGTGCCACAATTGTCTCCACACGGGGCAGAGCAGCAGCTTCTACACCCTCTCGTCAACCTCTCCTTGGTGGTAGGTTCCCCGGGTGGAGCACCGAAGTCTATGGGCTTCTTTTACAGTAATGCTGATTAAAGCTCCGGACCAACCTGAAAGAGGTGGAGGGAAGGGGATCTATGCTCCCCGAACAGTCAGCGCGATACAATATAGCGCCTGGATCCAAAGGAGTATTCAACTTTTGGCACGCAGACCCTCCTTTAGCGAGCTACGCATGAGAGATGCAATCCTGGGCCTCCAAAATTAGCTCGTAACGTCCACTGCAGGCGAAGGGCATGCCGCGCAAAGGCCTTGCTGGTGTGCAGCCACTGGTCGGTCGGGTTCGAGCTAGGCTGGCTAGCACCACCCCTTAGTGGGAGCCGCAAAGTGCACAAGCTGCGGCCATAACCGCACCAACCCGCTGCCCAAAGTGAACAACTATCCATACCGCCATCCAGCAGAAGGAGAGCAATGCGGACCTTTGGACACGCAGAGGGCAACGAGCCTCCCGGTCTGCAGCCCCTTCTGCCCCGACCAGGGAGGGGGACATGACATGCAAAGCGTGGTCGACATCGCCCTCCAAAGCCCCCGCAGTGATGAGCAAGTGACCACACTGTGGGGCGTAGTGCTGAAGACTACCTACCCGCATGCTGGGACCGCCAAGAGCGTCAAGAGAGAGGAGCCTCTCTTTCTGCGCTCAACCATATCCTACCTATGTTCTAGCAAACAACTCAATTGGCGGCCATGAGTCGTGCTTGGGCTGCCAATCGTGCAGTGTCCTTTTCCTGGACTAGGCACCTTAGCTGTCCCGGCTAAAAGCACCTTGCGTGCCAGCGCTTTGAGTTTCAAAGAAAGCCTCGAGACCGCAGATGCACACCAGTTGTCCAGTTGTCTCCCCCACCGAGCAAATCATACTAGCCCCGGATGCGTGTCAAGCTTCTGTTCCGGCGACCGCTGCTAAAGCAGTGTGATCTCAGCTGGGGATCCGGTAAGAACCGGGAGCCTGAATGTTCACAAAGGTGATAAGTGACACACACAAATCCACCTGCCATCCGTGCCGGGAGAAGCAGGCCAACTTATACGTTCGTTCAATAGTGCATTCCAGAGGAACATTCGCTGAGAACAAGGGGGGTGGGCGTATCGTGGACAGCCTCTTATATTTGTATGTACTACCGGGCATGGCTGTATCCCTGCCGCGGCGCTCGGCTCCAGTCGCCGTGACCGGCGAGGAGGAGCGCCGGAGTAAGGAGCAGCTCCGAGGTGTTAGCGATAAGCCCAGACTCCCACTAGGAAAAAAGTTCGCTTCTCCTCCCCTGGAAAACTTAACAGCGGAGCGTGGTGTCCAACCCGTTGCGCTGTTGCAGATTTCTCCGCATGGGCAGGTGTGTGGGATTAATGCGGAATGCTCCCGACCGAGGGAGAGCGGCCGACAGACCTCCCAGCCTCCCACCCGAAGCAGTCCCCGTGTGCGGTGAGCCCTGGAACACCTGCAATGAAGGAGGTAGGGGGCAAGCTTGGCTGGAGGTGCGCTTAGCGCCGCGAGTGCACATGCACTAAGCGCAAACCAACCCCAGGAATGTAAATGGGGGGGTGTTGGCCGTGACCTCACACATCACCCAGTCGCATGCTGCCAGCCCCTGAATGTGCTTCCCGCAGCAGCGACCGGGACAGCAACGCCACGGTACCGAACAGAGAAAACCGCGGGCGACCCCGCTGTGGGAAAAAAGGGGGGAGCACCAAAAGGACGTGCCCTAGGTCCCCCTCCAAATCATGCACGGAGTGGGGACAGCGGGGGGAAGGTGCGACCCTGCACTATCTGCCCCATCTGGCACTCTGTTCGGGCCGTAACTGTTTGCTGGAAGGGATGGGCTGCCACTCCCAACCTTGCCCTTGGCTGCCGCGCGACCGCGCGCCTCGTCCCCCCCATTGGGCCTCGGATCGTCTGCCTTGCACCATACCGCCCGGGCGTTCCCCGACAGTCACGTTCTCTGCCGGGCGGCATCCGCCCCATCGAGTACAGGTCAGGGAGGGGAGGGGCGGGGGTGTCCGAGCAACTACCACCGCACGGGGGGATTGCCGGGGGTGTCCGGGCAACTACCACTGCACCCCCCTCCGCCCTTGTTATCTTGTGCCACAAGCCACAGCAGGCGCGCGTGCAGCGTTTACCCTTCGCAGTCCGCAGACACTCAATTGCTGAAAGAGCATGTTCTCCATCACAGGGGGGGGGGGAGGTTGGAGGGCCGCGTGAAAGAGGTGGCGGCGCCACCCCAGACCAGTGTCACCGCCGGAGTGGCACACCCCAGGGCCAAAAGGAACCTCCGACCCCTCCAATATGGGCGTGCGCCCCCCCAGCTCATGGCTTCTTTCCCTGGGGGAGATCGTGATCCACCTTTCCTGGGGCTTTAGGCGCTACCCGAGCTGAACGCCACGGAGCTCGCGCCCCCCCCACACATGGCAATCGATGCCACAGGGCCCCGTTCAACCTGGTACTGCCCAGGGACAGGGCCGGGGTGGGGGAGGTCGGAGCAGGACTCACCGTAGCGACAACGAACAGGGCGGCAGGACCTGGGATGCGGCGTGCGAGGCGATCAAGAGGTCGCCAGCATCGTGGGGGAGGGCTTTATAGCCTCCCCCCCAGAACAAAGAAGCCCCGTAAGTGACGCCCCTCGCGTCACCACTGGGCAGGAAGAGGAGGGGACACCGGCCGGAGTCCCTGCCCCCGAGAAGGGGGGGGGTGGGGAGGGGAGACCGGTGCCCAGATGATACTAGGGCGTCGACCGCCGGTCAGCGACACTGTTGATTGTTTTATGCGCTTCAGAATGTCAAAGAGGCACCTTCACCTCTTTGTCAGTTTTCCCCAGCCTCTCATTTCTCCCCCACACTCTATACTTTAGGTCTCTTTTGAGTCAGCACATATACTGTTAATTGAGAGGCATTTTGTTTACTCACAGGTGGCTTAAAGCCCGCCCGTTGTTTACTATTGGTTGGCTGCATTGTCACTCTCATTTCCTTGCTTCTCTTTCATCAGAGAGTGCCAGTTTCCCTTTCTCTTAGCATGTTTATCCCTATCCTGGAAGATAGCCCATGTGCTGCTTCCCTTGCCCAGTGTCCCGCTACTGATCATTGCTTTCAGGGGTACTTTTATTTCGTTTTACTTGCACTCTCTTCATCCCTCCTCCCTCCCGCAGTGCTGCTTGCCCTGTCCCCCCCCCTCTTCCTGCTTTCTTGCTTGTCCGGTCTACCCTGCCCCTCCCCATTGTTGCTTGACCCGTCCACCCCTTCCTTCTCCATCTTCGTTTCTTGCATCTCCCATCTCACAGAAAAAAGCACCCAAAACTTGTACCAATGGGTTTCAAGATGCCACAAAGTTGCAGACGATGCTGCGCTCTCTGTTCTGCATGGCATTTTTGGCGCTTTCTTCATGTGTGGCCAAAATGGCAAACTTCTGCTGGGACGTAAGATAAATAAAAGGTATTTTTTGCAAAGGCAGAGAATAATCTCATACCATACCAGCTGCCAATGTTTGTATTCAATGATATATGTGATAATTACTAATGTTGTAAATATTACACGAGATTAAATATCACATTACCCTTGACACTATGAAAGAGACTACTACGGATTTAGTATCAATTATTGGTCTGAGCATATGCTGCTATTAGATTTTGATTTTAGGCGTAGTTACTTATTAGTATAAATATTGTGAGGTTATAAGCATTGCATTTGATGTGTGTGTGTGTGTATATATGTGTATCACAAAGACCGTGAGGTTGAAACGCGTCAGTCAATAAAGCTTTCTCTTGTTTGCAATCCTGAGTGCGGCTCTCACCTTTTTGTTGTGAAGCAAAAGGGATTTATATATATATATATATATATATATTTTGCTTCCAAAACTTACTTGAAGAGTAGACTCAGGGGAATATACTGCTTGGTAGGTGTAATTTATTTCAGTTACGCATTTCGACTGAACAGTCTTGATCACACGCTGAATTGAAGCAGACAACATGTATACATAGAAAGTTACTTTTTTTTTGAAATTACATTTTTTTACTTTTTTTTTGTGCGTATTTGCCACAAACCCCATTGAACGCACAAGCTACCCATACCATAGCTCCTCAAATGGAGGGAAATAGGCGTTGCATCAGGTTCTCACGTTGCCTACCGCCTATACAGTACCTTAGCAGGTCCGTTGCTTTCCCCAACCAAGGGGAGAGGTTTCTCTCTAACTAGGCCACGAGAGCCTGATGGACATCTTTCATTGGCAGAAGGATGGGAGTGCCCAACATTGTCCAAAGAGTTTCAAAAAGGCATAATCATAGGACCCGCTGTTCTTAGGTACATTATTAAGACTAGAAATAGCTCGATAGTTAAAACAAGGGTGTACCTTCCTATATTCATGTCCTAACCCAATTCAACAACAGACCCCAAAATGCTGTCTTTTTTCTGCTGCTGACTCTTAACAGGTCTATCTTAGAAGTCTCAAACATCGATGACAACCACTCAGAATGTATAGGAGGGGCAGGGTCAATCCAGTGTTTACATATTTGTCTCCTGACTAACAAGATAGCGTAGAAAACAAGAGAGATAGCTCGACCAGTAACTTGATTTGTAAGGCCAAAAATTATCAAGGCCAAGTATATTTGAATTGGGTCTTCAGCAAGATCACATTTTTTACAATATACTTGCGTCCCCCTTGATAACTTAGACAGTCTCTGAGGGGAAAGATAGGCCCTGTGTATGGTGAATATATGGTGTCTTTTCAGCCAGGCAGGTTTCACGATGTCAAAAAGTCTTAAATTAGTTCTGCCGCAGTTGCTCGCACTGTACGTTTGGAAGGTGCTCGCTCCATACTTCATGTGGGAGTTTGAATTCGCCATCCCCGGCCTCTTCAATTGCCCAGTACCAGTGGGAGACCTCTCTCCTTCCCACTGGCCTAGCTACTAGCTGTTGTTCTAGACTATTGCCCCCAGTTATAGGTTTCTTCTGTTTTTTCTGGGTTTTAACCCAGCTCTGAAGCTGGATGTACTTGAACCGTGAAAGGCCGACTCCTACTTTCTCTCTTAGTTGCTCTCATGAAAAGAGAGTACCCTCATAAGCCAGGTCCCCCCAAAACCTTCAGGCCTGCTTCTCTAAGTGGTAAAGCTAGCCTATCCTGCAAACATACAGGCGAGCCTGGTGAGTCCCAAAGTGGTGCTAGATTTGAAAAATAATTAAGGCCCACCAGGTGTTTTACTCTAGCCTAAGCTCTTACCATTGATTTAAGGACTTTGAGTTTGACCTTTTAAAAAAAGGTTGGGTTTAAAAACTTAAACATAAACCCCTCAACAGGTAGACTGGCCCCGCTTAACATGGCTAAATACATACTTCCTGCCCCAGTATTTACCGGCATTTTTAACAACATTTGCGAGTGTGAAAACAGAAAGGCCCAAGCATAGTACTGTATATCAGATAACGCCAGCCCCCCCTTCTCTCTCCTACGCCTTAAATTTTTCCAGGCTTTATAGGCCCAGACGAAAGAATTTACTGCCTGCTGTATTTTATCAATGGCTAATTTATCGAAGTGTAGGGGGATTGAATTAAAAAGAAAGGTTATTTTGGGTAATATCACCATCTTAACTAAATTTACTCTCCCCAGTATGGTTAAAGGGAGGTGAACCCAAGATTTCATCTGCTTTTGACATTCCCTTGTGACTTGTGCTAAGTTAACATCTGCTATCTTAGCTATATCTTGGATAATTCTTACTCCCAAGTACTGCATGCTGAAGCTGACCTGCTGTTGGCATGTCTCAATATTCCACGTCATAATGTCGGTTTTTGCGGCATTCACCGCATACCCTGAGATCTGCCCAAATTCCTATGCCATTCTAATCACTGCCGCGAAAGTTATTTCTAAATCTGCCGAGAAGACAACAATGTCGTCTGCATATAGGGCTACCTTTCTCTCCCACTCTCCAAATCTAAAAGGAACAATGCTAGGATCTTCTCTAAGTTTCTGAGCAAAGGGTTCTATAAACATATCAAAAAGGAGAGGGGAGAGAGGGCAGCCCTGCCTAGTACCCCTGGTGATCTTAAAGGGTTTAGTCAATTTCCCATTGACCAACAATTTAGCAGATGGATCGTGGTATAGCATCTGAATGGTACGACAGACCTTTCTGCCACAATTTAATTTTTCCAAGACATCCGACAGGTAAACCCAATTGACCCTGTTGAAAGCCTTGGTGGCATCAAGAGTCAGTGTTACCAGGGGGAGTGAAAAAGTGGAGGCAATATCTATTGCTTCAATAAGATCGTACGTGAGGTCTGATAGTTGTCTTCCTTTGACAAACCCCTTTTGATCTGGGTGGAGGATATCCACGGCCACCGACCCCAACCTTGCTGCCAGAATTGAGGTGAAAATTTTATAATCCGCATTTAAGAGCGAAATAGGCCGGTATGATCCACAGCTTGCTGGGTTTTTGTCAGGTTTCGAGATCAAAATCACTGTGGCGTCATTCCAAGACTTTGGCGGCCTAACGCCCTCTACTAATATCATATTAAATAACGGTGTCAATACCAGTATTATTGTCTCGCCCAAGGATCTATATAGCTCGATAGGTAGCCCATCGGGCACGGCGGCTTTGCCTCTCTTACCAGCAGCTAGAGCCTTCTTCACTTCTTCTTGAGTAATATCTCGTTGTAAATCCTCTTGTTGTTTGAGACTCATAATTGTCAATGTGGTTTTATCCAACCAGTTCTTAGTTTCAGATCTATTCCCTACCCGATCTTCCCGATAGATGTCCTGAAAATATTCAAAGAAGGCAACGCTAATTTCCTCATCAGAAGAAAGAGCTAGTCCCCCATCCCCTACCATAATTTCCTTAATCTGATTTCGAAGTCTGTCTGTTTTGGCCTTCCATGCCAGTAATTTTTCAGCACCTTCTCCATATTCAAAATGGGCGATTTTACTTGCCTCCCATCTGCGCAGCAGCCTAGTTTGAAGGATATTCTCTAGCTGTTCCTTTCATCCCTTGAGTTTACCCAAGTCTGCTTGCTGATTGCCCAAAACTGCCTGCCTATCCAGTGTTGCCTCTTCGGCCGACAATTCCGCTTCCAGAAACGCGATCTCCTCCCTATACTTTTTATTCTTATAGATCACCCTACTAGTAATAATGCCCCTTAGAAAGGCCTTAAGGGAGTCCCAGACCGTGGTGATGTTTGCTGTACCCAGATTAATCCTCAGAAAGAATTCTGTTTCACGAGATAAAAAAGCCATTTCTTCATCTTTGAGGAGCAACGTTTGATCGAAGGACCAGGTTCCGGTCTCCCGAGCCTTAGCCCAATCGAGATCTAATAATATTCCTGAGTGCTCAGACAGATGGGACGTCAAGTAGACTATATCTTTAACCTTACACCTTAGGCTATTACCAACCAAGATATAGTCAATTCTTGATTTATGCTTATACTTAAAGTTTCTATATGAAACTCCCAGTTGTTGTCCTGATCTCTCCCTCCATATATTGCATAGTCTACTTTGGGCCATCATGTTCTGAAGATACGCCCTAGATCTTGAGGGGACAGCAGCCCTACTACTCGCAGATTTATCAAGTTTGGGGTTGAGTACGATGTTAAAGTCTCCGGCCATAATAACCGGGTCTGGGAAATCTGGCAAATGCAAAAAGATTGCTTTAAGGAAAGAGGGGTCATCCTGATTCGGTCCAATATAGCCAATTAAAGTGAGAAGACTGCCCATTAGAATAACCTTCAGTATTACCCATCTGCCACATGGGTCTGCTATATGTTGTAAAATGGGCATTGGCTTGTGTTTTAAAAAGAATCAGTACCCCTCTAAAATTGGCGGTTTGATTAGTGCAGACAAAGGATTCATCCTATTTTTGCTTTTTCAAGATTTCTATGATCTCTTACTTAAGTAGGTGTGTCTCCTGGATGACAATGACCTGCGCTAGAGAGTCTTTTAAATATTGTAAAATTCTAGCTCTTCTAGACTTCACGCGCAGACCACTGACATTCCAAGACAGTATCTGGAGTAATTTCATGGTGGCTTAGAATTTGAGCTCTGAGCCCGTTCTAGAACTAAGAAAAAGAGATGAATATCTTCTTGTAGCCCTACTGCAGCTACCCGGGCTAAGTTAAATGCAGTTGTGACAAATGAGGAATTTTTGCAATTTATTACCCCGTGCACACCCCCCACCCACTCCTCACCCCCCCTTGGAGAACCCTTCCCCCATGCTGCTGGACCGGTGTTGTCCAGATATTCCCCCCCCAGAGCTACCCTGCCTATCACTTCCCAATCATGTGTGATTAATCTAAATTATCCCCCTACCACAAAGAGAAATACCAGAAAAATATATAAAAAATAAATAATTGCCCTATAAAGAGGAAAGCCCTAGTGACTAAGTGAATAAGTGTGTGAGCCTATCAATTTTCAAGTCATCTTCTCTTCCTCCCCTCTCCATCCTTTCCTGTTTCACAAAACGATGTATACAAGACCAAGTGTAAGCGAAAGGAAACTTATGGAGTTAGAGATAAAACACCGGGGAAGACTGACCCCTAGCTCAATCTAGAAATAAATTCAAAAGAATAAGAAAACTATTTTCAGGGGACCTTCTTCCCGATAGTGATAAGCAGCTCATCTGCCTCCTGAACGGATCTTATATTATGCATTTTGTTGTCATGCATAACTTTCAGGAAGGCAGGAAATTTCAACTGTACCACTGCACCAGCTTTCTTAAAGTATTCCATCCGCCTACCAAGTTCCCATTGCCTTTCAAGGGTCACTCTAGCCAAATCTGAGCGTATACCGAAGGAGAAACCCCTAACCCTTAATGTTTTTACTTTTAAAGCCAAATTAAGGATTTTCTCCTTCAATGAATACGTCAGAGTCTTTCTGGGCTTCGTTCGCTTTGGGTCCCTGCGAAACAGGTCTCTGTGAGCCCTCTCTATGTCATTTCTTAGGGCCTCATCTGACTCATCAAGCTGCAGAGCCTCTTTAAGCAGTGAGATGATGTAGATTTTAAGGTCTGACCCTTCGCTCCCTTCAGGAATATTCAGAAGTCGGAGGTTGTTTCTACGAGAATTATTCTCTAAAGTTTCCAATCTGTCACGAAGAACAGCTTCTTCCCTTTTCAGTGTGTGGATCTCATCCTCTGCCACCCCAAGATTATTTTTAAGTTCTTCAACTGATTTCTCTAGGGTTTCCATTCTAGAATTTAAGAGGTCCACCTTCCTCTCTAGAGACTCACAACACTCCCTGATCTCGCCTTGATTAGTTGCCGAGATAGCGAATCCCTTCTTAATATCCTCTGTTAGTGTGGAAAAAAGAGTTTCCATTGCGATGGCTGGGGTGGCCCCCCTGGTTCTTGAGAGTTGAGACCTTTATCCACTCCACTTTTATTTAACACTGTTTCGGGTATCTTAGCAGTCTCAAGTATCTTATCAGTATTGATAACTGTATCGATATCGGTAGCTATCATCAGTGATTCAACTTGGGTGGGTAACGATCTATCTGCCTCCATGTTGACAGTAATTAAACTGGCCGGAGCACACTTAATGGTCTCCTCTGTGGTCTCCTCTCTTTGGGTATTTCCCCTCTTTGTAATATCAAGAACTTCAGGTTGTATTCTAAAGAAAGACCGTAAAGAGAGTGTAACTCGGATTTTGCTTTCTAGAGGGTTACTTTTTTTTTCTCCCAGTTTTTATGCTCTTACGTTTAACCTGGTAGGTTTGGAGAGCTGTGCTGGTTATGGAAATTGAATCAATAGTTGAGTTTTCAGAGCCTTGGAATTTGTTTAATTCATCCACTGGTTGATTATTCACCTTTCTCTTTCCCTTGTCTTTTGTCTTTGCCGATCATAGGGTAGCCCCTTGCTTTTTTTTCTTTTTGCTTCCCTCCCTCACCGCCACCACTGGGGCACCAAGATCTTCGAAGCTCCCTCTAACCTGTGACGGCGTGCAAACCTGTAAAGCTTGAGGTCCCTCAAATCCACGCGACTC
The DNA here is from genome assembly GCF_964204655.1 of Triturus cristatus. Taxonomy (NCBI): domain Eukaryota; kingdom Metazoa; phylum Chordata; class Amphibia; order Caudata; family Salamandridae; genus Triturus; species Triturus cristatus. The sequence continues at coordinate 726,814,212 of NC_140588.1, forward strand.
CAGCCATTGTTCCGTCTCCGCCTCCAGAAACGACCCCCCTGCCGCGACACACACTGGAGGGGCCGAAACGGCAGAAAATACACTATCAGTAGGCACCGGAACAGCTCTCTCCTCCCGTCGGCTCCTTGCGCGGAAAAACTGGCTGATGCGGACTCTGCCCAGCCGCCTACGTTGACCCGGAGGAGCACGCGAGCCGCCGCTCTGCGGCTCCTCCTAAGCTCCAGAGCGGCCTCACACCAGTGCGGCAGGCAGCAAGAACATAGAGCACCAACAAAGGCCACACACCTCCCCAGGAAACTTCCAACAAGACCCGGCAACTCAGCAGACACCTCGGCAGATCATGGGTAGAAAAACTCAGGTAGGATGGGAAAAAATGATGCGGGACAGACGAGCAGTGCTCCTGGGTGTACGCGGCTGCTCACGTAGCAGACGTCATGTTCTCCACTGAATCGAAGCAGATAAGACGTATACATAGAAAGTTACAAACATACAAAATGGACTGAAACAGTATTGAATGTAATTATTCGATCTTCTGTGGCGGCCATCTTACAGTTTGTTAATTCTTACAAGGTTAGTACTGATGTAGTGCCTCAGTGCCAAATACGTTATTTACATGCATATGAATCAAAGGCTACAAGGTATTGGACCAAATGGTTAAACACTCTCTCGAGACATATATAATCAAGTGTTCTGCCCTTCCCACAGTGTCATATGGAACACGCACCAACAATAGTTGCGGCCAGTAAGTATGCCTGGCAAGACAGAGAGGCAATCCTTCAAGAACTCAAATTGATGGAAGAAGAACTGAAGCAACACAAAGAACAGGATATGATCAAGAAATTTGTGGAAGACTTGAAAATCAAACTCAAACAATATGAGGATGATATTAAGGCATGCAAGCAAAGAAACCTACATAGAGACTGCATAGACTACGAGAGTGTGAGAATCTTTACTTATAGTCATAAATATGACCACCTGTACGATACACTCACCCGTGGAGAGACAAGCGGTGAAGCAGCAGGGCTAACCAGTGGTACTGAATCCATAACAAGACCATCTACAAGTCTAATCTCAAAAGGGGATGTGGGAGTTAAACCACCTACTACTTTTTTACATGAATATCGGCTTCTTCGGAAGGGGTGCCAAACGATAAGAACAGTACCTCCACCGAAGACGAGGGAAAGGACGAGGACAACAAGGCAGAGGCCGGGAAGAGGACAGGAAGAAGCTGGAGGAGAAGAAAGCGACTCCAGCAGAGGGAACAGAAAAGGAAGAGACAAGGAGCAGAGGCAACGGGGCTCCAAGAAGAGATCATAATGGATGACACAATGGTAAATAGAACTATTGTTAACCTTTCAGATCACTGTCCCTTTTTAGAAAAAAGAACATTATGTTTGGGTCTTTCCTTTTGCCCATCAGAACACTTTGACTATCGAGAAACTCGGATTGATATGTATAAGTTCTTCAGGAAACTCAAATTAAAGAAGTGGTACAGCTTAAAGAACTCTAGGTCATTGAACCAGATTGGAACCAATGAATCGAATGATACACCTTTGGACACGAATATCAACCCGAGTACTGGTCTCAAAGTGGGAGATGGGGATACTCTTCTCAATTTGAATGAACTTCTATCGGAGACAGTGTTGGAGTCCAGCAATCTGGCCGATTTTCTAGACATTATCACAGACCAGCTACCTTCTAGTAACTTCAAACCCTGTTCAACCTTTTTCCCGACTATGCCCCATGATAATATTGATATGTTTCATTACACTGTCACCAGACATCTCATCAAATTCTGATATCAAAAGAGGACGAAACATATCTCACAACACAACCTTACCGCAGTACAGAGACTCGCCATTAAATCTTTGGCCGAGGATACAAACATTGTGATACGCCCAGCAAACGAGGGCGGCAATATTGTTCTGTGGGTCGAAAGATGTATATTGCTGAAGCCCATAGGCAATTGGAAGATAACAGGTTTTATGTTAAAATCAATATGGAACAGTACAATGAAAGTATTATCTGTATATGGGAGAAACTGACTGGCTGGAAAGAAAGTGGCATTCTAGAGTTGGGAGAATTCTGTTACCTGACACGTGACTGTCCTAAACTACCGATTCTCTTTCTCCTCCCTAAAATACACAAAGACCCAAAAAAAACTCTGGGTTGTATCTTCAAGAGGGCGTGTGCTAGAAAATATCTCAAAGTATGTAGATCATTTTCTTTGGGAATATGTCATAGCTCTTGCTTCATTTATAAGGGACACCAAAGATTTCCTGGCGAAATTGGATGTTGTGAAATGGTAGGAAGAATTTCTCCTCATCACCATGGACGTGCACTCCTTATACACAATCATTGATCACACCCTGGGCATCACTTCATGCCAGCATTTCAGATTTGTAACCTCGAACATATGAACATGCAGTTGGAAATGATAGAACACTGTCTATACAACAACATGTTTATGTTTGATGGTGCCATATACAAACAAATCCTGGGCACAGCGATGGGTACGTATTGGCCCCCAGTTTTGGTAATTTATTTTTGGGGGCATGAGAGGAGGGAATAAAGACCTCACAGTGTATTCTAATGATGGAGCGGTAGCCATGTGGCTACGCTGTATAGATGACCTGTTTATCATATGGAATGGCAGTGAAGCCACTGCTGTGAGGTTCATAGACAAACTTTACATGAACAATTGGAACATACTGGCTAGACCCGATTTTAGGACATAGTATACAAACACGTCCTAGGGTCAGTTACAAAAATGAACGCAGCCTGAAGGATATTCTGGTGAAAGGAGACATTACATTGAAATAGTCTTTGACCGAACATATTCTACAGGGGTTCTTCCCATGTGGACACTATAAGGCATGCCGTAACAGCGACATGAAAAAAGATATGAGACATCCAAAAACTCGAAAACCATCACCCAGTTTCTTACTTGCAGCTCCACCTTTGTGAGTTATGTTCTGGAATGCCCCTGTGACTTAAGATACGTGGGGAGTACAACTCTTATGGTCAAGAAAAGCATACTTGAAAACATGAGGGCAATAAACAACAGAGATATTCATTACCCCGTAGCAAGACATTTTGAGAAGTACCATTTATCCAAGTTCCCTTTTGAGATATTTCACAATAGAACAGGCATAGTGGAACCCTAGGAGTGGAAACAGGGTTCTCCATTTGTGTAAAATGGAATCCAGGTACATCCTGGATCTGGAGACCAAAAGCCCAGGGGGACATAACTTGGATGAAGAACTAAGAATACATTTACAGGAGAAGTAACTTGCAGTGAGGGCCCCCAGATGAGTCTATGATTGCATGTACTTCGGTCCCATAGATTGTGAATTTCCACTTGATTAGGATGATGTTTTGAAGGCTTAGAATTATAAACATGCATGTATGAAATGATCATGGTATATTCTATTTTGAAATTCTCAATTTGCATGATTTTAACCTGTTGTTTGTCTATTTTTACATTACAGGAGGAAAGGAAGGGCGCACTCTTGGTTGGAGGTGTCAACATGGGTCCCTACACTTTTCTTAAGAATCACATCTCTGTAGTGAAGGGTGCAAAGCAGATAAGACTGTTCGAGCTTTCTTTAATCATTCTTTAATTTTGTTGTATTTAATATCATGATATTTCTTGAGGTGTGTAACTTTAAACCCGTTGGTTATGACAGATAACGCATACTTAGAATTGCGAACATAACAGGAGTCCATACATGACCCCTTGGCGCTCAATATGCACCACATTACAGTGAAAAGAGATGCAAATGTATGTATGAAAAATGATTGGGAAATATGTATCAGGGCATATCCTTCTTTCTAACCCTCCCTCTTGCTTCGAAGCCACTTGGCATGTACACTGCAGTTTGAACTAGAATAGGTTTTAACATCAAGATCGCAACAATGGCGGTACTGATTAGCCACTAGGCATTTATTATGAATGTACATTTTGTTGCAGAATATTGTGTGGAGTCACTGTACATGCACTAGTCAATTTACATTACACGCAGTGGCGGCTCCCCCATCGGGGCGTGGGGGAGTTGCCCCACTGATTTCTCGCAGTGCGAGAAGGCAGAAACATAAATGGTAATAACTACCATTTTATGTTTGTGCTTCTCGCACTGCGAGAAAACAGAAGTGCCTGGTTGGGGGTGGGCGGTCCTGCTGTTTGGTCGGCCCTGGGGCCGACCAAACAGTCAGTATGCACAACAGTGGGCAAGCCACTCCCCCCTGCCCTCGAGCAGGACCGCCCACTCTCCCTTTTTCTCTATGTAGGCTGCTGCATGCAGCAGCCTACATAGAGAAAATGGCCCGGCTGGGGCGCTCTCCGATGCGCCTCACCAATCACAACGCTGCCATTGCAGCATTGTGATTGGCGGAGGGGAGGGAGGCTTACTTTCTTCCTGATGACAATGCAGGAATTCGAAATGGCAGGACGGCGGGAGTCGGACCCATCCAGAAGCTGAGGTGGCAGCGGCGCAGGACGGTAAGTTAAGTTTTTTTTATTTTTATTAAAAGAACCCCTCTTGCCTCCCCCTATCCCCCCCGCGACGACCGCAACCCCATTTCCACAACCCCTCACCCGCCCATCATGCCGGCTGTGAATGGAAAAGCAAATAGCTTCCGCTTGTTTAAAATTCAGACTGCCGTAATTAGTGGGAGGCAAAAACATGGAGAAAGAATCACAGTTCGAATGCGATCCCCGAGGTAAAATAATTTTTATTTGAGCACATGCATGATTGTGATTGTGGGGAGAAGGCTGGGACCTCGGAAGAGCTGAGGGAAGATAGAACCCGAACACCTCATGTTTAAAAAAATGCATACGAGAAAACCTACAAGTCAGGTTGTGTATATTATCATGATATCAATTAATTTACAAGTTACCCGACTTTTGTTTTTGTTTGCAAATACGTTGTAATCATTGTGGTGCATGAATAATGTGTGTGAGTGAGCTTGCCTGTATGAGAGTCCAGAAGAGTATGCTTGAGCGTGACTGCTTGTGTGTTTAAGAATATATGCGCGTATGTCTGCGTTTGAGTGCACATATTTATGTTTGAGCGTGTGCCCGAGGTGAGTGGGTGTGAGTTGAGAGTGGGTTTGTATCAGTACTTGTGTGTGTAGATCGAAATTTCTGCTCCCTTTCCCCGGCCTGCATCCCCCCTTCCTGAGCAAGATTATGGTAACCTGAAGCGGCTGATGGGGGGGATTTTGCATATGATGCGTCCAGGAGAGACGGGCAGGTGCAGGCATGGCATTGAACCCTCTGGGCAGTCAGCTATCTGCTAACCAGGCCCAGTAATCAGTATTTCACCCTCAAGGAAACATCTTTCCTCTGTGCAATCTAGAATTAGCATATTCATAGGATGTTCTCTCACGAGGTGGAAGTGGTAACTTTGTGTAGCTCCGTTTTGGACTGCACTCTCTGTTTGCTATTGCATTTTATTACACCTGCAGGACAGCAGTTCAAAGCTTGAGAAAAGCACGTAATGACAATTTGGAAGGGGCCTTATGCCGTTTCACTCCTTGCTAGTGACATGTGGGACTTTGGTCTGTGCAGGCACTCAAAACGGATGTGGATGGCATGTGTGGAGGACGAAAGGTGCCCAAGCAGGAGTCGGCACATGCCTCCCTACCGGGGCCTGCAGTGTGAGATGTGCAGTGGAAATAATTTCCCATGCAAGGGAAAACAAGTACAATTGATATAGGTAATTTGTGGCAGTCTGCAATTTTAGAATGGAAATCTTTCCAATGTATAGATGGATAATGTTAATGTAGCCTCTCACGTTAATATATTATTTTTAAGTGACAGCAAATGGTGTTAAATTACACCTTGGAGATGAGGCGACTTGAAAACCTTAGTTTTTTTTTTTTTTTTAAATAACTTAATACTTGTTCTTTTTAAGCAAACGCTCTAGTTAATATTTTAAACTGGCATGTGTCTAATTCTAATATCGGTGACGTACTGCAATGTCTGCTTGGCCCTGGACGTAGTAACGGTAGTTGTAGCTGCAATGGTATTATATGTATTTTGATATTAAAAATGCTTGTATCCGTATTCTGTAATCTTATTCTAATTTCCTGTTTGCACAGTCAGCTTTTAACATGTTATTCTGGTCCCTGTTTGAAGTTCCCTGGCGGCACTGTCCTTTTTGCATAGTGCACATCTTCACATTAACAAAATTATCAACAAATTAAAAACACAGAGGAACAATTTGAGGAATTATTCCAAACTCCGATAGGGCTGAAAGCCTTCAAGCACCCAAAATCAGTGCAATGCATCAGGGCACTGCCACTGGGCAATTAAATGGATGGTCTGGGGGGCTCGTCAGGGGTTACAACTTCGATGTTAAATATGAGCCACACCACTTTTCAAATCCACCAGCCGCCACTGATCGTACCAACATTGGAGGTTCTAAGATGGCCGCCACTGTATTGGTGCGTGTTCCACATGACACTGTGGTAAGGGCAGAACACTAGATTATATATGTCTTGATAGAGTGTTTAACCATTTGGTCCAATACCCTGTATCCTTCTTATCATATGCATGTAAATAACGTATTTGGCACTGAGGCACTGCATCAGTACAAACCTTGTAAGAATTAAACTGTAAGATGGCTGCCACAGAAGTTCGAATAATTACATTCAATACTGTTTCAGTCCATTTTGTATGTTTGTAACTTTCTATGTATACGTGTTATCTGCTTCGATTCAATGTGTGATCAAGAATGTTCACAGTCGAAACGCGTAACTGAAATAAATTACATCTACCAAGCATATTTCCCCCTGAGTGTGCACTTCAATTGGGTTTTGGAAGCAATTACTAAGCCCTGCGTACTCCGTCGGCCCAGCGCTCCACCTACCCAACGGCCCCAGGGATCGGAAGGAACTCTTTGCTGATAAGGATATATATATATATATATTACCTACTGGCGGCCGCCAGTAGGTAGATATAGTTAGGACCTATTGTCTATAGGAAATCTGCAACATTCTATTTGGAATAACGTTGGCACCGATTGACGAATCTTCGCGAAATTTTCCAAACTTTTGGCCAGCTCTGGTCCGCTCCTATCCTGAAAATTTGGTGGTGATTCATCAAGCGGGGGCCGAGAAAAAAGGGGGGTCCCAAAACGCATTTTCCCCATGCATTTTCCCATAGGACGCATTGACGCAGCTACAGCCCGAACTGCTGAACGGAATTACACCAAATTTGGTAAAGAGGTAGTCCTCAGTTCAGACTCGTGCCTTTTGCTTAAATGGTGTAAATCCGTTTAGTAGTTCTTGAGAAAATCAAAAGTAAAATCATAGATATATCTATGGCCTCGGAGGATCCGCGCACCCTCCCTGCACCCAGCGTGCACCCTGCCGTGCACGAGCTGTATTCTAATTGGCTGTCAACACTCCAGATCAGGAAGTGTTGGCAGCCATCTTGTGCCTCGGTAGAACCGAGGCACAAGAAACCTAAAAAACAAACGCGAAAAACGCAGGCCTGCTCAGGGGGTCCCTCAGGGACCCCCAGGGCCAAAAAAAGAATAAAAATAAATAAATAAATAAAACGGCGAGATTCGCGCACCCAGCACGAATTTCAGCCGGAAAAAAAAAAATTCAGCGCGGGCTCCCGTGCTGAATATTCTACTTTGCCCTGGGGGCATAATTAAAAAAAAAGTGTGAGGGGGTCCCAATCCCCCCCACACTGCCCCGGGGACTGCCACCCCCCGGGGCTTAAAACAATTTGATGTGGGGGGCTCTCAGGCCCCCCCAGCCCCGGAGACCGCCACCCCCCAGGGCAACTTGTACGTGTGGGAGGGGGGGCCATGCGGCCCCCCTCCTGGAGCCTTGCATTGGCCCAGGGGACCGCCACCCCCCAGGGGCAATGTCCCGGGGTGCCCACCCCCGGGACACTGCTGTTTGCAATGGCAGGGCGGGAGCCTCGCGGCTCCCACCCTGCCATTACAAACTGCTTTGCTTCATTGAAGCGAGAGCAGGGAAACCTGCTCTCGCTTCAATGAAGCAAAGCAGATTGCTTTTCCACATGGGGAGCAGCATGTTAGCTGCTCCCCATGTGGAAAAGCAATGCCGGCTCCCGCAGGAGGCCGGGAGCCGGCTGGGACCGTGGGGGGATTGGGGACCCCCCACGGTCTCCAACGAGAGGTCAGGCCCCGGGGGATGGGGTCCCCGGGGCCACAAGTGGCCAAGGAGGGGGGCCACGCGGCCCTCCCTCCCCCATTAAATTAAAAAAAATAAAAAACAATGGCCGGCCCCGGAGGATGGGGTCCCCGGGGCCTTAAAGTGGCCAGAGGAGGGGGGCTACGCAGCCCCCTTCCATAATTTTTTTTTAAAAAGGCCCATGCCCCGGGGAATGGGGTCCCCGGGGCAAATTATGGCCTCGGGAGGGTAGCCACGCGGCCCACTTCCCGATTTTGTTTTTCCTATATAAAAATTGGGGTCAGGCCCTGGGGGATGGGGTCCCCAGGGCCAAAAAAAATAGAAAAAGAAGAAAAGAAGGGGGGCTACACAGCCTCCCTTCTAAAAAAAAAGAAGGAAAAAAAAAACGGGATCGGGCCGGAGGCCACGGCCCCTCCTTACACCACTCTGCAAACGCACCCCCTGGCGCGTTTTCAGAGGGGAACTAATTCCCCTTGAATAATGGGGGTCCCTGGGGGCCAACTAGCCCACCAGGAACCTCCAGTATGTGCCAGGGGGCTGCGTTGCAGAGAGGTGTAATGAGGCCATGCCCCTTTTTACACCTCTCTGCCACGCAGCTCCGTGGTGTTTACTGGAGGTACCTGGTGGCCTAGTTGGCCGCTAGGGGACCTCAGGATTCAAGGGGACTTAATCCCCCAATTTAAAATGCGCCACGGGGCGTGTCTGCACAGTGGTGAAGGTAGGGGGCGGGGCCTGAGGTTATACTGTGCAAACACGCCCTGTGGCGCATTTTAAGTTGGGGAATTCATTCCTCTTCAAATTGAGAGGTCCCCTAGGGGCCAACTAGCCCACCAGGTACCTCCAGTAAGCGCCACGGAGCTGCGTAGCAGAATGTTGTAAAAAGGGGCGTGGCCTCTGAACACCTCTCTGCAACGCAGCTCCCTGGCGCATATTGGAGGTACCTGGTGGGCTTGTTGGCCGCCAGGGGACCTCAGGATTCAAGGGGACTAAATCCCCCAACTTAAAACACGCCACGGGGTGCGTTTGCACAGTGGTGAAGGTAGGGGGCGGGGCCTGAGGTGATATGTGTGCAAACACGCCATGTGGCGCATTTTAAGTTGGGGAATTAATTCCTCTTCAATCCAGAGGTCCCCCAGGGGCCAACTAGCCCACCAGGTACCTCCAGGAAGCGCCACTGAGCTGCGTTGCAGAGTGTTGTAAAAAAGGGGCATGGCCTGTGAACACCTCTCTGCAACGCAGCTCCCTGACACATACTGGAGGTACCTGGTGGGCTAGTTGGCCCCCAGGGGACTGCAGGATTGAAGAGGAAATAATTCCCCAACTTAAAACGTGCCACAGGGCGTGTTTGCACACGTCACTTCAGGCCCCGCCTCCTTTCTTTACCATTGTACAAATATTCCTCTAAAATCAGCCGAACTTCGAATTCCTATTTACTCACCTGTTATCAGGAGAGAACCCAGGGCTGCATCTTTTAGACCAGCACTGACCCTGAAAAGTAATTCTAAGCGTACTTACTAGTAACTTGTATTTCCTTCCATAGGAATCCATTGTGTGGGTTTCAGCAGAAAAGTTTCTAAGTGTCCATTTTTGAAACGTACAAATATTCCTCTAAAATCAGCCGAACTACGAATTCCGATTTACTCAACTGTTCTCAGGAGAGAACCCAGTGCTGCATCTTTTAGACCAGCACTGACCCTGAAAAGTAATTCTAAGCGTACTTACCAGTAACTTGTATTTCCTTCCATAGGAATCCATTGTGTGGTTTTCAGCAGAAAAGTTTTTAAGTGTCCATTTTTGAAACGTATAAATATTCCTCTAAAATCAGCCGAACTACGAATTACGATTTACTCACCTTTTATCAGGAGAGAACCCAGTGCTGCATCTTTTAGACCAGCACAGACCCTGAAAATTAATTCTAAGCGTACTTACCAGTAACTTGTATTTCTTTCCATAGGAATCCATTGTGTGGTTTTCAGCAGAAAAGTTTCTAAGTGTCCATTTTGAAACGTACAAATATTCCTCTAAAATCAGCCGAACTACGAATTCCGATTTACTCAACTGTTCTCAGGAGAGAACCCAGTGCTGCATCTTTTAGACCAGCACTGACCCTGAAAAGTAATTCTAAGCGTACTTACCAGTTACTTGTATTTCTTTCCATAGGAATCCATTGTATGGTTTTCAGCAGAAAAGTTTCTGTGTCCATTTTTGAAACGTACAAATATTCCTCTAAAATCAGCCGAATTACGATTTACTCACCTGTTACCAGGAGAGAACCCAGGGCTGCATCTTTTAGCCCAGCACTGACCCTGAAAAGTAATTCTAAGCATACTTACTAGTAACTTGTATTTCCTTCCATAGGAATCCATTGTTTGGTTTTCAGCAGAAAAGTTTCTAAGTGTCTATTTTCACTAACTAAAAATATTCCTAAAAAATCGTCTGTATGACTTAAACACATTCTTTCAACTGTTTACAGGAGATTCACCTGTGCTGGATCCAGGATCCACCACTGAGTAAGAAAAAGTAACAATAATACTACTTACCTGCTAAGTGAATTTTCTGCCATAGGATAACATTGGTGATTCTATGTGAACATTTTTCTAAATGTCAACTTTTAAAATACAATAATAATCCTTAAAAATCACTACGTAACCAAAACGCTTTTACTCAACTGTTTACAGGTGATGTCCAAGGACTGAATCTAGCATCCAGTCCTGTGGTTAGAAAAGTAATCCATAAAGTAACTAATTGCATTTGACTAGAAATTCACATTGAGCTCAATGTTGCTTTGTGTTTGAAATTGTGTTGCCCATTGCAACAACTATAACTACTGTACTTAAAAGTCTATTGCCTATTTGCAAAGTATTTAAACTAAAGTAATTCATTCTGAAAAAGTATATTTTGTATTGTAATGTATAATGTAATTAAACAAATAAAATATCTAAAAATAAACAGTTTAAACAATGTAGTAAATCAGTATAAAAAAAATCAGTATAACAATCAATACATTAAAAATTGTCATTTACAAAACCTTTGAAATTCACTGAAAAAACCATAAGTTTCAGGCCTGATATAGTTAGGAATTAGCATTTAAAAAACCTTTGAAATTCACTGAAAAAACCATAGGTTTCAAGCCTGATATAGTTAGGAATTAGCATTTAAAAAACCTTTGAAATTCACTGAAAAAAACATAGGTTTTAGGGGTGTTATAGTTAGCTGGACATTTCACTCGAACAAAACCATTGAAATTCCTCCGATATAGCTAGCTGTACTAACTACATCTCGAGCGCCCGCAATCCACTGCTGATGATGTCACATATTACATCATTCATGACATGGTCAGTGACATCACTGATGACATCTCAAATGACATCACTGATGACATCACTGATGACATCATCCACGTGACAATCAGATACACCTCATACACTAGTATAACCTTTCATCACTCACTGTAAAATAGAGAGTGCCAGATTTAAAACCATTGACACACCAATACAAGTTTCTAAACACCCACTCAGTGATTCCTATATCTATACACACATCTAATCACTTACCTATAGATTCACTCATACATGCTGTCAATGATCAATATCAAATATACTTATACACCTATATCGACATTACACACCAGCACACATCCTAATCACTTATGAAGTCATCCTACTCACTTATGCAAACAATGGTTCATACTTACTTTTACTTAGCTATACACTTATAAAAACACCACTTCATCTATTCATATAGATAATAGCTCATACTTAGTATGTTTTGAAATCACTATTACAACTATACAGTTATCCATACAGTCACTCATACAATCACTGAGTCTTATGTATACTTATTTATATACAACAACTGACACATAAACTGGCTTTTATTTTTCTAGTTTGTTTGGACATGTACCATTGAGACATATATTTGCTCATCGCCACACCCATAAAGATATTCACTCACCCAAACAACTGTTATAACATGTAGTTTTAACTTCATATACCTACTGAATCAACTATTCACACATCTTTGGGCAGTCACACTCCCCCACCGAACCACACACACATTCACTCTCCCATACAAATACTCAGTTAACTAATCAATAAATAATATAGACTTTCACGTAGCTAGTAACCAACTAGTGCAGAAGTTTACACAACAACTGACAAAGTGATACAGATATTCACAGTTTAGTCACTATCCAATATATTTAGTGAGACACTATAAATTAGTCAAGTAAACAGTCAATCACACTGCTACTAAATCCTCCATCCAGATATTTATATTTATATATCCACTCATTCTTCAATGCAAATTGCTATATATATAATACATATTTAAATAACGAACCAAACCACATTCTCTGGATAAACCAGATTGGTCGCACACTGCTACATCTACCAGTCGTGTTCCCCCAATGAAAATGGTCCCTGAAGGTCAGCGTCGGCGGATACACCTATGCTCGAGTGTGAATGCAAGTATGCGTGGCGTGTGCCATCCCTGGACACGTGTTTCGAGGTAGTTGCCTCTCGTCAGCAGGGAGTAGGAAAATGTGTGGGGTTGCTGTGTAAGCTGCTAAAATCGTTATCAGGTCTAGTACCTCTCGTAGCGCGCAGGTGCGTAACCATGAGTCCGCCGACTCCACCGGCTCAAGGAAGCCTGAATATAAAGTTAAACCAGATTGGTCGCACACTGCTACACCTACCAGTCGTGTTCCCCCAATGAAAATGGTCCCTGAAGGTCAGCGTCGGCGGATACACCTATGCTCGAGTGTGAATGCAAGTGTGCGTGGCGTGTGCCATCCCTGGACACGTGTTTCGAGGTAGTTGCCTCTCGTCAGCAGGGAGTAGGAAAATGTGTGGGGATGCTGTGTAAGCTGCTAAAATCGTTATCAGGTCTAGTACCTCTCGTAGCGCGCAGGTGCGTAACCATGAGTCCGTCGACTCCACCGGCTCAAGGGAGCCTGAATATAAAGTTAAACCAGATTGGTCGCACACTGCTACACCTACCAGTCGTGTTCCCCCAATGAAAATGGTCCCTGAAGGTCAGCGTCGGCGGATACACCTATGCTCAAGTGTGAATGCAAGTATGCGTGGCGTGTGCCATCCCTGGACACGTGTTTCGAGGTAGTTGCCTCTCGTCAGCAGGGAGTAGGAAAATGTGTGGGGTTGCTGTGTAAGCTGCTAAAATCGTTATCAGGTCTAGTACCTCTCGTAGCGTGCAGGTGCGTAACCATGAGTCCGTCGACTCCACCGGCTCAAGGGAGCCTGAATATAAAGTTAAACCAGATTGGTCGCACACTGCTACACCTACCAGTCGTGTTCCCCCAATGAAAATGGTCCCTGAAGGTCAGCGTCGGCGGATACACCTATGCTCGAGTGTGAATGCAAGTATGCGTGGCGTGTGCCATCCCTGGACACGTGTTTCGAGGTAGTTGCCTCTCGTCAGCAGGGAGTAGGAAAATGTGTGGGGTTGCTGTGTAAGCTGCTAAAATCGTTATCAGGTCTAGTACCTCTCGTAGCGCGCAGGTGCGTAACCATGAGTCCGTCGACTCCACCGGCTCAAGGGAGCCTGAATATAAAGTTAAACCAGATTGGTCGCACACTGCTACACCTACCAGTCGTGTTCCCTCAATGAAAATGGTCCCTGAAGGTCAGCGTCGGCGGATACACCTATGCTCGAGTGTGAATGCAAGTATGCGTGGCGTGTGCCATCCCTGGACACGTGTATCGAGGTAGTTGCCTCTCGTCAGCAGGGAGTAGGAAAATGTGTGGGGTTGCTGTGTAAGCTGCTAAAATCGTTATCAGGTCTAGTACCTCTCGTAGCGCGCAGGTGCGTAACCATGAGTCCGTCGACTCCACCGGCTCAAGGGAGCCTGAATATAAAGTTAAACCAGATTGGTCGCACACTGCTACACCTACCAGTCGTGTTCCCCCAATGAAAATGGTCCCTGAAGGTCAGCGTCGGCGGATACACCTATGCTCGAGTGTGAATGCAAGTATGCGTGGCGTGTGACATCCCTGGACACGTGTTTCGAGGTAGTTGCCTCTCGTCAGCAGGGAGTAGGAAAATGTGTGGGGTTGCTGTGTAAGCTGCTAAAATCGTTATCAGGTCTAGTACCTCTCGTAGCGCGCAGGTGCGTAACCATGAGTCCGTCGACTCCACCGGCTCAAGGGAGCCTGAATGTAAAGTTAAACCAGATTGGTCGCACACTGCTACACCTACCAGTCGTGTTCCCCCAATGAAAATGGTCCCTGAAGGTCAGCGTCGGCGGATACACCTATGCTCGAGTGTGAATGCAAGTATGCGTGGCATGTGCCATCCCTGGACACGTGTTTCGAGGTAGTTGCCTCTCGTCAGCAGGGAGTAGGAAAATGTGTGGGGTTGCTGTGTAAGCTGCTAAAATCGTTATCAGGTCTAGTACCTCTCGTAGCGCGCAGGTGCGTAACCATGAGTCCGCCGACTCCACCGGCTCAAGGGAGCCTGAATATAAAGTTAAACCAGATTGGTCGCACACTGCTACACCTACCAGTCGTGTTCCCCCAATGAAAATGGTCCCTGAAGGTCAGCGTCGGCGGATACACCTATGCTCGAGTGTGAATGCAAGTATGCGTGGCGTGTGCCATCCCTGGACATTTCCATGGGGCAACTTGCTGGTGTGACGAGCAGTGTGCGGCCATTTATACCTAACACATTCTCTGGATGATGTCATCAGTGATGTCATCAGTGATGTCATTTGAGATGTCATCAGTGATGTCACTGACCATGTCATGAATGATGTAATATGTGACATCATCAGCAGTGGATTGCGGGCGCACGAGATGTAGTTAGTACAACTAACTATATCGGAGGAACTTCAATGGTTTTGTTCGAGTGAAATGTCCAGCTAACTATAACACCCCTAAAACGATTGTTTTTTCAGTGAATTTCTAAGGTTTTTTAAATGCTAATTCCTAACTATATCAGGCCTGAAACCTATGTTTTTTTCAGTGAATATATATATATATATATACACACACACACACGTAAGCACACACATATATTTATATATATAACATATATGTATATATCATATATACCTATAATAACAAAATGAGGTAGTCGGTCAACTGTAATAATTATTATAGTTGAGTTCTAACGACCAAATGCCTGCTGCCAGAGCTAGCAGCCAGGGTCAAAGGCAGGACATGGAGCATAATTAACTCTGCAGGATAAACAACGAAAATTAAACCTAGCTTTTCCATCACTGATCTGTTGTTCTACATGAACAGTGGTCAGCAGAAAGGAGATATTTATGACAACATGTTGATTTTTTGCACACTTTAGGTAATTATAGGAAAGCTAGACTTCCTCTGCTTGTTTCTACACAGAACTACAGTGTATTAAATAAAAAAAATATTTTAACTGATTCTAATATATTTTGCAACAAATATCTAGCTGCTATGTTGTGCGTTTACTTTTGACTACAGATTGTACTTTTATTCTTCATGTTTTTAGGTATCCTATCTCTTTCATATGAAAGAACAACACACCAATGATTTAAGTGGTTTGTGGGTAGGGTAATGGCATGGAAAAAGTACTCCCTACTGTATATTATATGGATACAGCAAGTCACCTTTGGAGTTCAATCACCTTTCAAAGGTACTCTGCCTTCCGATGTGTTCCTCTATATGGACATGGAACTCCTCAGTTACTTGCAGTGTCCTTATAATGTACAGCAGGGGGCACTTTATCCCAGATGTTACATTTGTGTGTGTGTGTACCTGTGAGTCTGTGTTGGTCACCCCAAATATTTGGCTTTTTGTTGGACCCAATATTTTTGCTGGCTTTAGAATCCGGTGCACTTTACCCTGCTAATCAGTAGTAAAGTGCCTGGGTGCCCCCTTTTAACATGGCCGAACTGGCATACTCCTAACTTGTATATTTATCTTGCCTATAACACCTTAGTGTATAGTACAAAATGTACCTAGTGCCTGGAAGTTAAATGCCACTGGTGGACAGCAGCACCTATTGTGCCATCTAGTATAGTGGCAGTTCAAACATGCCATCAGGCCTACCACTATAACCTAACTGTAACAGTGCAAAACATGCACTGCGATCTGTAAAAATAAATACGTTTTCACAGGTAAAAGCTCAATTTCCAATATTAGTAATTCCCCCCTATGTAGGCCTTGTTGCCCACAAGGCAGGGGGCATGGTATTTAAGAGAAGTACATTTAGAAATTCAATGTTAACATGCCCTTACAGTGATTAGCACTCAAAAGCTATTTTCTCTGTGGCAGACCTAGCTGTCCAATGAAGAAAACCAGAGTACATATTAAATACTATTACTGTATCTTGAGAATGGAACCAGCCAGTAAAATAACTAGACAATTATTGTAATAGATATTAAAAATCTAATTCAATAGTGAAGTTGGAATTTTGATCAATATGAAGGAAAAGTCACTTTTAGAAAGTTACTTTTTCCTGCCTGAACTTCCTGGATGCTAATTTGCATTGGCTTTCTAACTTCTCCCAGCCAGTAATTACTAGCCTTGAAGATGTATGAATAGGTGTGAAATGCCTCCCAGAAGCAAACAATAGGCTGACCTGAATGGGCAGAGATGACTCATCTGAATATGCAGGGTGTGGGCTTTTGGCAATTGTTTTGACACTAAGGTGTTAAATGCTGCTTGAGTGTCAAATACAGCTTGACATGTCTGATGGGTTTACATATAAAAGTTGGGGCACACTTGAAAGGGGAAATAGCAGATTGACAAGACTATTCTTGTAGATCCACTGTCTTGTTGCTGAACGACTCTGCCTGATACCGTTTGAGTCTCTTAAGTGCCTCCCCTGAAGTCCTTTAGAAGGCAAGACAGGCTTTATTGAAGTGTACTCCTGTAGTGGATTAGAAATTAAAGAACAAAGTCAGAAAGTAAAATCTTTGAGCATCACGAGCCTGGCTGGTGTATCCAACCCACACTCCATCGGGGTCAGCATCAAATTCTTTCTAAATCTATCACGATTATTAACTATCATTTATGCTTTGTGGTGCTATTTCTACTCAAAAACTTTAACAATTCATATTTCCAGTTCCCCTTATTGATTCTTGTGATTCTGTTTATTAAATCTTACACTTTCACAACTAAGAATTTCCTTCCTGTGGTCTCATTTAAGTACCCCTACAGTGCCTATATGTATAGTGGTGACTCTCTCAATTACCAAGTTACTGAGAGGATCAAATAAACATGAAGCAAACCCACAACTGCGGGTGGAAAAAGAAGAAGACCCTTTTCTTTTAATTGCCCTCACTCACTCTAGTAGTGACATGCTTCATCATTGGGCCATCCCGACTCCTAAAAGTCGGGGTGGGCTTGACCGTCTTTCAGGAAGCACTTAGAGATAATTTGCAAGGGGGCTTACCATTAAAGATAAAATTCCTAACACACTCCTAAAGAAATCTTTAATACTGGGGTGAGTCGGAAGGTTAAAATATATACAAAACGGGTACTAGGATGTGATGGTCCTATGATTCTAAAAACAGCACCAACATGTGTCAGCCCTACTGAGTCCTGGGCTTTCGTCAGGGTGGGACGTAATGAGGTTACTTCCTCCAAAGACGTGAGTGCGATATGTACTATTTGCCAAGTGCACTATAAATGTTTATAAAAAATGGAAGAAGCCTACTACTGCCACCGGTCTGGATCAGGAATTACCTATGCAGAAAAGATAAAACATAAATCTTACTCCATTATTTAATTTGGTTTGAGAGTTTTATTGTTTTGCATTTTGACTATATTACTGTTTTGGTACTGTATAAATACTTTACACATTGCCCTAAGTTAAGGCTGTTTGCTCTGTGACACAGCTACTATGGGATTGAGCTCAGGTTAGTATAGTGACTTTGAGGGTATACATCTAAATATAAAGATTGACCTATATTTATAGGTACTAAATCCTATATTGACATTGAGGGGTTCTGGTGACAACATCAGCCCCAAAGCCGAAGGCCAAATGGTTTGTCATGGTCACCAGAACCCCAAGATTGCAATGTAGGACATATTACAATTTACCACTATGTATTTTTATGCTACATTTATTGAGGAACAATTAACATCAAACACTGTTTTTTGTTTTCTCAAAGAAAGGTTTATTGATGACAGTATGTGATATACTAGAATTTACTGGATGAATGCCTGTAGTAAAAAGAAGAGTAAAGTATTTAATAATGTACTTAAGAATACAAATGTTTGAGATAAACAGATATTGTATTTTTAATAAAATTACGTCTGGCTATGGAAACCAGAGATTATTGAAACTACTGCCAGCTAGCAGAGCGGACAGTGGACTTGGAATAAAATGCCCAGCTCTATATTCCGCTTTCGTGAATAAACAATATGCAGTGGTTTTAAGATTCTCCTGCAATGTTCAGATAACAGCGAGCTCTTATTACAATGTGAATGCTCCAGTTTTGTTTTAGCATTCATGAAGAGACTACTAATTAACAATAGACAATGGTGAAGCTCTGCAGAGTCAGTCATTAAGATTTAATTTCTGCTAAATATGCACAATTATTTACAGGTCTCTGTGATATAGGTGTTTGTATACTACTGCATTTACAATAAAAGTAAGCACATACGTTATATATGACATGGCTGCCAAGTACTTATTGGTGCCTTGGGGAAATTCCGATTAGATCATTGCAACAGGTTTATGCTGGGAACCACCAACGAGGACCTGGCTTTTCTTCAAAGAGACAGAAATAAAGGCAGGCACCTGGCTTTGATGCTTTAGAAGAGGGATCATATCTCTAGGGCCAGAAGATCCCACTACGTGCTCCAGGACGAGGCCAGTATTCGGTTGAAAAGATTTCATTACAAGACCGGAGGCTACCATTATGCAAATACTTTTATTTGCTGCCCAACATGCAGCCCTTTAAAGAAGTCAAATACATCACAATGAATAGAACATTAACAACATAACTAGGAGCCAGTGTACACTCCAGTCTTCCTCTTTTGTTCGCTGCTCTGACACAGATAAGTACTGTTCTACTAACTACTCCTTATTTAAGTTAAATTGTATATGAGTTAATTATGGTTTAAGTAAGATTATTTCCTATTTTATAATTACATAACTAAACTGCTTACTTAGCCTTTGCCAACTGATTTTTATATTTCAGCGACCTTTTTCCCTGTCCAATTTATGGCCGAGAATAGGTTTTAGTCTCTCCTTCCCTCCAATCGCTATGCGGTCGTTGGAGGAAGCCGGTAAGTATCCCCTTTTATAATTTCAAAGAATACATAAGATTTAATATTCTGGAGCGCTTACTTCACGAAGCTCATCTCGTTTCTTTTCCCCGTGAAATACTTGATTTTACATGCGCGCCGATCACAAATAAATAAATAAAGAAGGGGAGAACAGGATATGAATATCGGCGCAAGCGCCGTTCGTATTATTGGACTCCCGCGCCTCTTAGCAACTTGCTGGGAAACGCGGGAGCGTGCCATCACACGCGTCATTTCCCTCCGGCTCGGCTTGAGGTTACTATGGTTACGGCCCTTCAACGAGCGCGTTAACAGTACCTTTGCGAGCCGGAGCAACGGAGCCTCTCCCCTTCGTTTAATTTACACAAAATAAGATAAATGTGCACAAGCGCCATTTAGTGGCCTTTAGTAATACTCTTTTAGAGTTAAATTCTTCTCATTTGCAATGAGAAATTGGAGATCGGTTTGAAAACCATTTTACTGCATCCCGAGTTTTGTTTTTTCCAACAAGATCAGACCTGAGTTTACCAGGACATTATTGTAAGTACTCCTTACAAGGGCCATTTACTATTTTAATAGATTTAATTAAGCCTAACCTTATAATGAACCCTGACACTATTAACCCACCTCAGTCCCCTAAGGAACTGCTGGGTGATAATTTAAAAAGATTGATTGGTGAAGAACTTGAGTCTTCCGTCAGGGAAGCGGTTGATGCCTGTTGGAAACGGGTAGCGTGGTGCAGAGCGGGTGGGCCAAACTCTGGAGGAAATGTGCATAGCATCCACGCAGTACAAACAGGCGACAGGCGACAAGCAAGGCACACTACAAAAAGAGACACTACACCAGTTTAGGTAAGAATAACTTTTGTATTGTCAAAACACAGTATGTTCAGTAATCTCTACACGGCGCCAACTGGCGCTGGGTCAAAAGGTACAGGGGGGAATTATATACAGGGCAGGGCCAATCGGGCCCCTGCCGGAATCATTGCGACATAGAAGACAATAAAAATAAGTCCATCAGCCTCAAGCCTGCAAGAAAATCATCATGGCATAACATTAAGCAATCGTCCGGAACACCTGTAATAAAAACATCATGGCATTCCCCTAGGCATCACCAATATGCGCGACCCCTGAGCCTGAGGCAGAAATTAAGGTAGGCAGTGCATCAACATCAAAACCTGGCATCTAGACATAGCGCTGCACATAGCAAATCAATAGCGCGTCACATAGAGCCTTTTAACATAGCGCTGCACATAGCAAGGCAATAGCGCTCAGAACATGGCATATAAACATAGCGCTGCATGTAGCAATGCATTAACGCTTCAAAACATAGCCTTTAACAAAGCAGTCGACACAGCGCTTGAGAATATGACATTTGAATATAGCGCTGTGCTGAGCAAATCACTAGCGATTCAAATATGGCAGTTTAACATAGCGCTGCACCTATCAGCTCCATAGCGCTTCAAACATGGCCGAACAGGGGATCCTCAGTTCCATCTACGCAAATGCCCCATCATGGCAACTGTCCACTGTCCGGCGGGGCAGTTGAGTCTAGTTGACTCAGTCCTGGTCAACTGGGAGCACGGGGCCCCTCTTCTGGGACCCGGGGATGGGATTAATGGCCCCCTTCGTTGCAGCTGCCCGCTGTCAGGTGGGGAAGCTGCGCAGGGAACCCATGCGGCACTCCCACTAGGCTCCTGGCACCAGGGGCGGGCACCGGCAATGTGCCCCGACACACCCCCACCCAGCAAGGCTGACCGGGCTCACGGACGGACTCGGCTCTTTTAGGGCCGCAACTCCGACGACCCAGGTTCAGGCGGGGCTCTCCTCGGCTCAGAGGGAGTCCCGCCACCATCCGCGCCTCGATAGCCTTCACCCGGGCCCCCTCCTGGGACCCGGGACTTGCGCGCCCCGCCTCCCAGAGTGCTCCGCCGGCCGGCTCCTCCCTGGGCCTCACCTCAGGACTTCACCCGGGGCCCCTCCTGGGACCCGGGACTTCTCGGGCAGATGCGTGGGGCTCCCCTCACGGCATGGGAGCCCTGCGAGAGCGCCGACGTCCTCTGGCCGCCGTCCAGTGCGGGGTAGGCTCCCGCCTGGATTCTTCTTCCCGGTCGGCTTCCTCCTGCGGGTCCGCCCCTGCCAGTGATCAGCAGCCCTTCCGGGTCGCCGCAGGCAGCGCGGCGGCCCTCAACGGCACCTCGGGTCGCGGCGGTGATTTTCGGCAGTTTCTTTCCCACTATGAGGGGTAGGCTCCCTCCGACATTTCCGCACACACGCGGGGTGGGCTCCCGCTTCCGCAGCCGATCGTGGGGTGGGCTCCCACTCCGGTTTCAGACAGAAAAGGCGGCAATACGCGGGGTGGGCTCCCGCTTCTGCAGCAGATCGTGGGGTGGGCTCCAACTCCGTGCTCAAGAATTCCACGGGTGCCAGAACCACGGGGTGGGCTCCCGCTGGTTAAACGAGTATGCAGAGCGCCGCCATTACGCGGGGTGGGCTCCCGCGGCGCTAGCACATAACCAATTCTTTTGGGCCACACAGCGCCCCTAGGCCATGGAGTACAGCGCTTCCTCGGCGCTGGGCAGTCCCACCAGCTAACACAGTCAATTCAAATATAGCGCTCACCAGCTATAGCGCTCTCCTTCCACGGGCAGCTTGAATATAGCGCTCTCTCTCTGCAGGCAGCTTGTAAATAGCGCTCTCTCTCTGCAGGGTCTGCAGTCCGGGTCCCACGAGGCGCTTGCTGGTTCCTGCCCCATGGTTGAGGGTTTCTGAAGGGGGGGGAGTTGCGTTGGTGGCTGAGAGTAGACTAATTAGTCTCCGCCGGTCGCCCCTGGGTTCTCCTCTCGCCGGGCCAGATCAGCGGGTTAGTTCAGGATCCCTCACTCACTTAAAAGGCAGCACCTAAGCCCTGTCACTTTCAGAGGCATATGTCCCTGACTAAGCCCTACCGCCTAAAACTCCTGCATAGGCTTCTCCAGGTCTGCGTTGCCCCAACTATAGCTTTCCCTCGCCCTGGGGACAGTAGAGGGGGGTAGGTAGGCTCAGGGCCCAGCACACAGGCCCATGTGGCGGTAACCCCTGGCAGCAGGCCCCTCTCTCTCAGGTCCACCCTCTGACTGAGCACATGGCAGCCCAGCTCCGCCCTTTATACGCCCCTCACCCCACCTTCCAGACAGTGCCAGAAGCTTCTAGAAGCGTCTGGGGAGACTGGCTCTAACTGGCCTAGGGGGAGGGGTAGAGCACCCTGGGTGCCAGGCTTCCCTCCAAAAGCTGGGGTTGCTGGGAAATAATAACTAGACTGTTAACCCAGCTCAGTCAATTGGCACAACCACACAGCCATGGCATCCATTTTAAAAGTTATATGTTTAAAATGGGGAAACTCAGTCTGCGTACTTTATCGCACAGCATTCAATCTTCGCATTTACACATCATGCGATTTCCCAGAAAAGCGAAAAATTTAGGGAAAAAGGGCCAAGTCCAACACAACCCCCTTCCAGCCAAAAGCCAGGGTAGACCGATCAATGCCTTGATGGGCTTCCCTGCTTAGGGCGAGAAAAGGTGGACGCAGGCCCGCAACTGCAGGAGCACCCGCAGGTTCTCCTCCACTCTGGAACCCGAAGGTTCCCTCTCTCCAACCTTCCTCGACCGACTAAGCCACCACCCTGGGGTTCCCTATCTGGTTGTGGCCAAGACTGGCCCCTAGGCCACCCAGATGTCTCTCGCCCTTGCGGTCTCACAGAGTGGGGGGCAGTAACCCCAGGCCTGTAGTACCCATTGACCACTCTCCTCCTCCTCCTTGCAGTTCCAAACTGCCACTGGTCCTCCCACCTGGGGTCCGCACCCTCAGGATGACCAGCCATCAGGGGCGAGGCTCTCCTCCCCCTACCTCTCCTTCTGGGGTTCCTCACCCTCCTCCCATGCGAGGCACCCTCAGACCACCACTCTCTCCCCAGTCCAGGGCCTTGACCCTTCAACTGGTTCCCCAGCCTAGGGTCTAAACCCTTAGGCTGCACCGGTGCCAGGGGCGAGTCCTCTCTCCCCCTGCACCCCTTCCCAGAGTTCCGCACCCTCACACCTGGAGAAGTACCCCTGGTAGTCAATTCTGGGGGGACACTGCTAACAGATGTCCCACCCGCCAGGTCAGGTAGTACCCATCCCTGGCCTCCCAACCCAGGATCTAAGCCCTGTGGCTGAGCCGGTGCCCGAGGCGAGACCTTCCTCCCTCTGCACCCCCTTCCAGAGTTCCGCACCCTCCCACCTGGAAAAGTACCCCTGGAAGTAAATTCCAGGGGGACACTGTTCACAGATGCCCCACCCGCCAGGTCAGGCAACCCCTGAACCTGGCATCCCAGCCCAGGATCTAAACCCTGCAACTGGGCCAACCCCAGAACCTCAGGAGCTCTGGTTACAGATGCCCCGGGTCCTCCTGACACTAGGGGCTCCCCCTCACCGGGCGGCACATCAGGACAGCCTAGGCTCCCTACCTGGGGCTCCCTTACGGAACTCTCCCCATCTCACTCCTTCCTATGGATAGGACGTGAGGCCCTACAACCCTCTCTCTTCCCGGGGACCTAGCTGGGCTATTCGCCACCTCTCCCACCTCACTGGGTTGGAAGATCCCTGCACCACCCCCTTCAGGGTCACTCCCCAATGCCTCCTCAGACACCCTGGCCCTCACCCAGAGGTCTGCCTCCCGTGCAAGCTCCCTGGAGTCGGAGAACCCACACTGTCCTGGGTGGTGACGCAACCTGGGGGAACAATTCCTGAGCATGTGCTCCCGGATGACTACCTGGCACAGCCCTTCCCACTCATTCACTGCACTCCTCACCACCCAATCCTCCAATGCAGTCCCACACACCTCCGCAAACTCCCCTTAGGACTGGTGGGACAGTTTTCCCCTGCCCCTGAACTCTAACCTGTCCCCCTCTTCCTGGGAATCAGGCACCGTCTCCTGGGCTCTGGGAGTGGGACACCCTACATTGGATCCACTCTCGCTGCCACCACTGGATCCCACCCTCACTGGTGAATCCAGACCACAGAAACCACTCTCAGGGGACAACCTACCCTCCCGAGCTGATCTCTCCCTGGCAAAGGCCCTCTCTGCCTCCGCCATCCTTCCCTGCGCTAGGACCTTCTCCGTCTCTAGCCTCCTCTCCTCCACACTCAGCCGCGCTAGCTCCACCTTGAGCCTTTCCAGCGCCAGCTGATGCTCCCTTTCTTCCCTCCTATCTACCCACTCTTCTGGGGACAGGGAAAGGGACGGGGCAGTGCCCCCGGGACTGGACCCAGCACGGGACTCCCTAACTCTGGTGTCCTCCCTCGCTACTGGCGTCTCCCCCCGGTTATCTTCCTCCTCCTCGTCAGTGTCACCCCCCTCCTGGGCTATGGACTGGGCCCCCTCACTCTCGGAGTCCTCCCTACACTGGAGGTCCTCCTCCGGGTCTCCACTAAATCCACCCTTTAAATATGCGGAGGGGTAATCTGACAGGTCCCCACCAATCTCTAAGGGTTCCCCCCTCTTGAGGGCCTCATAGAGAAATAGCTTCCTGCGTGTGTTGCCTACTGGGGGTATCCCTCTCTCCCTGCAGAAATACATCACTTCCTGCTCCGTGTACTCCATAAGGCAAACCTCCTCGTAGGTCAACCCCATCCTGGCAAGGTACACCCGGGACACACCACCCACAGTGCAACAGGGGAACACAATTTAAAAACACACTTCTAGGAGGAAAGCACAATCAAGACAAAAACAATAATTCCCCAAAACCTGAGATTACATTACACGCTCAGTTTGCAGTGCACCCCGTTGTCGCTGCGGTACTGCGCAACCACAATTCCTATCCCACCGCTGAACACCAATGTTGGAAACGGGTAGCGTGGTGCAGAGCGGGTGGGCCAAACTCTGGAGGAAATGTGCAAAGCATCCACGCAGTACACACAGGCGACAAGCAAGGCACACTACAAAAAGAGACACTACACCAGTTTAGGTAAGAATAACTTTTGTATTGTCAAAACACAGTATGTTCAGTAATCTCTACACGGCGCCAACTGGCGCTGGGTCAAAAGGTACAGGGGGGAATTATATACAGGGCAGGGCCAATCAGGCCCCTGCCGGAATCATTGCGACATAAAAGACAATAAAAATAAGTCCATCAGCCTCAAGCCTGCAAGAAAATCATCATGGCATAACATGAAGCTATCGTCCGGAACACCTGTAATAAAAACATCATGGCATTCCCCTAGGCATCACCAATATGCGCGACCCCTGAGCCTGAGGCAGAAATTAAGGTAGGCAGTGCATCAACATCAAAACCTGGCATCTAGACATAGCGCTGCACATAGCAAATCAATAGCGCGTCACATAGAGCCTTTTAACATAGCACTGCACATAGCAAGGCAATAGCGCTCAGAACATGGCATATAAACATAGCGCTGCATGTAGCAATGCATTAACGCTTCGAAACATAGCCTTTAACAAAGCAGTCGTCACAGCGCTTGAGAATCTGACATTTGAATATAGCGCTGTGCTGAGCAAATCACTAGCGATTCAAATATGGCAGTTTAACATAGCGCTGCACCTATCAGCTCCATAGCGCTTCAAACATGGCCGAACAGGGGATCCTCAGTTCCATCTACGCAAATGCCCCATCATGGCAACTGTTCACTGTCCAGCGGGGCAGTTGAGTCTAGGTGACTCAGTCCTGGTCAACTGGGAGCGTGGGGCCCCTCTTCTGGGACCCGGGGATGGGATTAATGGCCCCCTTCATTGCAGCTGCCCGCTGTCAGGTGGGGCAGCTGTGCAGGGAACCCATGAGGCACTCCCACTAGGCTCCTGGCACCAGGGGTGGGCACCGGCAATGTGCCCCGACACACCCCCACCCAGCAAGGCTGAGCCCCACTCACCGGGCTCACGGACGGACTCGGCTCTTTTAGGGCCGCAACTCCGACGACCCAGGTTCAGGCGGGGCTCTCCTCGGCTCACGGGGAGTCCCGCCACCATCCGCGCCTCGATAGCCTTCACCCGGGCCCCCTCCTGGGACCCGGGACTTGCGCGCCCCGCCTCCCAGAGTGCTCCGCCGGCCGGCTCCTCCCTGGGCCTCACCTCAGGACTTCACCCGGGCCCCCTCCTGGGACCCGGGACTTCTCGGGCAGATGCGCGGGGCTCCCCTCACGGCATGGGAGCCCTGCGAGAGCGCCGACGTCCTCTGGCCGCCGTCCAGTGCGGGGTATGCTCCCGCCTGGATTCTTCTTCCCGGTCGGCTTCCTCCTGCGGGTCCGCCCTGCCAGTGATCAGCAGCCCTACCGGGTCGCCGCAGGCGGCGCGGCGGCCCTCAACGGCACCTCGGGTCGCGGCGGTGATTTTCGGCAGTTTCTTTCCCACTATGAGGGGTAGGCTCCCTCCGACATTTCCGCACACACGCGGGGTGGGCTCCCGCTTCCGCAGCCGATCGTGGGATGGGCTCCCACTCCGGTTTCAGACAGAAAAGGCGGCAATACGCGGGGTGGGCTCCCGCTTTTGCAGCAGATCGTGGGGTGGGCTCCAACTCCGTGCTCAAGAATTCCACGGGTGCCAGAACCACGGGGTGGGCTCCCGCTGGTTAAACGAGTATGCAGAGCGCCGCCATTACGCTGGGTGGGCTCCCGCGGCGCTAGCACATAACCAATTATTTCGGGCCACACAGCACCCCTAGGCCATGGAGTATAGCGCTTCCTCGGCGCTGGGCAGTCCCACCAGCTAACACAGTCAATTCAAATATAGCGTTCACCAGCTATAGCACTCTCCTTCCACGGGCAGCTTGAATCTAGCGCTCTCTCTCTGCAGGCAGCTTGTAAATAGCGCTCTCTCTCTGCAGGGTCTGCAGTCCGGGTCCCACGAGGCGCTTGCTGGTTCCTGCCCCGTGGTTGAGGGTTTCTGGAGGGGGGAAGTTGCGTTGGTGGCTGACAGTAGACTAATTAGTCTCCGCCGGTCGCCCCTGGGTTCTCCTCTCGCCGGGCCAGATCAGCGGGTTAGTTCAGGATCCCTCACTCACTTAAAAGGCAGCACCTAAGCCCTGTCACTTTCAGAGGCATAGGTCCCTGACTAAGCCCTACCGCCTAAAACTCCTGCGTAGGCTTCTCCAGGTCTGCGTTGCCCCAACTATAGCTTTCCCTCGCCCTGGGGACAGTAGAGGGGGGTAGGTAGGCTCAGGGCTCAGCACACAGGCCCATGTGGCGGTAACCCCTGGCAGCAGGTCCCCTCTCTCTCAGGTCCACCCTCTGACTGAGCACATGGCAGCCCAGCTCCGCCCTTTATACGCCCCTCACCCCACCTTCCAGACAGTGCCAGAAGCTTCTAGAAGCATCTGGGGAGACTGGCTCTAACTGGCCTAGGGGGAGGGGTAGAGCACCCTGGGTGCCAGGCTTCCCTCCAAAAGCTGGGGTTGCTGGGAAATAATAACTAGACTGTTAACCCAGCTCAGTCAATTGGCACAACCACACAGCCATGGCATCCATTTTAAAAGTTATATGTATAAAATGGGGAAACTCAGTCTGCGTACCTTATCGCACAGCATTCAATCTTCGCATTTACACATCATGCGATTTCCCAGAAAAGCGAAAAATTTAGGGAGAAAGGGCAAAGTCCAACAATGCCGCTTTAACTAAGAGAAAGAGGATGTCCCCCGCTGAGGAAATGTACTTTTCTCTCTCGGATGGAGACTCCCCCTCTACATCAGGCCCTAAAAAGAGAGGAAAAGTTCCTGAAAAAAGGAAACATACGAATGAGGCACCTACCCGTGCATTTGATGTTGGTAGCCCTCGCGCTATGATAGATTTGGGTGCTCATGGCAGCACAAAGGAGAGATCCCAATATCTTGGGACAGAGAGTAGAGTTGTCCATAGCGGCATGATAAACCATGGTAACCTTTACGGTACAAATGAATTTTATGACGATCCGGAATCTCTAATTTATGAAGATCAAACTATGGATGAATTCATTTTTGATCCCCAGGACACCTTGGAGGATCTTGATGAGGATATTAATAATCCTTCCACCTCATCCTCTATTGTTAAAGACCCCCTTGGTGGGGAAATGTTTAATCCAACTGCTATTCGCCACCCTCGCAGTTCAGAATGGTGGCCAATGGACCACGTCGGAAAATATCTCTCAGAGAGTAAGGAAACCCTTAGATAGGGATACGTGCAATCTAATGCGAAACGAGTGCCCTCGCCCCTCCTCGGAGGACAAGATTTGCAATACCCTTAACCTGGAACCCAAGATCATCACCTTCCTATTTAAATCTGGAAGGGATCCTAGAAAAGGAATTGAAAAATGCCTCAAGCAGTGCCAGGACAAACTGCTTGATGTTCTCGGCCCAGTATCCAAGATGCTTGATAAGACCGAAGAGGCAAGGACCAATAATACCCCGGTCGATATTGAACTCTTAAAAGGTTGGTCTCAACGAGCAATTTGCTTTGTTGGTAACGCCAATTCTAGCCTCATTACCGAACGCAGAAAGGCGGTCCTCTTAAGAATGAACCCCAAGCTTGCAGATCTTTCTGCAAGAGAAGACATGTGCGATGCAAAAGGGCTATTGTTTGGGGACAATTTTGTCCAATCCCTGGGAAAATATGTATCCACTTTTAATGCCTTCAGTAGAGCCTAATCGAAAATGCGTAGAGTTTTTGGAGATCTCGCAGTTTTTGGAAGGGCTGACAGGAGGGGACAGTCTGTCAGCCGAGGCTTCTACAGGTCCCATTTCTATCCCCAAGATGAAAGAGGCTCTTTCCGCTCCAATAGAGGCTACCGCTCGTATTCAAATTTCTATCCCACAAGAGGAAGGGGTTCAAGATCCTGCAGCGGCAGACCCAGATCCAACAATTAAACTTACCAAGGTAAGCCAGAAGCATTTTTCCCCAGAGATTTTCTCACTGATTCAAGAGTTATGGGGTCCAATTCAGATAGATCTTTTCGCCAGCAGATTAACCCATCAAGTTCAGACGTATTTCAGCTGGAGACCGGACCCCAATACATCAGGGGTAGATGCCTTTCTCCAATCCTGGACGGGAATCAGGAGTTACGCTTTTCCCCCCTTCTCAATGATCCAGAGATTGTTGTAGAAAGTAAGACTCGAGTCTTGTTCAATCATCCTCGTAACACCCTTTTGTAAATCTCAAGTTTGGTTCCCAAGGGTTATGGAGTTAGCGGTGGACTTTCCACGCTTAATCCCATCTTCGCTAGGCCTCCTCCAGGGTCCGGACGGAGAAGAACATCCTTTGGTTCTAGAAGGGAAATTGAACCTTCTTGTCTGGAGGATCTCAGGAGTTCAGGGAGATATTCTGAACTTTCAGGAGAGGCTAAGATCCTTTTGGAAGACTCATGGGCACCTGGAACAAGGAAAAGGTATTCAGGTGTATGGAGAAAGTGGTCTTGCTGGTGCTTGGAAAGGGATCTGGATCCCATACAAGCCGCTCTACAGCAAGTAGCCAACTACCTTGCCTGTCTTTTTGATTCAGGCCTCTCTTATAGAACAATCAATTGCTACAGATCAGCAATTTCTTCCGGACATGCATTGGCCAATAATCTTTTTTTTTTTTTTTTTTTTTTTTTGAAACCGTTTATTGCAGTTTGTAAAAGTTACAGGTATGGGCCTACAACCATCCGGCCGGCCGCTAGAATGACAAAAGCATATTGCATACATACAGTAAAAGTCTCTCGGCAGTGCAGAGCAGTGAAACAGGAGTAATCAATGGTGCAGGCCACACAGCTCCAAGCCCACAGTACGGTTCCCTTTTCTTGAAACAAAACAACACCAAAAAACCACACCCGCAAGGCAACCCGCGATCCAAAGTGACAGCACGTGCTCCATAAGTGGGGGATCCAAACCAGCAGCAGAACTCTGGAGAGGGGAATGGGAATAGATCAGGGACTGGGGGACCGCGCGCCCGCAGCCGAGGGAGGGGGGCCGTCTAGGGAGACGGAGCAGGCGAGGCAGCCGGTAGCAGTGGTGGCTCACAAATACCCCCGCGGTAGGCGTTCCAGGGGCCCCAGAGTTTCACCCACGCCCCAGGCTTACCTCTCGCCACATACACCACCTTTTCACGAAACATACACCAATCCATATGCTCTTTCCAGGCCGACACCGCAGGGGGCCTCTGGGATCCCCACAATTGAGCAATGTCGCGCTTGGCTATCATGTATCCCAGAGTCACCCACCGCGTCTGCGGGACCGAATAGTCATTCGGTTCCCATACATTCAGCAAGCATCTCCTCGCTTCAGGCAGCAGCGCGACACGCGTAACCACACGCAGGACCTCATGCACACCACGCCAGAATCGCTCCACCTTCGGGCACTCCCACAGTATATGCATGAAAGTCGCCAACGCACCACAGCCACGCTTACACATTCCGTCACCAGCAAAACCCATACGCAGAAGCCTTGGCCCCGTCACGTAGACCCGGTGAAGGATCTTGAGCTGGACGAAACGAAGGCGAGCCGGGATGGCCACCTCTTTCGGAGAGGCCACCGCGGAAATCCAATCCTCGTCGTCCAGCTCCAGCCCGTCGGCAACCCAAGCCACGCGGAGACTAGTCAGCAGGCACTATCTATCGTTGATCAGTTTTTTGTATATGAGGGAGATCGTGCTGTCCGGGACATGGCCATCTAGGACTCTGTCCTCCAGGGGGGAAGACTCCGGAATGGATGCGACATCCGGGAAGACGGAGCCCAGCGCATGGCGGACCTGTAGGTACCGAAAGTACTCACTGCCCTGCAGCTGGAACTCCGCCTGCAGCGTCTCAAAAGTTTTGAATCCCCCCCTCGTCCAGAGATCTCCCACCGTGCTGATTCCGATCGTGTCCCACTTCTCGAAGCCCTTCGACGTCCACAGGGAGCCCAACCTCTCAGACGCATACAGCGGTGACGCCCGGGTCAAACGGTCCTTCCACCCCATAGCTGCATTAGCCGCGTGCCAGACACGCACCATGACACGCGTCGGTCCCGTCAAACGGGAGTCGGGCGCGCCAGCGTAGAGCGCTCGATTGTAATCGCCACCGGGCAGGAGCATCTTATCCATCTCAAATGCCGGGTTCAAGGCGGGCCCGTAAAGGCCATGATTAATTGCAGCTAGTTGGGAGGCCCAGTAATACCGTTTAATGTCAGGGAGGGCGACCCCCCCATCGTACCACGGGAGCGTCAATTTAGCCAGAGCAATGCGCGGCCTCCCGTCCCAGAACAGGCGCCGCTGGAGGCCCTCCACCTCACGGAAATAGCGTGCCGGGACCAAGTCCATAGTATTCTGGAGGGCGTAGAGGAAGCGTGGCAGGGACATCATTTTAAACAAGGCCGCTCGGCCGAGAGGCGAGAGCGGCAGACGCCGCCAGCGCACCACGTCCTCCCTCAAGCGCCGGAGGGGGGGTAGCAAATTCCGCTCATAGCGGGCCTCCGGGTCAAGAGTGATATAGATACCCAGGTACCGAAAACCTTGGGAGGCAATCTGGATCGGACAGTCCCGTGGTAGGGCCGGAGCCTCCCCGGAAAGCACATAGACACAGGATTTCGCCCAGTTGATGACCAGGCCTGAGTTGCGACCGAATGAGCGCAAAACATCAACCAGGACGATCAGTGATTTACGCGGGGAGGCGAGATACAGAAGGATATCGTCAGCATAGAGGGACACACGGTCCTCATGCTCGGGGGTCCAGCGGAGACCACGGATAGAAGGGTGCCACCGCAGCCACTCCGCCAGGGGCTCCAGGGCCAGGGCAAACAGGAGAGGCGACAGGGGGCAACCCTGTCGCATACCCCTCCCCAGCGCGAATGGGGCCGAGACTCGCCCATTCACTACCACCTGCGCCAATGGGCCCGAATATAGCAATTTGACCCAGCTAATGAAACCCGGGCCAAACCCGAATTTCGCCAGCATCGCCCAGATGTATGGCCATTCAAGCGTATCAAACGCCATGGTGGCGTCCAAGGACGCCAAGATGGCCGGCTCCCGCACAAATGGGACACGCGCGAGCACCCCGTGCAAGCGCCGCAGATTGAGCGCCGTGTTGCGGTGCGGTATAAAGCCAGATTGGTCTTGGTGGACCAAATCGCCCACCACGCCAACCAACCTGTTGGCCAACACCTTGGCGAGGATTTTGGGCTCCGCGTTCAAAAGCGAAATCGGCCTATAGGATGTGACCCGTTCACGGGGCTTCCCCTCCTTGTGGATCACCACAATTGTGGCCAGACGCTGGTCCGGCGGGAGGGAACCCCGCGAGTGGGCCGCCAGGAACATCGCGCGCAGGTGGGGCGCCAACACATCCGGGCGTAGCTTGTAGAGCTCGATGGGAATACCATTGGGGCCCATGGCCTTGCCGGATGCAACCGAGCGAATAGCCAAGGCAATTTCGTCCGAGGTGGGAGGGGCGTCCAGCGAATCCCTGTCCTCCACCGTTAGGGAGGGCAGTGCGATGTCCCGAAGCAGGGCATGGGAATCTGCCTCCGAGCAGGGGGAAACCGGGGAATAGACTTCGCGGAAATAATCCGCGAAGCAGGAGACAATGGCTTCCGGCTCAGTGACACACGCACCATCAACACTCTCAATCAAAGGCACCACGCGGCTCGCTCTCTCCCTCTTATCCAACCACGCAATCAATTTGCCAGCCTTATCACCCACATCATACAATCGCCCCTGCTGCTCTCTACTGAGGCCCCTGGCCGCCTCCGTGACGAGGGCCCGATAGGCCGCCTGCTTTAGATGTAGAACATGCAACTTGTCGTCTGCTACCCCGCTCCCCAGGTCACCCTCCAGTTCTGCAATCTCGGCCTCTACCTGGGTCACCTCCTCCCGCTCGCGCCGCCGGGCATGGGAGATAAAGGAGAGGGCCTCCCCTCTAAGGACTACCTTGAAAGCCTCCCACAGGGAGATGGCCGAAGAGACCGACCCCACATTCTCATCGAAATATCGCTGTAAGGATTTAATCAAATCGGCACGAATGGTGGGGTCACGCAAATACCATGCATTGATTGGGGCCACCCTGCCATCCCCCCTCGGGAAGACATCGAAATGCAACAACAATGGGGAGTGGTCTGAGATACCCCGCGCCAGATGGCGCACCTCCCCCACCCTCCCTGCATGGGCCGCCGGGACAAGGATGTAATCAAGCCGCGAGAGGCTACCATGGGCACCCGAGTGGAAGGTGTACTGTCGCAATGCAGGATGCTTTAATCGCCAGCAATCCACCAGGCCCAGCGTGTCCAGAAGGCCGGGCAGCCACGCCTGTGCCCGGGGGAGGTCCCTAGGGGGATGGCGATCCATAGACCCAGAGGCTACCGCATTAAAATCCCCTCCAACCACCAGCAGGCCACTCGGAAGGTCCAGAAGGAGGCGCCCCAGTTCCGCGAATGTGGTGGCTTGTAACCCAGGCGGGACGTACACTGATATAAAGGTAAACACTCTACCCTCCATTCTTCCCACCAGAACCGTGTAGCGTCCCCTCTCATCATGGCGCACCTCATCAATCTCCAACGGGAGCGAGTTCTTGATCATAATACCCACCCCCCGCGAGCCCGAGGTGAAGCCGGAATGGGCCGCTAAACGATATCCCCGCCGGTTCATTGCATGAAAGGAGTTACCTATAAGGTGCGTCTCCTGCAGGAAGACAACATCTGGTGAAATACGTTTTAAGTACTGCAGGACCACACCACGCTTAATCCTATCCCCCAGGCCGTTAACATTCCATGACAACACAGTCAAATCCCTACCCCCCATCATACGTCGAAACAATCGGTCGTCCCCCATCGAGCATCCTAAAAACAACAACATAGTAGCGGGTTTGCCCTGCGGTGCTAACAAACAACACACCCCCCCCACCCCCCGGTCCCAACAAAACTCCCCCCTCCCTGCACCCCTGCATGAGCCCAGACAGCCCCCCCAAAGTGCAGTGTGCCTGTCGCCCCATAGCTAAAATACTAACTAGTCCCCCAGAGGAGGAGGGAAGCCCCCAACAGATCCCGCACGACCTCCATATGAGGGGAACATACGCAATCAATAAATGGTGAAGGAACAACGTCCAGAGCAAGGCCTATTCAGTCACCCCTCAATTCTGATCCGGCGGGCCCTCCTCGCCAGCCGCGCCCCCCCTGCCCCCCCGGCCCCGATCTCCAGGCAGAGTGTCCAGCCAGTCCCCAGCCGCCTCGGGCCGGTCGAAGAAGTGCGTGCGACCATCCACCTCTACCCTCAGCTTAGCTGGAAAGAGCATTGAGTACTTGAGGTTCAGGTCCCTTAGGCGACGTTTAACACCAAGAAAGCTCTGTCGCTGCTTCTGGACCGCCGGGGTAAAGTCTGGGTAGAAATGTACCTCCATGTTGTCAAGCTTGACCGGTCCCTGTTGTCTGGACGTCTGGAGGATAGCATCTCTGTCCCGAAAATTAAAAATCCGGGCAATGAGAGGCCGCGGCGGGGCACCAGTCTTAGGTCTGCCCCCGGGGACCCGGTGAGCACGCTCCACCGCAAAAAGCTTACTCAGCCCCCGGGGCTGGAGATGAGTCAGGATCAACTCTTCCACGAAAAGATCCGCCGCCTCCGCCTCTCGTCCCTCCGGCACCCCCACAATACGGACATTATTCCTCCGGGCCCGACCCTCGGAGTCCTCCAGTCGCCGGTCCATCAGGGCGCTCGCCTGGCCAAGCCGGCGCACCTCCTTCTGGAGGGCCACCACGTCTGTCGTGAGGCTCGTTGTGGTGTGGGCCAGGGAGTCGACTCGGTCGTTTGTTTTGGACAAGTCTGCCCTCACAAGGCTCACATCCACCAGGACCGAGTCTATTTTTTGCGCTAAGGTGTCGAAACGCTGGTCCACCGAGGCCTTCATCTCTGCGATGGCGCCCATGACGTCCCGGAGGGTCAGATCCACCGGATGAGCGGACGCCTCCGTCGGGCCCACCGGGGATGCACGCGATGTCTCCGGAGAACCCTTCTGGAGCGTGTAGCGGTCCATACTGTTGGCCTGGTGCGCCGTGCCACGGCGGGTCGGCTTCACCTTCGCCCGGTCGCCATCTTGTTTGGTGGACATGCTGGCTCTTCCACCGTCGTGCCAAGCTCCCCAAACGGGCCGCTATACCAAGTCACGGGTGCCAGGGGGGGGGCAGGGGCGACCACCGAACCGCGGGTCAACCCACCGCCGGCGGGTCAGCCGGGCTCCTGGACAAGGCCACACCACCGCACCCCGCTCCGCAGTCCGACCCCGCTTGAGAGCTAGGAGGGCGCAAAAGCGAAAGTGAAAGTGCGGGGTACGCCAGTCGCCCAGCCCCGCTCGCCGCTGTTATTCACTTTGTCCCCGGATCGCCCCACTACTCCAATCCGGGGGGCCGGCGAGGAGAAGGCCGCAACCTTCGATCGATGCTCCCACCGGCGTCCGGGGTCCGATTCGAGCCCAAAAAACGGGTGGCGCCTCAGCTCCGGTTCCCCAACACAGTCCCCTCAACAAGGACAGGATATCGCCAGGATTAATTCAGGAGGTCGCGGAGGTCCTCGGGAGCCTCGCACCTACGCGGCCATCTTGGTTGCGCGCTAGGCTCCTCCTCCATTGGCCAATAATCTTGCTATTGGTAGCAACACTTTAATTAAGAGAGTTATGAAAGGTATTAGATTGAGGAGACCTCCTAAAGCCCGTTACGACTCCCTTTGGGATGTTAACCTCATCTTTAATCTCTTCCTTTCCGGGCCTGTCAACAATTTACTCTCTCTTAAAAGGATCTCCATGAAACTGGCGACTCTTTTGTGTCTGATTTCCTTTAGAAGGGTCTCAGACATTAAAGCTTTGGAACTTTCTAATAGATTTTATTCGTCTGAAGGTGTTCACTTTGATATCTGGAGAAGAACTAAAACAATGTCAGAATCTGTCTTTTACCCTTTCTTTCACGAGTGTGAAAAACTGTGTGTTGTGAATTGTATGAAATGTTATGACAATAAAATTTCTATTTTTAGGCCTGTTGACACCGATCAACTCCTTTTGTCATATGTTAGACCTTTTAGACCTGTTTCTTCAGCCACCTTAGCCAGGTAGGTACGTCTGATTATGCATGAAGCTGGAGTAGATCTCTCTAGATTTGGAGCTCACTCTTCAAGGGGAGCTATGGCTAGCAAAGTATTTTGGGCCGGAGGTTTCCTGCCCGAGATACTTAGAGCCGCAGATTGGTCCAATGCAGATACCTTCTCAAAATTCTATTTGAGACCAATAGGGCATGTTAGCAGGGTAGCTTTACATGGCTTTAAACATGCATAATGGTAGCCTCCGGTCTTGTAATGAAATGACGATTCTCCAATTTTTTATGCAGAGAGAATCTTGATTTCATTAAAGACATACGGAGGCTAACATTATCCCACCCTCCTCTCCCTGAGAGGTTTGGGTTTGATTTTGTCCATCATTAATATAGTGATATGAATTCTAATACAGCGATATGAATTCTGATGTATTGCTCACTGTCATATTGTGTTTCATCTGCTCATACTTCATTCACTATACAGTGTATTTTTGATTTCTTTTCTCAGATAACAACGCTTAAGAGTAACTGATTTACCACATTTTGCGTCTGTGTTATCGCAGCCCAAGAGGAAGATTGGAGTGTACACTGGCTCCTAGTTATGTTGTTAATGTTCCATTCATTGTAATGTATTTGCATTCTTTAAAGGGATGTTGGGCAGCAAATACAAATATTTGCATAATGTTAGCCTCTGTATGTCTTTAATGAAATCAAGATTCTCTCTGCATAAAAATTGGAGAATCGTCATTCTCCATAGGTGATCATATGGTCAAACCCTAATTTACCTGTGCAACACGACCTGTCCTCATTTTGCTGGGAGAGGTTTGTGGTCAGACAACCAAAATATCTCTTCCCAGTCTCTCAACCTGGCTACAAAGGCTGCTAAGTGGTTGGGGGTAAAGGGTTTCTGTCTCTGGAATATTCTTCCATTCAACATCTGACGTGATCCTGTTTTTCTTTTTTCCAAATGGAAACTGAAATCCTTTCCCTATGAACCCAGGCAACTGCCAGCCGTGGTCCGTGCAGGTAACAGCGGTGGGGCGGTGAGGTCAGGTGGTGGGGATTTCGACAGAAGATGCAGAGGGAAAATTAATTATTTATTTAATTTTCCCTCTGCATTGTCCCTTGAAATCCCCCCCAACCCGGCCCCACCGCCTCATCGCTGTTACCTGCACGGACCGCGGCTGGCAACTGCACTATGCAGGTCAGTGCTATATAAATTTACTTATTTCTACCACTGCCTCTCCTCAATCTTTGACACAATTGACATCTGAGAGATGGCTAATACTTGGCCAAAATAGTGTTGGCACTATTTCTTGTGTTAGTAAGTGTACTGTATAGCTACAACACTTAATCGACTCACTCACAGGCACTAAATACATGAAACCTCCCATGAGTGAGCAGCAATTTTCTGTGAAAATTATAATACACAAACTATTCTTCATTGTGTCTAAAATATCAGTGATTTGCTTTTTGGGGATACATTTAGATTACAAATGTCACTGGCATCTATCGTCCTGCATTCATTCTTGAAATTTGAATGTTTACACATGAATTATGTTTTGGAATGGCTTGAGCAGTCTTTTACATGTACAATACAAGTAATCGAACCATACATTGAATATGGAATCTCCCAAATATATTTTAAAAATGAGGTTCCCAGCTGGGTGTACTAACCAGCATTTTTTTCCATGAGGCAACCTTCAAGTTGTATTACAAAAAATAGGTATTGTAATAAACATATGAATTACCCATGTTATACTTGATTTCACATAAGAAGTATAAGGAAACACTGAAAACTCCTATATTGAGACTAAAATATATGTAGAGTACTGCTTATTTAGCATTTTTGATAATTATTTAAACATGAGGCTTGAATATCTCAACATCGTCAATTAGATTCCATGGACCTCTTTGCGACTTCAAAGAATCGCACGGTGCAAGCACAGCTTTGTGCTGTTCCTACTTATGTTAAAAAAATTCTAATGTGTTTTTCACAACTATACAAGCAAGCAATGTCATTTTTGAAACAGAATATAACTTTTTAATTGTCATTTATTTTAAAAGTTCCCTGAATATTTTCATTGTCTATTTCTCATTGTTTCTGAAAAGCTTCTGCTGCAGTTATATGCATTACAGCCATTGAAATTAATTCAATCAAATCTCACTTCATTCTTCTTTCTTGCTTTTGACCTTCACAGAAAACAAATATTTGTATTTTCATGCAATGTATCTACACGTTGTTCTACACCATCAAGTGAGTCATCATTAACCCAACTTTGACAAAGTGTATCTATTCTATAGGTGTCAACATGCATTACATTATATCTGGGATTTACTTTATTGGCTAGAGGTCCTGCTATGCCTTAAACAACTCTTTGATAACATTCATTTGTTTCCAAATTCTAAGCACAAATATTTCCAAATTCAGGACACACATTTTTAACTGTACAATTAGAAATTCATGTTTGAATTTCATCATTACTCAATGTTATTTCTGATTTCTAATTTGAAAAACAGAAACAGTTATGTTTAAGTATCGAAGGCATCAATAATTCATCAAAGTTAGCGAAATCAGAACTAAATTTTTGTTGAATAGTAGAATTCAAGAATATAAAATACTCTGGAAAATAACATGCATGAGATAAGGTGTATGACCTTGGACTTTGCCAGCCTTCAGTTCCTGAAACAGAGGTTGTTGGTATTGTTTTATTCCAAATCATAAAATCTTTGTCAGTATATTCATCTAAGAAATCAAATTAAGAATTCACTTTACGCCTAAATATACACACACAAGTGAGATGTGTTGTATCTGATTACAGTACAAAAATATGTTTGCGAATCATTTGGATTTCTTAATGGGATTTAAAACAAGGGAATTTTGTTTCAGATTTTGGCTTACTCCCCACAATCAGAACCGGACAATGTTCTCACTGTTGGCATTGAAATATTGTATTCGATATATGCCGATACCAATCAGCATACTGATTGTAGCAAACCATCTTTTTATGATTTCCCACAAGGAGATGAGAATCAGCGTTGTACATTGAAGCATGTGTCTGTAGTTTCATGAGTAGATTCTTCACACTGTACTGTCCCATTCATCAGCTAAAAGACGTAGAGGCAAGATGAAGAGGAAATGTGTGCTGACTTAAATAGTCGCTTTTGGTCCTAGGTCTTGATATTCTAATTCTTCCCAGCAGACACCATTTTGCAGCTGGGTTGCCACCATACTTTCACAAGACACGCTCCTGATGACACTGTGTACTTCATTTGTTTGTTTAGCATTTTAGCCATTGTAGCTGGATTTTCTAGTTCTGGAATATATTCTCCATGCACCATCCTTACAAAGAATATCCAAGTCCACAATGGTTTTACATATTCCTCTATGCTGCACTGGAATTTCATCCATTTATTTAGCAAGGAAGTTTCTTTGGAAATTTTTGTCACTTCATTAGTTCAATTTTACAATAGTTTTTTATTTAATGGGATAGTTTCACATTCTGATAATTCTACATCGGAATATCGTGCAATACTGATACTGCAACATTTACAATTTTCATCTGATTCACCTTC
This sequence comes from Triturus cristatus, assembly GCF_964204655.1. NCBI lineage: Eukaryota > Metazoa > Chordata > Amphibia > Caudata > Salamandridae > Triturus > Triturus cristatus. Next base: position 726,854,208 of record NC_140588.1, read on the forward strand.
GAGTCCCAAAGGTAGTGAAGTGGACAATGTAACATTCTCAACTGAAAAATATTCAATGCTTCCCACTTGTTGATGCGTGCTTAGAACTGATTTTTTGTCAGCTTCACAATTGGTATCTCAATGGGACACACTCTGCAACATGGTCGTTGGTTGCAAAATCAGAAGTGGTTTCGGGAGTTGCTTTGGTATGCTGTGTAAGAAGCGGCACAAAGTATGGCTTTACTGTGTCCACAAGCACTACTTGTGTTCTTTTTCTTCTGGCTAATGGTTTTACTATCATCTTTCTTGTTCCGTTCATCCTCTGCACTAGCACAGGATCTCAGTAGGCAGGACCGAACTCCTCCTTCAATCCCAATCCCTCTACCACAAGTTCACTAACCTTCAGTAGCCAGTCACTCACAGAAAGCAGTACTGGAGTTGTATTCTTGGTTAGACTATCCATGGTACAGAGCAAATACTGAAACAGAGTAAGATGGGATTTATCATGCCTCCAGCCTGGAAGGTATGGGAGATACATTTTGACACCCAATAGTTTTTCATAAGCAGCGTGGTTCAACAGCATTCACCTTGCAATATTATGTAAAGCTGTCTGTCCACTTTATAAGTTATGAACTCAAGTTGCAGCCTTATCTAGAACCCTCACAGTGAAGGCTTGTTTTAACATGCTCTTCTTTTTCTCGACTACCTCTTTTGGATTAAACCTACAGAGAACTGAAGATTTACTCCCACCTCAGCAGGTGCCTCTACTAATACTCTAAAAGAAAAAACTAGATCCTGATCTGAGTGAAATGTATGAACTCTCCCTATTGCTAAAGCGTAACAATTCTTTTGCAGGTATACAAGCCATGACCTGGTGCTTTAGCCACACCCAAATATAACATGTGCATGAATTAATCACTTCAGTGTATATTTATATGTCTCTACTGGCTAAAATAGACTAACATGGTCTCGGTATTTGATAAGGAAATGATATGCTTATTTCTCCAATGGAGCATGTTGGAGGATAGGGGGGGCTCATCCTTTTAAAGTGTTTAGTTTTTTTTACAAATTTTGCATTTGAGTACATATTGTTTTGTTTGTTTTAGTACCAGAGCCACCAATAATAATCCAGTAGGATGCATTACACTGTGGACACCCCAGCATGCACAGGACCCATTCCGATATAAACAGCTTTAATTAGTTGCAATTGACTAATTTGGTATGTAGTGTTCTCCTGCTTCAGGGATACTGACTATAAGGAGCCTATCTTGTCTCAGTAAGTAGTTGTACTTCTCCGGAAAGCCACAAGGCAGGGCTTCTTTACTGTATGATGATTGGACTGCTTTTCACCATGGTCATTGAAATAATTGTGTCTGGAATGAACTCACTCACTCTAGTGTGCCAGTGTATGCTGGACCTCCACCAATGGAAGTTGTCTCTGGAGGGCAGCTATCCATGTCCAAAGCTGATTGTTTTTATCGTCTTTCCCTGTGAGTCTTTGTAATTATTGGTTTCTCAATTTTTTCAACTCAACATTGTTTCCTTACACCGAAAATACACAAAAGGATGACTCTAACACAAACAAAGTAGGAACTGATTCATCATTTTTCTGGAAGGCTAACAAGAGGTCATTGAATTCTGCAATTTGTGTAATTGAGTCATGGTCCAGCGCAAAGCCGGGAAAAGAAAGAGCAAAATTACAACTATCCTCCCTGCGTCACAGACCCGTCGTCACACTAACTCATTCACACACGCATTCATTGGTGGGGCCCATAACACCAACACTCACACGTTCTCTCACAGGTCTGCACACAGGAGGAGGCATGATGCGCTGGACATGTGGGGGGGTACCCTATAACCTATAGGGAAAGAAAAGTTATTTTACAGAATATATATTAACATTTGCCACCTATAGATTCCTAATCCCAAACATCAAGGCACTCCACCCACTTGGTCGACGGTCCAATTAGTTGGATTGGTTGATGGTGATTTAGAACCAGCTAAAACACATTTAAGACTCAGAATCCTTTATTCTCTTTAACGAAAAACCACAAACTCATAAATTCTATTAATCAATATTTGTTTATCTTAAATTTTATTGCAAATAATATTAGCATTTGTTTCATCAAAGTTTTTAGAATTTTCTAGATTAATTTATTTAAATCACAGGTCATTATATTTACCTATTCTGGCTATCTGGATTTTCTCTAATTCATTGGCTCTGCATAACCGAATTAGCTGTTAAATTGTCCAAATAAGCAGGCCAAAGCTTAAGGTCCAAAAGTTCCTTGCTCAGCACGTCACAGTCCCAAAGATCGCGAAAGGACCATAAGTCGTGCAAGCATCAGTCATCGCCTGTGGGGTCAAAGAGGGTATGCAGTCATAGTAACCGCCGAATGCCTCTCGTAAAATCGTCCTTCCAAAAGTTGCCAGCCCCTCCCTATTCTACTACTCTTTTTATAATAAATTTTGGGATAACATGAAACAATTTTGGGCTGAGAAAGTCTATGATTGGCTAATTGAAAACGTCCGATTTTAGTCAGTCAGGTTTCACATGGATTTTGCTGATTCGTTTCCGGAGACGACATAGTCCTGATGTTACAAAATTTTGGTTTTTACTTGTATGATCCAATTGTTAATTTAAACCAGTTTTTTACAGTCTGGGCTTTGGCAGTCCACCAAGATCCTATCCTCGACCGGGGACAGTGTGGAATAGGTTATGTGGAGATTCACGGAGCCATCCGAGTCTGCGCAGTAGAGATCGCGCTTACGAGACGGTGGCCACTTCTGAACTCCGTTTCCTCCGCCATTTTGTGGTAGGCCCAAATGCTAACTTAAGCGAAACAAACACAAAAGAATAATTAATACAAAGTAATGATACTTCTAATGTTATACCCTCACTAATCCCTTTATGTATTAGTATTTTCCTAGCTTATAGCGACATTTAAAGCAATAATATTTACCTTTATGGTCCTTCACGATGACGCAAACGTCACAAAAGCAACATAAATCATGCGATATCTATTATCACATATACTACTATTAATATGCGTACGTATTTTAGTTATTTGAGTCATTTTGCCATGCAAATAGCAATTTCCCACATGTAATTTGTGTATGCAAAGGTTACGTTAGTTTCACACAGCAAACCGTTAGTAAAATTATAATCAGTAGGTTATATAGTTAATCTTTACATGCAAATAGAGGAGGTATACAAAATTTTGCTCTACCTGCTCCATCAGTCACCTAAGGGTTTCACAAGTATGTACTTGATTTTGAATTCCAAACCCTCAAATCTTCCTTTCACAGATAACATGCTGTAGGATACCGCTGTTTGGTGCGTATTGACGGTTGTCCTGATTCAACAGTATAAAAAACTTCCTGATATTCATGCAATTGTTTTGTACAATAATTTCAGTGTTTTTAGTAAAAAATCATATTTGCAAGAAATGGATTTATTAGTTGTGCAGGATGTGAGGTCTGTGCAAGTAATAGGTCCACAATTTCCACTTATTGGAAACCCAGCACACCAATGTATCACTTGACTTTCTCAGGGTAGTTGAGCAGTGCCTCCCAAGACCTACTCAATAAATGATTGTCCAATTAGTGCTTTATCTTTACACACACATTACTAAATAGTATGCATTACTTCACAAATATATACATTAAGCCGATAGAAATACCTTAGATTACATTATGAAACAACATTTGACCCCCTAATGAGTCATGACCCCCTAATGAGTCATGACCCCAAAATCACAGCCCCCGTCTATGTATGTCTATACCAGATAGACATCACAACATAGGGGGAATTGCACCACATAAAAAAGGCAAACAAAACATGTAAAAAATCCTCAACATTTAACTACAGTCATTAATCATGTGTAAATGCAATCCTTAAAATCAATAAAGCATTTAAGGATCGATCAAAAAAATCACTGAGTATAAAGGGTTAATAAAGCATTGAAATTGAAACAACACGTGTCTGAATCTTTTACACCTACAGGACACATAAAATGCAGTCATAGAATCAGCAAATAAAGGGCACTGCACTGCCCACTGTAGGGCAAAAGCCTCTAACTTGGGAGTGCTTGAAATAGTGAGGAAAATCCTGGAGCGGTCAGAATCTCCTTGACCTTGCAAATGTAGAGTTTGTTTTAAAGATCACTGGGGGGCTGTTGTGCCTCTTGCAGCTCCCCATAGCCTTGTTGGTGATGCCCCTGGCCTTTTGGACCAACATAAGGCGAGAAAAAAAGAAAAAAAATTCTTTAAATTAGCAGGGCATTATGAAGGGACTGGAACTCTTGCGGCTTTTTTTGTTTTTCATTTGTTAAACCATAAAAGTAACCCTGCAAAACTTATAAAGCCATCCGGTCTATAGTCAAATATTGGCCCTTTGGCATGTTCCCCTCAGCAATCAAACCTTGGGTCTGCCCCTCCCAACTCCTCATATCCTTTTATACGAGGGGACACCCCTTCTATAATAAGACCTACTTATGTTTAATGAAAAGCATCCAGACCTACTAATATTATATTAATATTCTTATTGACGACGTCAGACTAGTAGCTACGCATTGTAATATTGCCAGCGGTGATCACCTCAGTTCATCAGGTACGGTTGCCAGCAGTAATGCGAAAGAGGGTTTGTTCATGTGGAATGTCTCTACATTGGTAATCCATGACAGCCATAGCTGTAATGCCCCTTGCGCAAAGGTAATAATATGAGTATTACGTCACCCTGGAGAAGCATGATATATCACTAAAATATCAGCTTCAAATGCATTTTAGAAATTCAACCCTTTTTCTCCAAACATCACTATATGAGTTCTAAAAATACACACATTCTCATCTGAGATCATCACGTTTCATTTTGGTATACTATATTATTTCAACCAAGCAAAAGCTTCTTATTTAGTAGGCTGGACTGCACATAGAAGAGCTATTTACAGGTAGCTAGAGGGCTACAAATGGCTCATGAATTACTTGTTAAAGATGCCTGTTTTATACATTTTCCTCCAATTACTCTCTAAGAGGGGAGGGAGGGGGGTCTCGTGACCAGCTTCTAGTATCATTACTCTGGAACACTAGCAATGCCTCTGTTGCAGCACACGGAAGGCAGACCAGTGTAGCCATTTCTATTTTCTTGCAAGTCGGACTTATAGGAGGCAGGATTGCCTTATATATCTAGTCACTTCACTTGGCTCTGCAGCTTTCAGAGTGTGGAACATTTAAGGCCTCTGTTAGCACGACTAATGTCAAATGCCTAAAACAATATGGTAATCTCGCACACACTGTTAGAATTACCATTCGACATATTTGGGTTTTTTAGGCCCTCATCCTCTCTCTCTCTCTCTCTCCTCACACACTATAAAGAGATAGTGCTCTAATGCTGGCATGCAATTCAATCAGGCCTGGCTTGTATGCAAAGTTTGTATTATGGACAAAACACTGCCACACACGTCAGGACACTGCATGCAGACAACTCTAGCTTGAGAGAAAATTGGTCTTCAAGGAGGACTGAAGGTCAAAGTAACTTTTTCAGCAATCTAAATCTTTACCAATTGTCAGCTTGAAACAGCCCCAGTCCCACCTGCCTTCCCAAAGCCAAAGAAATTAATGAAGGCCTCTTTCCAGGAAGAGATGCTGTCCATAGAAGACACATACAAGGAAGTCTCCTTATGATTGTAAAAAAACATCTTCCTGGGCCTCCCTGACATATGGACTCAATCACCCCTGCTCCTTGACTACACTCAGCTGGCACACTATGGGCTTGGCTCACAAAGTAAAACTTACACGTTTGTGTAAGTTTACTCTTTTTCATTGCATTTTATTGGTAAGTTTAGGACTGCGGAGATTCTGCAGTCGGGGGGGGAGAACTCTGCGCATAAAACGATAGGCCTGTCGTAAACTTACCATTAAATTGCAGTTAAAAAAGCAAAATTGAACATTATGTATGGCAGCTGGTCCTCAACGCCAGATCACGAACAAAACCTAAATCTAGCTGTGAAGTGCAACCAACATTGCTACCTGCAACAGTGATCCTAGGGTACGCCTTACGCTACTGAGCTTCCTCGGTGGAGCCTGCATAGGTTCAGGCATGTCACCGTCTGCGGAAATCATGGCATGGGCCGGGGCTGCAGTAACCACTCTGGGTCAGGTGTTCGATGGCAGTGCCTTTATGACACTCGGTGAATTAAATATGGCATATGAGGTCCGGCTGGGTACATTTCTGATGCATGTAGCATTGACAAAATCCATTAAGATTACTTAGGGGTATTGGGCCATCGAGCCGGAAGAGCCTAGAAGACAGCATAATGGGAGGAGCTGAGCGACGGGGATCTGCTCAATATGGGCAGATTGTGTCTGCAACTTGTCAATATAAACTGCTGCAGTTCAACTATCTCCATCGTACATATCTGATCCTGCTGCATCTGCACTCCATGTCCACCGGTGTACTGTATATTTGCTCTACATGTGGGGAGGAGGCAGCCTCGTTTGGACACATAGTTTGGGTCTGTAGAGTTACTCGAAGAAGGTGGAGCAAGGACCAAGGTGGGCAAATCCACAAATGAGTACATCGAGTTGGCTCGAATCCTAAACAAAAGGGAGATTCCAATGAACTGGTGGTCGCCCTGAGACCCAGATCGGATCCGTTGGAGAGACGACCTGTGTAAATATGTGCAGACTGAAATGGACTCCCGTAGTTGCCATATGTCATCTGTTAGTAGCCAACCCATCGTTCTGAACTGGGTAATCCTGATTCTGGCATCACACCTAAGTCTGACAATAATCCTCCGTAAACTTTTGCTATTATTAAATGCAAACCCCACATTTTCAAATACTTGGGCGTCAAGATTTTCCCTAAAAATGAGGACCCCAGGAAGGAAAACTTGGGAGAAAACACTATGGGCTCTGAAAGACAATGGTGAATTTTGGTGATCTCTTAAACTCCAAATAGTGGCAAGCATAGCTCTATCTATTGAGGTGCTGTTTCTGAGGATGTGGCACTTTTTCGCCAATTTTCTGATTTGGATTCCCCAATCTTGGTTCAAGGTGATGGTTCAGGGAATTGATTTGGGATAGAGGCAGGAACAGGGTACAATTGAGCACATTGCAGCACCAGATAAAGGTGGAGGGTTGTGGGCCCCAGACTACGAGAGTTGCCCAGCTGCAATGGATGTGAGAGGACTTGAAAGGATAGGGCTTTCAGACCTGGGAGGACAAATGGAGAAGATAAGGCCTGAAGGAGAGCTGATTGCACTCTTAATGGGCACCTGGGTACGGTCAATTAAACAGCCTACACTCCTCACTTCAGCACTCCGCAGCTGGAAAAGAGTAGTTAGGAAAACATTGCAGCATCTGCCTTAGCTCCAGCTGGTTGGCCTACTCACTTTGGGCAAAGGTTCTTCACTGTCAGAAGAGTGAAGGCCTGGTTGGAGGCTGGGATCCTCACCACTGGAGATTAATACGAGAATGGGAAGCTCTGGGATCTAGAATCTCGGATTGCAGAGGATGGTCATCCAGAATCCTATTTTTTGGGATATGGAGCTCGTTAGGGCATTGGACACATATGGGGAGATTGATATTCTGAGCCACAAACATATGAGGTCCTGCAAGTCTTGCTTACGTTCAGGGGTGGCCAAGCTATACAGCTCCATCCTTTCCATGACTAAAGGCAAACTGCTAACCCTAGGAGCCTACTGTGAGGGAGAGGGAGGCAGAGAGATGAGAGACTAGGAATGGGAGTCGGAACTTAAACTGCCACGCAGTGTCTCCAGGAACACCAGGTTCAAGTACACACAATTTAACTATCTGCATGCTACATACCTCAAACCATAGAGATTTGAGGTAACCTGTGGAGTGAGGAACGACGGGGACAAGGGCTCTGCACTGCGGAGCGAGGAATGAAGGGGACAAGGGCTCTGCACTGCGAAGCGAGGAACAAAGGGGACAAGGGCTCTGCAATGCGGAGTGAGGAACGCAGGGGACAAGGGCTCTGCACTGTGGAGCGAGAAACAAAAGGGGCCAAGGCTGTGCACTGTGGAGAGAGTAGCGAAGGGGACAAGGGCTCTGCACTGCAGAGCGAGGAACGAAGAGGACCAGGGCTCTGCACTGTTGAGCGAGGAATGAAGGGGACAAGGGCGCTGCACTGTTGAGCGAGGAACGAAGGGGACCAGGGCTCAGCACTGTGGAGCGAGGAACGAAGAGGACCAGGGCTCTGCACTGTTGAGCGAGGAACGAAGGGGACAAGGGCGCTGCACTGCGGAGCGAGGAACGAAGAGGACCAGGGCTCTGCACTGCGTAGTGAGGAACGAAGGGGACAAGGGCTCTGCACTGCGGAGCGAGGAATGAAGGGGACAGGGGCTCTGCACTGCGTAGTGAGGAATGAAGGGGACAAGGGCTCTGCACTGCGTAGTGAGGAACGAAGGGGACAAGGGCTCTGCACTGTGGAGCTAGGAATGAAGGGGACAATGTTCTGCACTGTGGAGTGAGGAATAGAGGGGACAACGCAAACCCCCCATGCTGATCAGTGGATGGAACTTGTCAACTATTTCAATGAGGCTAATGACTGATCACCCTGGACACTAAGCTCACTGCACCTGCTGAAAGGAAATACAGAGCATTGGGTGACAGCGGTGGTCAGCGGGACCAGACGAATGGGGACTAGCACTTAAAAAGGAGGAAAGTTGGCACTTAGTTTCCTATTCCGATGGAGGAAAATGGTGGGGTCTGAGCAACAAATTTTGATTAAAAGTTTGCAAGTTATTGAGATAATATTCCGATTTTTACTACAGGTTGCATAACTATATTTAATGATGGAATACATAAGGTGGGTGTATTATGTGATTGAGCTACAATTAATTGAACCTCCTTCTGCACAAGTGAAACAGAAATGCTAATGATGCGGTCTTGTACGGCAGTGTAAAAACTTAATAACATTTTTTTTTTTTAAATGTGGCTATTTCTCATATTTGTCATCCCACTCTCACAATCCCTTCAAACATGGCTTTTTCAAAGACTGCCTACGTCACATATTCCGAAAATGACAGAGTGTCTTCTCACTTGTTATGTTATGATGGGTGTATTTTCACATATTGCTTATTGATATCCTGGCATAAATAATTTGAAGATTCACAACGAGGAACTACCAAATTGCACTGAACTACTTATTGAGTTCTTCTTGATGCTTTTGACAGTTCTGTTATATGCCATTGTTTATACACTACTGTGGGTGATATGAGCAACAAAATGGCACTAGAGTCAAGTTATAGAAATCTAGGATGGTGAGATGCACTCTCTTTATGTATCTCTCACCATCAGTGGGAACCGTTCAGGAATAGTGGCACTTTTCTTTCAGTTGGTTTTTCCTTTACTCGCTGGGCCCGGTCTTCCTCAGCACCTTATGGCTTAGACTCCTGCTTCCTCTGGTACCTTGGATCCCACATCAGCGACTTTGCAAAAGCAACTCAACTCAACCTCCTTTTGCCTGAGCATTTCAAACAGGTGGTTCAATCGCCGGTTCTTTCAAGATTGTACGCCCTGCTTGTAGGGATACCAAGGCTTTATCTGGCTCCCCTGAAGGAAGCTCTCCACTGTGTGACCAGGCTATTATCTGGCTACAGTAAAATCACATTAACCCTATCTTAATCTCCTAAAACTGGCTACCAATTGGAGAACACAGTATGCGGAAACTGTCCTATGTTACTCACAAAGCTTTTCACAGGCAGTCCCTGAAGCATCTCTTGAATAAAGGTGTCCCTCTGGTCAATGTCTCCTTCGCAGCTACAACAATCTCCTACTTAATGGGTCCTTGTGCCTGACAAACAAGCCTTCTCACGGTGTGGTCTCAGGTAGCGAAACAGCATTCCCCCATCAATCAGATCCAACTCTTCTCTTGAGGTCTTGCAAGTAGGGAAGTAAACTCTGCTATCCCAACAATTCCCCTAGATGGCCTTTTTATCTTCTCATGATATCACGCTTTCTGAGGTATCCCAAACTGAAAAGTAATGAAACATTCTCTACGTTATTACTATCCCCAACACTCTGACTGGATTTAATAAACCTTTCGCATGCTTCTTATGATTCCTCCTCTATGTATTGGTTGATATATCATATGCACCTTTCCTTAATGATGGAAGACCCTTCTCTCTTTTGGTCCATACCTGATCCATTGCGATGCACATACTTGACCATTCTAGTGTATCCTCTATGCATTTGTACATTATGGGTTTTACTTATCTTTCCAGTTAAACATACAAATTCCTTATTTTTGGTTGTTGCTTCGGTCTACTGACACCCCTTGGTGTCAAATCAGTGCTGCATAAAACCCTCAATAAACAAATAGTTTTGCATCTAATGTGGTGTTTTATTTGTTTCCAGTTGCATGCTGTAGTTTGCTGTACAAAGAAATGACATGTGCTATGTCCAAGTCTATCCTGCCATCTTCTGTTCTCTTTTGTGGTCTCGATCATAACAGCATGCTAAAAGACATACAAAGGGTATCTAAAAGCATGCTTGGATTGTTTGCATACCAGATGGTGTTGGCTCGAGGCACGCTGGCAAAATGCTGAGGGTCACTGATGGTCAGTTTGAGGGTTCTGAGGTGTAGCCTTGGGGTGTCCTAAGAGACATAGAGAATGTCTTGTGGATAGATAAGGGCCTCTGAAGGCCTGTTGGGAATGTCTGAGTGTAAGCTGAGTGGTCCTTAGGGACATATGGTGACACCTAATATCCATCTCAGCATGTCTGAAAGTGGGCCAAGAGCTTGCTGAGGTAGCTTGTGACCACAGAAGGGTGTCTGAAGGCAATCAGAGCATTAAGGTCTCTGAAGGTTTCTGAAGAACAACGATGAGTGGTTCAAGGAATCTGAAGGTGGGCCTGCAAAAGTTTGAGAGTGGACTGGGAGTGTCCAAAGGTAGACTGAATATTTCTACAACTTGGCTGAGCGTCTCCGAGTTCCTGCTGGTGGTGTCTGAGGCAATGTCAATAGTTTCTGGGAGCAACCTGGTGGTGTTGAAATACAAGCTGGGGAGGCATATAGAAAGCTGTAGGCCACAAAAGGTGAGATGACAGCTGAGAAGGCTAAATTGCAGGTGACTGAAGGCGATTTGGTGGTCTCAGAACTTCTTTGAGAGGAGAATGAGGGTGTTTATTAGTAATCTGTGGCTTTTGTCTATCTGAAGCCTTGTTGAGGGTCACTCTAGGTCAGTTAGCTCTCTCTTAAGATAAGATCAAGATTGCCGATAGTCAACAGGTAATGTCTGTAGGTGAGGATCTCTGTGACTGTCTGAGGGCCTTTCAGAGACTGTTAGATATGTTTATGGACCAACTGAGGATCGCTAAGGGCCAGCTAGGGTAGTGCATGAACCAACCGGGGTGACCGAGGGCATCTTTTGTGTATCATGAGGGAATGCTGGAGATTTCAGGAGGCACACCAAGAGTGTTTAAGGGCTGGCTATTGGTGTTTAAATAACAGCTGTTGGTAACTGAGGGCAGGCATGTCAGATGTTTTTGTGGGGCTTGGGTCAAAACATCACGCCAGCCCCTCATGTCACAAGCACCTGTATTCACCTCAAAATGCTGCAGCAAGCAACATGGCAGCAAGGACAGCTTGAAAAGAAAGGCAAGGATTATTCTGTCCCTACGCTGGAGGGACAACGGTGGCCACAGACATGCGCAAGCATGTCTGGCTAGGGAACACTGCAACACGTTGAACTAAACTGGCTAGTTGGTCAAGGAGGCAGTGAGATTTTCACCAGATGCTTGTCACTGCATGGCTAGCACTCCCTTACTGCAACTCACAATACAACACCAAATCACATAGCAACAATGGCAGCAAAGCAGAAATACTCCTTTTGGCTGACCCCAAATATGAATTACACTTTCATTAAGCAATGGCTGAAGGTGGGTGCCCCAAGAAATCCATGGTTCTGCATGTATTTTTATTCATCACATGAGCTCTGGCACGAAAACGAGGTACATTTTTCAATTCAAATGTTCTTTATTTCGGTCTCTTGGACCATAAAAGAATTACAGCATAAAAGAAATTCGTAACATTGGAATACAGTTACAATTTGCAATCAATTTAACAATTTGTAAAACCATCATTCGTTCAGTGACTTTAAAAGTACAGCAAAATATCCTCCGAATTTACTGTCAACGGGGCAGCCCTGCAACCTAAATCTGTGGCTATCCAAATTGCAAGACCGCCAGAAGGGCGGCCCTTGCCACACCATTTGGCATTCTTTGAAAAAACCGCGAAGCCAGTACAGGTAAGATCTTCCCTCAGCCAGGTTTCTTGAAACAAACAAATATTCTTATTCTCTATGAAAGTATTCCAAGCCGGGCAATTTAATTTACTAGACAAACCCGCCACATTCCAAGACAAAATATTTAAGAGGGGAACTTGGGTCCTCCCTGGGTTGGGCAATATCAATATAGTGTCCATGGAATTTGCATTCAAATTGGCATGGTGTTGGTCTTGTGCAAGGCTCCCCTGTGCCGCACTACTAGATTCAGTAGGAATCACTTCACAGGGTTGCAAGTTAGTTTGCGTCTGCTGGAGCCCATTGATCTGTGTAAGAATATCTGGCTGGGCATCATGTAGTGGAGGCCTTTTGCGGTTCTCCGCCTGGCCTGAACTTTTCCTATCCAGTCAATCCACTCCATCTAAGTAGCTAAACCTATTTTATGTAGGAAAATAGTCGTCCGTTATATTTCTAGGAATAGCGTAAATTTTGCTTACATTGGATCTCCGCCTCCAATTCCTTCTGCTAGGCACAGGTTCCCATCCCTCTCCCTCTCCCTCCCCCACGTGTCCCACTGAGGGATAGAAGAAGGACAGGGGGAGGGTTTGAATGGGCGACCCCTGCGTGTTCCGGGGCCAACTACAAATGTACTTAACAGTAGCAGGGTCCCTGAAATTAATCACAACACAGTCTCCCTGGATAGACTTCCTAGTGGAGCCTATCCAGGGGGTTCTTCTCACCATAAGAACCTCGCTGTGTGTGCCCTCGGGCAAGGGTCTATTAATGGACAGCCAGTGAATAATTTTATTTTTTAATGCACCCACTGATTCTCCGGAAGGAGTGGTTAGTTCCGGAATACCTGCCAGAATCACCACATATGGAATAGCCTGAGGTGGAAGATTAACTATCCTATGCTGTGGGGCCATCTTTGGTGTCTCTGGAGGGGGTGGAACCGAGACTTCTTGTCGATTTGTATGAACACTGGTTAGATTGGATGATAATGGTTTCTCTGATGTACATGCAGAGAGTTGTTGCTTTGGAATAGGCAGAGGTGGAGGTGGGCCTCTTCTGGGTAGGTGTTCAGAATTATTATCCCTGTCCTTGCTAATCTTACCATTGGATGACTCGTTCCCCTCTACTGTAGTTAAAAGTCCCATATGAATTTGCAATAAAAGTGATTCTATCTTGGAGATGCGGGCCTCCAAGGGATTGAGGATTTCCCTTAGGAGGATTCGGATATCCAAGAGAGTAGGTAGCTCGTTCCCTGCTTTGCAATTTGAAATGGGAGGTGACACAGACATATTTGTAGCAGATGGTACCCTATTTTGCCCAGGTAGGCTTGATGACTTGGGTTTGGGGATCTTTTGGGACGACTCATTTTTAGTGTTACACTTGGGAGCGTTCACCTTGCGTCCTCCACAGGAGCCAACCTTTTTGCGATTTTCTTTTTCGGTATTGCCCCTTCCCTCGACCTCCGTATTAAGTCTAAGTTAGAGATGGGACTGTCGGTGATTATATCACCGGTAGGGAGGGTTGGGGTAGCGTTCGAGGGAAGTGATGGCGCTCTGGCAGAAGGGAGAGGCAAGATGCTTAGATCCGTGATAGCAGACATCTCACAGTCATTGATGGTTGAAGTAGGACTGCACTGGTCAGCTAAATCAGGGATAGCATTTGACCCTCTTAGGTCTGCCATATTTAAGGCATCAGATTGTTCGGGCGTAGTAGCAAGTGCCAGGGGCCCTAATGAAGATCTTCTAACCCAGTCAATTTCTTGGGATATTCGCCGTTCAAGAATTGATATTTCATCAATGATTAGGGAGCCAGCTTTAGCAAAATAAGTGTCTAGGGGGCCTTTAGGCGCTCCTGCAGCCCGAGTAGATCTGCTTCTAGTTTCCCTAGCCGACATTCTCATGCAATTCTTCCAATGCTAGATGCTGGGATTTGCAACACTGTGAGGCCTTGGCCGTGCCTCGGCCGACCTCGAATGGCCTCAAACGGCCCGCTCTTTGCCCGGTCTTCGCTCCGCTCTTCGTTCCGCGCGCGTTCCGCTAGCGCGGATATTGATGCGGTATATGTAGAGCTAAGTGACTAAGGGGAGGGGCGTGGAAGAGGACCCAGCTGCGCCGCTGCTTCTCCAGGCGCTGTGGGAGCTGGTCCTCGCAGTCCCGCCCTCCTCGATATGCTGGTCACTGAAATCCGGCGTGGAGCAGGTATGGGGTGAGTCAGGGCACACAGGAATCCAAAGTCTGCTCAAATTTATAGGCACGAGCGGCACCCGCGAAGCGGGGGCCGAGAGCCGCTGCTGTGTTGGTTAGGGGAGGGGCGTGGAAGAGGACCCAGCTGCGCCGCTGCTTCTCCAGGCGCTGTGGGAGCTGGTCCTCGCAGTCCCGCCCTCCTCGATATGCTGGTCACTGAAATCCGGCGTGGAGCAGGTATGGGGTGAGTCAGGGCACACAGGAATCCAAAGTCTGCTCAAATTTATAGGCACGAGCGGCTCCCGCGAAGCGGGGGCCGCGAGCCGCTGCTGTGTTGGTTAGGGGAGGGGCGTGGAAGAGGACCCAGCTGCGCCGCTGCTTCTCCAGGCGCTGTGGAAGCTGGTCCTCGCAGTCCCGCCCTCCTCGATATGCTGGTCGCTGAAATCCGGCGTGGAGCAGGTATGGGGTGAGTCAGGGCACTGAAGGGTTTCTGAAGAACAACGATGAGTGGTTCAAGGAATCTGAAGGTGGGCCTGCGAAAGTTTGAGAGTGGACCGGGAGTGTCCAAAGGTAGACTGAATATTTCTACAACTTGGCTGAGCGTCTCCGAGTTCCTGCTGGTGGTGTCTGAGGCAATGTCAATAGTTTCTGGGAGCAACTTGGTGGTGTTGAAATACAAGCTGGGGAGGCATATAGAAAGCTGTAGGCCACAAAAGGTGAGATGACAGCTGAGAAGGCTAAATTGCAGGTGACTGAAGGCGAATTGGTGGTCTCAGAACTTCTTTGAGAGGAGAATGAGGGTGTTTATTAGTAATCTGTGGCTTTTGTCTATCTGAAGCCTTGTTGAGGGTCACTCTAGGTCAGTTAGCTCTCTCTTAAGATAAGATCAAGATTGCCGATAGTCAACAGGTAATGTCTGTAGGTGAGGATCTCTGTGACTGTCTGAGGGCCTTTCAGAGACTGTTAGATATGTTTATGGACCAACTGAGGATCGCTAAGGGCCAGCTAGGGTAGTGCATGAACCAACCGGGGTGACCGAGGGCATCTTTTGTGTATCATGAGGGAATGCTGGAGATTTCAGGAGGCACACCAAGAGTGTTTAAGGGCTGGCTATTGGTGTTTAAATAACAGCTGTTGGTAACTGAGGGCAGGCATGTCAGATGTTTTTGTGGGGCTTGGGTCAAAACATCACGCCAGCCCCTCCTGTCACAAGCACCTGTATTCACCTCAAAATGCTGCAGCAAGCAACATGGCAGCAAGGACAGCTTGAAAAGAAAGGCAAGGATTATTCTGTCCCTACGCTGGAGGGACAACGGTGGCCACAGACATGCGCAAGCATGTCTGGCTAGGGAACACTGCAACACGTTGAACTAAACTGGCTAGTTGGTCAAGGAGGCAGTGAGATTTTCACCAGAGGCTTGTCACTGCATGGCTAGCACTCCCTTACTGCAACTCACAATACAACACCAAATCACATAGCAACAATGGCAGCAAAGCAGAAATACTCCTTTTGGCTGACCCCAAATATGAATTACACTTTCATTAAGCAATGGCTGAAGGTGGGTGCCCCAAGAAATCCATGGTTCTGCATGTATTTTTATTCATCACATGAGCTATGGCACGAAAACGAGGTACATTTAGGAATAACAGTCAGTGAGAACATTTTAGACCTGACAACAACCGCTCATAACAAGACACTTCAAATTCAATTTCTAATTATTACTCTATATTATGAAAATGTTATATTGAAAAATATTCCTCCTTTTTTAGCAGTTTATAAAGCGCGCGAACTGGACCTGAATGTATTAGTGCGATTTGCATGAGCCCCAGGTAACATTACACTCGGACACATTCATGTTTTTTAGACGGGAGAAATTAAGTGATTTGCCCAGAGCCAGAGGATGTTGAGCCGACGCCGAGGCTCGAACCTGAGGCCCCGCTCTAAGGTCGGCAGCTCTACCAGAAACACAACCACATATTCACCCTTTCATCGACGTTCCTAACAATTAAAATAATTCTGTATGTGCAAAGCGTACATATTACTTCAAAATGTTCACACATTCAATATGTTGAAACTCTAACCTTATCTGGGGGACAGCAATCAATAATTTACGTCATAACTGATTAAGCATTCTTCTCTGGAGGCATAATCACATTTCTGCTCCAGTTCCTGCCCGTTCTTTTACCCCTCTCCCCACCCGAGATGACAAATGCCTCGAAGTACATGCAAATTTAATGGATTCATGTGACTAGATGGACCTCCCTTCTGAATACCTTCATTGAGGGAAAAACACAAGCACAACAACCAAACAGATTCACACATGCCTCATTTCCCTAGTGAACTACAACACACATCAATGTCTTGCCCTAGTGTTTATTCGAAATAGCGGTGAAAGCGAAGTGTCTCACCTCATGTAGCAGCGACTTCAAATTTCAAGCACGAAACATTATTTTTTTTAAACAATGTGCCATATGTTTCAAATATTATTTTAACTTCGGGAATGTGTACACACAATAAAATCACTGCCCAGTCTTTAGTTTGAAAAAGTTGCTTTGCGTGTCTTTTAAAAAAGAAATCAACATAACATACACTTTTACGACAAACAAAATCGCACACTGTCCACTGATAAATCTAACATTCATTAAGGTACGTCTTATAGGTCATTTAATAAACGACATCGTTTAAATGTTTTATTGAGCAGAGCAAAGGGGTGTAAAATACATAGTAATCACGATAATCAACAGGAGTTGTAACTGACATTTTCCGATCAATACATCTTATTCAATTTTCAAATGGGACCAACATGGATTAAATACCAGGAAATGAACTGAAATACAATGGCAACAGTAATATGGCTGTTATTTGTACGTAAACAGATCTTACTCATTTATATTCTAAAGTGCTGAAATATTATATTGACAAGAGATAATCGCACCAAAATTATCCGTGACCCCATACAATTAAATAAAATCATCATAAAAGCAAGAATTATAGAATTTATAATCCAACTATATTTCGCCTGTATCCTTAATTTTGGACCACTACTTAAAACAGAATCTTAACCATTCACAGATGTGCAAAAACTATACCTGCAGAAATACTGCAGTGTAAAAGTGCTATTGTGCCTCTTTTTTTTTTTTATAAATGCATTTCAAGTGTGCCAAAAAAAGTGCTATGTGCTATAATGCTCCCCGGTACTAAAGTGCAATATCTATAAAGTTTATATTCCCACCATAGTTTTCGGAATTTTCAAAGAACTTCCAGACAGCAGTACATTTTCAGGTTGCACCTACCCTCCTAGCATATGCTTCTTCAAACTTCAAGGTTCGTTTCATCTTGTTAAACCATTTAAAATAGGAAGGTACTTCTTCAGACCTCCAATTCTGAAGAATTAGAGACCAAGCAACAAGGGAACAAATCACCGTAAAGATCTCTTCTGCTTTTGTCAAATCAGTCCTTGCTCTAGAAATGCCAAAGAGTGCTACCTCCGCCTCTGGATCGAGCCTCTTCTGAATTGCCTGGCTTATAGCCGAGAATATCTCAACCCAGAATAACTCCAGTTATGGGCATGTGAAGAAAGTATGAAGCCAAGCCCCTTTCCCTTCTGCTTGACACCGAAAACATTTATTATCCACTTCCGGATGTCTTTTACTAGGAGTTTTAGGGGTGTAGTAGGCCAGTCACCGCGATAGAAAAGCCATCCTTTTAAAATTGGCTGCTCTTAATGCCTTACTTCCTAGCTGAGCTATGGACTGCCACTCCTGGTGAGAGAAAGAGCAGTTAGTTTATCAAAAAGAAAATTATCTAATAGACCATTTGGTTCCAATAGGCGTGTTGTAAGATCCAGAATCGCTGCCTCATAGTAGGTTCGAATTTTCGGCAGTGCTAAGCCACCCTGACTGGTTTCTAGCTGTAGAATTGCTAGCTTGACCCTAGAAGCCTTCTTACTCCAAACAAATTCCCTGAACATTGACTCCAGCTCTTTAAAATACATAGCGTTAATTTTCAAAGGTACATTAACAACAAGCATTTACAATGCAATGGTCTCGGCATTGTTAAAGTTAGAGCTATTGGCATTGCTCATGACATTATTTTTGTTTATGTTTTTGTTTTTAAAACATTTAAAGAAACGACATTGTTATTTACAATGTTAATAGCTTAATCACTCTCAAATGCGAGACCTATCAATCAAAATGGTGGCAAAGGCCCTCGCTGACACACTGGTGAAAGTGGCATACTCGCTTATTAGGCCAGGCCAGAATGGTTTCATACCTGCGCCAGGGACTCGACAAAGCACCTGTAGATTGCGTCCAGGGCTGGCTCATATGCATGAGGTTCTGAACCAGGGGCCCTGGTGCAATTTCTCTGATTTAGAGTGCTCAATTGCACAACCTAATAAAGATGGATGGGACGGTCTTGCGCGATTTGAACTCAGCACTTGTAGATAACCGCAGATGTCAGCGAACAACGGTTAAATAACTGAATGTATTTGCCGACAAAACATGAATGGCTGAGTGCACCCTTCTTCTGGGATTTGAACCGGAAATCCAAGGCTGTAGGCAGATATCAATAGCAGGTGGTTTACTTGCCAGCTATGTTACAGACGAGTCAGACGCTCTCCCAACATGCAGTTTGAAAAGTATCGCAGGCGATTTCCAAGAAAAGTGCTAATATTAATTAGGAGGTGGTCCTTTTATCTTCGAGCCTTGGTTTGTCTGGAGCCGGATAGGAGGAAGGCAGGGAGTGGATACTGGATAGGATGATGATCGCAGGTGAGAGATGTCCTACCTAGCCTTTACCCTAAAGAGACTGAAAAGATAGCTAGCTACCCAGGACAAAGCAGACAGCCTCCACGAATGGTACAACTAGCCCCCACCCCACCATGAAGCACAAACAGGAAGAAAGTCGCCCTCTCCATGCAGCAGCATCTTAAAGGGATCTCGGTTTGTGATCGCGTATAGTCACTAAGTGGCCTCGCTAAACCCACATGGTCTCTATGGTGGAATGAGACAATATAGACCAAAAATGCAGATGGAGTTAAACGTTTAACAGGGTGATCCCAGTAGTAAGGTGAATGCGGGATGAATAATTTAGCGGGTGACGTGACACCATTAGATACATTTTATTCTTCTGAAGGGTGATAATACATAAACAGGGGATCACACACGCTTAATGCAGACCCCTGCGGTTAAGGGGGAAGCTTTCAGGGTTCCCAACCTTCAGAGGGCCCCCATGAAGACCAAGACCAAAGAAAATCTGTGAGATATAGAGGACTCAAGGACCTCTAATCAGTCTCACATTCTACAGGAAGCCCTATTATTTTGTCACGTCACTGCATTCGCCAAATGCTAGCAAGTTGGCACGAACGTACCTGTGATGTCGTCCCAGCCTGAGATCCTTACCAGACTGAGCCCTCAATAATCCCGGTTTCGAGCCGGAGCCGCACTCTGCTCCTCGCACACCAGGCACATAGTGTAAGCTTTTTAGATCCGCCCTCGCCGATCTACGAACACCTGTCAGAGCCAGAGGAGGGGCGCCGGGGTTAGCGGCAGCTCCTGGGCTGGGGACACCTGGGAAGGGGAGTGTCCTGGTTGTGAGAGCACCTGAGCTGCCCGTGTACACCGTGGGTGAGAACGGAGAGCATCTTGCCTGGCAGGAGGGGGAACGAATGCAAACTAACATTCTCTGCCCGAGAAATGAAAAGCAGGCTGTAAATTATCAGACTGCGGTACCACAAGCAAACTGTAACTTCCGCCGTGGGAGTAGGATGTTATGCATATGGTATCAGTCTGCACAATCACCTGCGGCATCACAAGCAGATTCCAACATTCCCAGTCTCAGGTAGACACTACAAATAAAGGCGCTCTCCGTGACAGCAATATTTACGATATTAAGAATAAAAGTGTGCTACCATTCTGCCTGGTTATAAACAAATCATAGCGACACATCGAATTAGGAGACTGCGGCACAGAGACACTGCAACGTGCTAACGAGCCTCCGGGATGTATACTGCTCCTAATACCGGTTTGCTGTTAAATAGCGGTTCTTATCAAACGCTCTCCTTTTTAAGCGCTGTAAATAATAGGTATTTTTATTAGCTAATTTAGACATACAACATTTCTCGACTTCGAATAGATGTAAGGCCAAGGTGGGAACCTGCTGGGACGGGAGAAGGTCCTCACTACAAGATATAAGTACAGCACAACAAAGCGACCCCCGCCTACGTGGCACTCACCAGTTGCTCTTTGGAATGGCTGTGGCCCCGTGGGATTATGCACCGCCCATTTTTCCGCTCTATGATTGGCTGGCCCGCTGCTTACAATATTTTCATTGGGCAGAGCCTTAGCGGCCAGCAACCATTGGCTTCTGTGTGGATCAACAGAAGAGCGTTACCGAGAACAACTGACATAGAAGAAGGGCAATTAGTCACGGTGACAGGACTAAGGGCTATAAGAAGTGAAGACAGCCTATGGATTAGAAAAAACACTTCAGAGTATATGTTTAGTTATGGAAAATACGAGCGAAATAAATAGCCAACCAGAATAACAGCCCCACGTCTGAGTACAGAAGGGAATGATTCATGAACTAAGGCTAGCGTACATGCAAAGATGAAAAGCAATGGACCTTACATGTGGTTGAAACCAAGAATAGTTACCGGTCGGTCAGGAAATCTATCAGGTGAGCGGCAGAGGGAGCCGAGGGCAGGGGGAGAGGACAAGCACACCACTGCCTTTCTCCGAGGTGAAGCAGAAATGCCTCGGAGAAAGGCAGCGGCGGTTTTGGATTCGGGGGCGTGTTTTTCTTTTTCTCTCCTCTTGCCATTGGCTGGAGGAGAGAAAAACACGCCCAGCGAAAAGTAACAAAAAAACACGCCCCCGAATCCGAAAAGGACGGGGCTTGTTTTGCGAGACAAGCCTCTTCTCCAATGGCTGGCCAGCATTTAAGAGGCCAGCCAATGGAGAAGAGGAGAGAAGAGGGGCGGGTTCAAGCCCCTCTTCTCCAAGTCATTAAATCTCGCGAGCGAGACTGCGCAAGCGCAGCCTTCGCTAGCCGAGACCTAAAAAGGAATACTAGTAGGGGAAGAATAGACATCTTTTTTAGAGCTACACGACCTATTGGTGTTGGGGGTAGAAAAGACCACTTATCGAGCAATACTTTGATTTTATTCTGCATTGCTAAATAGTTTAAACTAAATAACTGCTCATATGGTTGGAAACATATATACCCAGGTATTGTATCGGTTCCGCTTTCAAAGCATGGGATTTAAAATTGAAGGGGAGAAAATTACAAATCGACATTCAGTGTTAAAATCTCGGTTTTATTTTGGTTTATTTTATATACCCCTATTAATTCAAATTGACTAAATTCAATTAATGTCAGATCCAAGTTCAGGCTCTCAGGACTCAAATATAGAAGAATATCATCTGCCAAGAGTTTTAATTTCGCCATCCCCATTATTGGAGCTTTAATTTGTGGGTTTTTCGCAAATTTTCATGGCCAGGGCCTCAATAAAAAAGGTAAATAGTAGGGGGGACATCAGACAACCTTGTCTGGTCCCACAATTGATATTACTTGTCCCTATTTGATTGGCATTTATTACCACCTGGGCCTGCGCGCCCTTATAGATGTTCCTCAACATGTTCGTGACCTGGACAGGGACACCAAATTTCTCCAAACCAAAGAAAAGTGTGTCCCAATTAACCAGGTCAAACGCCTTTTCGGCGTCCACCATCATGATGAGCGTTGGGGTTTTATTATTCGTAAAATAGTTGAGAGCCTGAAATGCAAACCCAGTGTTCGAGGACATAGACCTCCCTGGTACAAACCCAGACTGATCACTATGTATCAGTTCCTGGGCTATGGGGGTGAAGCGTTGGGCCCAGACTTTCATTAGAATCTTATAGTCAGCGTTGAGGAGACTAATCGGTCTATACGAATTAACCTCTTTGTGGATTGTACCCTTCTTCACATAGCTGACCAATATAGATTCTTTAAAAGTAGAGGGGACAAAGCCTCCTGCCTTATTATTATTAAACAATTTTACCAGGAAGGGAGTCAATTCCTTAGAAAATGTTTTATAGAATTCAATAGGGAACCCGTCAATTCCACCGGCCTTTGCCCCAGCAATAAATTTCAGCACATTTATGACTTCTGTTTCCGATATGTCGAGTTGGATTTGTTCCACTAGCAGCTCTGACAAACTAGGAAGATTTACCCCTTCAAAATATCCCTGAATTAAGTCAAATCTTGTCTCATATCTAGTGGTGTATAACTGAAAATAGTGTTCCATAAAGACTTCGGCTATACTGTCTCTATCAGTTATTGTATCCCTGGTCTTGGGGTCTATTATTTCGTAAATCAATGCTGCTTCCTCTTTGGTTTTGGTTGCCCCACCTAGCAGTTTACCAACCATTTGGCTGTCCTCATATACACGTTGTTGGTATGTTCTAGAGCTGTTTATTTCTTCGATTAAAAAGAATTCCCTCAATGCCTGTTTAGCCCTTTCGAGTTGACTCCCCGCTTCCCCCACCCCCTGTGACAGGATATTGCTCGAGCGCAGGGCACTATCCACAGCCTGTTGAAGTTTGGCTATTTTCACCCGCTGTTATTTGGACTAGGCAGCTGAGAAATCGATCATCTGCCCGCATAGGGCCCCCCCCCCCCAGACTGAGAAAACCTCTGCCGCGTCCTCATTGATCCTAAAGTATTCTATCATCCATTCTTTTGTATCGATTACCCATTGGGGATCCTGAAGGAGGAGACGATCCATCTGGATCTTGTCCTCCTTCCCTCCTCAATTTCCAACTCTAATTTTACAAGAGAGTGATCAGAAACTGAATTTGCCCCTATTTCAATACCTATATGTGTCAGAGATCGTGCTATTAAAGAAAATTAATGCGGAAAGCCGTATGAAATTGACAAGAATAGCATGAAAATTTACAATTAGTCGGGTCGGCTAGACGCCAGGGATCTAGCAAAAGATGCTCCTGTTTTAGAGCATCTAGGACTTTTTGGGTTTTAGGCTTTAGCTGCTTCTTATTCTTGTTAGAGGTTCTTTCTTCAAATCTTGAATGAAGTTGAAATCCCCTCCCAGAATTATTTGTCCGGGTGTCCCCCTAAGTAACACAGTGATTTTCAATAGTGCTGAGGTATTGTCTATTACCATACGCTCTACCCCGTCTTCTCCACAAGTCCGCACGTCACCACCGAACTCCTCTGGACCGACCACCGCTGCATCCACTTCACCTTCCAGAAACCCACCACACACCACCGCACCCAACAGATCGCCTGATGCTGCTGGAGCAAAATCACCGAAGACCAACTAGATGCAAACCTCGCTCTCAGCTCATCCACCGAACCCTCCAAAACCGACGACGCTGCCCACAGCCTCAAATGCTGAATCGAGGACTGCGCCAACACACTCGCGCCGCTGAAGAATCCCCCCCCACAGAGACACCAGCAAGAGGGCCAGCTGGTTCACCCCAGAACTCCTAGCCTCCAAGCAAGCCTGCCGGAAACTAGAGAAGAAATGGCACAGCGAACAAACTAAGGACAACCACGCAGCACACAAGGACGCCATCCGCAACCACCACCACCTCATCAGGGCTGCCAAGAGAACCTCGTTCAAAGACCGCCTCGACAACAACGCACACAATAGCAAGGAGCTCTTCAACATCGTGAAGGAACTCTCCAACCCCAGCTCCAACACCAACGACATCCCGCCGTCGCAAGCCCTGTGCGACTCCCTCGCCACCTTCTTCCACCGAAAGATAGCAGACATTCACGACAGCTTCAACACCCAGACAGACCCAACAGACAGCAACACAACAGACCCTCCGCACACCATCCACCACGACCCCCTGCTAGCCTGGGCCAGCATGAGCATCGATGACACCATCAAGACCATGAGCACAATCCATTCCGGCTCTCCGTCAGATCCCTTCTCGCACCACGTCTTCAACAAAGCAAGCAGCTCCATCGCACCCCACCTGCGCAATGTCATCAATCTCTCCCTCCAGACCGCGACCTTCCCAGAGAGTTGGAAACAATCCGAGATCAACGCCCTACTGAAAAAACCCAAGGCAGACCTAAGAGACCTCAAGAACGTCAGGCCCATCTCTCTGCTCCCCTTCACGGCCAAGGTCATCGAGAAACTCGTCAACCGACAGCTAACCCGATACCTCGAAGAAAACAGAATCCTGGACCCTTCCCAGTCAGGGTTCCGCAGCAACCACAGCACCGAGACTGCCCTCATCGCCGCCACTGACGACATCAGGACCCTGCTGGAAAACGTCGAGACCGCAGCACTCATCCTCCTAGACCTCTCCGCCGCCTTCGACACCGTCTGCCACCGCACACTACACGCACGCCTCCACGCTGCAGGGATTCAAAACAAGGCTCTGGAATGGACCACCTCCTTCCTCTCCGGCAGAACCCAGAGCATCCGCCTCCCCCATTCCGGTCCAAAGCCTCAGAGATCATCTGCGGCGTACCTCAGGGATCCTCCCTCAGCCCAACTCTGTTCAACATTTACATGGCCCCGCTTGCACACGTAGCCCGACAGCACGACCTCAACATAATCTCCTACGCCGATGACACTCAACTGATCCTCTCCCTCACCAAGGACCCCATCACCGCCAAAGCCAACCTCCACGAAGGAATGAAGGCCATCACCGACTAGATGAAGACAAGCCGTCTGAAGCTGAACTCGGACAAGATGGAGGTCCTCATCCTCGGCTCCAACTCTTCAGCCTGGGACGACTCCTGGTGGCCGACGGCACTGGGAGCAGCCCCGACACCCACCGACCACGCATGCAACCTGGGAATCATCCTCGACTCAACGCTCTTAATGACCAAGCAGATCAACGCCGTCTCCTCCTCCTGCTTCAGCACTGACCACATGCGCCGCAAGATCTACAGATGGAGCCCGACAGATATAAGAAAGACAGTCACCCAGGCCCTCGTCAGCAGCAGACTCGACTACGGAAATGCTCTCTACGCGGGTGCCCCGACCAAGCTCATCAAACGACTACAATGCATCCAAAACGCCTCGGCACGACTGATCCTCGGCTTACCACGCCACGGCCACATCACCCCTTACCTGAGGGACCTGCACTGGCTCCCCGTCAGCAAGAGGATATCCTTCAAGCTCCTCATCCACGCACACAAGGCACTCCACAAGACCGGCCCAGCCTACCTCAACAGACGGCTCTCCTTCTACATCCCCAACCGCCAGCTACGCTCCGCCGACCTCTCATTCGCCACTGTCCCGCGCATCCGAAGAACAACCACCGGCGGGAGATCCTTCTCCCACCTCTCCACCAAGACATGGAACACCCTCCCACTGAGCCTACGACAGACCCAAGACCTGCTGACCTTCAGGAGGATGCTCAAGACCTGACTGTTCGATCAGTAGCGTCCCACCCCCAGCGCCTTGAGACCCTCGCGGGTATGTAGTGCGCTTTACAAATGACTGATTGATTGATTGATTACCGGGCCGTAATAATTTACAAAATTCAATGTTATACCATTTAGTTTGGCCTTGACCCAGATCCACCTTCCAAAGGGGTCTCTCCGGACTTGACCATATTCCCATGGAAGACCTCTACAAAAGTAGATTGCTACCCCTTTTGGCCAGCCCTGAGAATGCATAAAAAGCATGAGAAAATACTCTGGGGAGAAAAAGCTTTGGGGAATTAGTTTTTAGATGAGCTTCTTGAAGAAATAACACCTGTTGCATTATGGATCCCAAAAAGAATGAATCAGATGCCATGCCACTCCTGATGAAATGAGCCCCAAAAAGTATAACATCAATATCCGACTTTGAAATGATCCATTCCACCCACTCAGCCAAGGTGGGAGAGGGAAAAAGGTGAAAATTTCATTTAAAGAAAATTAAAAGCGATCCATGGGGAGAGAACCTCCGATCTTTGGCAAAAGTCTCACAGGTATGAACAAATTATCCACACATAATTTTAAATCTTCTGTGAACTGAAGTACAAAATGCGCCTTGAACCAGTCTATGTTCTCCTGGACACAACAAAGGATACACCGTCTGGTGTGAAATACCTCCCAGCAAAATCCAGCGCCTTAATATCTGAAAACCTGTGCCACAACACCAAGCACAAGCGCATGAGCAACTTAGCTGACAGTTGTTTCTGGAAAGAAGGATGTTTTCTGGCTGTGACTGAAAAAAATAGAATATGAAGGTAACATCACAAAGGAAAGCATACCGTTGTTCTAGGGGCATAAAACCCCAAATGCCGCTCAGGAACCTAGACACCAGAGGATGTTCCCCATCTGGGAGATTTGTCATAGGCAAATGTCATGTTGAAATGGCAAAGCAGTAAAAATGTACCGTTCTATAAGCCAACATTTCTGAAACCAAAATTGCCAAGAAATTCCCAACGTAGGCAAAGTCTGCCCCAGCGATTCGCAATACCGTTCTACACCCCAACATGATCACTTATTCTAAAGCAGAGCAGATATTATCTATTATGCACGGAATCAGGTCAAGCCTAGGCGATGCGTGCAGGATCCAATGGGAGCATTGCTTTTTTCCGTGTCTCACCGCTTCCTCCAGTGATCACATGTCAAGGATTATAAGGGATACTGGTAGAAGTGGTGAAAGGGGATTGAATAAGAGAGAACAAAGACACACGGCTCCACCACTCTGCCTCATCTTTTCTTTTGGAGAAGGAGGTCTGCAGGATGGAGTACCTCGCCGCAAGACAGGGCGCTATCTTGTTTTATGTCGTTTTATCTTTATTGCACTATGTTAGACCTGAGAGCCTTAGGGTGGTTTTCCCCCCGTCTTTTTGCCTGCCTCACTCCATTTTTCTGTACTCATTTTTGCTGGCTTTGGGACTCTGCGGACTTTACTACTGCTAATTGGTGCTAAAGTGCTTGTGCACTCTCCCCTAAACACTGTAGCATTGGCTCATACCCAATTGGCATATTTAATTTGCATACAAGTCCCTAGTAAAGTACATTACATGTGCCCAGTCTGTAAATTAAATGCTACTATTGGGCCTGCAGCACTAATTGTGCCAACCACATATCTAAGTCCCTTAACCATGTCTCAGGTCTGCGACTGCAGTATCTGTGTGTGTGCAAGGTACTGCCACTTCGAGTTGCCATTTAAAACTACTTGCCAAGCCTTAAACGCCCCTTTTATTACATATGAGTCACCCCTAAGGAAGGCCCTTGGTAACCCAAAGGGCAGGGCGCTATGTAAGTAGAAGGCAGGACATGTACTTCTGTGTTTTACATGTCCTGATAGTGACAAACCGTTCAATTCATTTTTCACTGCTGTGAGGCCTACTCCTCTCATAAGCTAGAATATGAAATTCCTTAAAATACCTTTAAGCTGTAATTCCTGATCATAAAGGAGTAGCTTTTTCATGCTTCCCATCTTTGTAATGGTAATGATAAATCCTCTTTACTGGTAAGGCCGGATTTAACATTGCTATTTTAGAAATGCCACTTTTAGAAAGTGCATGTACAAAGGGGTTGGGCCACTTAGTAATTTTGTCCAACAGAGTACCCAAGCTGATAATCATTCAATAGACACAACTTTTCAGAAAGGCCAAGTAATTGTCTAAACCTTATTTTTGATTCAACATGTTTTTGTATATTACAAACATTTAGGAGCCGATTCCGATACGTTAAAAAAATTTACCGTCCGACTCGTATCCGTATTTTTTTACGTACGAATCGTACAAGTCCCGTACAAACGGCGAAGTACGATTCGTACGTGAAAAATACATACGAATGACCTCGGGAAAAGTTTACGAGACGTCCCCGGACAGTTTTACGTACGAGTCGTAAAACTGAAGTCCGAGCGCACAAGTCCGATCCGTACCGGCGTCCAGAATACACAAGCGTATGGAAAGCGTCCCGTACGGAGCGAACTTTGCACGACCCCTACCGCGGGTACACTTGTGCCCGGGGTACAAGTCGTACGGCCCCCCCACAGCCTCCCACCCCTCCGATGTGGGTGATGGCGTGTACGGTGCGTACCAGGCCCCCTTTTCCTCGTGCATCGCGGCGTACTTAGCTTTTCCGGCACTTTTTGGCTCCCGTAAAAATATAGCCGTGCGGAGTGCTGTGGGTACGAATCGTACTTGCTGGTCCGTAAAACGCTGCCTGACTCCGTGCGGACGTCGCATACGCGCTGTCCAGGATCGGAATTGTATGTATTTTTTAGCCGTACAGTGTTTTTTACGATTCGTACGGAAATGGTATTTCTGTATGAATCGTACTTGCTGGTTTGTACGGTGGAATTCCCGGGTACGAGTCGTACGGAGAAAACGCTCCGTACGACCATTTGTACCCGGGTTTTACAGGATCGGAATCGGCACCTTAATGTACACACTTAACATATCCTTCCAACAACATTAATATGAATTTCACATTATTTTCAGCCCTTCTAGAAACAATATACAAACTTTTTAAACACATTGAATCAAAAATAAGGTTAAGACAAATAAATTACTTGGCCTTTCTGAAAAGTTGTGTCTATTGTGATTATTAACTTGTGTACTCTGCTGGCCAAAAGTTTTAGAAAGTGGACATTTCTCTGCTCATACTGCTCTGTGTGCCTTACAGCCTATCTTTGATACACGTCTGGGCTAGGTAACAGATCCCTTTGTGAATTCCTTCTAGACAGTCACAGACACAGGAAGGGGCTGGGTATGATTTAGCACTCATCAGCATTCATATGCATTACGTTGGGTCTTCCTGTGCAGAAAGGAGGAAGGGGCTCACCCTTACCCTTCAAAGGGTAGTTGCCTGACCCCATACAAAGGACTGATAACTCACCACTGGTAGTCTTGAGTGAGGGCAGGGATTCAACTCAGACACTTCTGGACCTACACCGGATCCCTGTCAGAAGAACTGTGGGGTACTGCGCAAAGGACTCAACTGGACTGTTTTTCTGAAAGGCCTGCTTTTCTGCTTTTTGCCCTGCAGTCGGCTGCTCTCTGACTCTGCTGGAGTATAGCTGGGCTCTGTCTTCCCTCCAAAGTGATCTCCAAGGGCTTTGTAGCTTGCCTCCTGTTCTTGAAGTCTCAGGGACACAACATACTTCCTGCAGTTCTTCTGGTGCTGCCAGACACTGCCTCCTGTGAGCCCTGCCCTTGTCTGAGGTGCCAGCTCCAAGGTCTGGGCTCCAGAAGTGGGTTCTGCAGCTGAGTTTCTGCCAAATCCAACGCCAAGCAGCACAAAGATCCGCCAAGGTACACCGCACAGCTGACAGCTCTTGGAACGGACGCCGGACAACACAAAGCCTAACAAAGCCTTGCCACACAGCCTCTTGGAACTGACGCTGGATGACACAAAGCCTCGACGCGCAGACTGCGCCCCAGGATCTAAGGTACTGTGTTCAATAGGCCCGTGTGTGTCCCTGTAGCCGGCCCACGCTCCATCGTGGTCGGCCTAAACTTTGGATTTGCTTCGGTCCCTCACGAATTAAAGTAACCTTTTTAGTGCTATCTGCTTCTAAGCGCTGTATTGCATTTATTTCTTCAACATTCAATAACTCGACTTCAACTTGATGGATTTTGATCATTTTGGACTTGTCTTAATCAGATAAATATTCTCAATTATTCTAAAATGCTGTGGAGTCTTTTTGTGGTGTATTTACTGTGTTGTTGTACGAGTTATTGCACAAATACTTTACACATTTCCTTCTAAGTTAAGCCTGCCTGCTCTGTGCCAAGCTACCTGGGGGTAAGAAAGGGAACATTTAGGATTGTGTTGTGACTTACCCTGTCTAGGACTGTGTTCCCTACTCGGACAGGGTACATACATCTGCCAACTAAAGATCCAATTTCTAACACACTCTATAAAAATACAAACAATATTAAAATGAGATGCACTTACAATGTTTAAAGGAAAAGTGATGAGACAGAAAATTACTTAAATTAGGGGGGTAAGCAAATAGGATAGGGAAAGATATCCAGCTTCATATCCCTAGCCAACAGAATATCCACCACACAAGATGGGCTTACATTTCTGTCTGGCAGCAAGGTATGCACAGAGTGTTAGTGAAATAGAATGTCTTCCTATCCAGACACAAAGCCTGACAGGAGAGATCATAGACTCTGTTTATTTGCGCAACCAGGCCACTATATATGTCAGAGAGCGCCCTCCAATGAAATATGTCATCTTTCAATTTATCATCTCTTATAGCAATGGACATGTATATTTCCCCTGATAACATCCATGTAGTAAGATCTTTGCACCACAAGTCAAGTGCAGGGCTCCATTGCTGCAGTCAGTGAATCACAATTCTCAGTTTGGCAAGATTAAGACCCAGGTTTCCAAGCTGTATTTCATACATGTGCTATTAGTGGTGCAGGATAGTGGCCCAGTATAGGTTGGTGAAAGTCCACTTCGTACACCCATCCCACAGCCAAATGAAGGAGTATCACTACAGTGTGTCAATAGTTTTGCATGGCCCTGCAAGACCATATCATGTGAAGCAGGTCTGCCCATCCTCCCCACATCTAGGGCAAATAGCCATGTGTGTAGGAAATATCTTAACAGGGGTTTTAGGACCAATGTAGTTGTTCTATTCCACATCTAGGACATCAGGCTCACTAGGTGCAATATTCCCGTTGCTTCAAGAGGTATGAGAAACTAATATCTTAGCTCCAGGCAACCATGGGTATGCCAGTTAGGCATTCCAGGAAATGCTGCAACTGGGATGCCAGGTAACAGCATTCCATATCTAGAATGACCAGTCCACCCCCTTGTATGACAGCTTCCCCGTATCCAGAGTGAGTACCACCCAATTCCCGACTGAACTTATTGGCATTAAGGAAAATAGGCCCTGGAAATGTAGACACAGTGGGGGAGGACCACCATCTTTGTGGGCTCCACCCTTCCTAGTATTGAGAGAGGTAACCTTGATCAGAATAATGTTGATCACTCAGACTAGAGTCATTAGTATGTATTCCCTGACATCAAGAGATATATGTATGCTGAGTAATTTTAAGCCCTTCCATTGCCAAGGTAACGCCACTGATTGGAGAGCCTTGGGCAAACTCCCTCCATCATCCGAAGGGGGAATAAGTAGGATTTGTTCCAGTTTGTATGAAGACCAGAGAGTGCTCCCTATTCCTCCAGGATCTCCAACATGCACGGTGGTGATTGTGCTTCTCAAAGTACACCAATGTATTATCAGTATACGTTGATACAATATGGATTGATTCAACAGTCCGCATTGCCCACTACAACACACAGGATCTGGGTGGGGCTCAATGACTAAAGAAAATAATACCAGTGACAGTGGACATTCTAGGCAAGTGCCATGTCCTAGCTCCTATATGTCTGATATCCGTTTTCCTGTCTTTACATCTACTTGCATTTTGGTGTACAATAATTTATTCCAATTTAAGAAATAGGGGTCAAAGTGATATCTTCAAAAGGTCCGGAACATGAATTTCCAGCCTACGGTGCCAAAGGCTTTTTCAATATCGAGTAAGGCTATAGCATACTCCCCACTTGTCTCGTCTAGGTAGTGCTAGACATGGAACAGCTAGCTGAGGCAGAGTATTGTGTTCAACATTGGTATGAATCCAGGCTGATCTGGGGGGATAAGGTCAGTGAGCAGCCTTTTAGTAACTGCAGCACTTCGTAACTTCGTGTCCTGCCGTCATCATAGAAAGAAAGCACTAGGAGGCCCATTGTTCAGGATTTGTCCCAGTTTTTGGACTAGTACAATTCGCGTCTCCCTTACTGACTCAGGAAGGCAGCCCTTTTCAAGAAACTTCACACACACCTCAAACAGTTTTTCAATTAGTTCCCCAGATTATGCTAAAGATAGCTCACTGGATATTCCATTCCATTTCATTTACCCCCTTCATTTCATTCATTAAGGCCAGAAATTCTTCTCTTGTTAGGGGGTCCCCCAATGACTGCCTGTTTGAGGGTCAACGTAGGTTGATTTATCTCCACCAGAAAATCATGCAACGTTCCTGGGTCTGGGTGTTCAGGTTATACAAATAGGGCCTAATTCACAAAGGAAACTTACACTTTTGAGAAAGTATACTACTTTTCGGTATTCACAAACTCCCAGTATAAGTTACTAATAAATAAAAACAGCAGAAAGTCCAGCACTGCACATGGTCAACCATTGGTTTTGCAATACCTTCCTGTAGAAAATAAGTGAAGTAGGGAATTAAAAAAAAAAATCCATACAAAATAATTTTAAATTAAATTACAAATTAATAGTTACAAATATATCTAAATATAAATTAATATTAGAAAAACTTTATAAGAAATAGTACCTATTTATTTAATTATAACATAGTTAAAATAAACTATTTAGAAATTAAAAAATAATGCAACAATACATTTTATATGATAAATAATAATTTAATTCTATACATCAATTTTAATAATTATTAATGAGTATTAAAATATTTTTTAGCTGGGAATCTATTTTTTAATTTAAGCTTTGAAACAATATTTAATTTAACATATTTCTATGAATTTAAGATTTAATTCAAAATTAATGTAATAATGCTAGAGCATTTTTTTTATTTTGTTCAACACAAAGTATAAGTATATAAAAATTAATTTACATAAATATTTAACATAAACATATTTGTAATATTTCTTTTTTAGTTTAAATACATTTCCCTATACTTTACCACAGGGAGACTCTGCATTCAGGCGGAGATCTCCACATGGTGACCCATCTGCCAGGGACCCCTGCTGTCATACTACAACTCCAATAAGGGGAGTCCCAGGCTACCACAGTATGCGCCCGGCCGGGTTTTCAAGTCTGTGCTTTTCCCTGCGCTCATCGCTATCAGGACCACTCAGGTTTTCCTTGTTTGATTGTGGCCCTTGTTCTTTCAGCCACTGGTGTCCTGGCGCTGTCAGAACTGTGCCCCAGGCCGACTAATTGCTTTGACTCTCCTCGAAGTCGGACTCCCTTCTCTCCACTGACCGCATCTCATGGCTGGCAAAAGTTATTATCCACCTCTTAGATAGTGCAATAGCCATTACAGGTCCACACTACCTAAGTATTGAGTCTTCTTTGTAGCACTTAGTTGCTTTCACAAGTCCCCAACTCCCAGATACTGGTGAGTCAGCTCCAGCTCTTCTGATTACATAGTGTTTTAGTGGGTTCCACTGCTTTTGGTGGATTTCAGCTTGGGGCTCAGGAGCTCACATAGTCAGCTGCAAGCCACCATATTGCCGGCCACACCCAACAATTAGATATCTTGTGTAACTTTTAATTGAAATACTAATTTTAAGTAAAATTGTGAATGGATGTTCCTTAGCAATATTTATGTGAAACCAACTCTCTGTCCATAGATATGAAACTGGTGAAACCTGAAAACTGAACATACAAAAAATGTTTCGCAAATGCACGTGTACGTGCACTCCTCCCAAAGTTTTGAATACTTACTACAAGCCTTGTCATGATATGCTCTTATTAGACTTGACAGCCATGGTGTGGTGTTCCCCCAAACGTTTTGCCTTCTCCCCTCCTGTTTGCTGATATTCGTTTTTGTTGACTTTAGAACTTTGTGCACTTTACCCCTGCTAACAGTGCTAAAGTGCTTGTGCTCACTTCTTAAAACATGGTAACATTGGCTTGCACCAAATTGGCACATTTCATTTACTTTTAAGTCCCTAGTAATGTGGTATTACATGTACCCAGGGCCAGTAAATTAAATGCTACAAGTGGTCCTGAAGCACTTATTGTGGCCACCCACTTTAGTAGTCCTTTAAAACATATCATGGGCCTGTCAGTTTCATACTATCAATTTGACCTTGCAAAAGAAATCTTTTGCCAGGCGTAAACCTCCCTTTTTAATACATATAACTCAACCCTCAGGTAGGTCCTAACCAGCCCATAGGGCAGTGTGCTTTGTATTTAAAAGGCAGGGCATGTGTTTTTAGGTTTTACATGTCATGGTAGAGAAAAAATCCCAAATTTGTTTTTCCATATAGGATAACATTCGATTACTTTATTACTTTTAATAAATGCTAGTTGGCTGGCTTCCTGTGTGAGCTACAGGGGCATAACAAGCTCCAGAGACCTTTAACCCTGACCTGGCTTCTGGCTGTAGTAAGTCATGTGTGCCAAGAGATGCCCACCCAGCCCTTGTCCCTTAAAAGTGGTGCTAAAGATGCTCCTCTGAAATGAGACTAGAACCTACCTATATATCAGCGGTATATCAGCGGTTGACCTGACTTCAAAGCAGCAAATCCTGTTTAGCGGCTCCATTCGGAATGCATATCTGGCCTCATTGAGCCCTCGTCAGCTACAGCATGCAGCTTTGTTCCGCTGGAGATTTTCAACTTCTATAAAAGCGACAAAGTCTGAACTCATGGAGCCCTCGGCGGCTACAGCCTGCAGCTTCGTCCTGCTGGGGATTTTCAACTTCTATAAATGCGACAGTCTGAATGTAGAAATTTTCACAGCAATACATCCTCCTCAGACACGGATGGCTGCCATGCCCTGCTCAACTTTACCTGCTCAGGAATTTTTACTTTAAATTTATTTTACGTCCGAAAGTAAGCTGAGACCGGGCCCAAGCCACCTTGTGTATCCAAACCACACTCCAATGGGGCCGGTTTTAACTTATGACTTTGCCACAGTCTTGTACGATTAGATGCCTGCCTTTGGCGCTTTGATCTTATAGCTGATATTTTTTCACTTAGAAAGTAGAAATTAAAAAAAACTTAACTCCGGTTCTGCTGATTGGATTTATTGGTTTTGGGGTTATTTTATTATTAAATTTCACTCTATTTTTCTAAATTGGTGTGGGGTTTTTCTTGTGTCGTGTTTTCACTTTATTACTGTTTGTGTGCTGCATAAATGCTTAACATAGTACCTGGAAGACAAGCCAGACTGTTTTTTTCCATGCTACCAGAGGGTTAAGGACAGGTTAATTTGGGTACTTTTGTGGTTCACCTTGACGAAGATTGTGGTTGTTGCCTGAGTGGGGATTCCACACCCTCAACCAATAAGCCAAATTCTTACAGCTCTGATGAAGATGAGTAATAGTTTCTGCTTGACATCTGTAGCACTGCAAACACCAACACAGTTAACATTCAGTTGTTTCCAACTTTTCGCAATTGTATGTACATACTAAAACTTAGCGCGAGCAAGTTTGGAGTACTGCTTCATTGCACATGCACAACACTAAGCTGCCTCACAGATTTACCCCTTTCGATTCACACCATTGAACAGATTTATTCCAGTGATCCACAAAAAGTGGGTTTCATAGCGGTTTTCCTGGCAGCCACAATGACGTGTGCAACTTCATGTGAAAGGGAAAAGGACTATAGCTGGAACCATTCAAACTCCAGGTTTGCAACTGCAGCTTTTCGGGATTCGTGAAGAGGACCTAACTATCCTGCTGTAGACCACAACCTGCGTGGGAGAGCAGATGGTGGCCAGATACTCTGTGCAGACAGATCGATGTAGCAGATCCGTTTGGCCAAATTTGGGTCGATCAGCTGTGCTTGAGTCTCCCACTCTTTCTGGTACCTTTGACAGTAGCAGAACAGTGGAATCACACTTTGAGACCAACTGAACCTGAAGGCATCCCCCAGGGAACCATTCAGTAGGAGTACATGTCACAAAACTAAGGACACCCCCTGTTTTGGGCCAAGGCAAAGACATCCACTAATAGCCACCCCAGTCTGGAGAAGATCATGTCTGCCTTTTAGGGATGTAGTTCCCACTTGTGGTTCTCTGGTGAAAGACGACTGAGAGTATCCGCTCTCTTACTGAGGTATCCTGCAAGGTGAGCCACTACGGGTTACATTCTTCATTGCTGTTTCCACTGTCACAGGCGAATCACCTCACAACACAGGGTCCACAACCCAACACCACCTTGTCTGTTTTGATAATGGACAGCGATTTGCAGTCAGACAGAATCTAAGAGGTGCTCCCCAAGGTAAAAGGGAGAAATGCTGTCATGGCAAGATGGACAACTCACAGCTCCAGCACATTTATGTGCAGGCAGTGCTCCGACATGGACCAAGTCTAGCACCACCACGTTGCCAGATCGGCTCCCCATCCCAGCCAAGGCATGATCATGGTAGCCTGTGCCTAACGAGGGTTTAAGAGACAACTCACGGAAGGTTGGAGGGTTTCATCCACCAATGCAGATCTGGAAGACCTGACTGTGAAGATCTGCATCTGGATTCAGAGGCTTCCTTAATGCTGGAGCTTCTGTTCTCTTAGGCATCACCTGAATATCCGCAGTCCTTTGAGGAGGAGGAAAGGGATTCATGCGGCCTTCGTGCATGATGTATTCGGCCCTACCACTATGAAGGTGAAGCTCTGCAGTGAGGTGAGACTTCTGGTCATGGATTGCAAAGCCTAAGTAGTGGAGAAGGGTCAACGTGCACTGAGATTGTTCTTCAAGTAACGCTAAAGAAAGAAAGCTGTATCCATCAGAAGTCTGAGTACTCTTTGAGAACTCTGTTGGGAAGGATGTCGCTGGAAGAGGAGCTTTCATGAAGACTTTAATACTATTCTTAGCTGTAGCTGAGAGGGTGATGTGAATGGCGAAGACTGCTGTTTGTTTTGTTTTATGGGAGCCACTTTTGTAGGTGTTTTGGTTCGTGAGGGGTGCTGATCTGTTGCTTGTTGTAACAGATCTTTTTGACTATTTTGAAGAAAAAAGATCGATATTTTGTTGCAGACTTGTTTGGGTTCACTTGATGACGAGTCTAGACAAGCATGTTTAACACCTTAAACGTCATCCCAAGCCCTTCTTGTAAATTTAGTATCTTCCTCTAGAAAATTGATACCTCGCCCGCTAATTCCTCTCTCACTCCTTCCAAGCACTCACCCCCCACATTTGCCTCTCGCCACCTACTACCCATAGCTGTAACTGATCTATGTATTCAAGTTTTTACTTCCTTTCCTCTGTTTGAGCCAAGTTTGCGATAATACATTTCACAAAAAACCCAAATAAAAACAATCCTGACTAGGTGGCTTGGTGAGTGGCATCATTAGTAGGTTTTGAAACAAAATAATCTTTTTGCATCAAGATGGCTTTGTAACATGTTCTGGGATCAGGCTGGTGACTGCTGATTTCTTCAAGTTTCTCGGGGGCAATGGGTACATTGTCGGCACGCTGTTACTTTCATAAACGCGCTGATTGATTCTGCAGTTTGGAGAAGGGTGTACAACTCTTTGAAAATGGAAGAGAGGGGTGAAGATGAGCTACTTTTGTTGAAAGAAGTTTGGAAAAAAGTGAGAGAAGTTACGTTATGGATACGATTAAGGATTTGGTCCTATTGGTGTTTCTTGTTCTTTATCTTTTATTTAAAGGATTGAGAAGGGATGGGATAGCGATCTGCTAAAGAAACGGTCATGAAGTTCTATAGCACTGATCACTACTATCTATTGAAAGATCAGTTCGCAGGTGTGAGCGGGGTCATTGACCAGTTGGTGAACTTCGGAGGCATTGTGTCATTTGATGCAGCCTGAGGCAATGGACCTGTGGGGATATGTGCCCATAGGCTTAGGACTGGTGCCACATATTAGGAGGCTTTCACACCAACTCCGCCGACTCAAGCTTTTAATTGTGCCATTAATTGGGATTTGTTGCCCGGTGATCTATAGCAGAAGAATATGTAGATGGTTTCATGTGGGTTTTATTGGAGCTGCGGAATGAGAGTTTCCATGAAAAGTAGTGTGACTTGCTTCAATGTTGGGTTTATAGCGGCGATCCTGTGCTTATGGTAGGTCCTCCACCCAGTCCTCACTCTGTTTAGTCGTCTAAGTCTCCTCCTTTGAGAACTCTCTCCACATCCGCCTCTCTGTTGATCTTTAAATCCTGGGTGTATCCTGCTTTCTAAGCACTCCTCTAAACCTGAAATGGCACTATTTCCCAAGTCTACTGGCTGAATCCCTTCAGTCTCCTGCCTGCCCTTGGTATTGATGGGAGTTTTAATGGAAGTGCAGTGAATTGGTGAGGGCTGAGCCACTGGGTGGGCTTTGGAGTGAGGGATGGAGTTTGTCAAGTGATGAATGGGCAGAAAGCTGGAGGGACTGGATGGACTTTGGGAAGCAGTGAGAGGTGGAGGTAGACGGTGAGACAGTAGGGAGGATGTGCACCAAGAACTGCTTTAAGGGCCTTGACGCCAGGACTTACGGGTGAGTGCAGAACAAAATTAATGAATTTTATCCAAACTAACATTTAGAGGCCAAATGACTACAAGTCTCGAAAAGAAAAGTGTTATTGGCGAAGAAAGCAGCCTAGCTGAGAATGTCATACGTGGAAGCAATGAATAACAGAGCCTCTGTCTGAGGTTAGGGCAGCTGTGGTACTTTTTTTCTGCAATACAGCCAATAAAAGGATCTCCCTTCAAAGGGGAGACGCCGAGCTTCCTTTCCTAGTTCGATAAACCCGCCCAGAACCGATAATTCAGTTTGATGATCATGTAAGTAAAGCTCGCCTTTATTAGAGTGCGAGTAAAGAATATCGGACGTCACGGAGATTTTATTTTTTTAGATGAAATATTGGTTATGTATATTGAATTTGGCTGTTGAATTCAAATTCAAGGGCAGTACAGACTGTTAAGATTTATTTATAATTAAATCTGGTAGATTAATTGCTTTTAATGTTTATTGAATTTAAACATCATTTAAACCGGACTCTGCACTTTATTGTTGATTGTCAAATAGTCATATGTTCTCCAATTAGTATGCACACAATCCATTTATTCTTTTAATAGTTTTCACGATCTAGCCTTTTACAGATGTCTCCTGACACATTACAGGGAAATAAAGCCGCGCACGTTCGGTCAATGGGTCGGACAGATGTCGCCTAGCGCTGCAAAGGGTTAACGTTTACAAACACATCTGCACCTCACAAGATGGCAACGGATATTACATTTTGTCATTAGTACGTCAGACAATGAAAACGTTTCTAAATCCCGTATGTCAAAAAAAATTTGAAAAAAATATACACAACATTTTGTGCGCATTCTTGTATAACCTAATCAGTAAACATTAAGACGATTAATCGTCGGTTATTTCGAGCGTGCGTAAGTGGTTATTCGTATTTTTTTTTCTGTATGTCAGAGCGGAGTGTGGTTTGGATTAAAGAGTAACTGTCAGCTATTATTGAGACGTGACTGTATTATTCAGTACACGGCCATCGAGATGCCCTTGTTTTACATATGGCTCTTTGGCTCAGGCAATTCGTGCTGTGTTTTATTTCCCCACACTCGTCATAATAAACCCGTTCAAAGAAACGTAATATTTATTTCAACGGCAAAGGGTTCCCTTCTTGACAAACACACGGTTTCTAAAACCTGGTATTGGCTTCATACTTTGTAATTTCTAGTGATTTGGCACCATCTAGTGGCAAGCATCTGTAGTACATGGTTTTAGTAGGGTCTATTTACGAGCTCGTAAAAGACCGATTCTGTCACCCATGCACATCCTGACCTACGATGGTTTAAGGGGCATAGGAAAGATCCTTTAATATGATAGCGCCGCTGTCCTTCAAGGCAGCGCGCGGTACAACGGCATCAAACAAGCATCGGGAAGCAGAGCATATTTACGTTCAAGGTGGAATCACTGGCGTAGGTAGGGAACGTGCACAGCCCTCCTTGGATTTGTGATAGTTTGGATCAATTTAAACACGGCTATGTAGTACAGCAGAGATTAATTTGTAAACGCATACTGCTCTGAGGCCAGGCAAAGAACTGCGCACAATGACACAGTCAAGTCGGTTTGACCATCATATAGTAAATGCAGATAAGCACAAAACATCCACGCACATTGACTAGAGGGCTCACACATGCAAATATGTAGACAGAGCATTGTACCTAAAGACATCCATCCACACACACATGAAAATACATACATCCACTACACACACACACAAACCAGCAGACAATCAGGCACCTATACTCATAGACCTACATATTCCCAGGGCACAAGTCCCCAAAAAAGAAGTGGGGGGACTAACCTAGTTCGGCAGTATGAAAGTGAAATCACGGCGCGTGACAACATGGCACATGACATCATGGCACATGACATCATGGCGCATGACATCACGGCGCATGACCTCGCACGTGGCATCACAGTAATTAACACCACAGGAAGTGGCATCACAAGAAGGAAGTGACATCAGATCTTAAGCCCTCACATACATGTTTAACAGGTTTATCATAAGTACATTTGAGAAAATTTCGAGTATACATGCAAACCCTCCTGATTTAGGCAGAAGATTCATACTTCTGTAATTAAACATAAAACAATGTTGCCTTTTGTCAGCATAAAGCTTCCTTTGCCCAAGGACTGAACAAACTAACTCTACTCAACCAGGCATAATTTTCCATATGCAGCACCATTCCATGTAGATGTGATTGCTTTAGCTGCCAGCGCTCTTCGGAAGTAAGACCACTCTCCTATTGCAAAGTATTCTTACACAGCCTTACCCACCTGCATTATTTTCAGAGATTGGTGCTCATTTTTTGCCAACAGACCATGACCCAGAGAGAAAGCAAGAGAGAAAGACAGAAGGGTAAAAAGGAGAGAAACAAGAAAACAATTTTGAAAGCAGAAAAGGGGATGAAAAAACAACCTGCAAGATTAAGCAATTTTAGGGTAGTGAAAGAAATAGGTTATGGCAACCTTGGCATTCAGCAATACGACCGAAAGAAAAAGTTTGGGGCTCTGCATTTGTTTTTACAAGTTACACACTGCCCCCAAAAATGTCACCTCAACATTTAGCAGCAGATATCTCTCACGTTCTTATTATTGGCGCATCTATATATAAACAACCCTCACATTTACCAGTGCAACCTAACAACTCACACTGGAATCAGTACCACCAGAATGCCCACACAAAGAATGGGCCATAAATTCCAAAGTAAGAAATATTAGCTCCACACCAAAATAAGTATAAGCTGCATAGTATTCAAGGATGAAATGGATATGGTGACAAAGGTAACTCCCAAGAAAAAGGCACATGCAATTCCAGTCCCAGCCAGCACTTTCATGAAAATATCGGCCTTTCGAAGGAAATATGACATGTTTACATAGAAAACTACTTGATGTAGGAACAGCGAGAGACACCACAAACTACTGCCAGTAATCAGAATCTATACTAGACTATGCTCGCTAATAAGACCTGTGCACATTCTAGACATGTTATACTGCCAACATGATGCACCAGAGATGGCCTACTTGACCTACTTGTTTAAAGTAAAACTGACCTGTGGGCTCACCTTTTCACTGTAGCCTCATCCAGAAGGAGCCAGCCCCAAGTAAGCACGCATGATCTTTTATTTCATGGATAGCATAATTCTGAATTACAACAGTCTCCCGGACCTAAGAGCATCATAGCAACAAAGCTAACCTGTGTTATTGTGTTTTTATTATAGTACATTGCAAACTTTGCAACATTGCTGCAGGAGGTAGGTGTGAGAAGAGCAAAAAACCAAACCACCTATACCTAGGCAGGGTAACAACTTGGCAAAATTTAACACAGCTATATTTCCAGAGTTACAAAAATGCAACTTGACTTCCTTTCAAGGAAAACAGCTCTTCAACATTCAGTGATTGGAACTGGGAAATAAAGCACACCATTTCTAATGTTTGGAAACCATTTTTTGTTGTGGTGTGACAGATTTAGATACCTCTGCACAAAACTGAAATGTTTGGGTCATGAAGGAGCAAGCAAGGCAGTCCTTATTTGAAGTGAAAAGTGCACAGTTGCAGCATCTGCTTTCCACCCACGCTTAAACCTAATTTGCCAAAAATTAAAGACACGCATTAACCTTTGATGTAAAACAGGAGAAATAAATATATGTCCATCTAATTGCAGAAATGAACAATGTTATAGCAGAAAACCTGGGATCAATCCTGGCTTCCCAGCTTGACCAAATTCTGTGATCCTTGGCAAATCTCTCTTGTGTTTGATTTAATAGGCTGTAATGTTGTACCATGTACAATAAGAAACTAGGATGCAGGGAAAGGAGGAACCAAATAGGTTCACAGCCGGGAAGAGATGATTGATGAAAGTTTGACTACAATGTCCACCTGCCTGCCTCCTTACCCTCATTGAGCTCTAAATAAGACTCTACTAAAGAAATACTAACATAGCGACCAAATGTGTCGTTATGTATTGCATGTATGTGGAAGGTGAATGGAAGTTTCACAACTGAATGCAAACAAAGAGGATACTAATGGGATCCTTGTGAGGTCCTGATGAAAGCCAACTTGTCCAGTGAGGCATTGGTGTGATGGCAGCAACATGTTGACCCAGAGTTACAGAGGATACTAGTTTCCTTAGTGCATCTCCACCTATTATTAACTTTGTCAGGATGCCCTTTGAAAACAAAATTAACCCTCAGGACACTCTAGACTATTTTAAATCTAGTATCCCACCCAATAACCAAAGAGCTTCCTTGGCATTAGGTAGCTGGACGAGGACTCTATGATGAAGCATGCCACTTGGAATTCCAATGGGTGAGATCCCTTTTAATACCATAGGGTGATCCTCCTGGGCTGGTATGGAGAGATGAGCTAAGCATGGTATGGGCTCGCTCCTTTTGTTTTTCTACTGTTGGGTGTTTGGGAAAGTGAGCAAACCTCATGCCACTTCTCACTCACTCCTTCTTGGAATATAGTAATAAGAATCTAACCCATATATATATAATGCATTTGACACTTGACTTTTATGTGGCTTCTACCTGCCAGCCACACTCTAACCTCATGCA
Organism: Triturus cristatus; assembly: GCF_964204655.1. NCBI lineage: Eukaryota > Metazoa > Chordata > Amphibia > Caudata > Salamandridae > Triturus > Triturus cristatus. The sequence continues at coordinate 726,897,365 of NC_140588.1, forward strand.
TGAAGAATTAAAGACAAAACATTGACCTTTGATGTTAAATAGGAGAAATAAAGATATTTATATTTAGTTACTGAATTGCACAAAGTGAATTCAGAAAACCTGTGTGCTGGCCATGACCTCCGTATGCCAGGTGGTAGCTAAGGTGATGATTGGGGGCTATCACCCTGGTGCACTGGTCTATCGACAAGAGGGCAGTCGCACTGTGCAATGCTGTGACCCGAAGGGGATGTTTTCCTGTGTGCGCTGTCACAAACCCCGTATGCCAGGAGAGGGACCATGGTGAAGTGAGAGGGTAGTTCGTTTTGACAACTTATTTAATGTGCAGATTCAGAGAGAATTTAGGCTCTATTAATCTAGATATTATGACAACCCTGCATCATGAAAGCTATCACAATATTCTACAGAATCAGAATGTGGAATTTCAATCTCAGCTCAATGTCTCCTTGCATTGCATACATACAAAGATTAACCATTCATATGTAAAGTATATGAACGCTATCATAATGCCAATATGTCATAGAAAGGGAAAAGTGAGTCAAGATTCTAAGTTTCCAAACTAGGTAGGCCAAAAATTGAAGAAAAAGTGTGAAATAAGAAAGTTCTACTCTGGAAAGAATGTGTGTAAAATCAAATGTCTAAAATAATATTAAGTAATAACAGAAGCCAAAATCAAAAAGAAAGAACAAAAGAGGCAATATGTGTTAATGGTTATACTCTAATTTCATAAAATGAGACATGCTGCAGACGCAGCATAACTGTAATGACATAGAGAACAATACTACTGCCTGAGTTATGAACACACAGGAGTCTCAGAATTAACCAAATAAGGGACTGCAGTGAAATATAACGTCAACCATTGAGTATATGTGATTTATAAAAATTAAAACTAAAATAAAAAATGTTTTGTTAACATTTCTGTGTTATTGCATTTGTTTGTTTTCAAAACGTTCACATGCAATCAGGAGACCACTGCATGAGGGATGCTAAAACATTCAAATGATCACAACCCCCTGATATCAACATTGTGAGTTCCATAAACAAATGACAGCTGTAAGAGTGTGAATCTTCTTAAGAAATATTTGCATTTATAATTTATAGTAAAATGCACAGCAGTTATATACATTTGTTCAATATTTTATAATATACAAATGAAACGTTTATACATTCATTAATTATTCTTTAAACGTAGATTTGCTTATAATCTAAAACATTATGTGCTTTTCCTTCCCAGATAAAAAAAAAAGATTTCTATGTTTGCATATTTGTGTGCAAGTTTGGTTTAGTCACTCATGTATTATATATTATTATTATTTGTCACTTGCATTTCGCACACAACTGTATCTCAATTTGTGATGTAAAATAGACTAAGTACCTTTTAAGTGAGATATACAACTGGTTTATAATATCAATTCTGGTGATGTGACGTTATGTCCTGTGATATTACTGCATGTGATATCACTGTGAATTGCGGATTTTAATTAGTCACCCCTCTATTCTTAAAGAACTTGTGCCCTGACCATAAATGTATCTATATTTTTTGTATCCAATCACACAACGGGAAACCCATTTCCCGTGCTTGAATTAGAGCACATTGTCCTGTTACTTTGCACTGATGTTACTGATAAAACTTGGACAGGTGAACTTTTCTTAAGCTAACCTGACTCAAATATTGTTGGGGGACTCCAAAGGAAAATGAAGGGAAAGTGTGAAAATATGACTGATTCATGTTCGCATCTTATTAAAAAAAGAATAGGAACTACTTAGGAAAGATAACCCTTGCAGTATAATTATGAGAAGTGTATACATTGGGTTTACAGAAATTGTAAGTAGGAGAATGTTAAAAGTATGAGCAAAGAAATAATATAATTCTGATTGCATTAATTTTAATATGGATTTGTATCTGAGATATATCATTTGAAATACTTTTAGCATAACTGCATAATGCTGGTGTAATAAAATTGAATTCAAAAACTAAAAAAAAAATCAATCGAAAGATGATGTACGTCATTGTACACTCTGTGGGATGTGAGGTCTAGTGTTTTGTTTATCTTCATAAATGGAATCATAAAGTTGTTGAAAAGAAGTAGTGAAAATGAGATAGCCATCGTCTAAATACATAGAAGCAGTGGATTTAAAAATTTTAATTATGACTCAGTCCATAGCGTATGGGAGGAAAAGTATCCACCATTTAAGCAACTTCGTTGTATATGATAAGAATAGGTGGATAATATTTCCACATCCAAAAAGGCTGCCGACAATTCTGGAAGGATGAGTATTTAGTATACATCACATTGACCTAGTCCAGTGTTCCCCCATATCTCCAGTGAACCAAGTTCTAATCATGTAACACCATTTTTTGGGCATGAACCCAGATACCAGTATTATGGGACATGGCCATCGTTGGGGACCTGCTCTGCAGCTGGTGTTTAGCAGTGTTCTCATATAACAACACTGTTCACTTTGTTACTGAATTATCCTAATTCTATTATGTCCAGGGCTTTTATCCTCGTTCCTTTCCCTCTTCTCCAATCTCTACTCCTCTTGTGCCTGCTGCCACAGATTTTCTAAAGAAACTTGAATCTGGGAAGAGAGTATTTGCTCTGAATCTTCAGAATGCTATAGAAACTATGAAGGCTAATGTGAAAAATTTGATTGTTGGGTGAGGGGCGTGTGAACAGCCACGTTCCTGGTCAAAGTGAAAGAAAAATAGTCAACAAATTAGCCTGGGCTTAACCTTCTGTTCGCTTGGCACAAACACAGTCAGGCTTAACTTCGAGGCAAGTGTAAAGTATTTATGCAGTACACAAACAGTAACACAATGAACACACAATATATGAAAACTCCCACACCAATTTAGAAAACTAGAGTAAGATTTAATAAAGTATTTGACACCAAAACAACAAAAACCCACTCAGTAAGACCAGAGATATGCAATTTCAAAGATTTAAGGTAAATATAGTACCTAAAAGCACAATGCGCTACTTCTGGTTATCTGGTCATGAAAGACTGGATAAAAGTCACAAGTTGAGCCCGACCATGATGGAGCGTGGGCCGGATACAGGGACCTGGTTAGTACCACTAAAAAAGTTACCTTCTCAGTTTGGCGCGAAGAGTCCAGTTCGCAGTTGAAAAAGCCGGAAGGAGCAGAAAGTGCGCCGCAGATGGACGTCACTGTAGCATGAAAAGTGGGCCAGGTGTTGCTGACGATCTGTGCTGTAGCGCAAAGATCCTGTTGGGCATCACAGACAGTTGTTGCTAAAGCTTCTCGTTGGAGGTCACTGCGGGCTGTCACTGCGGGCTGTCAATGCCATAGTACAAAGTGCAGATCTTGCATTGTTTGTCGTCTCTGGCAGTCGCTGTAGCACGAAGAGTTGGTTTACCTGAGCTTTGTGTTGGCGGTCAGCGTGGGCGGTAAGATATTGTAGTGAACTGGCCTGTTCATGCTCATAACTAGCCCAAAACATCAGGATTTTTCCCTTTCTTCAAGGAGGAGCTCAACTGATGCCACACCAAAAATCCAGGATCTGGGAGGTACCTCTGAGGGATAAGGTACTCACTTCATCAAAGGCCAGAAGGGTTTAGGAAGGTCGAGTTGCGAGTCCAGTGCAACAGGTAAGCTGGGCAGTTGCAGAGAGGACTCTGGAGCTTGCTGTGCCCTTATAGCTCAGAAAAGGAGGCCATCTAAATAGTCCTTGGTGTCTACTTAGGTAGCCTGGGATGAAGGGAGCTGGCTCAGTCTCCTTCTCAGACAGCAGGGCAGGCCTCAAGCAGCAGGTTAGTCCTCTGGCAGCAGGGCGGTCCTTTATCTGCAGTTTCCACAGGTCCAGGATTGTACTGAAGAATGCGTCTTCAGGTCCTCGCTCTATACCTGGTGCCAGATAGAAGTGGAAGAGATTTCTGGAGTTTTCCCATCACAGAAGTGTCTGGAATTTCTTGCCTCTATGCTCTGGTTCCAGGATATCTCCGGGCACAATAGGCTAGTGGGAAGTTATTTGTGTGTGTGTGAGGCTATGTCTTTGAAATGTAAGTAGGGCTGTGCACAGCTTCGTCTCCCCCATCCTGCTTAGAAGGCACATCCTGCTAATACCCTGTCCCTCTGTTGTGTGGCTGTGTGGAGGAAATAGACAAAGGCCAACTGCAAACTACACCTAGTTATGTGTCACAGGAAACAGGCTGCAGGAACCAAATGGTTAGGACAAAAATATGTCAACTTTCCAAATTGCTGCATTTTCAGAATTGTTACTTAAAATCAGATTTTTCCATTAAAAAGGATTTTAGATTTCAATTCCTTAGACACCAAAGATGATATTTGTACCTGTCCACAAACAAAAGTTATAATTTATTAAATGTAATAAGGTAACTGAAAGTTATCCTATGGGAGAGGTAGGCCTCACAATAGAGAAAAACGAATTTGTGATTTGTTCACTACCAGCACATGTAAAACTTAAATATACATGCCCAACATTATAAATAGAATGCACCCTGCTCTATGGGCTGTTAGGGTCTATTCTAGGGTTGACATATGTAATGAAAGGGGAGTTTTAGGCTTGGCAATGGGTATATTTTTCCAAGTTGAAATAGCATTCTAAGACTGCACAGGTTGCAAAGGCAGACCTGAGACATGTTTTAAAGGGGCTATGCAAGTGGGTGAAACAATAAAAGCTGCTGGTCCAGTAGTAATATTTAATTTACAGGCTCTGGGTTTATGTAGTACCACTTTACTAGGGACTTAAAAGTAAATTAAATCTGCCAACTGTGTGTAAGCCATGTTACCATGTATAGAGTAGAGCGCACAAGCACTTTAGCAGTGTTAAAGCGCACAGAGTCCTAAAGCCCAAAAAAATTAATTCAGCTAAAGAGGAGGGGTGAAGGCAAAAATGTTTGGCGGACTACTACCCAAGGGTAGGACTGACAAGTTAAGAAGATTGGTTCCAAACTTTAAGTTAGGAGAAAAGGATTGGTTGTCTTCCAGGTTCTTGGCCGCTTGAAAGTTCCCCTTCAGGCTCTATTCTTTGAGCACACTGTCATACCTAAACAAATACAAACCAGTTGTCTTTAGGCTCTGGGCCTGAATACGATCCTGGCTGTTCCGGGAAACACCATCACTTTCTGGTGGTCTTCCTGCCCGCTCCCTAGCGGTCTGACTGCCGGATTATGAAATGGGCGAGAAGACCCCTCCAGATTGCGGGCAATCTTGCTACCATGGCAGTGGCGGGAGAAGTAGAGGCAGTCCATGCGAGCGGTACCTCCATGTTTGCTGATAGCCCAATTTCTAACTGCCTTTCTGCTGACCTTAGATTAGCGGGGACATCGCCATATGAGAGTTGGCGGAAAGGCAGTTCAAGTGGTCAAATAATGATCAGAGGAGAAATGTGCCTATGTAAATGATCTCTGGTAGACACATAAATCGCTGAATCACCTTTATATCGGCTCATGCAAAGCCAAGAATCAGCAGGAATCGGTAAGTTAACACGTTCCAGGTGTGTCCAGCTGAGTGCTGGACACACCCGGAACATGTTCACTTACCGCTTCCTGCCTTTGCATGAGCCGATATAAAGGTGATTTTGCGAACATGGCTGGCTGGGAACAAGTTCCGGGTGTGTCCAGCAGTTAGCAGTATGCGATTCATCAAAATCCCTCTGGATTGTTTCTTGCGCAACATATACCAATGTCAAGACTCCGCCCCCGTTCTCCCACTGGCCCTGTGGGATACTCCAAATACGGTAGGCTGGGAGCCCGGCTACTCGGCAGTGTGCTCGGTCCCACCACGTGGCGGGATGGCAGTCACACTACCGAACTCGTAATTAGGCCCTCTGACTTCCTAACGTTTGGAAGATTTACCTACCTTTCATGTTTTTCAGGAAAAGCCTTTTGTACCACATTTTTTTTGTGTCTGACCTCATTCTCCCCCAGTAGAGGAGGACCAGAATATGAGGTCAGCGACATTAGTAGCTCCTACATTCATAGAGGTCAGTTTCAGTTTTTCTTTCATAGGAAAGGCTATTGTCAGGACTGGCCAGCGTAAGCCATCAATTTGCCTAAAGTTTCTTCCCGTAATTGGCAGGTTACACGGTATTCGAAATTGCAGATCGATCAGGTACTTGCCTCACCGTTGGTCTTCTCATCTGTTTAAGGGGCGATTGATTTGTTCATAGCAGAAATTCAAGATGGCCGCCGACTATGTTCATAAGGTTGCCGGTCTAGAGTTTTTGCCCCTTTACAGCGAGCTGTGCTCGCGACTCCGCTCGCGGCAAACTGCGCACTTCAACTGAAGAAATTTAGAAAACAGTCGCTTATCTCTTAGCGGCGTTTTCTTTTCTGAGAAAGACTTGAGGTAAGGCATAACCAAGTTCAGAGACAACAAGACTGCTTCCGCGGCTGCGGTAAGTGAGTGTATCTTCAATGTTTCAAGGAAGATTTTCTGTGGTGTTTCAAGAAATTTGAAGCAACTTCACTCTGCGAACCGGTAAGAGTTTAGTTCTTCTTGAGCAAGAGGCTTGCTCATGAGTCTCTTGTCAGCGCATTAACAGCACTAAATGTACTAACGGGCAAGAAGATATAATTACAGAGACTAATTCTATGTCAAGTGAAATATAGAAAAGGGTTGCAAGTTTGAGAAATCCTATGACAAGGAAATTTAGAGAATAGTACAGAGACAGTGAAGTTCGACAACACGTATTTACAGAGAATTTCAGACCAGCACAGTAATACAGTGGAAGTACAAGAAAGAGTAGTCAAGAAAAAGAGACGGATATAAAGACATTAAATTCTATGAGAACTACAAGTAGGTGTAGTTATGTATATATGTATATGTATATATATATATATATATATATATATATATATATATATATATATATATATATTACCTACTGGCGGTCGCCAGTAGGTAGTTATAGTTAGGACCACGTTTCCATAGGAAATCCGCAACATTCTATTTTGAATAACTTTGGCGCCGGTCGACGAATCCTTGCGAATTTTTCAAAATAGGTGGGGCACTACGCTCCGCTCCTACCCTGAAAGTCTCGGGGGGATTCGTGAAGCGGGGGCGGAGATAAAAGGGGGGTCCCAAAACGCGTTTTTCCCATGCATTTTTCCATAGGACCTTTAGACACAGCTACAGCCCGAACGGCTGAACAGAATTACTTTAAATTTGGCAGAGAGGTAGTCCTCAGGTCAAGGAAGTGCCTTTTGTAGGTTTGGTGTAAATCTGTTTAGTAGATTCTGAGAAAATAGCCTTTAAATCAATATATATATCTGAGCCAGCTTACGGTGCGCTTACGGTGCGCTTACCGTACGCGTACGGTGGCGTGCGCGAGCGCGATTTTGATTGGCTCTTAGCTCTTAGTAAACATTCGAATCGGTCGAAACCAGGAAGCGGCGGCCGCCATTTTCTCTCTCGCTCCCTGAGTTGGGCAGCAAAAACAAACCCCAAAAATGTGTAAAGAGGCAGTTTCATGAGATCCTAACCACCCAGCATTGATACAGGGGTCCCCAAACAACCCCCAAGCCCAAAAAAAAATTTTTTTTTTTTTTCGGAAAATCGCCGATTACGCTTACCGTACGCGTACGGTAAAAATTAAAAAAAAAAAAAATTATCCACATTCTCCCCACCCCGTGAGCAAATGGTGCCCGAAGGGCACCATTTGTGCATGGCATAATACAGTTATGAATTTAACAAAGAATACATTTCACAAAGATGCGCATAATATGTCCCCCATGTGCGCACGGTGCGCGAAGCGCATCGTGCGTACATGGCCCATCCCGCTTAACGTGGGCACGCGGTGCGCGCAGCGCACCGCGTGACCACCGTGCGTGCACGGCACTAACTGCGTAAAGTGGGCGCGCGCACGGAACGAACTGCGTTAACTGGGCACGCACGCCACGAATGGCGTAAAGTAACTTAGCATTTAAAAAAACGTACAAATTCTTTGAAAAAACCATAGGTTTCACACACGTTATAGTTAGGAATTAGCATTTAAAAAACCTTGCAAATTCACTGAAAAAACCATAGGTTTCACACATGTTATAGTTAGCTGTACATTTCACTCGTAAAAAACCAATGAAATTCCCGCGTTATAGTTAGTGCAGGCAACTATAACTCACGCGACCGCAATCTTCTGCTGATGACATATGTGTCTTTATGAAAAAAAAATATTTGTAATATATGTATAGCTAAAATTTAATGGAAGAAGACATGGGCAAATAAGTGTCGAAATACAGTATTAGCATCAGCAGAGGATTGCGATTGCGTGAGTTATAGTTGCCTGCACTAACTATAACGCGGGAATTTCATTGGTTTTTTATGAGTGAAATGTACAGCTAACTATAATATGTGTGAAACCTATGGTTTTTTCAGTGAATATATATATATATATATATATATATATATATATATATATATATATATATATATATATATATATATATATATATATATATATATATATATATATATATATATATATATATATATATATATATATATATGTATATATGTATAAAGATACTTACCAACAGCAGTGAAGGCAAAAAGACTTTGTCCTTTTCTATCTCGGCATGGATGGCACTGTGCTAATCCTATGCTTAAAGATTTTGATAGAAAAACAGACATTTGAGGTGAGCAGATCTAGAGTGTCGCTGGTGTTGAGAGTGCTCCATACAGGAGCTGCTTTCCACCTAAACTTGAGAACTACCCAGAGTTCTCTGCTTCTTTTTTGCATAATTTATTCGTCACCATATGCCTGAAAGGGTATTTCTTTGACTTATACTGGGTGCTCCCTTGTGTCTGGACAAAGCTATACCTCTCTGAAGAGCTCTAATTAGAGCGAAACACTGTGTCAGGGGTTGCTTTTACTCATTTCAGGTTGGCTTGATTGGTATTTTACCAACTCAAAGCTGTAATACTGTGCCTGGAGTGGTAATTGGCTTTTGTCATTTTACAGCTCGGCAAGGACAGCACTGTGCTAGTCCTATGCTTAAAGACTTTGCTGTACAAATGGCAAAAGACTTTGTCCTTTTCTATCTCGGCATGGATGGCACTGTGCTAATCCTATGCTTAAAGATTTTGATAGAAAAACAGACATTTGAGGTGAGCAGATCTAGAGTGTCGCTGGTGTTGAGAGTGCTCCATACAGGAGCTGCTTTCCACCTAAACTTGAGAACTACCCAGAGTTCTCTGCTTCTTTTTTGCATAATTTATTCGTCACTCTATGCCTGAAAGGGTATTTCTTTGACTTATACTGGGTGCTCCCTTGTGTCTGGACAAAGCTATACCTCTCTGAAGAGCTCTAATTAGAGCGAAACACTGTGTCAGGGGTTGCTTTTACTCATTTCAGGTTGGCTTGATTGGTATTTTACCAACTCAAAGCTGTAATACTGTGCCTGGAGTGGTAATTGGCTTTTGTCATTTTACAGCTCGGCAAGGACAGCACTGTGCTAGTCCTATGCTTAAAGACTTTGCTGTACAAATGGCAAAAGACTTTGTCCTTTTCTATCTCGGCATGGATGGCACTGTGCTAATCCTATGCTTAAAGATTTTGATAGAAAAACAGACATTTGAGGTGAGCAGATCTAGAGTGTCGCTGGTGTTGAGAGTGCTCCATACAGGAGCTGCTTTCCACCTAAACTTGAGAACTACCCAGAGTTCTCTGCTTCTTTTTTGCATAATTTATTTGTCACTCTATGCCTGAAAGGGTATTTCTTTGACTTATACTGGGTGCTCCCTTGTGTCTGGACAAAGCTATACCTCTCTGAAGAGCTCTAATTAGAGCGAAACACTGTGTCAGGGGTTGCTTTTACTCATTTCAGGTTGGCTTGATTGGTATTTTACCAACTCAAAGCTGTAATACTGTGCCTGGAGTGGTAATTGGCTTTTGTCATTTTACAGCTCGGCAAGGACAGCACTGTGCTAGTCCTATGCTTAAAGACTTTGCTGTACAAATGGCAAAAGACTTTGTCCTTTTCTATCTCGGCATGGATGGCACTGTGCTAATCCTATGCTTAAAGATTTTGATAGAAAAACAGACATTTGAGGTGAGCAGATCTAGAGTGTCGCTGGTGTTGAGAGTGCTCCATACAGGAGCTGCTTTCCACCTAAACTTGAGAACTACCCAGAGTTCTCTGCTTCTTTTTTGCATAATATATTCGTCACTCTATGCCTGAAAGGGTATTTCTTTGACTTATACTGGGTGCTCCCTTGTGTCTGGACAAAGCTATACCTCTCTGAAGAGCTCTAATTAGAGCGAAACACTGTGTCAGAAGTTGCTTTTACTCATTTCAGGTTGGCTTGATTGGTATTTTACCAACTCAAAGCTGTAATACTGTGCCTGGAGTGGTAATTGGCTTTTGTCATTTTACAGCTCTGCAAGGACAGCACTGTGCTAGTCCTATGCTTAAAGACTTTGCTGTACAAATGGCAAAAGACTTTGTCCTTTTCTATCTCGGCATGGATGGCACTGTGCTAATCCTATGCTTAAAGATTTTGATAGAAAAACAGACATTTGAGGTGAGCAGATCTAGAGTGTCGCTGGTGTTGAGAGTGCTCCATACAGGAGCTGCTTTCCACCTAAACTTGAGAACTACCCAGAGTTCTCTGCTTCTTTTTTGCATAATTTATTCGTCACCATATGCCTGAAAGGGTATTTCTTTGACTTATACTGAGTGCTCCCTTGTGTCTGGACAAAGCTATACCTCTCTGAAGAGCTCTAATTAGAGCGAAACACTGTGTCAGGGGTTGCTTTTACTCATTTCAGGTTGGCTTGATTGGTATTTTACCAACTCAAAGCTGTAATACTGTGCCTGGAGTGGTAATTGGCTTTTGTCATTTTACAGCTCGGCAAGGACAGCACTGTGCTAGTCCTATGCTTAAAGACTTTGCTGTACAAATGGCAAAAGACTTTGTCCTTTTCTATCTCGGCATGGATGGCACTGTGCTAATCCTATGCTTAAAGATTTTGATAGAAAAACAGACATTTGAGGTGAGCAGATCTAGAGTGTTGCTGGTGTTGAGAGTGCTCCATACAGGAGCTGCTTTCCACCTAAACTTGAGAACTACCCAGAGTTCTCTGCTTCTTTTTTGCATAATTTATTCAACACTCTATGCCTGAAAGGGTATTTCTTTGACTTATACTGGGTGCTCCCTTGTGTCTGGACAAAGCTATACCTCTCTGAAGAGCTCTAATTAGAGCGAAACACTGTGTCAGGGGTTGCTTTTACTCATTTCAGGTTGGCTTGATTGGTATTTTACCAACTCAAAGCTGTAATACTGTGCCTGGAGTGGTAATTGGCTTTTGTCATTTTACAGCTCGGCAAGGACAGCACTGTGCTAGTCCTATGCTTAAAGACTTTGCTGTACAAATGGCAAAAGACTTTGTCCTTTTCTATCTCGGCATGGATGGCACTGTGCTAATCCTATGCTTAAAGATTTTGATAGAAAAACAGACATTTGAGGTGAGCAGATCTAGAGTGTCGCTGGTGTTGAGAGTGCTCCATACAGGAGCTGCTTTCCACCTAAACTTGAGAACTACCCAGAGTTCTCTGCTTCTTTTTTGCATAATTTATTTGTCACTCTATGCCTGAAAGGGTATTTCTTTGACTTATACTGGGTGCTCCCTTGTGTCTGGACAAAGCTATACCTCTCTGAAGAGCTCTAATTAGAGCGAAACACTGTGTCAGGGGTTGCTTTTACTCATTTCAGGTTGGCTTGATTGGTATTTTACCAACTCAAAGCTGTAATACTGTGCCTGGAGTGGTAATTGGCTTTTGTCATTTTACAGCTCGGCAAGGACAGCACTGTGCTAGTCCTATGCTTAAAGACTTTGCTGTACAAATGGCAAAAGACTTTGTCCTTTTCTATCTCGGCATGGATGGCACTGTGCTAATCCTATGCTTAAAGATTTTGATAGAAAAACAGACATTTGAGGTGAGCAGATCTAGAGTGTCGCTGGTGTTGAGAGTGCTCCATACAGGAGCTGCTTTCCACCTAAACTTGAGAACTACCCAGAGTTCTCTGCTTCTTTTTTGCATAATTTATTCGTCAGTCACTCTATGCCTGAAAGGGTATTTCTTTGACTTATACTGGGTGCTCCCTTGTGTCTGGACAAAGCTATACCTCTCTGAAGAGCTCTTTTCTTCCCAATCCCCTTTCCCCCCTTTTGTTTTCAGAGTTTGTATATATCAATAGTGTGCAGCACTGGTAACGGAGTGGAGGAATTGTGGAACAGTCATCGGCTCCTGCAGAAGTTCGTGTTCTGGGACTGGTACTTGACAGCTATCCTGCTAATGAGAGTTTTTGGGTTCCTGCATCTTCATTCCATGCCCCAAGACTGGTTAGTAATTTCTTTGTCCTTTCCTTACAAACCTGGGCTTGGGTAGGGGGGGGGGGGAATACTGTTATGTCCACTGCTTCTTGGCAGCTTTGACACCAGAGAACTGCAGTACTTTGCGCGCAGATCTTTGACCTCAAGAGTGTTAGAAGGTATTCTGACACTATGGGCCGCCCGGATTTCTTGCTTTTTGAGCACCTAATTAGGGAGCTTTTTTCTGTGGGGGATCCTCATAAGTTGGGACTCACCCACAGTGAACTCAGGATGTAAGAGTCTGCATGAGGATTTTACTGGTGTCCCCCTGGCTTGACCAGGCCACTGCGCAGCAGCTGGAGTAAGGGACACCGGGCTGGTTACATGCAAACACAGGTGTACATGCATGTGCACACGTGTAGGGGCTGCGCAGGGGAGATTCCTAGATTGCGCAGTCCAGGAGCAGCTACAGTGAATGGTGTGGCAGGACTTATGCAGAATTGGGTGGTGACATTGAATAGGCTTTATACACTGGGAAGGAACATGCCAGGGAAAGTCAGTGTGGTTTACTGTTTTTCACTTCCTTATTCCCCTATGGGGGTGTGGAGCCCATGGGCTAGAGTAACTTCCATAAGGCCTACAGATTCCAGACACGCACTAAAGTCCATTGTAGCGGATGTGACAAGAAGTATTCTGCAGAGTCCAAAGTCATATTTGAACTGCTTTTGGGTCATACAGAACTGTCATATTTCTCTGAGCCAACCATAACCCGACCCTGGCTGAGGGTTGGATTGATAACCTTTCTTCCACAAACTAAGGCCTCCTCTCCAGGAAAAGAAGATGGGTGGGGCTACAGGCACCAGCCTGCACCCATGTAGCCAGAGACCCTGGACGACGCCATTTTTAACAAACCCAGAGGCTGGACAAGAAAGAGGGAGCAGGGTCAGGGAAGTGATGTGTCGTTGTTTGATAGGACCAACAGAGACTTCCTCCCATTCCCCTACTCAATTTTTCAAAAGTGCTTGCACAGGAAGAGAAGCTCTCTCTAGGGTGTGGTCTGCTGAGGCGGAAGGTGCTGGAGCCTGGCAATGGGCAGTTGGAAGGAGAGGCCCCCTGACTGTCCCCCAGGGCCCTAACAGCGCCAGAAGAAGAGCCCAGGACCGGTGAGCAGAAGCAGGGGCCTCTGCACAGGGAGAAGAGAGGCCCAGGAGGAGAGCCAGGCGAAAGGCTGGTGCAGGGAGCCAGTGAAGACCGCTCCCTGCAGAATGCATCCTCTTGAAGACCAGGAGGGCAAAGGAGAGTGCTCCCAGTGGCTGGGGGGCACCACCAGGAACAAGAAAATGCGAAAATGGGGCAGATAGGACCCACAGGGGCTGAGACATGGCCCCCGGAAAGTAGGCGACCTTTGACCCCTAAGAAGACCGACGCCGAAGTGCGTGGGGCTCTGCGGCCGCACGAAAATGGGCCCCACAGAGGTAAAATCGGGGTGCGCCGTCCCCGGGCCCCGAAGAAGAAGAGGAGGTGGCGGCCGCGGGGTGCCAGGAGCCCACCCTGGCCCCCGAAGGAAAGCGGTCCAAGTCGGGGGGACGCTGCCACGCCCCCCCCTGAAAGTGTCCCTGGGGCCCGGGATCCCATCACCGGGCCCTGCAGAGGAGAAGGAGGCTGGGGGAGTTCCACCGCACTCCCCGGCCGAAGCTGCAGGAGCGGGCAGACTAGAAGAGTCGTGCCGGCTCCCGCGGCAGCACGCGAGGGAGCTGGCCGGGCTGGGTGCTGGCGGGGGCAGTCGGGATGCCCTACACGATGGAGCCGTGTGGGGGGTCGCCACTGGGATGGTGCCAGTGTGCAGTGCCCTCGCTCCAGGTTATGGTCAACTAACTGCATTGGGGGCAAGATGATGTGCAGACATGGTAGTGGTGGTACTAGACCCCACCCTCCCTGCGGGAAGGGTGGAGATGTTATGCAATTTCACAAAGTAATTCCAACAGCTTATGTACGTTTGTAAATTGGTGCATAGTATTGAGTAGTGTGTGTGTTTAATAAATGTACTCTTACTTTTATAAAGCAAAGTACAGACTGGACAATCAATTATTGAGTGTTATTTTTGCGCACCCGCAAATGGCGATTACTAGCCCACACCACCTCCCTTGAGTAAGCCTCAGACTGCTCTGCAATGCTACCCTCTGAGAGTCAGGTGCTACAATTGGGTGTTTGGTTCCCAGTGAAGAACAAATGTAGTCATGTTTGTGCAGGCCTCACAGATGCTGCCTCGTTTTCCAACAAAGAGACATTGTTCAAAGCCTGTAGATGCAGGCTGGTACAGTTTCTCATCTGTGCCTATTTTCTTTTGAATCCCTGGCTGTTGCTCCTTCTCTCTTCACCTCCAAATGAAAATAACCTGCCTGAGGGTTTGCAGCTATCTTTCAGGGAGAATCCGCATCTAGTTAATTAAAGTTTTCATTTTCTTTTTTTTTCCATCATGGCTGTTCCTCCATTGGTTGCTTCTGGACTTTCCCAATCCATCATGTATTCTGCCATGCGGTGTTTGATGCCATTTCTTTTACTGTCCTTTTATTATTTAAAGGCTTCAGTCTGGTTGGAGGATGTATTCTTCGCTTGTTTATTTGCTACTTCCACTTGCTAATCCTGACTCCTCCCTCCAGAAGAATTCCACTATCAGATTCTGGATTCTTGGTTTACTTCAATCTTATAAAGTCTTTATCCAGTAAGGAGGATGTTTTAAACACCTTTGGCTTGTTCCTCCTGAAAAGGTGGCAGCTTTTTGAGGCACCTGCCTACCACATATTCCAGTAAATGGTGACATTGTGGCTTCCGGAAACAATGTTCTACACATGGTACAGTGGAAGACCTATACCATATTATGGGTAAGCATCTAGACCTGGACAAAGGCCAGAGTTAATACAGTGAGTCAGGGGGTACCAGAGAAGAGGCAGCAAACTATGGTCCCAGACCCGCCAGCCAGAAGAGAGTTCCAGTGCTCTTGCTCTCGTTCTCTCTCTCTCTCATTCTCTCTCTCTCTCGTTCTCTCTCTCTATAGTTCTCTCTCTCTCTAGTTCTCTCTCGTTCTCTCTCTCTCTAGTTCTCTCTCGTTCTCTCTCTCTCTCTCTCTAGTTCTCTCTCATTCTCTCTCTCTCTCTCTATATATAAATATATATATATATATAGATATATATATATTATCTACTGGCGGTCGCCAGTAGATAGTTATAGTTAGGACCGTGTTTCCATAGGAAATCTCAAAATTCTATTTTGAATAACTTTGGCGCCGGTTGACGAATCCTCGCGAAATTTTCAAACCTAATGGGGCGCTCCGCTCAGCTCCTACCCTGAAAGTCTCGGGGTGATTCATCAAGCGGGGGCCGAGAAAAAAGGGGGGTCCCAAAACACGTTTTCCCCAAGCATTTTTCCAGAGGACCTTTAGTCGAAGGTACAGCCCGAACGGCTGAACAGAATTACTTGAAATTTGGCAGAGAAGTAGTCCTCAGGTCAGGGAAGTGCCTTTTGCAGGTCTGGTGTCAATCTGTTCAGTAGTTCCTGAGAAAATAGCATTTAAAAGCATATACATATCGATAGCCGCGCACCGTGTGCGCACCGTGCCCGCACCGTGCGAGCACCGTGCGAGCACCCTAACTTGCGCGAGCGTAATTCTGATTGGTGGTTACATGTTAGTCAACGTTCGGATCGGTCGAAATCAGGAAGTGTCTGCCGCCATTTTGTTTCTTTTCAGTGCGAGAGTGAAAAAGGAAGGTGGCGAACGTGAAAAGGGGGCAGGGTAGAGAGTTCCTCACCCCCTAGCCTTTGTCAGGGGGTCCCTGAAGGACCCCGAAGGCAGAAAATTAAAAAAATATATATATATATTAAAATCGCGGGGGTGCGCACGGTGAAAAACCCCCAATTTTTTTTTTAATACTTAGTTTATTGTAAAATAAATATATATAAAAAATAATAATACATACATAACTTTAACCGTACAAATTCACTGAAAAAACCATAGGTTTCACACACGTTATAGTTAGGAATTAGCATTTAAAAAACCTAGCAAATTCACTTAAAAAACCATAGGTTTCACACATGTTATAGTTAGGTGGATATTTCACTCGTAAAAAACCAATGAAATTCCCCCGTTATAGTTAGTTGAGATAACTATAACTCGCGCGACTGCCACTCTATCACAAGGATGATGTCATCAGTGATGTCATGAGTGATGCCACTGACCATGTCATGAATGATGTAATATGTGACGTCATGAGCAGAGGATTGCGGGCGCACGAGTTATAGTTATCTCAACTAACTATAACGGGGGAATTTCATTGTTTTTTTACGAGTGAAATATCCACCTAACTATAACATATGTGAAACTTATGGTTTTTAAGTGAATATATATATATATATATATTATCTACTGGCGGTCGCCATAGGAAATCCGCAACATTCTATTTGGAATAACTTTGGCGCCGGTTGACGAATCCTCGCGAAATTTCAAAATAGGTGGGGCGCTCCGCCCCGCTCCTACCCTGAAAGTCTCGGGGGGATTCGTCAAGCGAGGGCTGAGAAAAAAGGGGGGTCCCAAAACACGTTTTCCCCATGCAATTTTCCATAGGGACCTTTAGTCCAAGGTACAGCCCGAACGGCTGAACAGAATTACTTGAAATTTGGCAAAGAGGTAGTCCTCAGGTCAGGCATGTGCCTTTTGCATATATGGTGTCAATCTGTTCAGTAGTTCCTGAGAAAATCAAAAGTAAAATCACATACATATCTGGGCGGAGCCTAACCACACATCTCATCGTGAGATCTGATTGGCTGTCAGTACTTCATCCAAGAAGTGTTGGCAGCCATCTTGGGACCAATATACATGATAGCACCTCATTAAAAAGCATTGCAGTTAATAGAAGGTTTTAAGACTTTAGTTACATTATAAATCATTTGTTGATGGTACCATACTCATTTTAGGAATTGTGGTGTGTTCTAAGGTGATTTTACCATATGAAAAAGCCTTCTGCTGTGATATCACGAACCATGTTTGAGAGAAAACTATTTTCTCATACTTTTCCCACAGAGGTTTGGAAGGTGATCTATAAGCTAAACTGAGAGCATATTTTCTGTAAATTCACATTATCTTTCTCAGTCATGTAAGAATGAAGTCTGACATTCTCAGTAAAACATGTACATCCAACAAGGGCAGAGACTGTAAGTTGATTCCTTTGTGTTCTACTGCAGCTTCCCAGAGTGCTCTAAAGAACAACTAGAGCGCTAACAGTCTTACTTATGACAAAAGTATGCCACACCTGAAGCCATCTTGATTGGAATAAAGTGGTAACACTTAAAACATTTAATTTACAAAGGAACAAAATGAGGGGGTTCATTTTGCCATATAAATTATGATTAGTGCTGCAGAAAGAAAAACTAGGGCACATTTTGACTTCTGAAATCCTCTTTTATTTCATAAAAACATTCTGACATGCAGACTGAAACATGCACTTTGAATACCAGCAGCAGACTTGCCTGGTGAGCAGTAGATTTACTACAGTGATCCTATGAGCAACTAGAGTGCTAACATTCAGAATTTATGGAAAATGTGTGACACATCTGAATGCCTTCTTGATGGCATCAAAGTAAAAAACTGAAAGTATTTCCTACTGAGGAGACTGCAGTAAATGAGGAAATTAGGAAACTTCATAACAAATAAATCTCCCAAGATGGCCACCAGAGACAAAAGAGCCCAAATGTAGCCCAAATATCACCCAGATGTAGCCCAAGTATAGCCCAATGACAGAATGTCCTAGAGTGTTCTTAAGAACAACTAGAGCGCTTACTGTCTTACTTATGACAAAAGTATGGCACACCTGAAGCCATCTTGATTGGAATAAACTGGTAACATTTAATTTAAAAGGAACACAATGAGGGTGTTCATTTTGCCATAGAAATTATGATTAGTGCTGAAGAAAGAAAAATTAGGACACATTTTGAGTGACTTCTCAAATGCTCTTCTATTTCATTAAAAAATTCTGATATGCAGACTGAAACATGCACTTCTAATACTAGCAGCAGACTTCTGTGGTGAGCAGTAGCTTTACTACAGTGATCTAATGAGCAACTAGAGTGCTAACATTCAGAATTTATGGCAAATGTGTGACATATCTGAATACCTTCTTGATGGAATCAAAGTAAAAAACTGAAAGCATTTCCTACTGAGGAGACTGCAGTAAATGAGGAAATTAGGAAACTTCATAACAAATAAATCTCCTAAAATGGCCACCAGAGACAAAAGAGCCCAAATGTAGCCCAAATATCACCCAGATGTAACCCAAATGTAGCCCAATGACAGAAGTGTGCAAAACACTTATTTTTTGTGTATTTGCAGTTTTATATAGTGCAGACTTGTCAGGTATTGGAGTGCTTTACACTAACATTGGTTACATCACACAAGATCAAATTCATTTTGGTTGTAGACATGGGGAGATTAAGTGATTTGACCAGAATCACAGAATGTTGAGCTGAAGCAGAAACTCCAACCTGGTTCCCCAGTTGCAAAGTCTGCAGCTCTGGAAATAACACCACACCCTCTCCCCTTGGATGCAACATTTAATCAAGTGGTCAACTGGATAAAAAAACTAAGATTACAAATAATTTAAAAGTTCTTTGTCGCTATTTGAAAACTCAGAAAATATGTCCTCATTTTAGTTTTTTAGAGCACTAACCATAATTTTGATGCAAATAAGACCCTCTCATATATGTAATTTCTAAAGGAAATGCTCTAGGCATTACAGTTTTGATTACATCAAGATGACGTCAGGCATTCCACACTTTTGTAATAAATATAGAATGTTAGCAATCTAGTTGTTCATTGGGATACTGTTGAGAGGCAGAGGCCAGGGGCACGGACTCTGAAAATTGAAGGCAGGTAGGAGAGTGCAGAGGAAACAATTTGACCACACTAGGCAGGCAGGAAGGGCAGTGGCAGCACAACAGACTATGGAGGGCAGTGGAAAGGGGGACAGGGGCAACAAACCAACAATACAGGACTGGCAAGAGAGGCTGTGGCAATATAATAAACCATTGTGGGCAGAAGGAAGAGGCAGTGGTCATACAACCATACATGCCAACAGACCCGTTTCAGCCAGGAAACGTCCAATGTTTTTAAGCTCAAATGGGCTTTACTTGATCTGTTTCCTGTCTACAATCTTCTCTTTTTCAATGTAACTCAAAGGGAAAATCAATACCCCAGTTTTATTTCAAAATCTCCCTCTTACCAAGTTCAAAATGTTCGCAAGTATGGTACATTGGATCATGGTAGGCAGGAGGAATTGGGGTAGGGACATGGACTCGGATAACAGAGGACTGGAGGGACATTGAGAGGTGCACCAAACTGACCCTACAGGGCAGGCATCAGGGTTTACAGCAGCACAATACACCACACAGGGCATGCGGGACGGGAGTGCAGCACAACAATCCATAGAAAGCAATAGGGAGGGGACAGGACCATGCACATGGACAACAGACAACAGAGGGGAAAGAGGCAATGGTAGCTAGCTGACCATAATGGACAGACAGGAGAGAAAGCTGCAGCATAACAGACCATAAAGGGCAGGAGGGACGGATCAGGGGCATTACAATGGAACCGACAAGCCAGGAGGGAGGGAATAGGGGTCTGCACATGGAAACAGAGGGCTGGGGGCAAGGGGGCAGGGCAGGAGCAGCAAGATGACCATGGAGGTCAGGCAGGATGGGCACTAGAAACAAGACACACCATGGTGAGCAACAGTGAGACTATGATGGCATACACACAGACCATGGAGGGAAGGTGGGAGGGGGTCAGGAGCAGCTAGCTGACCACACAGGGAAGGTGGAAGGGGCCATGGCAGCACAGAAGAGCATGCATGGCAAGCGGGAGGGTTAGTGGCAGCACAATGGCTATGATGGGCAAGAAGGAGGGTGCAGGGGCATGCACAAAGGACCATGGAGGATAGAAGGGAGGGTCAGGACCTGGGCACAGACAAGAGAGTTCAGGGGAAGGGGCCTCACAACAGACTGCGCGGGGCAGGCAGGAGGAGCAGTTGCAGCACAACAGACCAGGGAGGGCAGAAGGGTGTGGCAGTAAAATGGACCATGGAGGACAGGAGGAAGGGGATAGGGGCATGGCATGTGGACAGGCAGGGTGGAGGTGGCAGGGACAGGTTACAGTCATCTGACAATGCTAGGCAGGTGGTAGGGGAGTGGCAGCTCAATAGAACACTCAGAGTAGATAGGAGTGGCAGGTCCATGGAACATGGTGGTCAAAAAGGATGGAGCAGGGGCATGCACAAAGACATCGGAGGGCAGGGGAAGGAGAATAGGGGCAGCAAGCAAAGCACAGAGGCTAAGCAGGAGGTCAATGATGGGCCATAGAATTGGGCAATGGAGGGCAGGATGAGTGGACTGGTACATCATGCTAAATGCAGGGCAGTGGCAGCACATTAGACCATGCATGGCAGGAGGGAGGAGGCTAGTCCATGGATTCAGACAACAGAGGATAGGGAGGAGGTGGATGGGGCAGCAAGCTAACTGTTCATAGAAGGTGGGTATTAGGACCTTTATTGTTTTTAAAATGTGTGTCTGTGCGAACTACTTAAAATATGAACAAGTATGCAGCATAATCTCACTTTTATTCAGGAAGAAGAGGACGTTTGGGACTGTGACTCCGGGCTCACTTGGCAGAAACATCCCCTGACCCTCCACCCCCCATCGCAAAATGTAATGCCCGTGAAAAGGGTAGGTGGACGCAGTGTTATATAGAACATAGTCCTGAGAGCACAATTGAAAATGAAAACTAGATATAGTATATGGTATACACTATGCACCAAAAAGTGTGATATAAGATGAACCGGGGCGTGAAATATAATATGCAATACATTGTGCGCAATGACAGATTCATTGGAGAGCGCGAGATAGCACAGGCACTAGCGCTTGCTATGTGATATGCGCCTTGGAGTGTAATATGCACAGGGCAGTGTTGTGTAACCTAAGTAGTCTCTAAAGTTGTAATATAAAATATGTGCTGGGTAGTGTAACATTGCATATGCACTGTGACAAAGATATGGATCCCAGATTGTAATATGTATGGCATAGCGCTGTGCTTTATAACATAGGCATCGAGGAAGGCACGTTAGATGGGGCAATATAACCCGTGCGAAGGCAAGTGTGGCATGACATATTCACGGGGTGGTGTTACAGTGCACATGGGCTAGAGAGTGTCATCGCATACGCACTAGCTGGTGGAATACAACACAGAGGTGTGTGGCACTCGGCGGGCACTGGTGGGTGTAACACGGCATTGGGCTCAGCCAGGAGCACGCTGTGACTCTCAAGTGAGGTTTGTCTCCTTTCCAGAGAGTAAAATAAAAAGTATTACACATCCGGCGGTGGATGTGTGTTTTATTAACCGTGAGGGGGTTTCTTGCATAGTTTGGTCGAATTTTTGTCGAATCCCCTTTGAATGGCTTGGTGTGCATGTGTATTAAATGTGCCCGTCAATAGCTACCCATGTTTGTATAAATAAACGACAAGGGTGTCTACTTGGAGAGTACCCACCAGTGGGGGCGCCGGGATTAGGCACGGTAGGGTGTCAGACATGTCAGAGCTTCACTAGCGGTGTGAATACATTCTACGTGGATTCATTGTATGCATAGTCGCCTTTTAATGAATATCACGCAAATCGTCATGGTGATAGGTACATACGGTTTGTCCAGCATGTCCTAGGTGTTTCTATAAATATATATTTTTTTAAAAAACTAAGAAACAAAGGCCGGCACCGGGGGATGGGGTCCCCGGGGCCATAAGTGGCCTGAGGAGGGGGGCAACACAGGCCCCCTCCTAAAGAATAAATAAATAAATAAAAGGCCATGACCTGGGGGTTGGGGTCCCCGGGGCCGATTAAGGCCTTGGGAGGGCCAAATTAATTTTTTTCAACAAAAAAACTTAGGTTGCAGGCCCTGGAGGAGGGGGTCCCCAGGGCTAATAAATTAGAAAAAGAAAGGGGGCCACACAGCCCTCCTTCTTAAAAATAAATAAATAAAAGACCGGCATCGCGCCGGAGGCCACGCCCCCTCCTTGCAGCACTCTGCAAACGCGCCCCCTGGCCAGTTGTAAGTTGAGGAATTAATTCCCCTTCAATACTGAGGGTCCCTGAGGGCCAACTAGCCCAACAGGTATCTCCAGTATGCGCCAGGGAGCTGCGTTGCAGACAGGTGTTCTGAGGCCACGCCCCTTTTTACACCACCATGCAACGCAGCTCTGTGGCGCTTACTGGAGGTACCTAGTGGGCTAGTTTGACCCTAGGGACCGTTAGGATTCAAGGGGACTTAATCTCTCAACTCAGAACGCCCACAGGCCCTGTGGCGCGTTTTTAAGTTAGGGAAATAATTCCCTTTCAATCCTGAGGGACCCTGGGGTCCAACTAGCCCACCAGGTGCTTCCAGTAAGCACCACTGCTCTGCGTTGCAGAGAGGTGGTGCAGGCTGTGCCACTTTTTACACCTCTCTGCAACGCAGCTCTGTGGCGCTTACTGGAGGTACCTAGTGGTCTAGTTGGACCCTAGGGACCCTCGGGATTCAAGGGGACTTAATCTCCCAACTTAAAACGGCTACAGGGCGTGTTTACACAGTGGGGAAGGGAGGGGACGGGGCATGAGGTGACGTGTTCAAACACGCCCTGTGGTGCGTTTTAAGAGGTAGTTTTAATCCCCTGCCCTATTATATACTAGGGGCTTACAGTAGAGGTCATGCTAATCACAGGGGGACCCCAACACATAGTGTGCCCTAGTGTATGTAGGTGTTTTCACTGTATTCTGAGTGTCTTTTAACATAGCTCTGGCTCTAGGACTGGTTAGTCAGACTCAGTTACCACCAGTATCCGTCTGAAAAAGTTGAGGGTACAGGATGATTTTGCAACAAGGCTTGTTTCTGCTCTTCTGTTTGTTCTTTCTGTACGTTATACTTCTTCCTGCACTTTTCTTCGTCTTTGAGGACTTCTGTTGCTTCTTTCTGCATTTCTTTTTTTTCTTTCTGTGCGTTTTACCTTCTTTCTTCACATGTCCTATCTCTGTAGGCATAGCTAGAAATTAGCATTTAAAAATCCTTTGAAATTCACTGAAAAAACCATAGGTTTCAGGCACGTTATAGCTAGGAATTAGCATTTAAAAACCTTAGAAATTCACTGAAAAAACCATAGGTTTCAGGGGCGTTATAGTTAGCTGGACTTTTCACTCGTACAAAACCATAGAAATTCCCCCGTTATAGTTAGTTCAGCTAACTATAACTCGCGCGCCCGCAATGCACTGCTGATGACGTCACATATTACACCACTCATGACATGGTCAGTGACATCACTCATGACATCACTGATGACATCACTGATGACATCATCCTTGTGATAGAGTGGCAGACCTCCTCTCCCCCTAATATAACCTTTGATACACACATTCAAAAATAGAAATTAAAATTTTCAAAACAATGGACATACCAATAACAGTTACAACAACCTATTCAGTAATTGTAAGATCCACATCCACTCATTCACCAACAGTCCTATACAGTCACTCATACATGTACTCACTCATCATATGTACTCATACACCTATACATCCTGTTACACAACGCCACTCATCCATAAAGTTACTCACACACATAGTCACTCATGCTAATAAAGAATCAAACATCTGTTTACCTGCATATACAGTTATACACACACCACCACACTTACTTCTACAGAAACTTACACATACTTAGTCTTTTTAACAATCACTTATAGAAACACATACTTACTCATACAGGAACTCTTTCAATCTCTCACTCTAACATATACTCACATATATACACCAATAGTCACATATACTAGTTTAAAACATATGTAGTTACTCATAGAGACACTATTGAGACAGTCATTCACTCACTAACACACCCATGCACACACTCATCCACCCATACAGTCCTGCACACATGCTGTCTTCAACACATACAAACAGTGAGTCACTCATTCATGCACCTATGCACTACGTAATACCCCCCACCGAACCATGCAGACATCAGACACTTATACTGATACTCAAAAAACCAACTAATAACCTATATAGACACTCATGTAGCTACTCACCAACCCATGCAGCCACTTATACACAAAGTGAGAGACTGATACAGATATTTACATATTTAAACATTACTCACTAAGCCATGTATTCACTAAGATAAACTTAATCAGTCAGTTATACAATTAATTTTTCAAAAACAAATCATCCATTTAGACACTTATATACCCATTTATTCTTCCATCGACCTTGAGATATACATATAAAACATATGTAATTTTCAGAAAAACACACATTCACTGGATGATGTCATCAGTGATGTCATCAGTGATGTCATTTGAGATGTCATCAGTGATGTCATGAGTATTGTCACTGACCATGTCATGAGTGATGTAATATGTGACGTCATCAGCAGTGCATTGCGGGCGCGCGAGTTATAGTTAGCTGAACTAACTATAACGGGGGAATTTCTATGGTTTTGTACGAGTGAAAAGTCCAGCTAACTATATTGCCCCTGAAACCTATGGTTTTTTCAGTGAATATATATATATATATAAAACACAATGCAGCCTTCCAGACACTAAAACGCTGAGCAATGTTGCAAGAATTTTCTTTGCACATACATACAATTCCAATAAAGCAGGGAGAAAGAAAACACATTTAAAAACTGCTTGAATGCACTATAGAAATCATAATCCTGCAAAGAGGAATGAAAAACATTGCCAGCCCATAGGCTGCATTGCAGAAAACAAGTGTAGAAAGCTGAAAAGCTAACCCACAGAAACACTTAGAATAAAACTGGCACCATGCTTTAAAGGCAGCCATGACCCCTAGCTTCCCATCATGCCTCAGGGGTGACAGTTAGGTCAGTTGCTCTTTGCGGAGACCCGAAGGCCAGGGCACAAAGAGATGACATTTACCTTGATCAATTGCCCGGGGGGGTGGGTGGTTTGCTCATGACTTTGATGAGGATACCCCTGGAAGAGAACTAGGATTACAGGTAAGTAACTTATCCTTCTCTTCCAGGGGATCCTCATCAATAGTCATAAGCACATGAATAGAGTAGCAAGCCCATCCCCTCTTCCTGCGGGCAAGTGACAAGCATAAAATAAAGTAGACATTGTTAAAAAACATCAATGACTCCAATCATGCTAGCATTGGAACAGATTCCTCAAGGAGGCTTGGCCTACTTGGGTATCCACTCTGGAGTCAGAATCAAGACAGTAATGGCTAGTAAACGCGTGTACCGACTTCCAAGTTGCATCCTTGCAAATCTCGGCCATCGGTACATTGTGTAAGAAAGCTATTGTAGCCGCCTTTTCCCTAGTAGAGTGAGCTTTAGGGGAGACCAACAGAGGCTTGTTCGTTATTTGGTAAGCCAATTTAATACAGGACACTATCCATGTCGAAATGGATCATTTGGAGGCTGGAAAGCCTGTTCTAACAGAGCCATAGTTTACAAACAATTGGTCAGCCTTTCTAATGGATTTTGTTCTCTCCAAATAGAATTTGAGATCCCTCTTGAGGTCTAGCGAGTGAAGAGACCTTTCTGCTGGTGTAACAGGATTGGGGAAAAAAGAGGGGAGAGAAATCGTCTGGTTGACATGGAATTCAGACACCACTTTTGGTAGGAAAGAAGGGTGAGTTCTCAAAACCACCCTATTGTGATGGAAAACCGTATACGGTTCCTTAGAGCAGAGTGCATGGATTTCAGTCACTCTGCGTGCTGTTGTAATAGCAACCAGAAAAGCTACTTTCCATGTAAGTTGTTGTAACATGGCCTTATGAATGGGTTCGAAAGGAGGACCCATTAATTTGGACAAAACTAGATTCAACTCCCAAGGAGGAGAAGGAGGTTGGACAAGGGGTTAAACCTTCTTCAACCCCTGAAGGAAATCCTTGAACACCTGAAGCTGAAAGAAAGAAGGTTGGTTAGGTGATTTTCTATAGGCTGTAATGGCCGCCAAATGAACTTTTATGGCAGTGTACTTCAAACCAGATTTGGCTAAGTAAAGCAGATACGGCAAGATTACCTCTTCTTGTCCACTAGTCGGACTCCAACCATTATGTATACCACACAAGTAAAATCTTTTCCATTTAAAGGAGTAAGAACTCATTGTGGATGGTCTCTTTGACTCCCTCGAAATTTCCATAAAGTCCTGAGGGAGATTCAAGTGTCCGTACTGTAGGACCTCAGGAGCCATGCTGCCAGGTTCAGCGAGGGAAGGCTGGGGTGCAGAATCTTCCCGCCCATTTTGGTCAGAAGGTCCGGCCTGCATGGGAGCTTCCTGTGTGGACAGATAGAGAGCTGCAATAGGTCCGGATACCACCATTGGCGAGGCCAGTCCGGTGCTATCAGGATCATCTTCACCCTGGATCGCATAAGCTTGGTCACCACCTTCGGGATGAGAGAAAGGGGTGGAAAGGCGTATGCAAACGTCCCGGACCAGTCTATTAAAAGAACATTCCCTCTTGTTCCTGGTTGGTAAAATCTGGACGTGAAGGCGTGGCATTTTCTGTTTAGATATTCTCCAAAGAGGTCGATGGATGGACGACCCCATTGATGAAAGATGTCTGCCACCACCTCGTCGTTGAGCACCCAGTGTTCTTGCTCTTCGAAGTGCCGACAGAGCGTCTGCTCACACATTCTGTTCTCCTGGCCGATGCACCCCTGTGATCAAGAGGTTCCTGTCCAGAAGCCAGATCGCTTGTGATTCCAGTGACAGAGGGCGAGAGTGTGTTCCACCTTGTTTGTTTAAGTAATACATGGCGGCTGTATTGTCCGTTTGTATCAGTATCGACTCGGACTGAATCGATGGTTGGAATGCCTTGAGGGCTAGATGAAACACCCGCAGTTCTAACAGGTTTATATGATAGGTCTGCTCCTTGTTCGACCATCTGCCCAGAGGCTGCAGTTGACCGAGGTGCGCCCCCCCATTCCTGAAGAGATGCATCTGTGATCAGGGATTGTTTTGGGAGAGGTTGATGGAATGGGACTCCCACTAGAACAGTGGTTCCCAAACTTTTGACTCCTGAGGACCCCCATTGACTCACCACAGGAAGCCGGGGACCCCCAAGCAATTTGTAGGATTTCGATTTCAAACATTAAAACAGTAATACGAAAAAAATAAACAGGTGTGCACACAAAACAAATACTCGAATTACTAAGGATTTTAGGGGCATATTTTTACAAGCCCCTATCGCCATGGGAACGTCACTTTTCGCGATGTTCCCGCGGCGATAGGGGCTTTGCCTTATTTACAAGGCAGCGTAAAGCCACTTATTGTGGCTTAACGCTGCATTGTAAATAAGGCCCCCTTTCACGCAATGCTTAGCGTGAAAGGTGTGGGCAGTGGGAGTTGCGGTGCGCGTTTCACCCCAACACCCATTAATTTTGATGCTGCCCTCTTCAAGGGCAGCGTAAATAGGGGGCAGCACCAAAATTAAGACCATGTAAGACCATGGAAAACTTGGCGAAATGAGGAGAAATGCTTTATTTCTCCTCGTTTTTGCTTTTTCCCCATGGAAAAAGTAAAATGCATTGGATTATGTTCAGGAAGGTGACCCTTCCTGCACATAAACAATCTTATGCTGCATTAGGCAGCACACATAGAAGCAACAAAACGGCATTTCAAAATTGTTCATGTGCAGGAAGGGGGAACTTCCTGCACATAAATAATCTTCCCCTGCATGCAGACACTTTTGCACTATTGTGCAAGGGTGCCTGCATTGGCACTACACTGCTAAATGTAGCGCCAGCGCATGAGGAAACGCAGGGCTGGACCATATTCTTGTAAATATGGTGCAGCCCTGCATTTCTGAAGTGGCGGAGCATGTCGCTAAGCCAAGGAGGCTAACGACACGCTCTGCCAATTCTGATGTAAATATGCCCCTTAGTATTTTATATTGAAAGAATATGCAAAAAAAAGAAAAGTTTTAATGGTAAGGTTGGTGCTGCATCTCCATGACTAACTTTTGAATGGTTGGTTTTATTTCGCAGTACGAGGCTCCTGCTCCTGCCAGGGCCAGACTGAAACGCAAAGCAGCCCTGGCAAATGTTTTCAGACCAGTCCCTATACGGTGCACACCAAGTACAGTGAGTGAGCCTGACCACTACAAAGGGGGTTTTGGGAGGCTCTCCCCCCAAAAAAATTAGGAAACAATAATGCAGTCTACAACACAATTATCATTATGTTATGAATTGTATTAGCTTTTTAAGAATAGTAAATGAAGACCTTACTATGCACCAGGATACAACAATCTTTGTTGGGGTTCCTCAATGATGCCCTTATTATCACCCTCCAGCAGTGCCTCTCATCTCTCCATAGCTCCTCTGTCACATTTATTTCATTTGTTTTATAGCATCTCTCAGACCATTGTAGGATGTCAGGGCACTTTACATCACATACATATAGAGACAATGAATCATACGTGTAAATCGCTGAATAGAAAATGTTACATAAGGCAAAGGCGACTACAAGGTGTAGGATTCACATGTCATTCATACTGGTATGCCTTTTTAGAGAGTGCTTGGTCTGGAGAAGCACAAACTCGGGATTCAGAACATAACACAGTGGTTAGCATTGGCTTTCACAATAAAAATGTATTTCCACCCAAATAAACCTTTTTAGGATAATGATAGACTGGGAAAAACATAAGTTACTAACTTGTACCATGCAGTTTGCAAGCAGCTCTTTGATGACAGTTTATAGGTCACTGTGCTAGATTATGATTGTCCCTTTTGAATTGCACAGTGACAAAAGAATCTCTGTGACAAAAGCAGTAGCCCACTGACCTATGCACATAAAATACTGTTTTTTTAAATGCATGGTACACGTTCTTTGCAGTAGGCATATTAACCCTCTGTGCTACATTAAATAATTTAAAGCTGCCACTGGACAAAACTCTCATCTCTCTCCAGCAAGTACATTAATCACTTGCATTTTCTTGACACTTTTATTGTTGCTCCACAACTGCTAATTTTACAAGGAACTTACCAGTGCTTTTAACACTGCTGCCCGCGGACCCCCTGGGAATGTGCCACGGACCCCTGGGGGTCCGCAGACCACAGTTTGGGAAACACTGCACTAGAAGATTCTTTGGCTGAGTCCACCAGACAATGGAGTTCTTCGCTGATTGAGAGAGGAGAATTCGGTCTTCCCAATGCCCTGAGGCTTGGTTCCATTTGTCCTCCATATCCTGCTGTAACGGTCTCATTCTCAATCTGGAGTTGGGTATGAGAAATATGCAAGAGGCCATCGACCCCAGTAGAGATGCCACTTGTCTTACTGATTGTTGATGTGCTTGAAGGATGATATTGCATTTGTTTCTCATTGATAACAGTCTCCCCTGTGAAGGAAACACTTTTTCTAGGCCGGAGTCCAGGGTGGAGCCTAGATAGTGGAGCGTTTGAGTGGGCTGATGAACTGATTTCTCCATGTTCACATGAAGACCCAAGCGGTGAAGATGATCTAGGGAGGTGCGATAGTGGTTCTGCACCATGTGAGGAGATGATCCCTTCAACAACCAGTCGTCCAGGTATGGCTACACAAAAAGACCTTGGCGTTGTAATATTGCAGCCACCACTGCCATGCACTTCGTGAATACTCGTGGGGCAGATGAGGCCGAACGGCAAGATTCTGAACTGGTAATGCTTCGCGCCTACCATGAATTGCAGGAACTTGCGATGCCGTGGAGCAATTGGAATGTGAAAGTACGCATCTTGGAGATCCACCAAACACATCCAATCCCCTTTCTGCAGATGTGGAAATATTTGATGGAGCGCCAACAAACGAAACTTCTCATTTCGAATGATCTTGTTCAGAGATCAGAGATCTAGAATAGGTCTTAACTTGTTTGCTTGGTCTTTTTTCGGTACAAGGAAATATCTGGAGTAGACTCCTTTTCCCTGTTGAGCAGGAGGAACCTCTTCTATGGCTAGTTTCTTCAGAAGAGTCGACACTTCCTGACGCAGCAAGTCCAGGTGTTGAGTACGTGCTCTTACTGGAGGAATATCTCTTGGAGGCGCGCAGAAACATAGCGCGTACCCATTGCGTAGTATATTTAACACCCACTGATCTTTGGTGATGTTGCGCCACTCTTCTATGCAATTTGAGATACTTCCTCCCACTGGAGTGAACAACGGTGCTAGAGGAAGCGGAAACTCATTGCTTGTCTGAAGTTTTAGCTGTGGTGGTGGATTGCTGCTGATGCCTTCCTCTGCCTCTAGAGGAACGACGGCCTTGGTATTGAGATTTGGATTGCTTCTTTTTCGACAATTGAGAGGTTTGAACCCTCTGATGGTAGTTCTTGCGGCTATACGGCCTGTAGCGCCGCCTGAACTCCTTTTTCTTCTCTAGGCCAATGATCTTCAGAGTATC
The DNA here is from genome assembly GCF_964204655.1 of Triturus cristatus. Lineage (NCBI taxonomy): Eukaryota > Metazoa > Chordata > Amphibia > Caudata > Salamandridae > Triturus > Triturus cristatus. The sequence continues at coordinate 726,928,120 of NC_140588.1, forward strand.
CAAGTCGGCCTTCATTTTGGCCATCTCCTCGTCGGTGTGCGATCCAAAAGGGGAGTTACCAGAGAACGGAAGATTTAAAATACGCTGCTGAGCTTCCGGTTTCAAAGCTGTTAGGCGTAACCAGGAAGACCTCCGTGCGCATATTCCATGCGCATACGAGTGGGCAGAAAAAGAAGCTCCATTTGCTGCTGTGCTGATCACTTGATTGGCTACCAGCGCCCCTTCCTGGAGAATCTCTGCGAAATCTTGTTGGTCCTCCTTTGGCAGTTTCTCTTTAAAACGCTCCAAAGAATCCCATAAGGATCTGTCGTAATGGCCCACCAGGGCAGCAGCGCTAGACACCTTCTGAGAAGATGCTGCAGAGCCGCATGCCTTTCTCCCCCAAGAATCCTGAGCTCTACTCTCCTTGTCTGGAGGAACTGAGGAAGAAGAAGCAAACCGTGTGCGTCTTCTTTGCTGCTGCGATGATAATTGCATCCGGAGAAGGATCTGATTTCAGAAATAAAGGATCCGATGCAGCAGGTTTGTACTTTTTCTGGATCCGAGCAGGAGCTACCTTAATTGAGGATGGGGTGAGAAAGATGTCCATTACTGGTTGAAAGAGATCAGGGACCAGAGGGAGCAATGGTCTAGCCGCAGACCGCTGATGGAGACTTTCGAAAATGACTGATGTGGAAGTCTGAGGAGCAGACATATCTATGCTCAGCTTCTGCGCTCCTCTAGCAAGGACATCGTGTAAGGTGTTAACGTCATTGATGGGTGACACTCTTGAGGGAGGGCTATCCGTAAGGGTAGGAGAGTAGTCCCTTTTGGAAGAGTGAGCCCGAGGAAGACGACCAAGATGGCGTCAGTCTTCTTTTATGATGAGCATGAGTTGGTGTATGCTCCAAAGATTTGTCTCGGTGATCCTGGGTCCGAGTAGTAGGAGACCTGTCCACCTCCTGCACCAGTCGCTGTAGTGGAGACCTGTGCAGTGGACTAGAATAGGCCGTAGACTGCTGAGCTTGGCCATAAGGCTCTTTATGCCAGTGATGGATAGGCTGAAGCCATCTTGGCGAAAGATGAACCAAAGGTGATTTTCGCCTCCGTGGAGAGCCTCTTGGAGATCTTCTTGTCCGCTCTGGAGACTGAGCAGGAGAGCTTCCTGACGTTGAGAGCACCTGGGGAGAGCTCATAATCGAACGAGAGGACTCTCTGTGGTCTTTGGAGACTGATCGGCATCTTGATGAACGATGTGACGTCGATGGGGAGAGTCTCGACGTTGACTGACTATGTGTCACAAGAACTGGTGAACCTTTAGAGAGGGATCTTCTCTTCAACGTCGACCTCTCCTTGTGTTTCGACGTTGAATGTTCCGATGTCGAACACCTGAACCTTACAGACTTCGGCCTCTACGTTGAGCATCTAGGAGAACCCAACGAAGTGCGAATCGACGGAGAAACCCTTCTCGACGTCGTGTCCTTAGACCTATCGGATCTCTCTCTCAACGCTGAGCATCTACTGAAAGCCAGGGGAGTCGAGATCAGGGCACTTCTTGACGTAGATGGAGACTGCCATCTCGATGTCGAACAACGCTTTGTATACTTGACACTAGGTCTCGACGACGAATCTTTCTTCGCCGATGAAGATTAGACCAGCACTGACGCTGAAAAGTAATTCTAAGCGTACTTACCAGTAACTTGTATTTCCTTCCATAGGAATCCATTGTGTGGTTTTCAGCAGAAAAGTTTCTAAGTGTCCATTTTTGAAACGTACAAATATTCCTCTAAAATCAGCCGAACTACGAATTACGATTTACTCACCTGTTATCAGGAGAGAACCCAGTGCTGCATCTTTTAGCCCAGCACTGACCCTGAAAAGTAATTGTAAGCATACTTAACAGTAACTTGTATTTGCTTCCATAGGAATCCATTTTGTGCTTTTAAGTAGAAAAGTTTCTAAGTGTCTATTTTCACAAACTAAATATATTCCTAAAAAATCCTCTGTATGACTTAAACACATTCTTTCAACTGTTTACAGGAGATTCACCTGTGCTGGATCCAGGATCCACAACTGGTAAGAAAAAGTAACGATAACACACTAAGTGAATTTTCTGCCATAGGTTAACATTGGTGATTCTATGTGAAAAATGTTCTAAGTGTCAACTTTTAAAATACAATAATAATCCTTAAAAATCACTACTGTAAACAAAACGCTTTTACTCAACTGTTTACAGGAGATGTCCAATGACTGAATCTAGCTTCCAGTCCTGTGGTTAGAAAAGTAATCCATAAAGTAACTAATTGCATTTGACTAGAAATTCACATTGCGCTCAATGTTGCTTTGTGTTTGAAATTGTGTTGCCCATTGCAACAACTGTAACTACTGTACTTAAAAGTCTATTGCCTATTTGCAAAGTATTTAAACTAAAGTAATTCATTCTGAAAAAGTATATTTTTTATTGTAATGTATAATGTAATTAAAAAAATAAAATATCTAACAAACAGTTTAAACAATGTAGTAAATCAGTATCAAAAAAATCAGTATAACAATTAATACATTAAAAACTGTCATTTACAAAACCTTTGAAATTCACTGAAAAAAACATAGGTTTCAGGCCTGATATAGTTAGGAATTAGCATTTAAAAAACCTTTGAAATTCACTGAAAAAACCATAGGTTTCAGGCCTGATATAGTTAGGAATTGGCATTTAAAAAACCTTTCAAATTCACCGAAAAAACCATAGGTTTCAGGCCTGATATAGTTAGGAATTAGCATTTAAAAAACCTTTGAAATTCACTGAAAAAACCATAGGTTTTAGGGGTGTTATAGTTAGCTGGACATTTCACTCGAACAAAACCATTGAAATTCCTCCGATATAGTTAGTTGTACTAACTACATCTCGCGCGCCCGCAATCCACTGCTGATGATGTCACATATTACATCATTCATGACATGGTCAGTGACATCACTGATGACATCTCAAATGACATCCCTGATTACATCATCCACGTGACAATCAGATACAACTCATCATACACTAGTATAACCTTTCATCACTCACTGTAAAATAGAGAGTGCCAGATTTAAAACCATTGACACACCAATACAAGTTTCTAAACACTAATCACTTACCTATAGATTCACTCATACATGCGGTCAATGATCAATAGAACACTATCAAATATACTTATACACCTATATCGACATTACACACCAGCACACATCCTAATCACTTATGAAGTCATCCTACTCACTTATGCAAACAATGGATCATACTTACTTTTACTTAGCTATACACTTATAAAAATACCACTCCATCTATTCATATAGATAATAGCTCATACTTAGTGTGTTTTTAAATCACTATTACAACTATACAGTTATCCATACAGTCACTCATTCAATCACTGAGTGTTATGTATACTTATTTATATACAACAACTGACACATACACTGGCTTTTATTTTTCTAGTTTGTTGGACATGTACCATTGAGACATATATTTGCTCATTGCCACACCCATAAAGATATTCACTCACTCAAACAACTGTTATAACATGTAGTTTTAACTTCATATACCTACTGAATCAACTATTCACACATCTTTGGGCAGTCACACACAGCCCACCGAACCACACACACATTCACTCTCCCATACAAATACTCAGTTAACTAATCAATAAATAATATAGACTTTCACGTAGCTAGTAACCAACTAGTGCAGCAGTTTACACAACAACTGACAAAGTGATACAGATATTCAATCAGTTTAGTCACTATCCAATATATTTAGAGAGACACTATAAATTAGTCAAGTAAACAGTCAATCACACTGCTACTAAATCCTCCATCCAGATAGTTCTATTTATATATCCACTCATTCTTCAATGTAAATTGCTATATATATTGAACACATATTTAAAAAACGAACCAAACCACATTCTCTGGATGATGTCATCAGTGATGTCATCAGTGATGTTATTTGAGATGTCATCAGTGATGTCACTGACCATGTAATGAATGATGTAATATGTGACATCATCAGCAGTGGATTGCGGGCGCGCGAGATGTAGTTAGTACAACTAACTATATCGGAGGAATTTCAATGGTTTTGTTCGAGTGAAATGTCCAGCTAACTATAACACCCCTAAAACCTATTGTTTTTTCAGTGAATTTCTAAGGTTTTTTAAATGCTAATTCCTAACTATATCAGGCCTGAAACATATGGTTTTTTTCAGTAAAAAAAAAATATATATATATATATATATATATTTATTTTTTTTCACTGAAAAAACCATAGGTTTAACAGACGTTATAGTTAGGAATTAGCATTTAAAAAACCTTGGAAATTCGCTGAAAAAACCATAGGTTTCAGGGACGTTATAGTTAGTTGGACATTTGACTCATATAAAACCAGAGAAATTCGTTATAGTTGAGCTAACTATAACTCGCGTGCCCGCAATGCACTGGTGATGACGTCACATATTACATCACTTATGACATGGTCAGTGACATCACTGATGACATCACTGATGACATCATCCAGTGAATGTGTGTTTCTGTAAAGTTTAAATATTTTTCATATATATCTATGCCAAGGTGTATTGAAGAAAGAGTGAATTTACAAGTCCCTGAATGGATTATTTAGTAGGTGCGTGCTTGACTGTATAACTGAGTGATTGAACATGTGTTACTGAATGTATGGGTTAGTGACTAAACTGTGTGAAAGTCTGTATTAGTGTCTCAGTTGGTATATAAGCGGCTGCATGGGTTGGTGACTAGCTACATGAGTGTATATATGGGTTATTGATTTGTTATCTGAGTATCTGTATGAGTGCCTGAGTGTCTGTGGGTGGGTGTGTGACTCTGTGCATACATGTCTGACTGGGTGATTCACTGGTTGTATGGATTCAAAAGTACATCTGGGAAGGGCTGTATGGGTGAGTTAGTGTGTGTATGGGTGTGTTGGTGAGTGAATGAATGTCTCACTGGTATAAGTGTGAGTAACTACATATGTTTTAAGGCAGTATATGTGAGTGTTAGAGTATATAAAGGACTATACATGAGAGTAAGTTATTTGAAGGAGTGGGTGTATAAAAGTGTTTGCTTGTGTCAGTGATTGTATAAGACAGTAAGTATGTGTTAGTATCTGCATAAATAAGTGATGTGGTGTGTGTATAAATAACACAGTTGGTGTGTATAACTGTATACATGAGTAAATGGGTATGTGATTGATTCTTTGCATGACTGACTAGGTGTGTGAGTAACTATGGATGAGTGGCGGACTGTGACTGTATGTATAGGTGTATGAGTGCATATTATAGTACTGTATTGATGAGTAAATGCATGTATAAGTGAGTGGATGTGAGTGTAGATCTAGGAAATAGTGGGTGGTATGTAGTATCTGGCATTGTTGTGTGTATGGGTTCAAAAATAATAGCCTGTATTTTAGAGTGCGTGTATCAAAGTTTATATTAGGCCATCAGTATGTGCATCAGATTATCAGGTAGATGATGCCTTCAGTGATGTCACTGACCATGTCATGAGTGATGTAATATGTGACGTCATCACCAGTGTATTGCGGGCGCGCAAGTTATATTTAGCTCAACTAACTATAACGGGCGAATTTCTCTGGTTTTATATGAGTCAAATGTGCAACTAACTATAACGTCCCTGAAACCTATGGTTTTTTCAGTGAATTTCTAAGGTTTTTTAAATGCTAATTCCTAACTATAACGTCTGTAAAACCTATGGTTTTTTCTGTGAATTTCAAAGGTTTTTTAAATGTTAATTTCATATTTTTAATATTTAAAAAACCTATATTTTTTCTATATTTTTTTTTATTTTTTTGCAACTCTATTATCCTTTTTTGTTTTTAATTTGAAAAATATGTAATGTTTTATATCTTTAAATAAAAGTATGTATATCGTTTTTTGTTTTTTTTGAGAAAACTGAAGTATTGTACCGGTAATGTACCAAGCACCATCAGCACGCGATGTGGTCGCGCCAGCTGCGACTTTGGTATGCGACGGGTACGCAGTACCAAGCCGCGCATTACGTCATGTACGTATGGGGTCACGCCCACTGCGCGTTGTGTATGCGATGAGTGCACACTGCCAGGCCCTGTGTTACGTCATAGACGTATGGTGTCGCGCCAGGAACGCAATTCCCTCTTTTTTTTTCCGTCTCAAAACTATATCTAAATAAGTTTAAAGTGTATATGAGAACAAGTGATAATCTAAAATATTTTAAACATTTATATATTTCTAACTGTAATAAACTTATATTATGGTAATATTTTCTCAAAATCGCGTCGGGTGCGGCCTCCTTGCGCGCTCGCTGCGCGATTGCCATGTGACCTTAAAGAAAAGCATTTGATTGGTTCATAACATTTCCCATTGTAACAGTTGGAGGACCCCACCCATTTTCGCCATTCTCTCTACAGCGTTTGATGAGAGACTCCTCTTCTGCTTACAGAGCTTTTTTGAAAACATTTTGCTATGTACACATGTCTGACAGTACACACAACATGCAACCATCATCTTCATCAATATTCATGCTCTGTAAAGCAGCCTTCCACCTGCGATAGCCATGCAGCTAAAAGCTACATAACAGAACTTTTCCCCACTGCCAGAGGTAACATGGTTGCATACGCTGTCCACAGCACAATGTAATGTGGTACGGCCCAGGGACAGTATCATGCATACATAATGAACACACGGACACAGATAGATAGTGGAAGTGGGTACGGGCACGTGCGCTCGACTCATCTTTATTACCAGGGTCACATATCCAGTGACGTCTGTGCTGGATTCATGTGGGGTGAGTGTAAACCAGCCCTCAGGGAATGGTTGCTGCTAGCATCAACTACAACAGTAATCATTGGATCACACACAGAGATTCAATAATAAAAGGGTCAATAGTTTGTGCTACAGTAAGGTAGGGACACTAGATGTGAAATAATACAGAAAAGATTATATCGTAAAACAACCATAAGTTGTGGTATACTAAGATACAGGCAGTAGATCTGAAATAATACACAAAAAGATTGTATCATAAAGGGTCCATCAGGTCTAGTGCACTTAGATAGCCACATCAAAAGCATTCAGCATGTGTACAGCCAGCGATGATGCGTGCTGCGGGCGGGCCGTCCTGAGAGCAATGTCTGTTGCCTACAACACTACATCATCTGCAATAGTGACTCGATCTGAATTGTAAACACTGCTGTCTGTAGTGTAGGCCAGAGAGCGGTCAGCAAGGGCCCTCAGCCACGTGGCGTTGACTTGAGCTGTCCTGTTTGCCGTACGCGAAGCAACAAAAACCATTTGCGGACCCTGTGATGATGCGTATGCGCGGGTGGACAGAGCGCACTGGAGCAATGTCTTTTGCCTACAACACTACATTTGTTAAATCTGTTTTTTATTGTTTTGCAGAGTGTACAGTTTACAGACAGGCAGTAGTCAACGATGAACATCGACCATACCACAAAGTATTAGGCAAGAACAAATGAACAGTACCGTGAATCAGGGGAACCCCCCACCCGACAAATAGAGGGGTCAGTGACGATGTGGTGACAATATGAACCATGATACGGTACCCGGCATTATGCTTTGGTAGTATAGGCCCAGTGGTACGGTGCATAGAGTCTACGCAGAGTCTTCAGGAAACGTACTTATACAGATAGTAAAAAACAGAGCATGAAAGGGCAGAACTTCGGGAGCCCCCAATAACCAAGAATAGCAGCAAAGTCCGACATGTAAATTTACATCCCGCCTTATTTCCCTATTGCCTCCATCCCCCTACCCCCGACATACCCTGGCTGGGCATCACCACATCGACAGCCCAACACTGCCCCCTCCAAGTATCAGATAGTACACAGCGAACTACGTGGCGGGCAAATGATCCACGTTAGCCTACTCAGCAATCTCCAGGAAAGTCCCACCCCCAGGAATGGGATGTCTCTCCGCAGTGTCCCCCCCAATCTGTGTCAGGGCCTGTAAGAGACCTTCCCATTGTGTTGTAATAGGCGTCTTCTGGAGTCCCAGTGTTTCCTCTCTCAGGAGAGCTATGCCTTCCGCCTTGGCCCATGCCTGGAGCAAATACCACCATGCCCGTGCTTGCGGCGGGTCCGGCGCCTTCCAGCGTTTAGTGAGGAGCCGCTTAGCCACCACCAGCCCCAAGTCAAGGAAGCAGGAGGTGACTTTCGTAGATGGCATTCTGCGGAAGAGGTGCAGTAGGTAAACGGGCCACTCAAATAGTATGGTTCGGTCTGTGCATGTATGTAGCGCCCCTTGTATTGACTCCCAGTATGGGCGTATCTTACAGCAACTCCACAGCATGTGTACGAGCCCGGCACCTAGCTCCGCGCAGGCAAACCGCGTCAGTGCGATGAAAGTATCTATTGATCATTTCGGGCATGAGGTATGCCCTGTGAAGTATAAGCAACTGCATTTGGCGGAACCGCATGTTTCGAGGTATAAGTGTTGGACTCTGTAGCATCTTACCCCATTCCTTATCATCTAGTGGCCTCGCTAGGTCCGCCTCCCATTTGTGGCGGAGCGGTTCCAGGCTGATCACTGAATGCGTGCGTAGGGAGGCCGCAAACCACCAAATCAAGTGTCTGCCCCTTCCCATAACATGGAGATATTCCAGGGTGAGGTGTTGGCTCGGTTCCTCCTTCATGTCCCCCCATCTAGCGGTCAGTGTCGCGATCAGGGAGCGATGCCTGAGGAATTGCCCAGGTGGCAGGCCCACCTCTTAAGACCAGGGACTCAAACGTCATGAGGGTGCCGTCCCGATAGAGGTTGCCCAGGGTCTGTATGTCCACTTCGTGCCACTCCACCAGTGCAGAAGCGGTGAGTGCCCCCAGCCCGCTGGGGGAGCCCTCCAGTGGTATGGCCGGAGCGTAGGGAACCAGGGTTCTAGTAAGGTAGAGACTACGGCACTACCATGAGAAGTGGTGACGGCATTGAGGCCCTCGTTGCGGAATGAAATAGTTTGGTGATGTCAGCTAGAGAAAGGGGAGGTTCTGTTGTTGCAGTGTCGTCGAGGCCCCTGCTTGCTAGCCAGCGGGCTATCCATTGTAGCTGTGCTGCCAGATAATAATGCTCGAAGCATGGCGCAGCCAGACCTCCCTGGTTGGTGGGCAAGTACAGCTTGGGCAGAGCCATCCTATAACGCGCAGTACACCAGATGAAGTCACAAAGTGACTGCGTGAGTGTGATGAAGAAGGCCGCCGGGACATATATTGGCAGATTGGCAAAGTAGTACAGGAGACGCGGGAGGATCACCATTTTGGATAAGGCTACCCTGCCTGTAACCGTGAGTGGTAGCGTGCTCCAAAAACGCATTTGGGACTTAATCGCTGTTACTGCCTTGCCTAGGTTGCCCTCAATGAGATCCACCGGCTGACGATATATCTGAACTCCTAAATATCGGAAACTGTCCGCTTTCCACTGCACACGCACGCAATCCAGGGTATAGCCTGGGTCCGGGGTATCCGCGCCGAACGCATAAAGGCAGGACTTGGTGGTGTTCACCCTGAGGCCTGAGAGAGCGGCGAAGTCGAGCAGCATGCGCTCTAGTTTGGCCAGGATGTTACCCACATCTCTGACAAACACCATGAGGTCATCTGCGTACAGCGACTCCTGATGCGTCGCGTCCCCTAGAGGGATACCGTCTTTGAGTGTCGTACGCAATGTCGCTGCTAGGGTCTCGATTGCCAGCGCGAACAGGAGGGGTGAAAGCGGGCACCCCTGCCTGGTACCTCTACAAATTGGTATTGCAGCAGAGATGTAGGGCCCAGTTTTCACCCTCACTGTGGGGCTCCTGTACAAGAGTGCAACCATCTGGAGCAATCCCGGGCCCAGTTTGTATTGCGTCAGCACCGCCGCGAGATATCCCCACTTCAGACAGTCAAAGCCTTTTGCCAGGTCCAGTACAAGACACCCCGCCCTGGGCCACCTTTGTACACTATCCGATGCCACCCTAAAGAACGGCCGCAAGTTCAGTGAGGTACTGCGCTTGGGTACAAAGCCGTTCTGGTCGCAGTGTACCAGCTTAGGTACTACCGGTGCCAGGTGCTCTGCCAGCACCTTGGCGAAAATTTTATAATTCACGTTAAGCAGAGCCAGGGGCCGGTATGATCCCAGGCTCGCGGGATCCCTGTTTGGCTTGAGCAGGGACACCAGGTAGGCCTCGCGCATTGAAGGGGGCAGGATGTGCTCCTCGAGAGCTGTGGAGTAAAGGGCGTGCAATTTCAGCACCAGGGACTCCCGATAGACCTTATAGTATTCCGCAGGGAGGCCATCGGGCCCCGGCGCCCTCCCAGTGGCCATGGAGCCGATCGCCTCTCCAATTTCCTCCATGGTGAGGGGGCCGTCAAGCGACTCTAGGTATTCTATGGGAGCCGTGTTCAGGCGGGCAGCTTCCAGGAACCTGACCAGCACAGGCCCGGAGCAGTGTCCCGCGGAGCGTTACAATTGAGCATAATGGTCGGACATTACCTGATGTATCTCACGCTGCCTGTATACCAGTGGCCCCTCGGGTGTGCGTATGGCTCCAATTGGGGCGTGGGCATTTTATTGCTTGAGCAGCCAAGCCAATAAGCGACCCGCCCTGTTGGCCTTGGCATGAGTGCATGCCGTGTGGGCCGCGTAATTGTGGCAACGCAGGTGCTCCATGAGGCCTGCATGCTGCGCCTGGAGGCGAGCCAGATAAGCGGAGTGGCGGCCTCCGCCATCGCCGTCCTGTTCATATTTGAGTAATTGCGATTCGATGCGGGTGAGCGACAGCGCCAGATGTACGTATGTTCCACGTTGCACCAAGGTCAGTGGCCCCTTATGACCGTTTTGTGGGCATCCCACTCCACCAGTTCGTTACATGCCGACCCATCATTTAGCTCAAAACACTCTAGTATAGCCGTCCCTAGGGATGCTCTAAAGTCCGGATGATCTAGCGCGGCCGGTTGGAGACGCCATGCAGGGACAGGAGGGCATCCGGGATCCCAATTCAGCCGCAGCTTCAGGGGATTGTGGTCAGCATGCGTCTGCCCCAGATACTCAGAATTTTCAACCAGCGGGATCAGCGTTTGGGAGCCCACCACCCTGTCTAATCGCACATGGAGGTCGTGTACTGCGGAGTAGTAAGAGTAGATACGGGCATCAGGATGTAGGCTACGCCACACATCTAGCAGCACCCAGTGCGAAAGCCAACCTGTGAGGGCCTGTGAGGGCCTGTGAGTTCGAAACAGCCGGTGTGGTACGGGGGGGTGGAAAGGACCTATCTAGGTGTGTGTCCAGTACCGAATTGAAGTCCCCGCCATGGGAGTCCAGCGTAAGGGGCCAATGACGTAGACAGTTGCGCCAGTAATGAGGGTTGGTCAGTGTTTGGAGCATAAATGGAGCCCAACAGTATTTGCTGACCACTTAGTGAGCCACGAGCCAAAGTGTACCTGCCTGCAGGGTCTATCTCTGTGCTGGTACAGATGAACGGGGTACCCGCCCGCACCCAGATTAGTGTGCCCCGTGCATGTGGCGAGTATGTGGTGCCGTATACCTGGCCTCTCCAACGTTTGCGTAATCTGTCAAGTTCCAACTGTGTCATGTGTGTTTCCTGTAGGAGGGCAATGGCAGCGGAGTGCCTCTGAAGGTACGCAAAGATGGAGTAGCGACGCATGGGTATGTACATGCCAAAGATGTTCCACGTAATTATATCAGTGCGCGCCATCTCGGGCGAGCCATTGCAATGGAGGCGCCGGGGCCAGGGTGACCCAGGCCGTGTGGGGAAGGGGTTCAGGCGGTGTCATGTCGGTGTGCTGCAACAAAAAACACAACGAACAAAAAACGGTGTAACATCTGGGGCAGACATTGCGTCTTGTCCGTCCAAACTTCTATAGCTATGATGTGGTGTAAACTAAGTCAGTGGAGTGCCTGTGAGGGTGTGCGCGCCAGCTATGTCTTGTTGTAGCCATCCTCCCTGTTCCTGCTTATGATGTGTGTCAACAGTGTAAACACCGGTGTCATCGTATGGGACCAACGGACTGCGAGTCGGACTGGCGAGCTAGGGAAATGCGCCACCCCACGCACTCACCTCCACTCCCCATCCCCGTGAGATAATGTATGTGACCCGACTGGCGAAAGCCTGGACATCACTTCACCGACACCCTGAAGGCCAAGCAGTGTCGCTAATGCAATAGGCCCACCCTTGTTCTCAACCATAGGTGCGACACAGAATGAACAGCCAATGATCTACTTGCATGAGCCGTCCATTATGGTTACTAACGTAAGAAATTCCGTTCAGATAATATCCTCGGCAGTTTGCGGAGTCACCACAGGGAGTACGAGATCATCCGAAACGTTGGTGGATGGCGAAGAGGAGCTGCTGGGTACCAAGGTGGGCTGCATCCGGTAGTCCAAGCGTTCTTGGGCGTGTGGGGAGCCGAGGGTGGTGACCGCCTCCAGGGCTTCCATTCTCTCCCTTCGCATGCTTTCCAGATTCGGGGCGTTGGTCCCAGGCTGGGCGTTCCTCGTGGTCCCGCGTTGACGACGACGCCAGGTTCGCCTACCCTACGCGGCGTCACCGTCCGAATTCGCAGGCCTCACTCCCGACCACAGCCCGACTCCTCAAGCCAGTCCCATGCCTCCTCTGGGGAGTCAAAGAAGTGGGTCTTCCCCTTAGTCACAACGCGCAAGCGGGCTGGAAACAGCAATGAATATGGTAGCTCTAGGGCGCGGAGTTGTCGCTTCACCGCTGTGTAGTTGCTCCTACGTCTTTGCACACGGGCTGTATAGTCAGGGAAGAGCCTAACTGAGCTGCCGCCCACTTTGAGATCATCCATCTTGCGTGTTTCACGGAAGACCACATCGCGGTCTCTATAGTTGAGAAGCTTAAAGAGGAATGGCTGTGGCCTGGCACCCGTTTGAGGTTTCTGTGCCGGGATGTGATGGGCTCTCTCGACCACAAACTGCTGTGACAGTAGTCCTGAAAGCATGAGATCGCGAAGCCACCGTTCTGTGTACTGCTCCGGGTGTCTACCTTCCTCGCCCTCCGACAGGCCCACCACACGGACGTTATTGCGGCGAGAGTGACCCTCCGCGTCTTCCAGGTCATGAACACGGTCCATTAGGTCTTGCAGCGCTGCAGCATGACTTTGCGTGATTGGTTGAAGCTCCTTAATTGTTTGACCTTGCACGGTGACTTTGTCGGCCAGCTTACGATGGTCAGCGTGTAGGAGGGTGAAGTCCGAGGTGACCTTGTCGTTCCGGGTCTCCAGGGAGGTTCTGGTGTGTACCAGCGCGGCACCTATCTTTTCCACTGCTGCAAGGACAGAGTCCATTTTTGCTGCTAGGGCCGTGGTCGTGGGTTCCGTCGCTCCACCAGTACTCAGAGCTATAGGGTCCAGTGTATTCCCATGCAGGGGCCCCTGCTGCATTTTGGCTCTCATTCGACCCATCACAAGCTGTTGCGCCGTGGGCATTCGCAGTTGAGCACCAGCCGGAGCAGTATGGCGGCGAGGGGTGATCGACAGGGGGAGCCGCTCCCGGAGCAGGTGCACGTGAGTGTAGTCTGGCGAGGCAAAGCGCAGCGGCTGCGCCCCGCTGGTTGCGGTCAGTGCGCACATGATGCCCCACGAGGGCCCGGGGCAGACCCCGACTGCAGTTGACCGGCGAGGGCGGGGCAGCCGATCGCGTCGGCCGCCAGGCCGGGGTGCTTGGTCGACAGGTCAGCTCAGTCGATGCGTAGGTCCCTGGGACCGGACGGCTGCTTCACTGCTGATTGGGCCTTAAGTGTGCAGGCCAGGAGGTGCTTGCAGACGTTGGCGTACTCCTAACACGGCCGCTATCCACTCAGAGGGTGTTCCGCGGGGCCCGCCCCTGCGCCTACGATGTTGTGTCGGGGTGCTACACGACCAGGCCCCCAACAAGACAGGAGTGACCATCGAGAATGACAGGCGTCCAGTCGCAGTGGGGCAATCCCAGCGAGGGCCCCCAGGTAGCATTCAGTAGGCGCCGCTCACCACTGCTCTCATCCAAGGCCGCTACCGTTGGCGCCACAGGCCGGCGTGGGGTATCCTACCTTTTCCACGGCCACTCAAGGGGTTCCATAGATTGCGCCCGACTCCTGCAATTCCGCCACACCAGGTTCGCACCCTCACCACGGGTACAACCCGCCGGGGATGGCTTTGTCAAGGCTTCAAGGGACGCCTCATACGTTGCTTCAGTGGCCCCCTAGCACCGAGTCTCACCGGCACCACGCATTTCAGTCCGCGCGGTCCCCGCCCCAGCCGGCCACCACCCGCAGCAGGCCCCTGGCCTCCGCGCCGTGTCACCACAACGGGGCCCGTGTGGGTAGGTGGGACCCCGTCGGGTTTAGAGTCTCCACTGCCCAGATGCACCCGGGATATCGCAGGGGTCTGTCTGCCTCTCCCCTGATTACGCCGCCAGCACAAAAGAGGGGGGGGAGCGCGGTCCGATGCGTACCGCCGAATGGAGCAACTCCGCTTCACCGCCCACCCAGGACTGCACAAGACTACACTGGGCCAAACTTCTCTCTGCTGCCTCCAGTTGCAGTAGTTAAGCTCGGGCGGCCATCTTCATCATAGGGACGCTGTGCGCAGGCTGACAGTCAGGCAGGGCCTCGCGATCCACACCGCCACTATCACATGCCGGGTGGGCCCCGTCAGGTGTAGCGTCACTGCTACCCGGGGGCACTCAGAGCGGCGCTGTGGTCAATCCAGCTCACCTCCTTTGACGTCCGCAGCACGGGGAGCACTCCGCTATTTCGGCGAGGCCACAGACTGCACACCGCCTCGTGCCGAACTGTGTACAGGGGGAGCAGCGCGGTCCGATTCATACCGCTGACCAGGGTGTCTCCGCCAAACTTGGTGCAACTCGGGGTCAAAGTCCGCCGCTGCCGTTGGTCACTGCATTTAAGCGCGGGTATCCATTTTGTGGTGAGTAGACGCCGCGAGCGGGCAGCCGGCAGGATCGCGCAGTCACCACCGCCTCCACTACAGCACTGGTGGGCCAGGAGGCACAGCGCGCAGCCTGTTCGATGAAGGAGAGCTTCCGGCACCGGCTCTTTACTAGCAGGTACGTGATGGTCGGTGTTATCAAGAGAAATTGCCAGGATTGGGGGAATTGACAGCTCCGGCTTCACGGATCCGTGTCCGCCATGTTGGCTCTTGCCTACAACACTACATCATCTGCAATAGCAACTCGATCAGAATTATAAACACTGCTGTCTGCAGTGTAGGCCAGAGAGCGGTCAGCAAGGGCCCACAGCCACGTGGCATTGACTTGAGCTGCCCATGTTGCTGTACGTGAAGCAACAAAAACCTTGTGTGGACCCTGTGATGATGCGTATGCGTGGTGCGGACAGAGCGCACTGGAGCAATGTATTTTGCCTACAGGACTGCATCATCTACAATAGCGACTCGATCTGAATTGTGAACACTGCTGTCTGCAGTGTAAAGTGAAGGTAGTAGTGAGCACCGCATTCCATGAATACTTTTTCTCACGTCCTCTTCACAAAATACAACATAAATTAAACATAACTCTGCAATAAATAAATCAAAACAATTCGAATTGCGATCTCTGCTGTCCACTGTGTCCACTGTTATTCAGTGTGCTTTACCACTACCAAGAAGAATTTGGTCATTGTACTAGACCTATAAGTCATCTTAAAAAACGTCTTCAAGAAGTATACTAAAAGGCCATAGTGTATATTTCAATAGACTTTTGTAGTTAGTTGCCTACTGGATTCTGTAATCAAACAATCACCACTCAATCTGAATTGTGAGCCCTGCTGACCGCATTGTAGGCCAGAGGCAGTGGTCATTAATGCCTCACAGCCACTTGCTGTTGGATTCGGAAGCACGCAGTTGGTTGCACCTGATCGGAGTGGGTATACAGAAATCATCACAAACTTTAACTTCTGACATCCTCAATCACAGAATCAAGACCCCGTTTCACTGTTCCGACCTGCTGTACCACGGTGTAACTCCACCGACTGCAGTCAACCAAGCCCAATAATCATGTGCAGCAGTTAGCTACGGAAGCACAGAGTCTGATGCACCTCAACGGAGGGAGTTCTCTCAAAACCATGTAGCAAGTAATATCGGACATAGTCCATTTTGGGATCAAGACACTGTTCCACTGTTGGGATCTAGAATTGGTTGCACCTGGTCGAAGGGACTACCTTCATCTCCACTCTCAGATACAGTTCTAACATCGTCCATTGTGGGATCAAGACACCGTTCCACTGTTGGGACCTAGAGTTGCTTGCACCTGGTCGCAGGGAGTACCTTCATCTCCACTCTCAGATACAGTTCTAAAATCATCCATTGTGGGATCAAGATCCCGTTCCACTGCTCGGACCTGCTGTACCGCGGTGTACTCCACCGACTGGTGTCAACCAAGCACAATAATCATGTGCAGCACTTCGCTACGGAAGCACAGAGTCTGATGCACGTCAACGCAGGGAGTTCTATGAAAACCCACAAGCAGCAGGTAATATCGGACATCGTCCATTCTGGGATCAAGATGCCGTTCCACTGTTGGGACCTAGAGTTGGTTACAGCTGGTCGAAAGGAGTACCTTCATCTGCACTCTCAGATGCAGTTCTAACATCGTCCATTGTGAGATCAAGACACCGTTCCACTGTTGGTACCTCTTCGACTACTGTGTTAGTAGTATACAGAGCACTTCACGGTGCTGGGCCTCAGGCTGGGCGCTGTCTGCCTGTGTCGCGGTAGCCAGCGTTGCTCTCAGGAGCCTTTCCAGCTCGCAGACCTCGGCCCAAAAGCTTCCGTCGGCACGTGGGGGGCCCTCTTTCACATACGACGGTGTTGAAAGGTGAATTGTGGGGCATATGTGCGTTGCAGCGGCCATGATGGTTTCTGGGTAGCAGCAGGCTGAGAGCATTATTCCCGCAGCCACCTTCGCTCACAGCCTCGTGGCGGTGTAAGCTGCGCAGACCTGACAGACATGTTCACCATTCCAGAAGAGAACAACACCCAGAGAAACGTGCCTTTTATTCATACCTCTACGCTAGCCTTGCGTACGCCGAGCCAGCCCACTACGCTAAAGATTTGGGGGAGGGGGCGCGTAAGCGCTATGTTTTCGGAATCTTCCCTACTAACTGTACTATCATGGTTGCATCCACCGCCGACTTCACTCAATAGACCATCAGTGTATGCTCTGCATACTCAAGTCTGTCCGGCACTTCCCCTCAACACTTTGCATTGTATACTTTTATAATCGAGAATCACTTGCCACCTTCGCACATACTTTGCTCCCATCTCTCCCCGCATTCTGCATTGTGTGGAATAGGTGCCATGCCATGTTTGGTTTGTGTACATGGCTAGCCACGGTTCCCACAGTAAGTAGGGTTGTTGTGTCTGCTAAGTGTACATGCTGTTTGTCATGTTGTATGTGATTATATAAGGGCTGACGAGCCTTGGATCTGCACCTGCGCGCCATGAGAGGTACTTGACCTGTTTTAATTACATTTTGGCAGTTCACGCGGCACCCCTTTACACTGACCTGCTCCCTGCTGACGAGAGGCAACTACCTCGAAACACGTGTCCAGGGATGGCTAACGCAACACATACTGTTCTTTATACATTGTGGCATAGGCGTACCCGCCGTCGCCACTACATCTACCACAGTCCCTTGGGGCAACTTGCTGGTGTGACGAGCAGTGTGCGACCAACCTTTGCATAAGTGATTATATAAGGTAGCGCTTTTATTCAGGAGCAGTGGTTTCCCCCATTTACATATCGCTGTCTTAAAGAGGATACCAATGTTTTTCTCACAGGTGAAAAGTGGGACCACAATAGCAATCATTCATTACTATGCAAGAATGTCCAACTGCACGACGCTTCTAAGCTTACAGCCCCCAATCATGCGTGCTTTCTTAAAAGCACGCCAACTCCCACAGTCAGACCAACATTCACACAGCTTTCTAACGGCAGTTATCTGCTTCTTAATAACATGGACTGCTACGCAATGTGAGCTGGCATACCGTATGTCCTTACTGTTTCAAACCGGATAACTTCCTCTGGCAATCTCTATTCCCAACCACACAAAGTAACTCCCAAAGTTCAACTTGGCCTTCAATACCTACTTTGAAAACAGATTTTATTAAACCGAGCAAACTGAAAGCGCTTGTTTCAAACAGAAGTGTCCTTCACTTCTCCAAAAGTAATTTATCGACTGCAGATAGCACAAACTTCAAGTAAAATACACTCCCTTTGAAATACGAACCTCCCATTACACTTTGTGAATTATTACACAATTTTTAACACATCTGACATTTAAGGTCGGGCACACTTTTTTAACATTGTCTCCTCCGGCCTTCTCACAGGCTTTTGAACTGTTTTTAGTCTAATATCAGACTTAATTCATTCGATCATCTCTGGAATAACAGCAACATAATTTTCGCTCTGTTTGCGGCCATCCTACTACTATTTTAGCTTGTTAAAAATGGCCATGCTCCCTGTGGTACCAAACCTGTCCGACAGAATACGCCTCTACGCGAAGCTACATCAATACCGTAGAAAAAAAACCCAAAAAATTAACAACTTTTTGGCTGCCTGCCTCTATCTATTATCGGAGCCAGCTACAACATGACATTTATTTACACATATACAATCTGCGTGCAACCATCTTTTTATTGCAAAACTTGCCCAATCGACTGGCGAACGGATCTATGCCTTGCCAACATCCCAGCAAACGCTCCCAATATCCAGCAGGTAATGGAGTATCTTGAAAACCATGAACTTAATTGTTCAGGCAGTGGAGTAATGGCAGATGCAACGCAAAAAGGTATCCTGGCGGAATGGGATTTCTGCACAGCCGCGAAAGATCTCCTGCAACGTGTGACCTTTGACAACATCGCAGATTGCCTGCCTATTCAAATTGCCGTTCCAACATTCGAGGAACATTACTGTCCCTTCGAGGATATGAATTGGATCGCTTCGCTTTTCTCACACGATAGCAACAATCGCCTCTAGGAACATTACACATCTCAAGCCGCTGAAGAACTTCCGGACTGCAATCTCCAAGACTTGTTAGAAATTCACTTTATTCTTGGATTGATTTTTTCCAACTTTTTTGACTTTTTCCTATTTACATTTTTTAATACACTTCAATTGAACTATATTCATATAATAACTTACTAAGTCTGCTCAGGCATTTCAACTCTGTTTTCATTATTGGCCCTTACCTCTCCACACTAACCAGGGATGGATGATGTATGGTCTATGCCAGTGTTTCCCAAACTGTGGTCTGCGGACCCCCAGGGGTCCGTGGCACATTCCCAGGGGGTCCGCGGGCAGCAGTGTTAAAAGCACTGCTACGTTCCTTGTAAAATTAGCAGTTGTCGAGCAACAATAAAAGTGTCAAGAAAATGCAAGTGATTAATGTACTTGCTGGAGAGAGATGAGAGTTTTGTCCAGTGGCAGCTTTAAATTATTTAATGTAGCACAGAGGGTTAATATGCCTACTGCAAAGAACGTGTACCATGCATTTAAAAAAACAGTATTTTATGTGCATAGGTCAGTGGGCTACTGCTTTTGTCACAGAGATTCTTTTGTCACTGTGCAATTCAAAAGGGACAATCATAATCTAGCACAGTGACCTATAAACTGTCATCAAAGAGCTGCTTGCAAACTGCATGGTACAAGTTAGTAACTTATGTTTTTCCCAGTCTATCATTATCCTAAAAAGGTTTATTTGGGTGGAAATACATTTTTATTGTGAAAGCCAATGCTAACCACTGTGTTATGTTCTGAATCCCGAGTTTGTGCTTCTCCAGACCAAGCACTCTCTAAAAAGGCCTACCAGTATGAATGACATGTGAATCCTACACCTTGTAGTCGCCTTTGCCTTATGTAACATTTTCTATTCAGCGATTTACACGTATGATTCATTGTCTCTATATGTGTGTGATGTAAAGTGCCCTGACATCCTACAATGGTCTGAGAGATGCTATAAAACAAATGAAATAAATGTGACAGAGGAGCTATGGAGAGATGAGAGGCACTGCTGGAGGGTGATAATAAGGGCATCATTGAGGAACCCCAACAAAGATTGTTGTATCCTGGTGCATAGTAAGGTCTTCATTTACTATTCTTAAAAAGCTAATACAATTCATAACATAATGATAATTGTGTTGTAGACTGCATTATTGTTTCCTAATTGTTTGGGGGGGAGAGCCTCCCAAAACCCCCTTTGTAGTGGTCAGGCTCACTCACTGTACTTGGTGTGCACCGTATAGGGACTGGTCTGAAAACATTTGCCAGGGCTGCTTTGCGTTTCAGTCTGGCCCTGGCAGGAGCAGGAGCCTCGTACTGCGAAATAAAACCAACCATTCAAAAGTTAGTCATGGAGATGCAGCACCAACCTTACCATTAAAACTTTTCTTTTTTTTGCATATTCTTTCAATATAAAATACTAAGGGGCATATTTACATCAGAATTGCCAGAGCGTGTCGTTAGCCTCCTTGGCTTAGCGACATGCTCCGCCACTTCAGAAATGCAGGGCTGCACCATATTTACAAGAATATGGTCCAGCCCTGCGTTTCCTCATGCGCTGGCGCTACATTTAGCAGTGTAGTGCCAATGCAGGCACCCTTGCACAATAGTGCAAAGGTGTCTGCATGCAGGGGAAGATTATTTATGTGCAGGAAGTTCCCCCTTCCTGCACATGAACAATTTTGAAATGCCGTTTTGTTGCTTCTATGTGTGCTGCCTAATGCAGCATAAGATTGTTTATGTGCAGGAAGGGTCACCTTCCTGAACATAATCCAATGCATTTAAAGCATTTCTCCTCATTTCGCCAAGTTTTCCATGGTCTTACATGGTCTTAATTTTGGTGCTGCCCCCTATTTACGCTGCCCTTGTAGAGGGCAGCATCAAAATTAATGGGTGTTGGGGTGGAACGCGCACCGCAACTCCCACTGCCCACACCTTTCACGCTAAGCATTGCGTGAAAGGGGGCCTTATTTACAATGCAGCGTTAAGCCACAATAAGTGGCTTTACGTTGCCTTGTAAATAAGGCAAAGCCCCTATCGCCGCGGGAACATCGCGAAAAGTGACGTTCCCATGGCGATAGGGGCTTGTAAAAATATGCCCCTAAAATCCTTAGTAATTTGAGTATTTGTTTTGTGTGCACACCTGTTTATTTTTTTCGTATTACTGTTTTAATGTTTGAAATCGAAATCCTACAAATTGCTTGGGGGTCCCCGGCTTCCTGTGGTGAGTCAATGGGGGTCCTCAGGAGTCAAAAGTTTGGGAACCACTGGTCTATGCAAATACGCTATTTACTTGCTAAATTAGCCTAAACCCGACATCAATTTTGAAACCATATCTATTCTTTGTACACACGTCTCTCTGCCTGCCTCTTATCCACAAAGCCCTCTCACACAAATTAGCTCATCCTCAGCCTCTGCTCACGAGCTGGCGATCAAGATCAAAAAACACGGCATTGTTTAGGAACTGGTTGGCACAGTGTGGTAATCGTATCCTACCTTTATTTTCATTCTACAATTTACAGTCATTCATGTCTAATAGGTATTGTGTGTCACACGGAACTGTAACGTGTAATGTGGAATTGACTGATGCAGAAGCTTAGCTTTTTGAATACAGCAGAAGCGGTTGGAGTTTGCCTCAGCTGGGTGCCTTAGCTCTTGCACCAGTGGTTCCATTTATGGCACTTACATAAAGACACTTTTTATATAACTAGCAGACTCCATCGCTTTATCCCACACAGCCACTTTCTTAAACACACCTGATTTCACCATTTGTCTTCTGTGGCATTGCAACATTCTGCATTATATTCTTCACGATTATTTCTTTATTCCTGCTTGCTAAAACACTCCATTCGAGTCTTCAAACCAGTAGGGGTGAGTAGTTTGCTTCCCACTCCCGCTATAGTCTAAACCCATACTAAAACCACTTGCACAGCTATGCTACAGCGGCCAGTATGCTACAGCACCAGGAGCACATCACTTTACAGCAATCAGCTCACTGTTTCATCCCCGAGTGTACTGGTACCTCACCTCAGCACCATCTCACTCTGGGCAAAACAGCACTTTCACACCGCTAGGGGTGAATACTTCACTTCACACTCCCTGTATAGCACACCCTAACCACCCCACAGAGCTCACACCACTCCTACCCTCATCTTTCCTACTCTTTTCACCCTTTTTTGCCCTAACTCGCTTCAACAGAATCACAAAATGGCGGCCAACACTTCCTAGTTGCAACCGCTCGCAGCGCTCACAACCAATAAGCAGCAAGCTCGTGCTCGTAACGCCTCAGCCAATCAGATGGCAGAATTCCCAAATATCGATATCTGTAAATTTCGATATTTCTCAAAAACTACTAAACGGATTTACACTAACTAAACAAAAGCGTGCTTTCTAGACCAAGACCCTTCTCCCTGCCGAATTTGGGGTAATTCCGCTAACCCATTTGACCCGTAGCCTTGTCTAAAGTTTCCTATGGAAATTAACATGGAGAAAACACGTTTTGGGACCCCTCTTTTTTGCTCGGCCCCCCTTTGACTAATCTCCCCCAAACTTCCCACATAGGAGCTGATATGAACAAAGAATTAGTTTGGAAAATGTCATGAAGATTCATCAAACGATGCCAAAGTTATAAGCAAAAGAATAATGCTCTTCCTATGGAAACATGGTCTTAACTATAACTACCTACTGGCGACCGCCAGTAGGTAAAAAACAGGCCTTTCCCTATATATACATATTAAAACTGTTCAGAAACACATACTCAATGGATGATGTCATCAGGGATGTCATCAGTGATGTCATTTGAGATGTCATCAGTGATGTCACTGACCATGTCATGAGTGATGTAATATGTGACGTCATCAGCAGTGCATAGCGGGGGCGCGAGTTATAGTTAGCTGAACTAACTAGAACAGGGGAATTTCTAGGGTTTTGTACGAGGGAAATGTCCAGCTAACTATAACGCCCCTGAAACCTATGGTTTTTTCAGTGAATTTCTAAGGTTTTTTAAATGCTAATTCCTAACTATAACGTGCCTGAAACCTATGGTTTTTTCAGTGAATTTCAAAGGTTTTTTAAATGCTAATTCCTATCTATAGCTTATTTCTAAAGATATCATGAAAAGCATTCTTTTTTAAAAGTAGGGTGCACATTAGTTTTGTGGAAAAGCATCTTTGTGATAGGTTAAGAAAAAGCAGTTTCAACGTGGAGTACATATCATAGGATAAAATTTGCTCAGCTCAACCACACCTGCTACTTGCATTTGGAAGGCACTGTTGGAACTTAAAACAATCGTGAACTTTTTAACCTGCACGTGTCGTTAAATGTTCAAGAAAATGTTGCAAAAAAATATCGTTAAGTTTTAAAAAATTGAGGAACTTTTAACCTGCACGTGTTGTAGAATGTTCTAGAAAGTGTGTTGATAGAATACGTTGCACTTCTGACTTCTATGTGTTGTTGAATATTAAAAAAACGGTTCATATGGAAAATTAAAAAGAAACCAATAGAGAAGTTTTGAAACCTAAAAGAATCAAGAAACTATTCTAATTTATTCTTTACATGTATTTATGTGTGCAGCAACAAAATTATAGACACAACAGCACTAGGAAGAGGAAGAAGCAGGGAGTGGGGGGAGGGGGAGATCGGCAGAATGACACACATGCACAATTAAGTACAACACACATATAGACTAACAATGGCCAAAATGAAACACACCAACAAGGAGCACAAGTCACACAACCCACCAACATCACACCACTAAACGAGCATAGAAGTGAAAACCACGCTGCATTCATACAGGATGTGTAGAAAGGCCAGTCGTTGGTGTTGTGGGATGTCTGCAACCGTGGTCATCATGGATGAGATGCCCAGCATGTGGCACATGGTCGAGTTCACTGTGTGTTATATTGCCAAACGGCTGCTCCTCCCTCCCACGAGCCCCCACACTTTTGTACGGTGCGCTGTTGTATCTCATGCACTCGTACAGCACATCATTGTAATGCCTATTTGCGCATGTCCTGCTACATTCCAACTACACCATCACAGTGCCGTTTGGAGGTGGTGCATGCCACTTTACAACATCGACTGCTGCGGCTCTTGTAGCAGGCCACACCAGAACACAGAGACACACTTACCGCACTTCCTGTACACGGACATGTCCGAGACACCCCGTTCCCCTTGCCGGGACACCCCTGCACTGACCTGTGAACCCCAGACCAGCACACGCCAGTTGTGCATGCAGGAGAATGCGTGCGTAGCTACACGTCCAGGCTCACTGCCAACGCTGAGGTGACAACACACTGTGATGTTGCAGGGCTCGTGCCTATCATGCTAAGACAATGACCACAGGGACACACTTACTAAGATGTGGGTTTGGGGGGCATCGGCAGTCCTGGAGTTGTTGAGATGAGTCTTCTGGCCCTCATGGGTATCCCTGTATCATGCTCATTGACTCTATGGCACCTGTGGGTGTTCTGGTGTGGATCTTGGCTGTGTTCCCTTTCATGGTGCAGGTAGTTGTCCTGCTTAACACCAGCAGAAAACAGGTGTAAAATCCCTGGTGCTAACGTGTCTTATCGCCGGAATTTGTTTCACATTGCAATTGGTGTGAAAGTTGTGATGTGATTTTTTTCATGTGCAGAACAATATACGAACTGAGCAGTGTATCTCGTCAAGATCCAGCACCTGACGCACTATTCCCAATCAATATAAATACAATGAGATTTCTTAATAGATTTTGTGTGTACACTGTAAGTACAGCCAATACCTCAGTGCAATTCAATACAGGATTTTAGTATTTAGAATAAATTGGAAAGGTGCACCTCGTGTCTTTTTGCACGAGAACGGCTAGTCTCCATTTCATTATCAGCACTTTAACGGAAGTAAAGTTGAGATAAATCTAACACACTATTCTGAAGTTGGTGCAAACTGCAGATATCACCAGTATTCCAGCGATAAGTGCCCCAAAATTTAACACCATGGTGGACTCCATCAAATAACAGTAATAAGAACAAAAAAGAGTCACACAGCAGTTAAGAGAACAACCAAAAACGTTATTATTATTTTTTTTTCAAACTTTATTTTTTATAATCATAAATAAGTAAACGATAAACTATTTTCAAACGTAATTTTTTTATTAACATATATGAGGCGGAACACTCCTGTAGACACCATGGATGTCGACGACAGACCTGGAAAATCAGAAAGATTGTTAAAAAAACAACAACATGGTATTCTCAACAAAATACCACAAGAAACAAATCACAGATATATAAAATGCATACAGCTTACAACATTTTTTAAATGTAACTTACAAAAACTGTAAATGTTGCCGCTTTAAAATATTTACCGAATCTGAGGAAAATTTTTTGCAGAAGGAACCACGCCCACAACGTTTTTCTTCAGTGGTGAGGAAATGTTTTACTTTTCCCAAGGGGCAAACAAAGACCAATGCCACCTTGATCATGCACAAGATTTTCAAAAGAGTTCTGTTACGAGGGGATCCTAACAAAAAATACTCATGCGGCACGGCAAGTATGATGAAGCACCTAAGGACCCTTCATCCGAACAATCTTGCACGAGAAGAGTGCAAACAGATGAGAAACACTCCTATTCTGTATCTGTAAAAAAGAATCACAAATAAATGTATATTAATAACTTCCAAAATTATACTATTCCATTACTGTACAAACACATTTTATATAAATACTGACTAAGAAACTATGTCCCTGAACCACAAGTGTGACGATGGTTAAAACACTACATGCATAGTGCATACTACTTTCAAGCAGTTCATGCCCTAAAGCCTACCTCACTAAAACTCTACATGCTAACTGACTAAATAATTACAGTACTATAAGGAGACACACTGGGTGAGTGACAGGGTGTTTGCTAGAAGAGTATGAATACTAACTAGGGAATTGAAGGTGTGAAACACAACTGTGTAGGTGATTAGACAACCGCATCCATACTGCATAGGCATTTAAAGCAGTCCATGTGCTATGGCCTGGCTCACTGCATGACTCCTTGGGTACTGACTGAATGATTAGAGTACAGCAAGGAGAGTGCCTAGGAGAATTTATAAGTGCTAGGCTTTTTGCACAGGGAATGGATTAGTACTTGGTACTGAATGGGTCACTAGAGGAGTGTAAAGGCAGTGACAAGAGCTGGACTGTATGGATACTGACTAGGAAATTGAAAGTGTGAAAGACAAGTGTCTAGGTGGTTAAAAGACTGCATGCATAGTGCATAGGGGTTTGAAGCAGTCCATGTACTAAGGCCTAGCTCAGTGCATGAATACTTAGGCACTGAGTGAATGATTAGAGTACTGCAAAGATATTATCTTGGTGAATGTATACGTGTTTGGGTTTTAGCACAGTGAATGGATTAGTAGATGGTGCTGAATGGGTCACTAGAGAACTGCAAAGGGAGTGACAGGGTGTTTCCTGGAAGTGTATGGATACTGACTGGGGAATTGAAGGTGTGAAAGGCAAGTGTGTAGGTGGTTAGAAGACTGCATGCATAGTGCATAGGGGTTTGAAGCAGTCCATGTGCTAAGGCCTGGCTCAGTGCATGAATACTAAGGCACTGAGTGAATGATTAGAGTGCTCCAAAGATAGTATCTCGGTGAATGTATAAGTGTTTGGGTTTTAGCACAGTGAATGGATTAGTACATGGTGCTGAATGGGTCACTAGAGGACTGCAAAGGGAGTGACAGGGTGTTTCCTGGAAGTGTATGGATACTGACTGGGGAATTGAAGGTGTGAAAGGCAAGTGTGTAGGTGGTTAGACGACTGCATGCATAGTGGATAGGGGTTTGAAGCAGTCCATATACTAAGGCCTGGGTCACTGGATCAGTACTTGGGTACTGACTGAATGATTAGAGTACTGCAAGGAGTGTGCCTGTGTGAATTTATAAGTGGTTGGGTTTTGGCGCAGTGAATGGATTAGTACATGCTGTTGAATGGGTCTCTAGAGGACTGCAAAGGAAGTGACAGGGTGTTTCCTGGAAGTGTATGGATACTGACTAGGGAATTGAAGGTGTAAAAGACAAGTATATAGTATGTTAGAACACTACATGCATATTGCATAGACATTTTAAGCAATCTATTTGGTACTTAGAAACTGACTAAATAATCACACTACTTCTAGGACAGTGCTTAGCTAAAACTTTTAAATTTTCAGTTCTGCCACAGTGAACGGAATAGTACATGGTACTGCACCTTAGTGTCAAACCCTGACTCATGTTATCAATGCATAAGCAAAGACTACCTTCTAATGCTACTAAAACTTGACAACATGACAGGTTTTAAAAGAGTTATCTGCTAAAAAATACACGATGTTACCAAATCCTTCTCTCACAGTGCTTCCCAAATGCACCCAGACTCACAGTGTGATTCTAGACAACAACCACTATACTTAGGAGTTTACCAAAAATCATTCACTACTGTGGAAGTGGTAAGGGAACTGCACACAATCTTCATATTTCAAGACTGCACTTTTATGTCAAAGCCTGACTCATTTAATCAAACCATAAGCAAAGACTGGCTTCTAATGCTACTAAAACTTGACAAAATGACCGGGTTTAAAACAGTTATCTGTCAGCAAATACACGATGTTACCAAATGCTTCTCTCACAATCCTTACCCAAATGCACACAGACTCACAGTGTGATTCTAGACAAACAACACTATCCCTAGCAGCTTACCAAAACTCATTCACTATAGTGGAAGTGGTAAGGGAACTGCACACAATCTACATATTTCAGGACTGCACTTTACTGTCAATGCCTGACTCATTTAATGAAAGCATAAGCCATAACTATCTTCTAACGCTACTAAAACTTGACAACATGACATGTTTTAAAACCGTTATCTGTCAGCTAATACACGATGTTACCAAACGCTTCTCTCACAGTGGTTCCCAAATGCACACAGACTCACAGTGTGATTCTAGACAAGCACCACTATCCCTAGGAGTTTACCAAAACTCATTCACTACAGTGCAAGTGGTAAGGGAACTGCACACAATCTACATATTTCACGACTGCAATTTACTGTCAATGCCGGACTCATTTAATCAACGCATAAGCAATGACTGGCTTCTAATGCTACTAAAACTTGACAACATAACAGGTTTTAAAATAGTTATCTGTCAGCAAATACACAATGTTACCAAATGCTTCTCTCACAGTGGTTCCCAAATGCACACAGACTCACTGTGTGATTCTAGACAAACAACACTATCCCTTGCACTATACCAACACACATTTCTTCATCTAGAAGTAGTACTACATTTTAGTATAGAAACATAACATAACTCATTTCACAAATTCATAAACAATGACTGGTTTCTAATTCTACCAAAATATAAAAACAACACTGTTATCTGTCTGCAAACACATGAAAAACACAAATGCTTCTCACAAAATGGTTTCTACATGCACACACACTGCCAATAAGATTGTAGAGAAAAAAAGTACTCCCTACACTTTAGCAGGAGAAATACATTAGTCTGATTAAAATCAAAATAGTCTATACATCCCCTCACAATTAAATAACTCATCTTTCAAGTTCTTTTGTAGATTAAGAAGTATATCAGTCACTCATCATATTTTCTTTTACAGAATCTCTGTACTGTGCACCTCTCAGCAAAAGCAAAGAATGGAAAAGTTTCCCTTTCATTTTCCACACATATACATGTAAACATCAAATCACAATCCTTCACACATAAACTCAAAAGCAAATACACATTTCTATTGGTTAAACATTTCAACCCTTTCCAACTGAAATAGATTTCAACCCTTCCCCCGATCTGCCTTCTGCCTGTTACCATAGAAACAGCTCATGGAACACTGCACTGAGCTCACAGGTCACAAGTTCAGCACACAATGTTACTAAACAAGGCAGGAAGTGTGCTTGACTTTTCAACATATCAGCTTATCATATATAATGTTCCTTACAATCTGTTTTTGTTAACCAATAAGAATCATACCTTTAAAAAAACAGAAATATACACCCTACCTTTCAGTGTAGAAAGTAGTCATACAACCAATGATTTCTTGTCTTTTTTCAAAAAACATTGCCGTGGATCCGCGCACCCAACGCGTGAGAATCCATGCACCCAACGCGATAGGATACGCGCACCGTGCGCGCATTTCGCTGTTTTTGTTGTTTTTAAAAAGGGGGCCCCAGGGGGTCCTTCTGGGACATCCTAAACACCTCTAGAGGGTCAGAGTATTTCCACTCTGCCCCCTTTATATGTTTTCCACACTTGTTCCCCTTGCTTCTTCAGCCTCGCTTCTACCGAGGCAGAAAATGGCCGCCAACAGTTCCTGGTTTCGAATGTATAGAGACACTCGACAGCCAATTAGCATTCAGCGCGTGATCGGGAGGGTGCGCGCTCGGTTCGGGGAGGGTGCGCTTACGGTGCGTGTAGGGTGCGCGGATCCTCCGTGGCCATAGATATTTATGTACTTTTAACTCTAATTTTCTCAGGAACTACTGAACGGATTCACACCATATATGCAAAAGGCACAAGTCTGAACTGAGGACTACCTCTTTGCCAAATTTGGTGTCATTCCATTCAGCGGTTCGGGCTGTAGCTGCGACAACAGATCCTATGGGAAATTGCATGAGGAAAACGCAATTTGGGACCTCCCTTTTTTCTCAGCCCCCGCTTGATGAATCACCACGAAACTTTCAGGGTAGGAGCGGAGCAGAGCTGGCCAAAAGTTTGGAAAATTCGTCAATCGGCGCCAAAGATATTCCCAATAGAATGTTGCGGATTTCCTATGGAAAATAGGCTCTAACTATAGCTACCTACTGGCGACCGCCAGTAGGTAATATATATATATATATATATATATATATAATATACTTCAGCCCTTTCCCAAAGGAAAGAAATTAGGTCGCACTCCGGTTAGTCGTTTCAAAACATAAACCACTGTTTTTTTCGCAAATTCAGCCATAATGGAAAACATTCTAGAAGACAGTCAGGAACTAACGATCATAAAGTTGTCAAGCAGACCCATAACCAATTCGGAAAGCTCTTTGTTAAAACGTGGATTGAACTTCTGCCCTAGTGTACACATGGATATGGCACAAACACGGATAGATTTATACAAATATATAAGAAAAATAAAACTGGCAAAACTTTTTAAGGAAAAAGAGAAAGAGATGCATCGTAAACAACAAAACACAGGGAAAGAGATACCAACTTCCATGCTATCAGCACACGACTCAGAAAGTCTGTTAACTTTAATAAATCTTGATGCAAGAACAGAGTCTGAACAAGTAGAACTTGAGACAGCATGTAAGCAGCTGGGAGCTGGTTTAAGCCAAAAAAAACCTATATCATATTTTTACCCACAAATGCCACCAGGAAATAAAATTGATACCTTTCATGAAGCGATCATACAAGACATTTATAATTAAAAAAAACAAAAATACATGGATAATCTGAAAACAGACGAGCGAGCGGCCTTGTTAGCTCTAAGCCAGGACGACAAGATAGAAATTAAAATGGCCAACAAAGGCGCCAACATCATTATTTGGGACAAACAAGACTATGAAAAGATGGCATATGAACAATTAAATGACATAGTCTACTATGAGAAGCTAAAATCCAACCCAACGGTGAAGATGAAACTAGAATTGGACAAAGAACTAAAAAACTGGTTAGAACAAGGATTGATTGATTATGATGAATGGAAATATCTTACAGTGGAACATCCTGTAACTGCAACAATGTACTTTCTGCCCAAAGTACATAAGAATCGAACTAGACCACCAGGGCGTCCAATTGTCTCCGCAAAAGGATCCTTATTTGAACCAATGGCGAATTACATGGATTACTTTTTGTTACCTTTTGTTTCAAATTTAAGTTCCTACATTAAAGACACTACAGACATGCTTAGACATCTAAATGGTACCCCTTGGCACTCAACCTACAAATTGATTACGATGGACGTCGTATCGTTATACACTAACATCGACCATGAAATTGGAATCACTGCATGTAAATTTTTCCTAAATGAGAGAAATATCCACTACACACAGCATAACAACATGCTGGAAGATATGATGAGAATGTGTTTAACAAAAAATGTGTTCCATTTTGGAGCAGACATTTTTAAACAAACAAAAGGTACAGCAATGGGTTTTTCTTTTAGCCCAAGTTTTGCCTGCCTTACGATGGGATGGTGGGAGCAAAAATGGGCATGGCGATCACACAATGATATCTTTTTGAACAAAACAATTTTATGGTTGCGTTTCATTGACGACCTTCTTATCATTTGGGACGGGTCTGAGTGTGAATTCAAACAATATTTTGAAATCCTAAACAAAACTCCTGCCAATTTCAAATTCACCTATGAACTGAGTGAAAAAAGAGTCACGTTTCTTGACACAGAAATTTACATTGAAGCTAATGAAATGCACACAACATTGCATAGAAAATTGACAGCTACGAATGCAACTTTGCATGCAAGCAGTTTCCACCAGCAATGCCTATTTCAGAATATCCCTTATGGTGAATTCTTAAGGATCCGGAGGATATGCTCGACACAAATGGAATGGTCCAAACAGAGTGTAAAAACTTTCAGGAGATTTGAAAAAAGAGGATACCCAAAATCTCAAATAGAGAATGGATGGAAAAGAGCGAATGAAAAAGACAGAAAGGAATTACTAAAAAGAACTCTGGGAAAAGAAATCCAAGAAAGTGGAACTGAACCAATAAGATTTATAACCACCTATTCCAAAGAGTCAACTCAGATCAGACAAATTCTAAAAAGAAATTGGAAAATCTTGAAATTGGGCACCACAGTGGGATCAATTATGGGCAATGCACCTAACATTACATACCGACGAGCAGCAAATTTAAAAGATCGAATCACACAAAGTCACTTTTATAAAGAAAAGAATAAATCATGGTTACAAAGTAAAGGCTTCAAAAAATGTCATAACTGTAAAGTATGTCAAATTGCGAGAAATACTCAGGAAATCAAACTGGCGGATGGAAAAATGTGGAAGATACAAGACTTAATTACATGCAAAAGCCAATACGTTGTGTATGTAATAGAATACCCATGTCAACTTAAATACGTAGGCAGCACAAAATGTGAACTCAAAAAACGGATTTTAGAACATGTAAGGGCAACCATCCATAAAGATAGGATGAACGCAGTCGCAAAACACATGGAAACGTACCATAACAGCAACTGGAAGAATCTAATTTTTTATGGTATCGACATGGTTAAAAAACATGAACGAGGCGGTGATAGAGAGAAAAAACTGAGACAAAAGGAGTCAAGATATATTTTGAATTTACGCTCTTTGACACCGCATGGATTGAACCAAAGTGAGGAACTTTACACACATCTGTAGCGAACATAATGAGAAAAATAAGTATTGCAACAGCATTTCAAAGACAATTAAATGAACATGTTAATTTTTACTTTAGATGATGATAATTCTTTTGAGCCTTTCTTGTACATAGAGTGAACCAAATCAGTAACAAATTTCAATTCTCGCCATTTGGCAATTATATGTATACACTTTGATTGGGTAAATTTGTGTGGGAGATCTAAAGCCAATAGAGGCATGAATTACAAAATAAGGTGAACCACAGAGATCTCTCTTAACATCTCCAATATATACTCATTGGGGATTAAAATTGAGTAGAAAAACAATCAGTTTTTATTTTAGCTCCTGATTGAATACATAAATGAAATGTTGTAAATAATGCAAACTACGTATCCCATAATGCACCTCATGAATTGAGACAGGAAATGATGTAAGCACTTGTGTTTAAATATGTGACACGTTCATGAGGGGCGGAACGGTGATCAAGATCTGAGGGAAGATTGAAACGCGTTGGTTTTTGTTTTCCATTATGGCTGAATTTGCGAAATAAACAGTGGTTTATGTTTTGAAACGACTAACCTGAGTGCGACCTAATTGCTTTCCTTTGGGAAAGGGCTGAAGTATATTACGGCGGTTTTGGCTCAATCGCAAGGCACCGCACAGCTGAAAGGAGCGCCACAAGCAGCGAAGAGAGCCAGTGAGGTTAAGGATATATATATATATAAGTAAAGATTGGGTTACAGGTAAGTTGCCCGGCGCTAAAAAGTCTCAGACACTGGTCCCCACCAGTGTGATTCAAAATATTTAACACAAACACATCTGAGAACTGTAAAAATCCACAGATTCAATAATACACAGATGATTAGTCTTCTTGTTGGTTCTTTTTATTCTTGTTTCTTTAGAAGTCAGGTTAACATAAAGTATCACAAAAGTGCCAACACGTGTTTCGCGCCAACTGCGCTTCTTCAGGGCTGTCATATAAACAAAATAATATACTTAGAATTCATATATACAAACTTATTTCTTTACAATTATACATATACTCAAAATATTTCATTCTTATCTTGAATTGGTAAGCTCTAACAATTTATTCCCTAACAAATCATAATGTGCACTAAAAGCAAACGAAAAAGAAGGAAAAAGGAGGAGAAAAAAGAAAAATATAAAGAGAAAGATATAAAGAAGAAAAGGAAAAATGAAAATGAAAGAGAAAGGGAAAACAAGGCTGACACACTTATACTACCTTCAATCTTTAATTCACAAATCTATGCATCTTAATATTTCAATGTCCATACACATTAATAGTTTGTTAAGGACTGGAGCAAAGTTTACCTCATCTTCCATTTTTAGTCATTTTTCTAAAAAAGGTTCGAAAGAATCTTCCATAATGATATGGGCTCCGTTTGTTTTGAAGCAGTTTCTAAAATAACATTAATTAATACTTATTTTTTTATTTTTGATTCTTAATTTTTAGTTTTTAATTTTGGCACCAATGTGCATTAGAAGGTAATCTCACCTTATTAATGGATCTATTCCACACAAAAATCTTGTCATATAAAATGTTGTTTATTGATGAATTGGCTTAGCATTCCATGATACGATCTACAAAATAACAGTTAAAATTCTACTTAGTTCCACTATGCTCACAGATATAATGAAAGTAAAATTATAATATATTTCGTTAATCAAATGTCTTACAAAATCCATTTAAGCACTACTCTTGTAATGTAGTGAAAATTAGTCAAAAGAAACTAAAACAGGGCATCTTTCATACTTAAATGGCAGGGTGAGAAAAAGAGGATTTGGAATTCTAGGACGACTAATACTCTTAAAATCTTTATATTATTCAGCAAACGGTTCTAATAATATCAAATTTACATTGTGAGAGCCTCCTAAGTTGTAAAGCGTCCAGCATTCGAACTTTCCGTCTATTTCCGCGGGTGAAACACCGTTGGTTCACTTCCGCTATATATACTCCTCACCTAATTGCCAAATTCAAAAAGTGGCGGGAAAACGAAAACATTATCTACCAGCTAAATACTGTTCTAATACTGTGTAGTCTACTACATCAAACCAAAAGCTTATTTGTAAAGGAATGAGAGTCCCAAGATTTTTTGATATAAGTTATAAGAACTATCCAGAGTGTTTGTTATTTACATACAAAAAATATAAAAAATATATATATAATACCTGTTTAGGTTCAAAGTTACCAATATCTCTAAGTTGGGTTCGAACCCCTACCATGAACTCCATGATGATACTCTATTTTAACATGGTGAGCTATCTTATTCACTAGCCTGAAGACATCATTCTACTAAGTAGTCTGCTAGAGCGATCTCGAACATTTATTATTATATGAATTTAAAGATCACGTTATTTAAAGTAAATTATGAAAATACTCGCGAAGACTAAATTTTTGACGAGTTAAAATAAAATCAATATTTGGGTAATAAATCCCAAAGTCTCTAAATTGGAAACGAACCCCAAGC
The DNA here is from genome assembly GCF_964204655.1 of Triturus cristatus. Classification (NCBI taxonomy): domain Eukaryota; kingdom Metazoa; phylum Chordata; class Amphibia; order Caudata; family Salamandridae; genus Triturus; species Triturus cristatus. The sequence goes on from NC_140588.1 coordinate 726,962,988, forward strand.
TTACTCAACATGATAATATTTTGTTTTAACATAGTGAGCTATCTTGTTTGCCACTCAGGAAGCGTCATTATAGTCTAATGAAATACATTGATAGGACAGATTCAATTGGCATTCGTTTCGCTTGAAACATTCGAAACACAACAAATTGTGTTGTTTTCAGACCAATCACACAATTTGGAAAGTATAAATGGACTATTTAGATAGATTTGTAAAATTTAACTAACCTTTATAACATTAAAGCATGAGCTCTATTTTCATACAAGTATAACCGAACCTAGAATTCACCTCCGTGAAGTATGATAGTATTATTACGATACACTATCTGTTTGTATTTGTAAATCTGTTAAGTTACCATATAAATCTAACACATCATCATTGTCAAAACAAAAGTAATTTTCAAAAGAATAAAATTTAAAGCATATATGATCGCAAAATTATCATAAGTAAGACTTCATTATTTAGATACCAAGATTGATGGCATTATTTTAGCAAGATGAAACTTAGGTTGCATAATCAATATGGTGAACCTAAGAAATAATGATCACTATTCAATTTGCACAGAAGGTACGGGATCTCTAAACAGTTTTAAATAGTTTTGCCAAAATATATATGCCAAAGATTTATAGTACATATTATTTATCTAGAGACATTTAAAATCTAATTTAGCTTAACAAAGTATATATTTCTCGATCTACGTTTAACCCAAACTGTACAGCCTGTAGTTTATTTATCCAATAAGTTTCCCTGGATCTTTATTTGGGGAGTGTTGGGGGGCAGTGCGGTGGTAGTTGGAAGTGGTCTGCACTGTACTATGCAATGGAGTATATTACTAGGAGAAGACCAATGATATGCTGGTCATTGCAGATGGCTATTGTAATTGAATTATGCAATAAAAATTGTTTTTGCAAATAAAAAAAGTTTCCCTGGATCTTAATTTCGCTTCTAAGTCTCCCCCTCTTCTGTCAATGGTAACTTGTTCAATGCCCATAAACTGGATATCTCCTAATTCATTCCGTTTGTGTGGTTCTTTAAAGTGAACTGCCATTGGGTATTTAGGGTCACAATTTTTTATAGCTCTAAGGTGTTCCATCCATCTTATTTTGAGCTTTCTCATTGACGAACCAACATATCTCTTTTTGCATATACATGTCATTATGTATATGCAGAGACTAGTATTGCAATTTATAAAGGACTTGATTTTATAAGTATTTCTATTGGTATAGTCATTGAAAAATGTTGTTTTATCTGTAACATGTTTACAGCAAATACATTGGCTACATCTATATGACCCTGGTGTTAGTAGATTATTGATCCATGTCTGTTTGTCACAATCAGTATTGTATACAGGATATGATTTAGTATCACTGGGACTAAGAATATTCCTTAATGTGGGAGCTTTTTTATACACCATATTGGGTTTGTTATCCAAAAATTCAGAGATGTCTTTATCAATAGTTAGCACATCCCAATGTTTACAAAGGGATCTGAACACCCTATTATTACCTTCACTATAGGTCGTGATATATCTAATTACTTCTTTTTTATCTCTTTCTAATCTAGGTCTATCATACAGTAGTGTATCTCTTGTTACTTTTTGTGCTTTGATTCTGGCTTTATCTACAACTCTTTTTTCATATCCTCTTTTAAGGAATCTTTCAGTTATATATTGACTAGTGTTTTGGTACTCACTGTCATCACTGCAATTTCTCTTGGCTCTCAGAAATTCTCCATATGGAATGTTATCAATCTGTCTTTTAAGATGTCCTGATCTAGCATGTAGTATAGAGTTTGTCGAAGTAGGTTTCCGATAAAGTCTCGACTCTAGATGTCCCTGAGAAACATACATTTCGACATCTAAAAAAACAATTCTTTCAGTATTGTATTCAAGAGTAACAGTTATATTATGGTTATTAGTATTTAAGTGATTATGGAAAAGTTTCAGTTTCTCTTCACTCCCTTTCCAAATCATAAAAATATCGTCTATAAATCTACCCCAGTAGATAATATTGTCATCAAAGGTTACACTAGATTTCCAAGCATGTTCCCTTTCATAATGTCCCATAAAGAGTTTAGCATATGAAGGTGCGAATTTCGCACCCAACGCTGTACCAGTTTTCCGGTGAAACAAATCATCTCTATAGTAAAAAAAGTTATTGGAGAGGACTAGATTCAAAAGATCGAGTATCATGTTTGAATGTTGTAAATAACTAGCAGATTTGGTTTATAGGAAGTATTTAACGGCTTCAATTCCTTTCTCATGTTTAATACTTGTGTACAAACTATTGACATCCATAGTCACAAGAATCATTCCTCTCTCCCAATTAATATTTCCTATTTGACGCAAAAAATCTTTGGTGTCTTTGATGTAAGGTACAAGTGTTTTAACAAAAGGCATCAAAAACATATCAATATACTCTGATATATGTTCTGTCATGCTATCTATATCCGATATTATAGGTCGTCCTGGTGGTATTTTACCCCCTTTATGTATTTTAGGGAGAAAGTAGATAATGGGAATCTTAGCTTTGTCTACCACCAAATAATTGAATTCATCCTTATCTATCAGTTGTTTGTCTAGATAGGTTCTGAGTGTATTTTCGATGATCTCTTTAGCATTAGTGATCTGTGATAGTTTAGCTTTGCCATAACTTAGACAATCTCTGAGTTGTTTCAATGCTTACACAGTGGTCTAAGACCACAACATTCCCCCCTTTGTCTGCTTGTCTGATAATAATACTTTTATCATTACACAGGTTTTGTAGTGCTTTAAATTCATCTTTATTTAGATTGTATTTGACTTTTCTAGTTATTTCTTTATCAAAATCCTTCATGACAAGGTTAGTAAATACATCAATAACATTCTCTCCTTTCATAGGAGGTACAAACTTAGATTTAGGTTTAAGATTGCTAGGTATACTATAATCTGTTGTTATATTCAAATCTAATGCAATATCTTCTATATCACAATTAGTATCATCGTCCAAGTTTACAAGACATCCAATGTCACTGAGTTCTCTTATAGACATTTCACTGATAGTATTCTCTAAACAAACAGTTCGTTTCAAATCCAGTTTGTTCTGAAAATATTTTTTCAATTTCAATGTTCTTGCAAATCTATTCACATCCACTTTTGCTTGTAAATCATCCCATTTGTGCGTAGGTGCAAAACTTAAACCCTTGTTAAGAACATTTATTTCATTATCCGTCAGAATTTTGTGTGATAGATTAACAATAAGATTTTCTACTTTCTCTTTACTGTTTCTCTCTGTAGTTGGGACCTGGTCCTTACTCCATCTCTGTTTCTGTCTTCTACGGAAGGTCCTAGTCCCCCCTACTTTCCTACCTCTACTTCTCTCATATCCTGTTCTCGATCCCTACCTCCTGTTTGAAATTGTACTCTCCGAATTCTTTTGAGTTCCTTTAAAAAAGACGAAGTTCTTGCTCCAGCTCCTGCTTCCTCTCTATTAGATTTATCCAAGTCTGATTCACTACTACTACAGCCAGTACTGGAAGTATCTCCAAGTGTTGTAATCCTCACTGTATCTTTAGTAAGATTTCTATTGTTTCGCTCATCACTACGTATAGACCCATCGAATTTTCTAGCATAAGTGTACACTCTGCCATATTTATAATCTCTTTCATCTCTAGCAAATTTAACTCTCTTTTTTTCTTTCAGTTCAACTTGATAAGAGTCCATTATTTTATCTAAAATCTCATAGTTCTTTGCTGTATTCTCTGGACAATTAAGATTATCTATTTCTTTCTTAATATTCTCAATTTCAACTAATAATCTTTTTCTCTCATCTTCTGCAAATTCAATGAGCATGATCATGAGATCCTTAGATGTTACTTTCAATCTTTCTTCCCATTTCTCAGCCTTCTGTTCATCAAGATCTTCTAGGGCCTGAAAAATATTGATCCTAAGGCCTCTGGGTGTCCTATCTGCATCCAAATATTTCCTAAGAGTCATAGCATCCCACCATTTAGCAGACTTTTTTTTTTTAATCTTTCTAGTTTGTTAAACAAGTCTTTCAGACTCTTTTTATTATTCCCTCTAGCAGCCCCATTCCCTGTCCCTAACACTCCTGAAAATAAGTCTTTTGCCAAACACTGACGTTTATCAAAATGCTTAGCCATTATAGAAATACAATTTCAAATAGACACGAATATTCAAAGCACCTTGCACCTGTTAATAACAATTAAAGTAAAGATTGGGTTACAGGTAAGTTGCCCGGCGCTAAAAAGTCTCAAACACTGGTCCCCACCAGTGTGATTCAAAATATTTAACACAAACACATCTGAGAACTGTAAAAATCCACAGATTCAATAATACACAGATGATTAGTCTTCTTGTTGGTTCTTTTTATTCTTGTTTCTTTAGAAGTCAGGTTAACATAAAGTATCACAAAAAAGTATCACAATCGGCGCCAAAGATATTCCCAATAGAATGTTGCGGATTTCCTATGGAAAATAGGTCCTAACTATAACTACCTACTGGCGACCCCCAGTAGGTAATATATATATATATACATATATATATCACTGAAAAAACCATAGGTTTCACACACGTTATAGTTAGCTGGACATTTCTCGCGTAAAAAACCATTGAAATTCCCCCGTTATAGTTAGTTCAGCTAACTATAACTCGCGCACCCGCAATCCACTGCTGATGACGTCACATATTACATCACTCATGACATGGTCAGTGACATCACTCATGAAATCACTGATGACATCTCAAATGACATCACTGATGACATCATTGATGTCATCATCCATTGAGTATGTGTTTCTGAACAATTTTAATATGTTTAATATATATAGGGAAAGGCCTGTTGAAGAATGAGTGGGTGTACAAGTGTGTAAATGTATGATTTTCTTTGGTGCGTAACTGACTCTATAAGTGAGTCATTAAATGTATCTTACTGCAGACTAGTGACTAAACTGTGTGAATGTCTGTATGTTGGTGTATAAGTGGCTGCATGGTTTTGTGAATAGCTATATGAGTGTCTATATGGGTTATCTATTGGTTGTCTGAGTATCTGTATGGGTGCCTGAGTGTTAGTGTGGGTAGGCTGTGTGTGACTCTGTGCATAGATGTGTGAGTGGGTGATTCTATGGGTGCATGTTTTTAAGAGTGCATCTGTGATGGACTGTATGGTTGAGCGAGTGTATGTATGGGTGTGTTAGGGATTGAATGTATATCTCAGTGGTACATTTGTGACTAACTACATATGTGAAAGGCAGTATATATATGTAAGAGTATATAAGTGGCTAGATGTGAGAATGTGTGATTGTGACAGTGACTGTATGGATGAGTGTGTGCTTTTGTCAATGATTCTAATAGAGCATAAAAATGTGATACTATTTTTGTGAGCAAGGGAACTTGAGTGTGTATAACTGCATAGGTGAGTAAATGGCAGTGTGATTATTTGTATGAATGACTAGGTGTGAGAGTACCTCTATGGATGATTGGTAGTGTGTGAGTGTCTATATAGGTGTGTGTATAAATTCATATGATACTTTTTTATGGAGTGACTGTAACTATGAGTGACTTTACAGGTGAGTGTGTGGAGGTGTATGAAGACCTAAAAGTTAATATGTGGGTATGCAGTTATTGGTATTGCATTATTTATGGATATGAGAATGGAACTCTGTAATTTTGAGTTGGTATATCAAAGGTTTTATAAGGGTGTGAGAAGATGTGGTAATTTATCACATTGATGACGTCATTAGTGATGTTATCAGTGATGTCATTTGAGATGTCATCAGTGATGTCATGAGTGATGTCACTGACCATGTCATGTGTGATGTAATATGTGACGTCATCAGCAGTGGATTGCGGGTGCGCGAGTTATAGTTAGCTGAACTAACTATAACGGGGGAATTTCAATGGTTTTTTACGAGAGAAATGTCCAGCTAACTATAACGTGTGTGAAACCTATGGTTTTTTCAGTGAATTTGCAAGGTTTTTTAAATGCTAATTCCTAACTATAACGTGTGTGAAACCTATGGTTTTTTCAGTGAATTTGCAAGGTTTTTTAAAAGCTAATTTCTAAATATAACGTGTGTGAAACCTATGTTTTTTTCTGTGTTTTTGCATGTTTTTTTGAATTCTAATTCCTAACTATAATGTGTGTGAAACCTATGGTTTTTTAAATTGAATTTGTTTTTTTTTTTACATCATTTATTTTCTTTTTCTTTTTTCCTTTAAACACTATTCTACCTATGTATATATTCATGGTTTTAATGCATTCTTCAATATAGAAAGATTTACCTTTTTTAAATAAATGGTTAGATATAGTTAATATCTACAACAAACCTTTATCTTTTTTAAAAAAAATTTTGTTTAAATTTTTTTTACCGTGCGCGTACGGTAAGCTTACCGTAAGCGCACGGTTCGCTTTATGTACGGTGAGCGTACGTAATATTTATACTCCGTGTGCGCATGCTTACGCAATTTGCGTACGCGTCCGTATTTCCTACGCGACGCGTAAGCGCATGCCTTATACGCGCACGCGCGCGCGCATGTTACGCTGTAGTTTTCGAGCGTGCCTGTAATGCGCATGCGCGCGTGTGCGTGTCTTTCGTACGCGCATGCGTACTTTTACCGTACGCGCTCGGTAAGCTTAACGTGCGCGTACGGTTGGTCATGTGATCAAGAAACAACACTTTTGATTGGTTTAAACTACTTTCAGTTCCAGAATCTTCCTACACCACACCCATTCCCCTCATTACTGCTTGTGATTCCCTAGGAGAAGGGGCTGAATTGTCTTTGGGATACAATGGCAGAGCAGCAGACCTCTTCTGAGAGTGAGCAGGGCAGCAGCATCATCAGACAGAGAAGGAGGAAACAAAAGAATTCTTTTTTTTTGGAGTATTTTACATTTCCTGAGGGGCAGAAAAAGGTAAATGCTCCTTTAGTTACCTGCTCACTTTGTGAGCGTGTGTTATCTAGAGGTAATCCTAGGAAGAAGTATTCCTTTGGTAATCACACTATGTTGAGACACCTTAGGGATGTTCATCCAAGGACTTTTGCTCGACATACTGAAGCAAACCCTTCAGTAAGTCACCCGAGCACATCCGCAGAAGCTCAGCCGAGTACATCTTCGGCAGCTCAGCCGAGCACTTCCTCTGCGGTGGGAGCATCACCCTCTTCTGCTCCTCTGGAAACGAACCCTCGATTTCAGAGGGTACAAATGAGGTGCACCAGATGTTATGGTCTAATTGTTCATGGGGAGACCAGTATTTCCCTAATAAACAATAAGATAGACCAGCGCATCTGTGGTCCTTGTTAATATTCCCATTCTTTCTTTCCTCTGTCCCTGTATTAACACAACGGCTCTTTTAAGAGCCAACCTTACCTCCCAACTTTTTTTAAAAAAAATTAATTAATTTTTTTAATTTTTTTTTTTTACCGTACGCGTACAGTACGCGCATTTTTTTTTTTTTTTAAAACAACATTTTTTATTTACACCCTACAAGGTCCTTGAGGGAGTACAACGTAAATGAGAAAAGCAGATAGAGGAGAAGTGAAAAAAAGGGAGCATGAAACTAAATGTGTGATAAATACAGAAATGTCACACTTACCTGACCAACAAAATAACTTATTTATTAATAAAACCATCATATTTATAAAAAAAAAGCTGACCCTTTCCTACAAATGCCATTCTTACAGAACCGGACCAACACAAATAAAATCTCTGCAAACAATTCCTGTGTGCACATAGACTCATGGTTTGATTCTAGACACAAAACAGTATTCCTCAGTGATACCAGTACACCTTAACTTATGATGAAAACATACTCCATAATATTTTACAAGTTCAAGACAGTTAAATATCTCCCAAACCACAAAATGTAAAACATAACTTTTAAAGAAGAATCACAATTCTAATATTTATATCAAAAATCACCACATACATCCCCTCTCAAACTCATATCTCACCTTTAAAATTAGTTAGTTGAGAAAGAAATGTGGCACTCAAACAGCAGATTATCAGAGTCAGAATCTCAGAGCTGTACACTTCTCTCCTCCCACCAGAACCAGTAAATGGCAATGTTTCCCTCACTTTTTTCACACATATACATGTTAATTACAAATCTCAGTGCTTCCAACATTTTTTCAAATGAAATCACACATTTCTATTGGTTGAAAACTTCAACCCTTTTCCAAATGAACCCTTCCCCCAACTTGACTTCTGCCTGCTACCATAGCAACAGCTCATGGAACACTGGTGTGAGCAGAGAGGTCAGAAGTTCAGCACACAATGTTTCTATTCCAAAGAGCAAGAGTGCTTCACCTGTCAAACCTAACAGCAAATCCAAATTAATCTTCTGTGGGAACACAATTTTCTGAACCAATACAAAACATGCTTCTAAAAATGTACACATACAGCCTAGTTTTAACTGTAAAATGGTTTGAATCAGCCAATGAGTTCTTTTTAATAAAAACAAATATGTATGCCTCCATTTTACAACTGTTTTTCATTTCATATTGCCATTCTACTGAAAGACACCTCCTGAGTGCATCCAGATCTCCTTGAAAGATGTTCACAGTGTGGATTGTAGGTCACAGCTATGTCTTCTGGAGTGAAAAGTATGCAGAAAAAAGAGGTATGGTGAGAGACCTTGCTTTGCCAAATGTAGACATTAAATGGATTGGTCAGAGAGGGTTAAAGTGGCACCAATTAATGCCTTTGATGAAAACCTTTCTACATCTCTCACAGCCTAACCTTATTATTGTGCACTGTGGTGGAAATGACCTAGGCACTTTAACTGGGGTAGGTCTGGAAATGCTTGTTAAGGACACCTTTGTGCAATTCATGTCGCTTTTTCCAAAATCTGCCTTTGTATATTCTAATATATGCCAAAGGCAAAAGTGGAACTGGTCCAACCAATTTTGTCCACAGATTGACAAAGCAAGAAAGCACGTCAACAAATCTATTTCTGCTTTCCTCAGAGACTATGGTATGGGTTCTATATACCACAACAACTTGCGTTACAACATGCAAGGCATTTATAGAAGAGACGGTGTACATTTCACTGATGAAGGCAACAGAGTCTTCCTCTTGAACTTTAGACTCTGCATCGGTACTTACTTGTAGGTACCACAAAAAAAACACTCAATAAACACAACGGCTCTTTTTAGAGCCCCCTAATATCTAAACACCGCGCGATTTTTAAAAAAAAATGTAAAATGTATTTTTCATACTTTTGGGACCTTCTTGGACCCCCTGACAAACGCTAGGGGGTCTGCAACTCTCTTCGTTGCCCCCTTTTCACGTTCTCCACCTTTGTTTATCAGTGTGAGACACACAAAATGGCGGCCGACACTTCCTGATTTCGACCGATTCGAATGTTTAAAGTCATGTAACCACCAATCAGAATTAAGCTCGCGCACGGCAGCGTGCGCGTACGGTAAGCTTACCGTACGCGCTCGGAGCGCGCTTATAGATATATATATTGATTTAAATGCTATTTTCTCAGTAAATACTGAACAGATTTACACCAGACCTGCAAAAGGCACATCCCTGACCTGAGGACTACCTCTCTGCCAAATTTCAAGTAATTCTGTTCAGCCGTTCGGGCTGTACCTTGGACTAAAGGTCCCTATGGAAAAATGCATGGGGAAAACACGTTTTGGGACCCCCCCTTTTTCTCAGCCCTCGCTTGACGAATCCCCCCAAGACTTTTAGGGTAGGAGCGGAGCGGAGGGCCCCACCTATTTTGAAAATTTCGCGAGGATTCGTCAATCGGCGCCAAAGTTATTCAAAATAGAATGTTGCGGATTTCCTATGGAAACACGGTCCTAACTATAACTATCTACTGGCGACCGCCAGTAGCTAATATATATATACACATCCAAAGGACAAGTAATCATGCACACTCAGGGATCCAAATATTCAAACCATACGTTTTATTTCAACCGCTACGCGTTTCGACACTCCTGGTGTCTTGATCACACATATATATATATATATCCATCCATCCATCCATCCAACAGGTAAGCCCCAAAGCCTTTGGGGCTTACCTGTTGGATGGATGTATTACGGCTGTTAGCCCAGCCGCGGAGTGATGTCCACCGCTTGTAGCGGGTCCGTGCTGGCGCGCCACGAGGGTGCTGGTATTTACGGGAGGAAGACAAGTCTGCGGCCAGTGCAGGGTGGTGCTGGCTTGAAGAACACTTTGACCTCTGGAAAGCGGGCGCAGGCTCCATGCCAGGACGGTGCGTCTACCCAACAGGGAATAACTGATGTTTTATTTAAGAAAGGACAAGCAGCTCCACTTGGGGAATACCGTAGCGCACTACAATGCCCAGAAGGCCACGACAAGGGCCACACCCACTGTGGCAGGTAATTGAAATTCAGGATGTGCGCAGGGAATCGTGCTTCCACTCTTATTAACAACGCCACTTAGGAAGGGATTGAGAAATTCCTGAAACGTATTTGGCTAAAAATGAACATTGATGCCAGTACCTGGATGTTTGCCTGCTTGCAAGTTGTCAAAATAAAAGACGTTTGTCACTTACCTTCCTGAGGCGTCACTCCTTTGGGGCTTACCTGTTGGATGGAGATATATATATATATAGTCACTGAAAAAACCATAGGTTTCAGGCACGTTATAGTTAGGAATTTGAGATGTCATCAATGATGTCATGAGTGATGTCACTGACCATGTCATGAGTGATGTAATATGTGACGTCATCAGCAGTGCATTGTGGGCGCGCGAGTTATAGTTAGCTGAACTAACTATAACGGGGGAATTTCAATGGTTTTGTACGAGTGAAAAGTCCAGCTAATTATCACGCCCCTGAAACCTATGGTTTTTTCAGTGAATTTCTAAGGTTTTTTAAATGCTAATTCCTAACTAAAACATGCCTGAAACCTATTGTTTTTTCAGTGAATTTCAAAGGTTTTTTAAATGCTCATTTCTAACTATGCCTACAGAGATAGGACATGTGAAGAAAGAAGAAAAAACGCACAGAAAGAAAAAAAAGAAATGCAGAAAGAAGCAACAGAAGTCCTCAAAGACGAAGAAAAGTGCAGGAAGAAGGATAACGTGCAGAAAGAACAAACAGAAGAGCAGAAAGAAGCCTTGTTGCAAAATCATCCTGTACCCTCAACTTTTTCAGACGGATACTGGTGGTAACTGAGTCTGACTAACCAGTCCTAGAGCCAGTGCTATGTTAAAAGACACTCAGAATACAGTGAAAACACCTACATACACTAGGAAACACTATGCGTTGGGGTCCCCCTGTGATCAGCATGACCTCCTCTGTAAGCCCCTAGTATATAATAGGGCAGGGGATTAAAACTACCTCTTAAAATGCGCCACAGGGCGTGTTTGCACACGTCACCTCAGGCTCCGTCCCCTCACTTCCCCACTGTGTAAACACGCCCTGTGGCCGTTTTAAGTTGGGAGATTAAGTCCCCTTGAATCCTGAGGGTCCCTAGGGTCCAACTAGACCACTAGGTACCTCCAGTAAGCGCCACAGAGCTGCGTTGCAGAGAGATGTAAAAAGGGGCATGGCCTAGACCACCTCTCTGCAACGCAGCGGAGTGGTGCTTACTGGAAGCACCTGGTGGGCTAGTTGACCCCCAGGGTCCCTCAGGATTGAAGGGGAATTATTTCCCCAACTTAAAACGCGCCACAGGGCTTGTTTGCACACGTTAACTCAGGTCCCGTCCCCTCCCTTCACCACTGTGTAAACAAGCCCTGTGGCCGTTTTTAGTCGGGAGATTAAGTCAATTTGAATCCTGAGGGTCCCTAGGGTCCAACTAGCCCACTAGGTACTTCCAGTATGCGCCACAGAGCTGCGTTGCAGAGAGGTGTAAAAAGTGGCACGGCCTGGACCCACTCTCTGCAACGCAGCTCAGTGGCGCTTACTGGAAGCACCTGGTGGGCTAGTTAGCCCCCAGGGGCCCTCAGGATTGAAGGGGAATTATTTCCCCAACTTAAAACGCGCCATAGGGCGTGTTTGCACACGTCACCTCAGGCCCCGTCCCCTTCCTTCTCCACTGTGTAAACATGCCCTGTGGCCGTTTTTTAAGTTGGGAGATTAAGTCCCCTTGAATCCTGAGGATCCCTAGGGGCAAAATAGCCCACTAGGTACGTCCAGTAAGCGCCATTGCAGAGAGATGTAAAAAGGGGCACGGCCTGCACCACCTCTCTGCAACGCAGAGCAGTGGCACTTACTGGAAGCACCTGGTGGGCTAGTTGGCCCCCAGGGTCCCTCAGGATTGAAAGGGAATTATTTCCCCAACTTAAAACACGCCACAGGGCGTGTTTGCACACGTCACCTCAGGCCCGTCCCCTCCCTTAACCACTGTGTAAACGCGCCCTGTGGCCATTCTAAGTTGAGAGATTAAGTCCCCTTGAATCCTAAGGATCCCTAGGGTAAAACTAGCCCACTAGGTACCTCTAGTAAGCGCCACAGAGCTGCGTTGCATAGAGGTGTAAAAAGGGGCGTGGCCTCAGAACACCTGTCTGCAACGCAGCTCCCTGGCGCACACTGGAGATACCTGTTGGGCTAGTTGGCCCTCAGGGACCCTCAGTATTGAAGGGAAATTAATTCCCCAACTTACAACTGGCCAGGGGGTGCGTTTGCAGAGTGCTGCAAGGAGGGGGCGTGGCCTCCAGCGCGATGCCGGTCTTTTATTTATTTTATTAAGAAGGAGGGCTGTGTGGCCCCCCTTCCTTTTCTAATTTACTGGCCCTGGGGACCCCATCCCCCAGGGCCTGCACCCTAATTTTTTTTGTTGAAAAAAATAAATTTGGCCCTCTCAAGGCCTTAATCGGCCCCGGGGAACCCATCCCCCGGGTCATGGCCTTTTTTTAATTTAAATTCTTTAGGAGGGGGCTGCGTTGCCCCCCTCCTCAGGCCACTTATGGCTCCGGGGACCCCATCCCCCGGGGCCGGCCTTTGTTTTTTATTATTTTAAAAATATATATATTTATAGAAATACCTAGGACATGCTGGACAAACCGTATGTACCTATCACCATGACGATTTGCGTGATATTCATTAAAAGGCGACTATGCATAGAATGAATCCACATGGAATGTATTTACACCGCTAGTGAAGCTCTGACGTGTCTGACGCCCTACCGTGCCTAATCCCGGCGCCCCCGCCGGTGAGTACTCTCCAAGTAGACACCCTTGTCGTTTATATATACAAACATGGGTAGCTATTGACGGGCACATTTAATATACACGCACACCAAGCCATTCAAAGGGGATTCGACAAAAATTCGACCAAACTATGCAAGAAACCCCCCTCACGGGTAATAAAAAACACATCCACCGCCGGATGTGTAATACTTTTTATTTTACTCTCTGGAAAGGAGACGAACCTCACTTGAGAGTCACAGCGTGCTCCTGGCTGAGCCCAATGCTGTGTTACACCCACCAGTGCCCGCCGATTGCCTCACACCTCTGTGTTGTATTCCACCAGCTAGTGCGTATGCTATGACACTCTCTAGCCCATGTGCACTGTAACACCACCCCGTGAATATGGCATGCCACACTTGCCTTCGCACGGGTTATATTGCCCCATCTAACGTGCCTTCCTCGATGTGTATGTTATAACGCACAGCGCTATGCCATACATTTTACAATCTGGGATCCATATCTTTGTCACAGTGCATATGCAACGTTACACTCCCCAGCACATATTTTATATTACAACTTTAGAGACTAGTTATGTTACACAACACTGCCCTGTGCATATTACACTCCAAGGCGCATATCGCATAGCACGCACTAGTGCCTGTGCTATCTCGCGCTCTCCAATGAATCTGTCATTGCGCACAATGTATTGCATATTATATTTCACGCCCCGGTTCATCTTATATCACACTTTTTGGTGCATAGTTTATACCATATACTACATCTAGTTTTCATTTTCAATCGTGCTCTCAGGACTATGTTCTATATAACACTGCGTCCACCTACCCTTTTCACGGGCATTACATTTTGCGATGGGGGTGGAGGGTCAGGGAGTGTTTCTGCCAAGTGAGCCCAGAGTCACAGTCACAAACGTCCTCTTCTTCCTGAATAAAAGTGAGATTATGCTGCATACTTGTTCATATTTTAAGTAGTTCGCACAGACACACATTTTAAAAACAATAAAGTTCCTAATACCCACCTTCTCTGAACAGTTAGCTGGCTGCCCCATCCACCTCCTCCCTATCCTCTGTCGTCTGAATCCATGGACTAGCCTCCTCTCTCCTGCCATGCTTGGTCTGATGTGCTGCCACTGCCCTTCATTTAGCATGATGTACCAGTCCACTCCTCCTGCCCTCCATTGCCCAATTATATGGCTCATCATTGACCTCCTGCTTAGCCTCTGTGTTTAGCTTGCTTCCCCTATTCTCCTTCCCCCTGCCCTCCGATGTCTTTGTGCATGCCCCTGCTCCATCCTTTTTGCCCACTATGTTCCATGGACCTGCCACTCCTATCTACTCTGAGTGTTCTGTTGAGCTGCCACTCCCCTCCCACCGGCCTAGCATTGTCAGATGACTCTAACCTGTCCCTGCCACCTCCACCCTGCCTGTCCACATGCCATGCCCCTATCCCCTTCCTCCTGTCCTCCATGGTCCATTTTACTGCCACACCCTTCTGCCCTCCCTGATCTGTTGTGCTGCAACTGCTCCTCCTGCCTGCCCCGTGCGGTCTGTTGTGAGGCCCCTTCTCCTGAACTCTCTGGTCTGTGCCCAGGTCCTGACTCTCCCTTCTATCCTCCATGGTGCTTTGTGCATGCCCCTGCACCCTCCTTCTTGCCCATCATAGCCATTGTGCTGCCACTAACCTTCCCGCTTACCATGCATGGTCTTCTGTGCTGCCATGGCCCCTCCCACCTTCCCTGTGTGGTCAGCTAGCTGCCCCTGACCCCCTCTCACCTTCCCTCCATGGTCTGTGTGTATGCCACCATAGTCTCATTGTTGCTCTCCATGGTGTGTCTTGTTTCTAGTGCCCATCCTGCCTGACCTCCATGGTCATCTTGCTGCTCCTGCCCTGCCACCTTGCCCCCAGCCCTCTGTTTCCATGTGCAGACCCCCTATTCCCTCCCTCCTGGCTTGTCTGTTCCATTGTAATGCCCCTGATCCGTCCCTCCTGCCCTTTATGGTCTGTTATGCTGCAGCTTTCTCTCCTGCCTGTCCATTATGGTCAGCTAGCTACCATTGCCTCTTTCCCATCTGTTCTCTGTTGTCCATTTGCATGGTCCTGTCCCCTCCCTATTGTTTTCTATGGATTGTTGTGATGCACTCCCGTCCCGCATGCGCTGTGTGGTGTATTGTGCTGCTGCAAACCCTGATGCCTGCCCTGTAGGGTCAGTTTGGTGCACCTCTCCATGTCCCTCCTGTCCTCTGTTATCCGAGTCCATGTCCCTACCCCAATTCCTCCTGCCTACCATGATTCAATGTACCATACTTGCGAACATTTTGAACTTGGTAAGAGGGAGATTTTGAAAAAAAACTGGGGTATTGATTTTCCCCTTTGAGTTACATTGAAAAAGAGGAGGTTGTAGACAGGAGACAGATCAAATAAAGCCCATTTGAGCTTAAAAACATTGGACGTTTCCTGGCTGAAACCGGTCTGTTGGCATGTATGGTTGTACTACCACTGCCTCTTCCTTCTGCCCACAATGGTCTATTATATTGCCACAGCCTCTCTTGCCAGTCCTGTATTGTTGGTTTGTTGCCCCAGCCCCCCTTTCCACTGCCCTCCATAGTCTGTTGTGCTGCCACTGCCCTTCCTGCCTGCCCAGTGTGGTCAAATTGTTGCCTCTGCACTCTCCTACCTGCCTTCAATTTTCAGAGTCCGTGCCCCTGGCCTCTGCCTCTCAACAGTATCCCAATGAACAACTAGATTGCTAACATTCTATATTTATTACAAAAGAGTGGAACGCCTGATGTCATCTTGATGTAATCAAAACTGTAATACCTAGAGTATTTCCTTTAGAAATTACATATATGAGAGGGTCTTATTTGCATCAAAATTATGGTTAGTGCTCTAAAAAACAAAAATGAGGACATATTTTCTGAGTTTTCAAATAGCGACAAAGAACTTTTAAATTATTTGTGATCTTTATGTTTTTTTATCCAGTTGACCACTTGATTAAATGTTGCACCTTGGTGAGAGGATGTGGTGTTACTTCCAGAGCTCAACATTCTGTGATTGTGGTCAAATCACTTAATCTCCCCATGTCTACAACCAAAATGAATTTGATCTTGTGTGATGTAACTAATGCTCATGTAAAGCATTCCAATACCTGACAAGTCTGCACTATATAAAACTGCAAATACACAAAAAATAAGTGTTTTGCACACTTCTGTCATTGGGCTACATCTGGGTGATATTTGTGCTGCATTTAGGCTCTTTTGTGTCTGGTGGCCATCTTGGGAGATTTATTTGTTATGAAGTTTCCTAATTTCCTGCAGTCTCCTCAGTGGGAATACTTTCAGTTTTTTTATTTTGGTTCCTTCAAGAAGGCATTCAGATGTGTCACACATTTGCCATAAATTCTGAATGTTAGCACTCTAGTTGCTCATTAGATCACTGTAGTAAAGCTACTGCTCACCAGGGAAGTCTACTGCTGGTATTCAAAGTGCATGTTTCAGTCTGCATGTCAGAATTTTTTTATGACATAGTAGAGGATTTGAGAAGTCAAAATGTGCCCTAATTTTTCTTTCTGCAGCACTGATCATAATTTCTACGGCAAAATGAATCCCCTCATTGTGTTCCTTTGTAAATTAAATGTTTTAAGTGTTACCACTTTATTCCATTCAAGATGGCTTCAGGTGTGCCATACTTTTGTCATAAGTAGGACTGTTAGCGCTCTAGTTGTTCTTTAGAACACTCTGGGAAGCTGCAGTAGAACACAAAGGAATCAACTGACAGTCTCTGCCATTGTTGGATGTACATGTTTTACTGAGAATGTCAGACTTCATTCTCACATGACTGAGAAAGATAATGTGAATTTACAGAAAATATGCTCTCAGTTAGCTTATAGATCACCTTCCAAACCTCTGTGGGAAAAGCATGTGAAAATAGTTTTCTCTCAAACATGATTCATGATATCACAGCAGAAGGCTTTTTCACATGGTAAAATCACCTTAGAACACACCACAATTCCTAAAATGAGTATGGTACCATCAACAAATGATTTATAATGTAACTAAAGTCTTAAAACCTTCTATTAACTGCAATGCTTTTTAATGAGGTGCTATCATGCATATTGGTCCCAAGATGGCTGCCAACACTTCTTGGATGAAGTGCTGACAGCCAATCAGATCTCACGATGAGATGTGTGGTTAGGCTCCGCCCAGATATATATGTGATTTTACTTTTGATTTTCTCAGGAACTACTGAACGGATTTACACCATTTAAGCAAAAGGCCCATGCCTGACCTGAGGACTACCTCTTTGCCAAATTTCAAGTAATTCTGTTCAGCCATTCGGGCTGTACCTTCGACTAAAGGTCCTATGGGAAAATGCATGGGGAAAACGCGTTTTGGGACCCCCTTTTTTCTCAGCCCCCACTTGACGAATCACCCCGAGACTTTCAGGGTAGGAGCTGAGCGGAGCGCCCCATTAGTTTTGAAAATTTCACGAAGATAAGTCAACCGGCGCCAAAGTTATTCAAAATAGAATTTTCAGATTTCCTATGGGAACTCGGTCCTAACTATAACTATCTACTGGCGACTGCCAGTAGATAATATATATAGCTACATATATGTTTTATATGTTTCCGAGGTCCCCGCGCATGGGCGGGAATATTCATGTGCTTAGGACTTTGATGAGGATCCCCCGGAAGAGAAATGAATGTCCTGAAGGAGTGAATTTTAGAGAGCTGGGGTTAGCAGATATAGTCAGCAAGAGAGATTGCAGCTAAAGAAACTAGCATAGCCAATAGGTCTCGCTTTTGGGACCTTATAAGTATTTAGTTATGCAGCACAATATCATTGGTGCAACAACAACTGTTGCATGGCTAAACACTGATAAGGTCCCAAAGGCGAGATCTATTGGCTATGCCAATGCTTGTTAAATGTGTTACCTATACATGCGGCGCCCTTAAGAAAATGACGATGCTGTCCTCAGCACCACTGAGACACTTGAAAATATATTCCGCGGCGAGATAAGGGAAGGTACATGATAAATTAAGCTCCTCGTATAAATTGTTAAGAGTCTTCATTTTAATGTTGGTCATTATTCAACACATTTTTCAAAGAAAATGCCAGATAGGCAGGAACGAGTAATTAGGGGAGAAAAGTGAAAGTGTCATCTTTAATGGGCTGCAGTACTGTTTCACCTTATCATTCATAAAGTAAGACGTGGGGAGCAGATAACTCTCTGGGGCAGGACGTGCGTGTGTGTGAATGCGTGCGTGTGTGTGCAGAGGCAAAATGTTGAAGATACAGAGTGGAAAAAGAAAAAGAGACAGAAAGAAGATGATAAAGAGAGAATTAGGAAGAGAACAAGAGAGTGAGAAATCGGGAGAGAAAATGAGCGGGAGAGAATGAGAGAAAAAGACTAAGAGTAAGAGAGAGAGAGAAAGAGACATATAGCAGGACTGAGTGAGGGCAAAAGAGCAGAATGAGCGATAGCAGGAGAGAGGGGAAAGAGAGAGAGGGAAAGAAAGAGAGAGAGGGAGGGAGAAAGAGAGACTTCGAGACATATAGCAGGACTAAGTGAGGGCAACAGGCTAGTTCATAATGGTAATGTGTAAAGCAGGTCTCCTGCCTGCATGTGCGAATGAAAAATGTATCATGTCTGCTCATTACTCGTTGCAATAATTACACAGGCATCTGGTTGCTACGCACACAGATCCATAATGTACAAGATTATTATGGGCACTCAGATGATAAGGTCTCTGTTCGTAATGAAAGCCGCACTGCTGTATACCAAACCAACACCCTGCCCATAATTAACAATAACAAATGATGCCACGCATTGTGTTGGGACACGTCCTGACTGGCTTTCCAGACTTTCAAGTACCACTTTCTTTCACACAGAATCTAGAAGGTTCTGTACGTGCAGAGGATTTGGCAATTGAAAGTCGCTGTTCTATCTAGCATCTATGCAGCATACTTCTGTAGGCTGTAGCGCATACCTAGGCATACAACTGTAGAGCATAATACCGCGCTCTAAATGGTCACTGGGATACAGGGAGAGGGGTCGCTCCTCAAATACCTCACACGTTGGGAGTGGAAGGAAAGCGTCACTCATTGCAGGCGGCCTGTTTCCAGGAGTCTAGATTATTGGTACTTATAAATAGCAATAGTTAATGTATTTGTTTTTCAAATAAAATGCACGGGAAATTATGAGCTTGCGTGAATCGGAATTCTGAGCAGGGAAATTATACAGCTTCCAGTGGTGCGCTTCTTTGTACATATATACCTGTTACAATAAATTGTAAAGTTACCACTTTGTAAAAATATTTAAAACAAACATTGATTATCCAGATGAATGTTCTCAGTGCTGGTTTCCCATAGCCCGGCATCGCGGCACCGGCGCTTTACTTTTAACGTTAAAAGTTAAGCGCCGGTGCCGCGATTATAGCAAAAGTAAAGAAATAGATGTTTTTTTCCATTTCTTTACTTTTGCTATAATCGCGGCACCCGCGCTTTGCGCGAAAGTGAAAGAAAACAAGGGATGCACGCGCAGCAGAGAAGGAGCATGGTGCGCACGTTTGTGCGCGTGACCGCAAGCTGGTGGCCGCTTTGGTAGCACTTTTTAAAGCACCTACTAAATGTCTCGCCACAGCAGCGCATGCGCTGGCTCAGGCGAGATCTAAAAAGGATAGGACCTCCGTACAAACTTGGCATGTGTTACTGTAGTGGCATCAAATGTCAGAAGACAATGAGGCAGTTTTAGATGTATGACTGGAGAAGGGGCGTGAAGGTAGGAAAGTGAGTGAAATATTTGAGTATGGTCAGTGATATAAGAACCAACATAATGAGATATCACAGAGAAGGTTGAGTGAAGTGAGGGTGTGAAAAGGCCAAGAACAGAGCTTTGGAGGATACCCACTAAGAGTGTAAGCTGGTTTAGAGATCAAGCGACTAGAAACATTTGAGGGTGACCAGTTATGTGTTAGGCCCGTGATTCCTAGTGAGTTTAGAGATAGGAGTGGGATGATCAACGGTGCTAAAGTCTGTGATTAAGTCCAAAAGTATGAGGACAGAAGAAAGTCAGTAAAGATGAGCAAAGGTGATACATCTGGATACTTATGATGTGCTGCTTCTGTGGAATGAAGGGTGTGGAACATCGAAGGGAAGAAAGAAAGCTGTTTAAGGAAAGAGTGTACTGCACTCAAAGGCCAATTATTAAAACACTCCAGGCATGTTTGGTCTCTTGGCAATGGCGCACATTCATTTTCTTGAGGTACATCCATATTTGGCACCTAGTGCCTATTTGTATATACAAAAAAAGTGAGGGATAGAATGCTTGAATTAATCTCAGCCACTGGTAATTATTTGGTGCCACATCATAGTCCATCGTTATTTTGCACTCCATGCCACCTCAGTTTGGACCTAGCTGTATGTAAATCAGTCTTGAGCCTACTCCATTTGGAGCAGTTCAGCCCAAACTGCCAAGCCAGGTCCTCTCTGAACCGGAACACAAGCAAACCAGGACTGGGTTTGCCCTAGTTATGGGCGCATCATCCGTGCTAATTGGACATAGCCATAGACGTGTGTTGTAAGCAAGGTAATTGGATGTAGGATGTGGCCAAACAGCACTATCTACATTTAAAGGCTGCTAATTTTGTGGGCATAAGAGGTGAATGTATGCCCTGACAAAGGATACAGAAACTACAGAGCATGCACAGCAAGCTTCAAAGTTTAGGCACGGATTATGTCTACTGGTCATACCATGTATCCATGTCCCAGAGCACGCAACCGTAGGCCATGCAATGAGTTCTGTGGACAGAGAGATGGTGCAATGCTTGGCTGAAGGCCAAGTCTGTCACACAAACTGCTGCACAAGGCAGACCCATGCACAGCGGATGGATTGTTTGGGTCAGAAGAGTTAAAGGATGTTTTTGCTGATACAGAAAATAACATCATCTGAATATAATTACACCAAACTTGACATGAAATTAGAACGTTACTAAAGGAAGTGCCTTTCCTTGGCATGGTGTGATCCACTGAGCAGTTTTTGAGAAATTAGCATTAGAAACGTGCCTCAGTGGGCTTGAGATTTATCAGATCTGCCCAAGTTATCAAAACTGGTCGCACTTCCAGTCAGAGCCTTGGCAGCCACACAGTCAGTTGACCACACAGTAGGAAGTGCCTCAAGACAGCAGCTAACTTCCAGGAGCGTAGTCCACACAGGCACAACTGTGATGCAGTGGGCCCCTCAATCCCCTGGGCCCCAGTGCCACTGCTTCACTAATTATAGCCATAAGCTACTTCCTTGCAAGATGGAGGTCTTCTCTGCCCATTGTTAAAAATAAAAATGGGCATCTATCTTGTAACATTCCCCTCCCTACCATCTCTCTAAGGCCACAATTAGGCTGTCTCCTCTGCTCTAATTTTCCTTCTCTTCAGCCATTGCTCTGAGGGCTAAAGCAACCCTGGCACAGCAAGGGTGCACAGTGCCCTGTTGCAAACAAGGAAAATAGTACAATAGCCATAATTACAGTTTGGTTGGTCCCTCACAGCCATGTGGCCGGTGTCACTGCACCTTCCGCACCAATGATAGCTACAGTCTGTCTCCACTGGTCACTTCACTTAGCCATCACTCTTAGGCTTAATGCCAAAAGCAGGCTGTCTGCCCCATTGTATATAAAAAGGGAAAAATGCCCCACATCTTGCCTCTATGTTTGCTTGGGCCCTGTGTTTGGCGCAGCAAGCGTGATATGGGCTCTAGTGCTAGCAAGGAAAATCTGTATATAATCAGAGTTTGAAGCAGGTGGGGTCTATGGGCACCAACATGCCCATGCTTTATTAATGTTACAAAAACAGCTTCTCTACTTTTTGTTAAAAAATAAAACAAAACACAAAAAAAACATCAGACACTGTCCCTGAACGGTTAATGTGGACCTGACGTGACTCTTGCAGAAAGTGAAGTTGAGGGGGCATGGAGCAGGTCTCGTATGCTGTGAGGCCTAGAGAGTGTCAAAAAGCTAAAGAAGAAACGCAACCTTCTTTGCCGCACTGCGCTGATTATCGCCCCATCTCCCTCCTAAACACGGAGGTCAAAGTCTTTACTTAGATTCTTGCTCACCGACTGAAGCCGCATCTCTCCAAGTTGGTTCACTCCGATCAATGTAGATTCATGCCTTCTCGTGGCACCAGACACTGCCTTAGACATCTCCACATTACTCTAGCGCATCGCCACTCCTTACTTAGCGCTTCTTCTCCTCGACTTCGAGAAGGCGTTCGATTCCGTAGAGATACTTAGACAATGTTCTTATTGAGATGGGTATGGGCTAACACTTCCCGGAATTTGTTAAAGATCCTATATTCACGGCCACATGCACGAGTCTTAGTCAATGGGGTACTCTCAGAGCTATTCACTATTGAACGGAGGATGAGGCAGGGCTGCCCCCTCTCGCTGCTCCTGTTCGCCCTGGTGATGGAGCCCCTGGCATGCCTGATGCGCTCTGATGATTGTATTCAAGGCAGGAGATGGCACACTGCTGCGGAAGACAACATCGCACTATAAGCGGATGATGTCCTGCTTTTCTTACCTGAACCAGCCCAATCTGGCCCTCGCTGCCTTTGTTCTCTGCACCTCTTTGGGCAAGTCTCCGGTCTGAAGCTGAACTTCAACAAATCTGTCTTAGTCCCTCTTCACCTGTCAAGAGACTGTTCTGACTGGCAATCTACAATCCCAATCAGAAGACAGTCCTTCAAATACCTGGGGATCTGGGTGGCCCTGCTCCCCGACCTCGCCTGGTCGCTCAATATCACCCCGTTGATGAAAAAAGCACAGGCTGATGTCCACAAATGGCAAACGTTACCGCTAAATCCCCTGGGAAGAGTCGCCCTGTGATCTGGGCCTATCCAGGATTCAGGCGATGATGTACGGTGCCACCATCCCCAAGACGATGCCAGCGGTGACGTAGACTGTCATCCTGGCCTGGCGTGCCTCCCTGCACCATACCCAATGGATGAACAAACTGACCCAATAGACTCCACTATGGCAGGGGACCTTGCTTCATGAGGTCAGTGGCCTATAGGGATTCCGAACCTGGGACTTTATTGGCATCTCGCAGCTTGGGGATGTGTGGGCGGGTGACCACATGCGTACCTTCCAGGACCTACAATCCCGCTATTCCCTGCAGCCCTCGCAGTTTTATATTAATTGCAACTACGCCACGCCCTTGACACACATGTACCCCAGGGCACATCCCTTACAGAGTATAGTCCCCCCCGAGGCGCAGATTATGACAGGTAACCTGGGGAAGGGAGGTGTCTCTCGTATTTACCGCTCTGTCACCAACAACACTCCAAACACAATTGACCGGCTTCGAAACTTATGGGAACAACAACGGGTGGGACCCCACGAAGAAGAAGACTGGAGAGATGCCTTGATGGCGCCCAGGACAGTTACCTCCTCTGCCTGGCTCCGAATGGTTCAACTATACTACTTACATGCTACCTATTTAAGGCCCAAATGCCTCTTCCAGGCAGGTATTAAAACAAATGCCTCTTGTGCAGGATACGCTCATGACCCGGCGGACTTCTTTCATATGGTATGGGCCTGCCCGATCATCACGCGCTACTGGGATTCCATAGAAAATTAGCTCACGGAGGTCCTGGGCTGGGAGGTCCTGCATAACCCCCTAAATGTACTCCTGGGAATCACGGACGGCCTGGATGGCTCCCGGGCTGACAAACAATTCCTTACTACAGCCATAATGGTAGCCAAGCGAGACATCGCGACTAGCTGGATAGATCTGAAGCCCCCTGGCATTTCCAGATGGAGCAAAGGTGTAGACTGGTGTGCTGCGCAAGAGAAACCGTTGTATAAGTCCAGAGTGTGTCCAGCTAAATACCGTAAGGTCTGGGGCAAATGGCTGGGGCAGACAGATTAAACGTGTCTCCTTGTAAATGTATACCTATATAAGACTAGCAGGACTGTGTAATGTAACCTTGTCTCCCTGTGCATTTAAAAAGTAATCTCAGATGAAGGTTGCGATATATTGTTCTTGACTGCTGCTGGTAGGTTTTGTTTAAAAAAACAATACAATTGTTTATCAAAAAAAGCTAGAGAAGAAACAGGCCTTCCAGGATGCCTGCTACCTGAAATGTAAATGTGCACAATTAGTTAATCACCAAATGTAAAGGCTGTTTGGAGGCCAGTATGGGCTAGAATTGATGTAAGGGAGTTATTGAAAAGTACTTTAAGGCATCCTTTTGATGGGCACATACATTGTTGGTACTAGGTAGATTATGTATTGTGAAAATATATTCTTGAAACACTTATTTCATCTCAAAGACTAAATCTTTTTGCTGCAGCCTGCCTTATGCTGTGTGTAATACAATTTAAAATAATTACACATTTTCACAGTGCCTTCTTACCCAGGCTGGGGCCTTGGAGCACTGTAAATACACAAGTCACAATTCCCCTTGCACCAATCAAGAATCAATCATGTGACTCTCTGGTCAAACACACACCTGTATTGATCGCATTAACCAACTGAGGTTTCATAACGTAAGAGAGTACATTTCCCCACTTATTAGTTTCATTTCCATTACATTTTCATCTAAGGTGTGTGCATCATTTTATATACTGTTACCTGAACGCCAAGCTGGCGGTCATTTATAAAGCATTGGCAGGTTCCTGTCAATGCTTCTCGCAGTTTTGTGCAGGGCTCCATCGTTCTGACTGAGTCCTTCACCAAAATGTTTTCTTTTTAAAAAGAAAATTCCAGTTTGGGGATTTTATTTCGAAAATAAAAAAAGGAAACGCTCCCCTCCCCATGGGAGCTCCTTATCGACAGGGTTTTCCTGGTAGTGAAAACTGACCTTCATATCCGCCATTCTAAATCCGGTGGGCAGAACTACAGGTACGACTCCGAAGGCTCTTACTCTGCAGGGCTGTTGGAGGGGTTTAATTATGGTGGATGAGTAGTCAAAATAACACAAAGGTATCCCACAAGAGATCAAGGGGATTATTGACTAATGCACCAGACACGGTGTAGGGGGTTGGTCACCCCTTGTGGGTATGCTAGCCCCGCAAGACTTGTGCGGGGAAGGAAAAAAGTCCTTTTTTATACATAACCCTCACACACCCTAGTGGCGTCATTCTCCATCATTGGGTTCACCCTGACTCCTAAAGGTCAGGGTGGGCTCAAACGTATTTCAGGGAGCACTTAATAGATGGGTGACCAGGGAGCCTACTAGAGATTAAAATCACTCACCTTCTCCTAGGTATCCCTTTATTAGTGGAGCAGGTGGAGCGACTAAAATAATAACTCTCGGGAAATGTGGACTGTTATGGTCCAATGACCCTGTTTGTTAGACCAACATGTTTCAGCCCTACTTTAAGGCCTAACAGGGTCCGGGGCTTTTATTAAGGTATCAGAAAAATACCTCCCTGGTAAATCGGTCAAGTTAACCACTGGCAGAATGATGCCACATAATAGTTAAGGGGCAGTATTAGTACTTGCCCGTCAGTAGTCGTTGCCGCGAATCACCTGCAATAGAAAATTCATGGCAGGTGCATTGTTTAACTCACTGATGACATTTATGTAGATTGGAGATACGTATATTAACAGTAGTTTTTAGGGAAGCATGCACAACACACTGCATGCCAAATTAAAAAGATGTCTCTATTACAGACAATCATTCAAATCACATGTGTACATCCTTCTTAGTAACAATAAACATGTACTTCGTATCATGGCTACATTCATTCATACAGCCACGAGTTGTGCGGGTCTTCTGTTATGGAGCAATATATTATTTACCCCAGTAATTTCAGTACGATATTTGATTTTCATGCATTTTATGTGAGATAAGGATGTCGCATCTCCCATACTGAAGCGAACACCATAAGGACTTTAAAAGCATATATAGAATAGAATCTGTGCGTGACACACACACAGTATAGTATTAGCGCCGGGTGGTGCGTGTCACAATACTCACCCAAATGTAGAGTTCAGGCGCCTCGGGAGCAGTGGTCGAAGTGGGCGGGAACGGCAGGGCACAGCGTGCCCCTACTTCTTCAATTCCAGGGACTCCGTTCCCCTACTTTTTTATTTTGAAAATGCGTCCCAGGACGCAAAAAATCACCATCGCCTATAAATAAAGCTCGGTGTTCCTGGCGTTCTAGGACGGGCGGCAAAGAAGTAACAGGACTCTGTCTTTTCCTTCTTGCACAGAGAAGAAAAATACAGTGTCCACTTCTGCGCTGTCGCTTCAGCTGCCCCCCCACTATTTCCTTCTTCCCTCTCTTTCTGTCTAGCAGTTCTTCTCTTACTGAAAACCGAGACTTCAAGACGGGTTTTCACACTCTTTCCTCTCCTTTCTTTTATTTGCTCCCCTGTGAAATGGATCCAAAAAAGAAAAACATTTTTGCTGGAAATGTCATATTTTTATTCCAAAGTGCAGCATCTGGAATGAAAGGTTAAAAATATGAAAAATAAATAAAGTAAGACAGAGTGGTAGCAAACTGACCAGATTGATTTTATTCACACCTAAACACATTAGCGCCACTTTTACAGAGTTTGCCAGTGAAGCTCTATTTTTGTTTTCTTATCTTTGTTTTCCCGGGCTTGCAACTAGTCCACCAATCCCGGAGGTACTGCAATGTGTGGATTGGAAAACAAAATGTGTTCTGTGGCTCTGCGTCCAGGGATGTGGTCTTTTTACCGTACTGCTTACGTTTTGTAAGGATATAAGCAATGGACATTGAAATGGGACCATTCAGGGCCCTGTAGTCATGTCCTTAACTTTTCAGGCATAAGCACTCACTGATTTCTGAATAGTGAGTGGAAACGCGTTAAGGTAACCATGTTGCTCCTGCTTACATTTCACACGGTTTGCTAAATTTTGCATTCCCTATGAGTGTTTGCTTTGTCCATGATGTTGTTACTTTTTTTGGACGCATATTGCTCTGGTCTAGTACGTATTTTAAATTGAGCCGCATCCAGGTGTTTATAGCCGGCAGCAATTGGGTTGTAGTTGAAGGCAGTGTGAGTTTTCCTCAGTGGGGCAGTATGGTGTTTAGTGAGGGAGAGGATGTGGCTCTATGGCCAGAGCTACTGAATTTGGAACTGGGGAACCAGGCTCAGCCTTAATAACCAGTCCACCAGACCACTCTCCTGAGAGAGCACAATCCCATGCTAGACCTTAGAAGGCTGCGCAAGCGCTTAGAAGCCCTGGTGTCTTAGCACCAGCAGGTGGACCCTAGCAGTGGCAAGTGTGGGTTAACCTTCAAGGTTGGTCCACCACAATCCATACTGAAGATCACCTCCAGTCTTGCAGACAGGCCTATGAAGCAGCACACCCTAGAGCGACAGTGACTCTGTCACTGAGGTCACAGGACACTTGAGAAGGGCCAGCTCTAGGGCAGTGCAACCGGTGTGACCGCACCGGGTGCTGACTTTGGGTGGAGGCATTATATTTGCAAGTATATTAAGGTTTTAAAAGCGCTTGCTGTCTCCTTTCTGGCCTCCAGCAATTTTCGGCAACAATAAAAATGTCATGATGACTCTGGTGTTTAATGTTCTTCCTAGAGAGAGATCATTTTGTCTAGTGGAAGTTTTGATTCATGGAAAGGTAGCTCAGAGGGTTTATGTGCCTGCTGCAAAGAACATGTACCTTGCAGATTGTGAGAAGTTGGCCTGGTATATGCTGTCCACTAGTTATAGTGGGCACCTTGTACCAGTCCAAACAACCCTTATTGATGATGGGTTTAAAGACAACCTTTATTGAAAGCTATCCTAGTGGTAGCTATGGAGAGCAGCCTTCAGGCTAAGTCTTGAAGGAGTGTAAAGCAGCTTAGTTTACCAGATTATAACCTCTTGAATTACTAAATGTAAGGAGATCCACACAAGGTATATATAAAATATATGTATTTATTTCTAAACACTCACTACTAATCTCTTTATGAGATTAGAGTCCAAGATACACAATAATACAGTTCTAAAACGACAGAAAATAGCACAATATACAATGGGCCCTAGGGGCGGAACAAACCATATATTAAGTGGTATAAGAACCACGACTTGACTAGACACAGTGCCTAAAGCACGTAGAATCGCTGGGACACAAAGGAACCACCCATGGTAGTGACACAGGAGACCCACGGGGGACGCGTGCAGAGTGCGATCACAGGTGCGAGCCCCGTACTATTCTATGGGAAAGTCGCGGTTGGAATTTTAGAAGTTAAGGACACTTAGGAGAGGACTTTGAGCAAACCCCTTTAGACTTAGGGGGTTCTAGGGCCAGCACCCACGGGAGCACCGGACTACTCGAGTTACCTCACCCAGGGAAGCCGGGTGCATAGGTGTCAAATGGTGTCGGGAATCGTCGTTGATTTCAGTGGCGGTCTGCTGCAAAGTGCTGCTGCCGGGAAGGAGAAAAGTGTCCGGTGTGATCCAAGCCTGGATCGAAGATCAGAAGAACCTGAAAGCAGAGGGGACAGAGTCTGGGTCACTTGCCAGTGATCAGGGGCACGGTAGACGAAAGCCCACTTATGTCGGGTGATTCAGGTGCGAAGAGGCGAAGCTTGACTCTGCAGCCACGAGGACCAGGAGGCGTCGACGACAACCAGAAGCTGGATTTGAACTGTCCCATGAAGGATATAGAGTGCTGCGGTGTCGGTGCTCAGATTGAACACAACAAGCCTTGGCAACAGCAACCCACGCAGGAAGAGAAAAGATGCTTCGGTGCGAACCAGCAAGATCCTGGGCACTCCCCAAGCAATGGAGAGTCAGGGCACGTCTAGAGCAACCAGGTAAGCCTAAACACAAAGGGCCAGCTCACGGAACACTTGTGGAGTGTAGGCAGGCAATATTCGGTGCAAATGCTGCGCGGGGTCAGGGCTATAATCCAAAGCTCAACTGCAGGAGTTGCTGGAAAGCTGATGCTTCTGCAAAGTGACGTGGTGTCCAGGGGCTCGGTTTGCACGGTTGCCACAAGGGATACGGGCCTCAGACTTGCTGTGGGCACTGATCGACCTCTAAGACCACGGAAACCCACCTCCTGTGTTGCAAAATTCTTCGGAGTCTGGCGGGAGCTTCGGAGAAGCAAACCGGTCAGATGTGCCTTTGGTGCCTGCCTTGCAGGGGAGTAACTTCTTTACTCCAAGGGAGATTCTTCACTCATCTAGTTCAATGTAGATCGTTGAAGTTCCAGGATTCAGTATCAGAGTTTCGTCCAGGTGTAATCTAAAGTCCTATAGCCAGGGGTTCCTTTCTTATACCCAAGGAAGGGGTGGGACAAACTCTAGGGACCCACCTATGGGAGGGTCAGGAAAGAGGGGTGGCTACACCCATTTTCGTTGTCTGGTTTCGTGCCAGACCAGGGGCTGGTAGCCCCTGTAACAGGTTTGAGCTGGACTGTGCACAGGGACACCAAATGTGCCCCCAGTGCTGAACTTCAAAGCACTCTTGGAGTGCACCCACCCAGCCCCAATACACTAAAGCCTGTCTGGGAGGTGGTGACACCTCCCTGTGACAGGAAACCTATTGTCCAGGCCTCCCCTGCCGGAGTTTCGTCCAGCAGCAGGAGGGCAGACTCGTATCTGTGGCTGGCAGCATCCATTTTGTGATGCCAGGGCTCTGTTAGCCGGTACCGGGTATACTGGTGCTGTCATGTCTCTCCCTCTAGAAGGGTGGGATCATACTCCCACACCAGTTACTGGTGTGGAGGTATGATTCCAAAGTGTTTGACACCAAACATGACATGTTTCTGTGCAGTCATCTCAAAGTTAGCATTTACCGTTTGGTTATAATGCACTTAAGACTGTATGGTTTGGCTGCATCACAAACAACTCCGGAATAAAGGTTCCGAAGGCTGCAGAGGGGCTCTGCTCATGCATGGGCACCCTCTCACATAAAACCCAGCACCCTGCCTTCAGGATTGGTAAGGCCTGCCATAGGGGTGACTGATAGGTTTATATGTGCAGTGATATGGAGAGATATAGTGAACCTATATCTCAGTAAGGGATGCATGCACCACCTTACCCAGGCTGCAGTAGCAGACCTGTGGTGTGATTTTGGAAGGCTTCCCAGGGGTGGAACAATACATGTAGGCGTCTGGGGTTCCTATGCCCTTGGTACATAGTATACCATATACTAGGGACGTATAAGAGTACCTCAGAATCCAATCTGGAGGGTACCTATAGTACTTGTAATCAATTTAAGAGAGAAAGCAGATAGGCTGGGGTCCTGAATAGCAGGATCCCAGGCAGACTAAGTCGAAAACTAGCAAAACACCAGGAAAAAAGTGGGGGCAACCATGCAGTCAGAATCCACCTTCCTACACAGATTACAAAGTGCACATATTGTAAATAGGTCAGTGGGTTACTGCTTTTGTCAGTAAGATCCTTTTGCTACTTGCAGTTTATTTATAAGTTAAAATCCTAACATACAACAGTGAGCTATTAACTTTCATCTAAGAGCTGCATACAAACTGCAAGGTATAAATTAGAGCGTTATGTTTTTCCCCCAGTCTTTGATTATCCTAATGTTACAAAATGTGTTAGTTTGGACAGAAATCAATTCTGATTATTAAAGAGAACCCCCAACCATGGTATTACGTTTTAAATTCTGAGTTTGTTTCTACAGACCAATCACTATTAAACTATACGGCCTAGTAGTATGGTTGTCATGTGACTCCTACACCTTGTAGTCCTTAGTCTTATGTAACATTTTCTATACAGTGATTTACACACATATTGATTGTCTCTGAGTAATGTGTGTGATGTAAAGTGCTCTGAGACCCTACACTGGTATGAGCGACGCTGTAAATCAAATTAAATGCATCCGAGAGAGAGTGTGGTTATCGAGACTTGAGGGGCACTGTTAAAGGGTGGTAGTGAGGGAATCCATGGCAGAGGTGGCCATTAGGGGGTAATAACAAAACATTAATGCACAGGGCACCACCAGTGCTAAGACCGGCCCTGCCCTTGAGGTCAGTCTGCCTCACCCATAGTTAGCTCCATTGGCCTTGTTTCAGAAGTAGTAGCTGCAACTCACCAAGGCTGCAGCGTAATGCAGTATATTTTCTGAAATTTTATTATTTTGACATGTGTACACATGCGAACAGTCTTTGGAAAGATTATGCCTTATTAGTACCAGTGTAACATACAAATGCAACAGTGAGAAAGGTGATCAGTCAACCTTTGCAATAAGCCATCCACTCCGCAGCAAAACAAGTCAAATTTATTTATTAACTTTTGATACGTTTGAGCTATAAACAATTTATTAGTTTAAATGGTCAGATCATGCAGCAGATCTTGCATTATGAGGCAAATGTGGCAGAGCCATAATTATATAGAAAACATGTGCAAACTAGGATATTTTGCCATTCATGTTTGAACTGCTGTTGTGGAAAAAGGGAGAAGTGCTGATGACAAACTCCATGGTTCGGCGACAAATGGCTTGCCCTTCCACATTTTATCATATTTGGGACATTCTGTGATTAGAAGCATATCCCACTTTGTGAATGTGTTTTAATGTCAACAACTCATTATAACCTTATATAATCATGTGTATCCATTGGTTGATTAAACTGGGCAGTGAAATACCAAACAAATGCTAAAAATTGGGATGTTTGCGCATTCTGGCCACACCTCTGGCTCCGCCCACTGAGCCAATCCTTGGGTTATTCCCGCCCTCCGATTCTCCGCCCACAGTTCCCCTACTTTTTTTCCCCCACTTCGACCACTGCTCGGGAGCGACGGTGGGGTTCCCTATAGTCAAACACTGTCGGCAGAGATGTTTGGAAAAAA
Organism: Triturus cristatus; assembly: GCF_964204655.1. Taxonomy (NCBI): domain Eukaryota; kingdom Metazoa; phylum Chordata; class Amphibia; order Caudata; family Salamandridae; genus Triturus; species Triturus cristatus. Next base: position 726,994,911 of record NC_140588.1, read on the forward strand.
AGTAGAAGCAGCATAAATTAGCACCAGAGTGCCGGTGAAATCTTACTTCGTGGATTGTGAGCAACTGTCAACAAACCCGCAGAGTCCGGTCACGCCACTTACTTCGGGATCAGCCCCGGCAAATTTCCCTCCGGGTCTCCCGGCTTTCAATGGGGAGCAGTCGGGAGGCGCTGGTGTTTATGTAGCCCCGTTGTTCTGTAAACGCAGGTCTGTGCCCACATTGGTGGGCGGTGTTGACCTGCCTTCTGCGTAACGTCAGACTGCAAAAGAAACCCATTGCTTAATAGGATATGTAGTTAAAATGTATAGACCGCTCTGAATGGAAGTTGGATTCTGTCGTATAGCACAGCTTTATTTAACAAGCTTTTTCAATGCAATAGGTCTTGCATTTACGCAAGTTTAAGCTATTGGCATTGTAAATGACAATGCCTTTTATTTATGTTTTAAAAATTAAAACAAAAATAAAAGGCATTGTCATTTACAATGCTAATAGCTCAAACTCGAGTAAATGCGAGACCTATTGCATTGCAAATGCTTGTTATATTGTGATCAGAGACTGATAACATTTTGTTTGGTGTGTTAATATATACCAACCTCAGGACACGGCAAGGTTTCCTTGAAAAACAATAGGATGCATGTAATAAATCTTCATACTAGGCCATGCCTGTGGAGCAGCTAGCGCTGCAGGTGGCCTGGGAGTGGCACTGACATGCACACAGATCTGTCCCAAGCCAAAGAAAAGTAGTAGTAGCAACTCCACTATTCCTATATTATCAACAAAAGGAGCTGGCAAACGCGTGCTACATTTGTGCCGTTCGTAAAAATTAAGAAATAAAAAATCAAGACCCGACCTAATATCTATGGAACACCGGATACTGTCGTGCAGTGTGTTCCAGACTGGTAAAAATCCAGCTTGCGCGTGTACAAAACACACAAAATCAGCATTTATGCAACTAAACGTGTATCGATTATAAAAGTAAGCTATGAGAGCATGCATTCCCCGTTAATACAAGCCATAGCCTCTCGTGTAAACGAGCAGATGTAGCGTAAAACAGACGTAGCACGCTATTAAAAACTTACGCTAGTGCAACAGATTAGTCTTGAAGTTAAGGCGGCCAACCAATTCCGGAGCGCCTCGCCGTGCACAACACCAACATCGGAAAGAAAGTTGCTAAAAGTTGTAAAAAGTTAATTATCACGTGTGACAACAGCGAATGGGCTAAAGTGTTACAAAAACAAGTTCCTCAAACAGAAGCTTCATAAAGCGAGCCCACGTACAACACACAGACTCTTACCCAACGTTTTAAATGAACAAGCATTGGCCGCGTGGCTGTAAAAGTAACGCCGCGCGGCGGCGAAATGAAATAAAAAATAAATAAAAACGTGAGTGGTGACATGAGTTGTCGAACGCGCGCAACAGAAAAAAGTGCTGTGCACGTCGCGCGTGCTTGTGCACGTATTAGCAAGCTTGTGGCCGGCCTGGGTAGCACTTTTAAACCACCTACTAAATTTCTCACAAGAGCAGCGCATGCGCTGACTCTAGCGAGACCTAAAAACCAGCACAATGTTTTTTACTTAGGGATGTTAGGAAAGTGTATAGTATAAATCATTATCTGTGGCATTAAGGTAATGAGACTGGAAGCCAGAAAAAAGCCCACAATTTCGCAATTACCAATGGTTTTCTAACGGTGTTTTTTTAAGGATGTTAGGAGCGTGATTTAAAGTGCTATGGGATGCAGATAAGCGAGGTCACTGAACAATGCAGTCATGAGTCGAATACCTCCTATAGATGTAGTAGGAGTGTTAGACCTGCCAGTCCTCTGGCTGTCCCCTTCTCATTTTTTCTTCCTTTACCCTCTAATTTTTCTGTCCACTAGTTTTTTTGGTGTTGACTTAGAGGCTCTGGGCGCCCCATTATCACTAATTGATGGTGTGGCGCAAGGTGCTTCCCTAAAATGGAGGGAGGGAGAGAGCTCTTCCACAAAATGGTGGCCTAAAACTGTCACCTCAGAACCTGGGCCATAGGCTGGCATGAGGAGTTCCAGAACCTTCTGGACCACTCTGGATAGTCAGGGCCCAGGCTATATATAGAGGTGAGTTGCGGCGGCCATTTTAGGTGGGGTGGAAGGTGTGAAGTGAGGTGGTCAGGAGCAAGGCACCTGAGTGGGGAGGTAGGTGCGCTGGAGGGGGGGAGAACTGACTGTTCTTAGGGCCTGCTGTTTCTCCCCCCACAGTTGATACTACCCCCTACCTCATGACCTAGCCTTGCCTTCAACCTCTAACTCTGGGATCACGTTAACCGTCTGTGTTTCCCGCCTAGTCAGGACCCCTGAAGAGAACTGAGTGAGAGAGTGACCTTCACCGACCTTATCCACCATTTCCCTGACTTTGCTTAGCTGAGGCGACCCTGTGAGAGTAGGGGGCGCTGGGTGTCAAACAATTCACCACCCCTCAAACTGTGGGCCTGGCCTTAATTTCTACACCCCCCATTGAGGAGATCCTTAAAGAACTCACCACTGTGGCCTGGGGGCCAGAAAGATTGTCCCTGCTATTGCTGGGGCCCGCGGAGAAGCCCGGGGCCCTGTCGCTAACGTCACAGCTGAGTTTGCGTGGTCCCCAGGGCTGAGGAGGCCGCTAGAGTTCAGGGAGGGCCTTGTTAGGCCGAGCAGACTAATCGAGGCCGCGTAGGCCTAAAGCCGGTGTCTCCTGTCATCTGACGGGGGAGGACTGTCAAGCGCCGCCGCCGCCGCTTCACCTGTCGCTGACTGGGCCGCGCCCCCGCAGGCCACACTGTCATTGGCGGCTGCGGGTGCGCCCTGGCTGTGGTGCGTCGTCAGTGCGGAGCCTCGAGAGGTGTGTCCGACCCGGACATCGCCAGGAAACCTGCACGGCTGACAGAGGATCTTCGCAAGGGCCGGTGAGGCTGAAGTCTGAGGTAAACCCTGGGGAGGAGGGCGGGAGGCCTGGGAGAAGCCCAGTGCACGCCCCTCCCCCGGGGAATCCGATCGTCGGGCCTGCTTGGCCCTGCAACTACCCCGGAGTGGGGAAGGGGTCAAACCATGGCCCAGTGAATTCGTGCCAGTGTAATACTAAACGTTGGCCCCTAGAGTGGAAATAACTGCCTCCCCAGTCAACATGAGTCCCCTACGGAGGTAGCCAGTTCAATGCTCAGCGCTTGGTCCCCTTGATGAAAAGCATAAGTGAAGCACTATATTTAATGACTCTACTCAAAGTACTATGTGATCGCTAAGAGAAACGCTATATTTAATGTCTCTACTTGAAGTGCTATGTGATCCATAAGTGAAGCGCTATATTTAATGACTCTACTCAAAGTACTATGTGATCGCTAAGAGAAACGCTATATTTAATGTCTCTACTTGAAGTGCTATGTGATCCATAAGTGAAGCGCTATATTTAATGACTCTACTCAAAGTACTATGTGATCGCTAAGAGAAACGCTATATTTAATGTCTCTACCTGAAGTGCTATGTGATCCATAAGTGAAGCGCTATAGTTAATGACTCTACTCAAAGTACTATGTGATTGCCAAGTAAAGCGCTATGTCTAAAGGCTCTATTTAAAGTGGTAGGAAATCGCTATGTGAAGTGCTATGTTTAGACCCTCTATTTAAGGCGCTATGAAATCGCTATAGGTAGTGCTATATTTAATGTCTCTGTCCAAAGCACTATTGAATTGGCAGTACTGTGATTGATCATCAGGTGGCGTGCTTGATTTCGTAACAGATTTAAAATGTCTATGCAATGCCAATCTGGTCACGAAGAAATGTTTAGACCCTAATGTGAAGCGGATAAAAGCTAATTAGGGCCATTTGAAAGGAAAAGAATGATAAAGGAGAAGATAAAGCTTTTCTAATTTCTCTAAATTCCTTGGTGTTGTGTCGTTTTTAGTGGTAGTACGCTGGAGTGCTGAGTTGAGTGGAATGCAAGCACGACATAATACTCCGGAATGAAGCCTTATCACCTGAGCCAAGCTACCAAAGGTCTTTAGGTCCAACAAGTTGGTGTTCAGCGGTGGGATTCTGAGCTTGTGCTTGCGTCCACTTATCAGCAATTCAGTGTGCGCCACGCACCCTGCACCGGATTTTTGTTTTTATTGGAGTTTTCTCCAGGTTGTCTCCCTGATTTGATTTCCTGAAATTATCCCTGTCCTGTGGTGTGGCTTTTTCTTGAAAGAAGGTTCTTCTTACCTTCTGAGTCCTTTTCCGCATTGGTTAGGGCCCCATCTGGCAGGATGGAGTTTGAGCTGGGTAGTCTAGAAGAGTACACTGGGACCCAGTTAAAGGAATTCTGCCAGGAGAGGGGGGTATTTTTCAAGCGGGGAGCAAAGAAAGAGGAGCTACAGACTAGCTTGAGAGCCTGGGTGATGACCCACCCTAGCGGGGGACAGGAGGAGGAGGCACCAGAACCGGACACCACGGAAGGGACAGAATCACTTTTCCCCCCTGAGAGCAGCAATATGGATGCAGGACCCAGGGCACCTTCAAGGGCTGGTAGTAGCGCTTCAGGTGGAAGCCTGTCTTCGGCTGATTTAGCCGACAGGAGGGAGGAGAGGCAATTCAGGATGGAATTAGCCCGCTTGGAGAAGGAGAGGGAAGAGCGGAGGTTCCTTCATGAGCTCCATTTGAAAGAATTGGATCTCAAGGCCCTTCAGTTAGGGGCCCCCGGTAGTCCTGCTGGTGGCAGCGTACAGAAAGAAGTCACCAGGGAACCTAGACCCCACTTGCCAAAGGACATAGTTGCCAGCTACGGTGTTGGGGACGTCATCGCCAAGTGGTTGGCTGCCTATGAGGTCTCCTTACAAGCCCATGGGATCCCGGAAGCTCAGTGGGGGGGTGGTCTGTACAGGTACATGCCTCCGGTGGGGAGGGATGCCCTTTTAGCCCTAGAACAACGGGAGCAGACCAATTACCCCACCATGAGGGTCGCCTTGATTAGGAAGTTTGGGCTGACCCCTGAGAAATACAGGCAGAGATTCCGGGGTAGCCAAAAGCTGGACGCCCAGAATTGGGTGGACTTTCTGGACTACGCCAAAAAGGCTTTGGAGGGCTGGGTTCAGGGCAGTGAGGTGAAAGACTACGAGGGGTTGTATAACCTATTTTTGAGGGAGCACCTCCTCGAGAAAAGTTTTCCGGAGCTGCGTCAACACCTGGTGGACAGCAAGCTGACTAATCCTAGGAAGCTTGCGGAGGAGGCGGACATCTGGGCTAGTACCCGGGTGTCTTCAAAAGGAATTGGGGGGAATTCCCAAGGGACTGGACAGGGCGCTCCCCAGAAGAAAGAGGGGGGAGACAAAAAGAGGGAGTTCCCTAAAGGCCCCCAAAAGAATTCGCAGAGAAAGGGATCAGGATTCCCTCCTAAGGTTGACCCCCACAAACCCCCTTATCCTGACTGTAGTCAGCAGCCTAGGGTTGTCCGGTGTTATGAGTGTGGCGAGATTGGGCACTACAAGGGGGATACCAAGTGTCCCAAGAGACCACACCCTCCCACTGGAGGAAAGACCCCTAGGGTGGCGAGTGTGGTGCTCGGGGAGGAGTTGCCCCTAGATAAGGGAGGTGAGTGGGCAGGGCTAACATTAGTGTCCCTGGGAGATTGCGAGATGGTTCCTAAGACCCATGTGCCCTCGAATACCACCAAGTACAGGCAATGGGTCACCATCAATGCCCAGAGGGTGGAGGCTCTGAGGGACACAGGAGCCAGCATGACTATGGTAAGGAGTCAGCTGGTGTCCCCAGAGCAGGTGGTTCCCAACGTAGTCCACCCGGTTGTGATGGCTGACAACCGAGAGGGTCACTATCCGGTGGCCCAGATTCCCTTTGAGTGGGGAGGGGTTACGGGTCCTCTACGAGTTGCGGTAAGCCCTGCTATGCCGGTCGACTGTCTGTTGGGAAATGACCTTGAACATATACGGCCTGGAAGGAGGTCGAGTTCAAGGCTCATATGGAGATGTTGGGTTCGCCTGAGTGGACTTGTGCCAACACGCGGTCCGTGACTGCCCGGAGGGGGAGTTCACAGAGGTTGGAGCCTGGGACAAAGGCCCAACCAGCTGCCAAAAAGGGTAAACGGGGACAGGGGAAGCCTGCTCCGGCATCTGCACCTCGTAAGGTGGATGGGGCAACTGAGGTGGTCCCGGAGTCCACAGTGGGGGATGTGACTTCCCTGGAGGGCTTACCTACCCCTGCAGAATGGCAGGTGGAGGGAGGACCTACCAGGGAGAAGTTTTGTCGGGCCCAGAAGGAGTGCCCCTACCCTTGAGGGCTTACGGCGGCAGACCGAAGAGCAGGCAGTGGGTAACGATTCGGGGAACTTCCACATTATGGGAAGATGGACTCCTCTATAGCGAACCCAAGGCTCCGGTGCATGGATCATCCCGGGCCTTGGTGGTTCCCCAGCGTTACCGAGCCTTCCTTTTGGAATTGGCTCACGAGATACCCTTGGCAGGACACTTGGGACAGGACAAGACCTTTGCTCGGCTTGTCCCTCACTTTTACTGGCCTCAGATGAGGATTACGTCCGACACTTTTTGTAGGACGTGTGTTACCTGCCAAGCTAGTGGGAAAACAGGGGTGAAGCTGAAGGCTCCCCTGGAACCACTGCCTGTCGTTGGCACCCCCTTTGAAAGGGTGGGCATCGACATTGTTGGGCCATTGGATCCACCAACGTCTGCCGGTCACAGATTTATCCTGGTTCTGGTGGATCATGCCACCCGGTACCCAGAGGCTATTCCTCTGAGGACCATTACCGCACCTGCGGTGGCACGGGCCCTGATGGGGATTTTCACCCGGATGGGGTTCCCCAAGGAAGTTGTATCTGACAGAGGTACCAACTTCATGTCAGCATACATGCGGGCTATGTGGAAAGAGTGTGGAGTTACTTACCGGTTCTCCACCCCTTATCACCCCCAGACCAATGGTCTGGTGGAGTGGTTTAACAAAACCTTGAAGGGCATGATCAGAAGTCTGCCCGAGAGCCTGCGGAGGAAATGGGACGTTCTCCTGCCTTGCTTGCTGTTCTCCTACAGGGAGGTACCACAGAAGGGAGAGGGCTTTAGCCCCTTTGAGATGTTGTATGGACACCCTGTTCGTGGACCCCTCAGCCTGGTGAAGGATGGATGGGAAAAGACTCCCAGAAAACTTCCCCCGGATGTGGTGAGCTACATGCTGGCGTTTCGTAGCCAAATGGCTAGGTTGTGGAAGCAAGCTTCCGAAAACCTAGAAGCCAGCCAGACGGTCATGAAGGAATGGTATGACCAAAATGCTCACCCGGTGGAGCTGGAGCCTGGCCAGAAGGTGTGGGTCATGGAGCCTGGGGAGCTTAGCGCCCTCCAGGATCGCTGGTCAGGCCCCTTTGAGGTGATTGAGAAGAAGGGCAAGGTCACCTATGTGGTGGATCTTAAGACCCCCAGGCAGCCCCATCGGGTGCTCCATGTCAACCGCCTCAAGCCCCATCAAGAGAGATCAAAGGTCACTTTGATGATGGTGACTGATGCGTCAGAGGAAGAGGAAAGTGAACCTCTCCCTGTTCTTTTCGCGTCCCAAGAGAAGGAAGGGTCGGTAGAGGGAGTGATCCTCTCACCATCTCTAACTCCCGAACAGCGGAGAGACTGCCGCCAGGTCCTGGAGCAGTATGCTTCACTGTTCTCACTTATCCCGGGAAGGACTCATCTGTGTACCCATGATGTGGACACAGGGGACAGCCCACCTGTGAAGTCCAAGTCCTACCGTTTGTCGGATAAGGTGAAGGCTAGCATCCATGGTGAAGTCACCAAGATGCTGGAGCTGGGAGTGATTGAACCTTCAAGCAGTCCCTGGTCCAGTCCGGTGGTACTGGTACCTAAAGCTGCCCCACCGGGCACTACCCCAGAACTCAGGTTCTGTGTGGATTACAGGGGACTGAACTCTGTGACGAAGACCGATGCTCATCCTATCCCGAGGGCGGATGAGCTCATTGACCGGCTGGGAGCTGCCCAATATCTGAGTACCTTTGACCTTACATCCGGGTACTGGCAGATCTCCCTGACAGATGGAGCAAAGGAAAGGTCAGCCTTCTCCACACCTGAGGGTCACTGCCAGTTCTTCGTGATGCCCTTTGGGCTCAAGAACGCCCCTGCCACTTTTCAGCGGCTGGTGAACCAGGTCCTCTCCGGGATGGAGGCTTTCTCGGCTGCTTACCTGGATGACATCGCCGTCTTCAGCAGCAGCTGGGAGGACCATTTGTGTCACCTTCAGGCTGTCCTTCAGGCCCTGCAGCAGGCGGGTCTGACGATTAAGGCTAGCAAATGCCAGATCGGGCAGGGGTCGGTAGTGTACCTCGGTCACTTGGTGGGGCGGGGCAAGGTGCAACCCCTCCAGGCCAAGATCAAAACCATCATGGCCTGGGAACCCCCCCAAGACTCAGACGGAGGTCCGAGCCTTTCTGGGCCTCACCGGTTACTACCGACGCTTCGTCAAGGGGTATGGTACTATCGTGGCTCCCTTGACTGAGCTTACATCAAAGAAGCACCCTCGACGGGTAATCTGGACCGAGGTGTGTCAACGAGCCTTTGACACCCTGAAACAAGCAATGTGTGCGGCGCCTGTCCTCAGGGCCCCTGACTTCTCCAAAGAATTCATCGTCCAAACGGATGCGTCGGAGCATGGCATCGGGGCAGTGCTGTCGCAACTCAATGAAGAGGGTCTGGACCAACCTGTGGTTTTCCTATCTAGGAGACTACTCCCCCGGGAACAGAGGTGGAGTGCGATTGAGAGGGAGGCTTTTGCGGTGGTGTGGGCTCTGAAGAAGTTGCGGCCATACCGGTTTGGCTCGCACTTCCTGGTTCAGACCGACCACCGACCCCTCAGGTGGCTGATGCAAATGAGGGGTGAGAATCCTAAGTTGTTGAGGTGGTCCATCTCCCTACAGGGAATGGACTTTAGGGTGGAACATCGGCCAGGAGTGGACCACGCCAATGCTGACGGTCTCTCCAGGTATTTCTGCCTTAGTGAAGAGAACTCCCAGGGGATTGGGTAGCTCTCCCCACTTTCAGCTGTTAGACCTGCCAGTCCTCTGGCTGTCCCCTCATTTTGTCTTCCTTTACCCTCTAATTTTTCTGTCCACTAGTTTTTTTGGTGTTGACTTAGAGGCTCTGGTCGCCCCATTATCACTAATTGATGGTGTGGCGCAAGGTGCTTCCCTAAAATGGAAGGAGGGAGAGAGCTCTTCCACAAAATGGTGGCCTAAAACTGTCACCTCAGAACCTGGGCCATAGGCTGGCATGAAGAGTTCCAGAACCTTCTGGACCACTCTGGATAGTCAGGGTCCAGGCTATATATAGAGGTGAATTGCGGCGGCCATTTTAGGTGGGGTGGAAGGTGTGAAGTGAGGTGGTCAGGAGCAAGGCACCTGAGTGGGGAGGTAGGTGCGCTGGAGGGGTGGAGAACTGACTGTTCTTAGGGCCTGCTGTTTCTCCCCCCACAGTTGATACTACCCCCTACCTCGTGACCTAGCCTTGCCTTCAACCTCTAACTCTGGGATCACGTTAACCGTCTGTTTCCCGCATAGTCAGGACCCATGAAGAGAACTGAGTGAGAGAGTGACCTTCACCGACCTTATCCACCATTTCCCTGACTTTGCTTAGCTGAGGGAGTAGGGGGCGCTGGGTGTCAAACAATTCACCACCCCTCAAACTGTGGGCCTGGCCTTAATTTCTACACCCCCCATTGAGGAGATCCTTAAAGAACTCACCACTGTGGCCTGGGGGCCAGAAAGATTGTCCCTGCTATTGCTGGGGCCCGCGGAGAAGCCAGGGGCCCTGTCGCTGACGTCACAGCTGAGTTTGCGTGGTCCCCAGGGCTGAGGAGGCCGCTAGAGTTCAGGGAGGGCCTTGTTAAGCCGAGCAGACTAATCGAGGCTGCGTAGGCCTGAAGCCGGTGTCTCCTGTCATCTGACGAGGGCGGACTGTCAAGCGCCGCTTCACCTGTCGCTGACTGGGCCGCGCCCCCGCAGGCCACACTGTCATTGGCGGCTGCGGGTGCGCCCTGGCTGTGGTGCGTCGTCAGTGCGGAGCCTCGAGAGGTGTGTCCGACCCGGACATCGCCGGGAATCCTGCACGGCTGACGGAGGATCTTCGCAAGGGCCGGTGAGGCCGAAGTCTGAGGTAAACCCTGGGGAGGAGGGCGGGAGGCCTGGGAGAAGCCCAGTGCACGCCCCTCCCCCGGGGAATCCGATCGTCGGGCCTGCTTGGCCCTGCAACTACCCCGGAGTGGGGAAGCGGTCGAACCATGGCCCAGTGAATTCGTGCCAGTGTAATACTAAACGTTGGCCCCTAGAGTGGAAATAACTGCCTCCCCAGTCAACATGAGTCCCCTAAGGAGGTAGCCAGTTCAATGCTCAGCGCTTGGTCCCCTTGATGAAAAGCATAAGTGAAGCACTATATTTAATGACTCTACTCAAAGTACTATGTGATCGCTAAGAGAAACGCTATATTTAATGTCTCTACTTGAAGTGCTATGTGATCCATAAGTGAAGCGCTATATTTAATGACTCTACTCAAAGTACTATGTGATCGCTAAGAGAAACGCTATATTTAATGTCTCTACCTGAAGTGCTATGTGATCCATAAGTGAAGCGCTATAGTTAATGACTCTACTCAAAGTACTATGTGATTGCCAAGTAAAGCGCTATGTCTAAAGGCTCTATTTAAAGTGGTAGGAAATCGCTATGTGAAGTGCTATGTTTAGACCCTCTATTTAAGGCGCTATGAAATCGCTATAGGTAGTGCTATATTTAATGTCTCTGTCCAAAGCACTATTGAATTGGCAGTACTGTGATTGATCATCAGGTGGCGTGCTTGATTTCGTAACAGATTTAAAATGTCTATGCAATGCCAATCTGGTCACGAAGAAATGTTTAGACCCTAATGTGAAGCAGATAAAAGCTAATTAGGGCCATTTGAAAGGAAAGGAAAAGAATGATAAAGGAGAAGATAAAGCTTTTCTAATTTCTCTAAATTCCTTGGTGTAGTGTCGTTTTTAGTGGTGGTACGCTGGAGTGCTGAGTTGAGTGGAATGCAAGCACGACATAATACTCCGGAATGAAGCCTTATCACCTGAGCCAAGCTACCAAAGGTCTTTAGGTCCAATAAGGAGGATTATGTTTTTTAACAGAAATCTTGGCACCAGGATCTAGAGCAGAGGTCTTCAAACTTTCTGATGCCGAGACCCCCCTGACAAAAACGTTTAGGCGTAAGGACCCCCTCCTAACGAAAATCTCTAGAACTTGAGCCTCCTCATTATTGCTAATTATCGACAACCATAAACGCCTCCAATTACCATAGCAAATCAGTTATTCATTGGGGAAATAGATTAAACTGTATTTAGCAAACCAAAGGTCAGTGGTTGGGGGCGTGGCCAAAGGTGTGGCTAAAAACAAAGGGCCTCATTTATGGGGCACTGACGTAGGACAGTGCCGCAAGTCTTGCAGCGCTGCCCTACGTCAATGTGAAAGGGCAGGAATGCACCTTATTTATGAAATTTCCCCCTATGTTGGCACACAAATTGCTGCCTAGCGCCAACATGGGCTGGATGGTTTTTGTGCCCCCTTCCTGCACAAAAACAATCCTGAGAGGGGTTTTCCTCTTCCCAGGTGTTCTGCAGAATGCAGCACACATGGAAAGAGGAAAAAACGAGGAGAAATGAAAACATTTTCCCTCGTTACGCCTACTGTGGGGATGCGAAAGGTTTGGCACTGCCCCAGGTTTACATGGTTTTGTAAATCTGGGGCAGTGTCAAAATCCATGAGCGTTGTGTGGCAACACCCACCGCAACTCCTATGGAATGCCTACTTGACATAGAGTAAGGCAACGCAGCGACTTGAGATGTTTTGTCTTACTCCATATCTATGAGGCCATGCAAAGCCACGCAGGGTGACTTTGCCTAACCTCAAAGATATGATTTAGATACTTGTGCCTCTGAAGCTGAAAAATTGACGCTTCAATGGCGCAAGCCTCTCATAAATCAGCCCTAAAATATTTTGTTCCTTTTTAGGTCTTTCACCATTAGGTAGCTACATATAAAATAATGGGTAGCTTAAAAGAAAAATAAATTTAAAAAGTTGTTACAGTAAATTATATTACCTCTATTATTTAATGCGCTGCATAGGTCTGTGTGTAACCAGAGAGCCACAGAATTAAAATTGGTTGGTGCAGTGGAAAATAGTGACTTGGGTATTTTTAGTGCTTTGAGGTCACAGCCTGTGACAGAAAGCACTGTGAATGTGTAAGTCATTATTTTATACTTGCTTCCAAAATGTAGATTAGTGCATTATCAGACTGTACGTAATGCATTTATTTTTGCATAACTGTCCCTTCAGCACCTTTTCAGGGGTACTAAGCGCTGCGTAAATTCAGTTATCATTAAAGGCATACACTTCACAGCCCAGTTGCTAACCACCACACACAAAAAAACACATATTTGCCATCACAATGCTTGAAGTGATTCGAGCAATTAAAGCCAGAGCCACTCCCAAGCATCCTTTACATTTGCAGGTTAAATCTAGGGTACATTTGCACTTCATTCAGGCAAGCAGGCACCCTGGCATGAAGGCGTGTTTGAAGGATTGTTTTACCTGTCTGCTGGGCCTCTTAGTTTTACAGCACATGAGACTCAATTCATGTCAGCTGAAGCATTTTAACGAGCGCGGTTGTGTTTGTCCAAAGCATGTTTTGCATTCCAGGCAGAAGTTAGGCCTGGAAATGCCCTACCCCCTTCCCAGGACTCCAGGCCCACCCCTGGGGGTCACGCCCCACAGATTGAAGACCTCTGATCTAGGGGATGCAGGGAAGTTAAGCCACGTGAACAAAATGGTTATAGGTGAGATACAGCCTATAAGCATATTGGAAACATATGTGCCTACATGGTCCTCTTCAGTTTGGAGCCTACATAGGTGCGTTCTATTGTGTTAAACTGATACCTACCATTATGTTCAGAGGCTGGAGGATGCGGGTAAGAAAAGTCAAGTGTTCCATGTGGATATAGATGTAATACATTCAGGTTGAAATGCTCCGGGTGAGTGGTTCCCTAGTCGCCTGATGGTCTATTTAAACGGTATCACATATAATCGATCTTGGTATATGTCTCCCGGGGCTTACAATAGTTAATATCTCAGTTGTCCCCATGGGATTTCGTCATTCAATCCTAATTTGTGAGTCTCTAGCTTGTACATCCAGCGTTGTTCCTTAGTCAATAATGTCTTTGTCAGGGCCCTGGTATTGTCCACTTCACATCCATGTCAGAGTGCCCTTTCTCCAGAAGTGTGTTGTTAATTTGATAGAGGATCTCTTGCACCGTATAGTGCTTCTGTGTTAATTGATTCTGATTTTTATTTTCCTTGTTGTCATCCCTATGTACCGAAGGTTACAGGGACAAGTGATGATATATAGATAACGTTGTTGCTGTTGCAATTCGTATGCTGTCTCTGTTCACATGGGGTAGGGAGTCCCAGGTCGATGTATTTGGATTGTCTGGTAAATGCACCTACCGTACAAGAGCCACAGGGGTAATGTCCCATAACACGCGGTTGGTTCCAAAGAGTCAGTTTCTGTTCAGATTGAGGTTATCTCATGTCGCTATGAACCAACAAGTCCCTGATGCTCTTGTTTTTTCTAAAAGATAAAAGTGGGGTTTGTAGGTGAGTTTATTTGATGTAAGGATTCTCCAGTTTTTTTATTCTCTTGACTGCGTTGGAACCGGAATTATATGTCGTAACACATATCAGTGAATCAGTCTCTGGCTTTTTATTGGTGTCAAGCAATACTGCTCGTGGAGTATTCAGTACTCTTTTCTGCGCTTGTTTAATGATCTTTGCGGGGTATTCCATCTTTTTGAGTTTCTCCGTGAGCTTCTTTGATTCCTACTTAGTCTCGTAGGTCTGAACAGTTTCTCCTGATGCAGAGGAACGGTCCTATAGGGAAATATTATCTTACTGACCGCGGGTGGGCACTGTTGAAATGTAATAGGCTATTGCGGTCAGTTGGCTTTGTATAAAGGGTGCTTGCCAGTTTTCCACCTTTTGCTAGGATGTTTACGTCAAGGAAGGAGATTTTCTCTTTGTTACTGGTCATAGTTAAGCGTAGGTACGGGTTGAGTTGGTCTAGCCAGTCTTTAAAAGTTTCCATGGTATCATTGGTGCCATGCCAGATTATTAGGATATTGTCGATGTATCTTTGCCATAAGTGGATTTCATTATCGTAAGGATTGTTGTTCCAAATAGGCTCTTCTTCAAACCAGCACATGTAAAGACAAGCTATGCTCGGGGCAAAGGTACTGCCCATGGATGTCTTGTGTTGTTGTAGGTATAGTTGGTCTTCGAACTGGAAGAAGTTCTCTGCTAAGGCAATACAAGCTAATGTCATAATCCAGCAAATTTGTGCTTTCCAGGGCCAATCTTCATTTTGTAGGAGTCCCCCGATGATGCGTAGGATCTCTTCTTGGGGGATGCTCGTGTAGAGAGCTTCAAAATCTAAGCATATCAGGTTCTCCGTATTAGGGTCAAAATCATTTCATTGAGGAGGTTCAGGAGATGTTTAGTGTCTTTGATGTATGACCTGATTTTGGTAACCAATGGCCGAAGGAACCAATCTGTGTACTGGGACAGTGGTTCCAAAAGTGAACCAATCCCAGAGACGATGGGTCTGTCTGGTGGTGGAGTACGTCCCTTATGGATTTTGGGCAGTGTATAGAATTGGGGTATTCTCTGGTCCTGTGTGCACAAACAATCCTGTTCTTTCTTGTTTATCCAGCCCTTTTGTAAGGCTTCCTCTGTCAGGTCCTTGATTTTCCTTTGTAACCTTTTTGTTGGATCAATTTGAAGGGTTAAGTAATGTCTTGTATCAGTAAGTAGTTTAAGGCATACTTCCCTGTAGCTGCTCCGGTCTTGTATGACGATTGCTCCACCCTTGTCTACTGGTTTGATCACCAAGTCTGTTTTACCACTGATGGAGTCCAATGCTTTCGATAGTACTAAGGTTGTGGAAGACGTGGTACCTCGTGTTCAAACCCTACACTTCTTTGATCACTGCATCTTCAAAGGCCATTACCTCCGGAGGGATGGTGTTTACCGGGGAATTGAACTCAGATTTGTTCTGCATTGTACTGTAACCATCCATTATAGGGATCATAGGAGTTTGTTGGAAGAAGGTCTTGACCCGTATTTTCCTAAAGAATTCATGAAGTTCGCATCTGATCTTGAATTTGTCCATGTTGGGGGTTGGCACAAAACCCAGACCTTTGTTCAGTACTGCAATTTCCGTGGGTGTCAGTGTTACATTTGTCAAATTCACAACTAGATTCATTGTCCGCTCAGGCCCAGTTGTTGGTCTCTTGTCCGGCTCCTTGTGTTCATGTCTCCTGTTCCTCCATCGTCCCATTGAAGTCTTCTTTCTCCTCAGCAGCCTCGTATGTTTTTCTGGCCGCCTCTCCCTAGAAAATGTTGCTTGGTAAGTTGAAAGTAGGGCATGTCTTGGAAGGGTTGGGGACCTTGGAATGGATTGGATGAGATTAGGCGGGCCACATGTATAGTGGAGGTTGAGGGTGCATGTAGTTGTAGTATGTACCTATTCTTTGTCTCGGTCGCCCTTTCCAGCTTTTCGTAGAGTTGTCACTCGACCACTCGTCTTGGTCATTGCTAGATGAGCCAGTCACTTCTGATCGAGGATTCTGTTTCTGAGTCATCCTTCTTGTAGTCGTCTCTGGTATAGGGATATACTGTTTCATGTGAGAACTTCTTAAGGTCCTTCTGGAGTTTAGTAATTTTACTTTGAATGAGAAAGTCCTTGTGTTCACCTATCTCCTTATTGATTTCCGCTAGTTTTGATCTGAACTAGTATGGTTTCAGAGATCTGTTTGGCTGTGTTGATGATTAGTATTAGCCAATATTGCGTGCATCGCAATACACAGGCACAAACACATGTATCTCTCCATACCCTACAGCAGTGCGCTGCTCCAATAGTGAAAAACAGAAAGGTTCCAAACAAGGGAAACCTGCTGGATCTGAAGGGTTGAGAGGGTACGATGAGAAGTCTCCATCAATATTAAACCAATGTTCGTCCATAATCAGACAGGTGGACCACTATGTGGGCGGGGAGGAAACAACATCGCCTTCACTATGAAGTTTCCTCCCAGCTAACATATACATTATGCCCTGGGTTTGGAACATGAGGAGAGCTATTAAGAGTTAGAAATGGGAATCTTGTCTGAATACACAATAATATAAAATTATTATCCACATCAGACTACTTTTTGCTAATTACAGCTACACTGTATACAACTTCCATGTCACGTAGTTGGTGTAACTCATTTGTTTCAATATGTAGGGCAAGGGGTCTAGACTCCGCGGTGAATGCACAATGGTACCATCAGTCATTATAGCTGGATGCTCTCAAGTACATCAGATGTGGAACCTGCCTTCACATACACAGATTTGGGTGCCAGTCTCCAGATCGGAATGCAAAAGTCTTTCGTGCAGCAGGCAGGTCAGACAGCGTGAGGCACTTGGACTATGGTATGGTGTTGTGCATTTTTTATTTTGAAACATCCTTGGTATATAACAATTAAGGGCCATGTGTACAAACATCAAGAATACAGATTTCCAAATAGCAATTAGGAAATCGGTATTCCTAATGTATGAAACTCTCCGAGTTTCATTTAGGGATTCCTTGTGGATCACAAATCGACCTACTTAATGATCAATAATGAGGTATGTCACAGTTTGCGATCATTGTTTTTTTAATAAAGCAATTTTTTTAATGCAGTCCGTTTTCCTTAAATGAAAACAGTATGTGTTTCAAAAGCAAAAAATGAAACCTTGACGTTTCATTTTTTAAGACCACTGCCTGCTCTTTAAACAAGCATTGGCATAGCCAAAAGGTCTCACTTTTAGGTCTGTATATGTTTAGCCATGCAGCAGATTAACCTGGGTGCTACAACATCTATTGTTACTAAATGAGCAGCACATTATCCAGTGTGTGTGTGTTAGGGTGCACTATTCCAGTGTGTGTGGCCTATCCCTGCGGATCCTTCTCTGACTATTCTGTGACCCATGCCAGTGATCCCATCCCGAGAGCAGCGTGGGAGAGACTGCAGGAGTATGTATAACTTGTGACAGAAGTGTGGGGAGCGAGTGACTGAAGGAATGTATGTGACGTGCACAGCAATGGCGGGTTGAAACTGCAGGAATGTGTATAGCTCCTCAGAGCAGTGAGAGATTGTGCAAAAGTATGAGCTGCTCTTGAAGGCAGTGTGGTAGAGTGTCGAAATGCATGTAACGGGCAGCAATGTGTTGGGGTGAGCCTGCAGAAGTGCATGCAACTCGACGAAACATGTTTAACTCGATACCAGGCAGATATGGATTTCATTCATGTATGGTCGGTTTGTGCATCCGTGTGTGTGTGTTTGGTTGTGTGTTTGAGAGCCAGAGAGAGAAAGAATGGGAGTCCTCTGAATGTTTAGTAGAGCGCCGTCAGAGGTGTGTGGGCTTGGAGAGCAGTGGGGGAGATATATTCCGCTCTTCACCATCCCGAAGTCGCCAACACAATTACTACTGCCATGATTATTATCAATGCACCTTTTATTTTAAAGTCAATTCTTCAAAGAGGTGATTTCAAACGATATCGCCCCGGCTTGTCAAATTGCACATTTAATTATTTTGTCAGCCCCCTCTCCCGAATCTAATCTCCTGGCACAATACCTCGGGGCATATGAAACCAGTTAAGATAATGTGAGGGCGGTGGGAAGAAGTGTGAGGTGATTTTTCAGAAAGATGCCATTCTCTGCCTTAGTGCAGAATCCTGTTTGCAGCCCCAGTGCGCATGCGAACAGCAGCGATGTTATTCCATTCGGATCATGATCTAAGGTTCCTCGGCGCTTCCACATGTTTGCAGAATATATTTTCTAATAATCTCCCATTTAGTCGCCCGCTGTAGCATCTCACTTAGCTCTTTCATGCCCCACACCCCCATTTAATAACTAAATCAAGCATGAGTGGGGGCAGCGCAGAGCATGGCAAACGGTAATATTATTTTAATCACTTTTCTGGTGTAACGGCCGATCAATAACTTCCATGCTTTGATGAGGATCCCCTGGAATGTACTATCGTTGAAAACTCTGCCTCGGTATTTCGGATTTCAGATTGCTGTCCCACACCGAGTATTGATTTAACAATTTACATTGTAAAGTTTCTTCTCACTTTGTGTGCGGTTTTCCGAAACATATATTTTTACATTTTATCTGTCCACGTGCTACTCAGCAAGCGTTTTATGTTATTGGACACCCGAGCCCACTACTCGATCCCTTCGATCAGACATATATCCATGGCGAAGGTAAATGAAGAAACAGCATTATATTAATTTTCGTGTGCCATCTAATGTTTAATCCTGCCACAAATGCGCAAAGACCCCCTCATCACTGCCTTTGTGATGCTGTATTTATTTTCTACCTCACGTCACATCACGGAAATACCATGCAGCATATGGTCGACGTCAGTCACGAGCTGAAAAAACCCGTGGTGACGTCTATACAGCACGTTATTTCATACCTATGATTACCACCTTCTTTGTACTATTCTATTTATAATATTTCTATAGCGCTGACCCATCCAGGCGGGCATTGGAGCGCACCACAGATTGCAACAGGGTGATGAAACCATAATAGAATCTATAGGAGAAAGATTACAGGGGCTGTATCAGCCAAGAAACCCCCTCCCCCCCTACCTTCCACACGTCCCAGACCAGTGGTCGAAGTGGGCGGGAACGGCAGGGCACGGCGTGCCCCTACTTCTTTAATTCTATAGATTCCGTTCCCCTACTTTTTAATTTTAAACATGCGTCCCTGGACATAAGAAACATCCTAGGCCTGCAGAGAAGTCTTGGCATTTGTGGCTGTTCGGGGACGGGCGGGGAGCAGGGAAGGAAAAGGTCTCCCTCTCTTGCTTCCTGCCCAGACGAGACAAGGAAGGTGTTCGCTTCTGCTCCGCTGCTGGCAGCTGCCCCGCCCCCCCCTCTCTTTCTTACTCTTATTCCCTCTCTGTCTGTCTAACTTCTCCTCACTTACCGAAAACCATGACTCAAGAAATGGTTCTCACCTTCTCTTTCTTCCTGTCGTTCATTTGTTCCCCTGTGAAATGGATGCAATAAAAAAAAACACTTTTGCTGGAAATGCAGTTTTGCCATTTTTCTATTCCAAAGTGCAGCCACGGAAATAAAAGGTTCCAAATATGAAAAATCAATAACTAAATAAAGCAAGACGGAGTGTTCTTAAAGTGGCCAGATCGGTTTTATTCAGACCCCAAAAACATTAGCGTCACTTTACTGAGTTTGCCAGTGAAGCGCTGTTTTTCCCCGGTGGGGAAGTGCGCCAAACCTGGAGGTACTGCAATACCTGGTTGATGGGTGGATTGGAAAACAAAATGTGTAGGACGGCTTTGTGTTCACAAATGTGGTCTTTTTAAACCATACTGCTTACGTTTTGTAAGCATATAAGCAGTGGACATTGAAATGGGTCCTTTCTGGGCCCTGTAGTTTTCAGGCAGAAGCACTCACTGATTTCTGAATAGTGAGTGTAAAAGCGTTAAGTTCACCATGTTGTTTCTGCTTACATTTCACATGCTTTATTTCATCTTTCATTTCCTATAAGTGTTTGCTTTTTCCAGGATGTTGTTACTTTTTCCTTTAGGCAGCATATTGCTCTTGCCTAGTGCGTAATTTGAATTGAGTCGCATCCACTGGTTTATAGCAGGTCAAATTGGATTGTAGTTGAAGGCAGTGTGAATTTCTCTCAGTGGGGCGGTATGGTGTTCAGTGAGGGAGCGGATGTAGCAATGGGGGCAGAGCTGCCGAATTTAGAACTGGGGAACCAGGTTCAGCCTTTATGACCAGTCCCCCAGACCATTCTCCTGAGGGAGCACATTCCCATGCTAGACCTTAGAAGGCCCCGCAAATCCGGAAAAGCCCTGGTGTCTTAACACCAGCAGGTGGACCCTAGCAGTGGCAAGTGTGGGTTCACCTTGAAGGCTTGCCCACCACATTCTATGCTGAAGTTCACCTCCAGTCTTGCAGGCAGGCCTATGAAGTAGCAGACCCTAGAGCAAGAGTGACTCTGTCACTGAGGTCACAGGACCCCTGAGAAGAGCTGGCTCTAGGGCAGTGAAACCGGTGTGACAGCAACGGGTGCTGACTTTGAGTGGGGGCGTTGTATATTATGGGTTTAAAAGCACTTTGTGCCTCTTTCCTAGCCTACAGCAATTTTCGGCAATAATAAAAATGTCATGATAACTCCGGTGAATAAACGTCTTCCTAGAGCGAGATCGGAGTTTTGTCTAGTGGAAGGTTTGACTCATGCAAAGATAGGGTTAATGTGCCTGCTGCTAAGAACATGTACCATGCCCATCACAAAGTGCACATATTGTAAATAGGTCAGTGGGTTACTGCTTTTGTCAGTAAGATCCTTTTGCTACTTGCAGTTTATAAGTTAAAATCCTAACAAAGAACAGTGAGCTATTAACTTTCATCTAAGAGCTGCATACAAACTGCAAGGTATAAACTAGAGCATTATGGTTTTTTCCCTAAGCCTTTGATTATCCTAATGTTGCAAAAAGTGTTCATTTGGATAGAAATCAATAATGATTATTAAAGTGAACCCCCAAACATGGTATTAAGTTTTAAATTCTGAGTTTGTTTCTCCAGATCAATCACTATTAAACTATACTGCCTACTAATATGGTTGTCATGTGACTCCTACACCTTGTAGTCCTTTGTCTTATGTAACCTTTCCCATACAGTGATTTACAGACGTAAAATTGATTGTCTCTGTGTATATTGCTGACGACAGAAAATCCATGGCTCGGAAACAAATTGCTTGTGCTTCCACTTGTAAGCATATTTGGGACAGTCTGTGATTAGAAGCATATCCCACTTTGTGAATTTATTTTAATGTCAATAACTCATATTAATCGTTAAATAATCATGTTTATCCATTGGTTGAATTACATAACATAATAAGCTGTAACTGGTCAGTGAAATGCCAAACAAATACTAAAGATTGTGATGTTTTGCCAATCCTGGCCACACCTCTAACTCCGCCCACTGATCCAATCCTCAGGTTAATCCTGCCCTCTGATTCTCCGCCCACAGTTCCCCTACTTTTTTCTCCCCACTTCGACCACTGTACCCAGACCTATAAATCAAGTCATCCTTCAGACAATCCTGCGCCTTTTGGGGTTTGGTCTTCTTCTTGCCCCATTGCCCTTCGCTGCACAACCTCCGGTTTACGAGCCCTAGAAGGCACGAGATACATCACTTGGAAAACAGTGAGTAATATCGTGAGCGGCTTCCATGGCAGACACCGCTCGTGACGCATGACGTGTTCTGCACCCATCTTAGTAACCATGTTCTAGAAACGGGTGTCTGATGCACCGGACAGGCCCTCCTCCGAAAGGAATTTATTGTTCATTTTCCAAAGTAACTCATGTGGGTTTAAAGTGTACAACTAATCTAGAAACGATCATATTATGTACAGTTTTGCACCAGTGAAAATGAATCTATCAAATACATTTTTAGCAGTTTTTATACCAAGCAAAGAAGCACATATGATGTTTGCACTGTTTTAGGTGTGTTTATATAACAACAGAATTTCATTTTCACTTTTTGAATGTGAAACAGAGAACTACATTCGAGAAAAAACAAGTTCTATCGTATGGTAGCACCCAGAGGCCATGCCTGTATTTGGAAACTCTAAAAAAGGGTCCTGCTTTCTCATTACAAAGGT
This sequence comes from Triturus cristatus, assembly GCF_964204655.1. Classification (NCBI taxonomy): domain Eukaryota; kingdom Metazoa; phylum Chordata; class Amphibia; order Caudata; family Salamandridae; genus Triturus; species Triturus cristatus. Next base: position 727,016,722 of record NC_140588.1, read on the forward strand.
GGCACAATTAGTACAAAGTCAGGTTGCTCGATTGTTTAAACAAGCCTGGCATAGTTCAAAATCTGTCTACACAGGTAAGTGTTCCATATATATTTTTTCAATATTGTAACAAGTTATGCCCTCCATTCATTTAGGCAGAAGTAAACTTCTGTAACCACCGCTCCTTGGAAAACGGCAATTTTCCATTCCTTTTTATGCAAGAACAGAGAACGGCGGGCTGGCATCTGTGGTAAATATTTCATTACCGGTACTATTTTTTATGCGGTAAAGTCTAGTAAGAATAACTCAGTAAATATAAGAGGCAGAATCCGTGGTATTAGAGGTTCTAAAAGGCTTTATTCCTCTACAAAGGAATTACAGTTCGAACTGCAGGCTTCAAATTCCATCACCACGAAGGTTCAGGAAGGGAAGGGAATACATTATTGACAAGTAATGGTATTTATATGGAAAGCATTACATTAAGACAGATGCAAGAGGCGTAACAGCTGATAATACAGATATGATACACATACGTAATGAAAAAAGGCGTAAACATAGGCGTAACTAAATGCGTCATTAAACATGATGTCACAAGTGGGTGGATCCATAAGAGAATCCTGCAATGTCAGCAGAAATATTTGGCAGAGATGCGCGCGCAGCCGCATGACGTGTGATTGACGTGCAACTAGAGGGTGAAGGGGACTTGACATTTAGCTCTACATGTGGAGACAGAAGTCTGAGGGGTCATGTCAACCTAATCCCAAATCATATCTAATATCTTATGTTTAAAGAACTGTATTATCCAAAAGGAAAGGTCTCTCGGACAGAATCTATTCTATACTGACTGTTAGTGCGTGTACAAGCGTCTAAGTGTCTACATGAGATGCGAGGGGGCAGGAATCTTCCATGGTAACAGGGGCTATGAATTACTTGCATGAGGACAGTGAGGCCTGGCCCTTTGCACGGTAGCTGGAAGAATGTTTACCTAAACTACTAGACAGGAATGCATCGGATGAGGAGCGGAGCAGATAATCTTGAAGGTGAAATACAGTTTTTGGCAGGCAACAGGCTGGATCAGGCACCGTTAGCCGCGCAGGGAGTAGGACAAAGTTCAGGGATACGGATGCGGGCTCGGACTGGAGCTTTCAGAGGCAGAAGGCAGGAAAAGGCTTGATGGCAGAATTCAGGGCCTACTCGCCTGAATCTGTAAAATGTGGAAAGTGAACCACATAAAGTCGGTGGCCTTTCATACTTAGGAATGGAATATCTGACCCATTCATGGCGGATCTGAAAGAGGACATGTTGACGGTGGACGCACATGTATTTGCGTCTTCATAACTGGAACTGGAGGGAACATACATGTACTTATAGCATGCACATGGAGCCGTTGGGGTCTACGATAGGGGACATAACTGATCACAAAATTCATATTTCCTCATTCCCTCCTTGTCCCCTACGGACCCTCAGGAGATATCGATCTTCATCAATCCATCGATCTGTTCATATAGCATCATTTGTTCTTCTTTCTTCTTCCGGGATCTTGAACGAAAACTTGGATGCGGGATACACGATGTGGCACACAGACCACAAATCGCTGGCCCACATTGTAGACATAAGCAGCAACTGAATAGTATGAGAAAGCCAATACCTAGGAAGGATAGGATCCTCCATCCCCAGGCTGACAACACGCTCCAGAACCAACCGAACCAAGTCCAGGTGCCTGAACTCTGGTGTATCTGGCTCACAATCTTATGAAGGCGAGTTATGGCTTTATATACTGACGGAAAATTTTCTGGTATGAAAACACAGCAACTTGATCCGATGACCCTACAAGCTCCGCCCCTATCAGCCAGGATGACGTCAAGGACAAGACGATTTTGAAGCACAACAATCCGCATAGCAGACTGCTCTTCTGTTAAATTGCCTAAGGCGGAAGTAGTCTCGTTCACTACTGCTTCAAGGGTTCTAGTTAATCTACGTATCAGCTTACTATTAGTGACTGTACCTATATAGGGAAAGAAACCTTTATTGAAATCTGTGTATTGCTCCCATGCCGTTTCAGTGTAATCGACAATCGGGAGATCTCTCTGCTGTCTATTGTGTACTAAATGGGTATTTCTGTGATAATCAGGAGGGGCTAGGAAAACAGGTGGCAGAAGGAATGCTATGTAACAGGTACCATCCCAGTCTAGAGGTAGACGTATATATGCGGTCTGGCCACATATGAAGTAAGAATGACGGGAAGCTCTAAATGTAGATTTGCCTTGATCACTGAATTTTATTACAGTGGTGCATTTACTATGGCCCATGTGTATGGAACCATTCTTTCTTACACATAATTCCCCTTTAACTGGGAATACTGACATAGTGGGCAAGATTGGTGTAGCTTCGGATTCGACATTCAGAATCAGGAGGTTAAGTGTAAAATTACCTAATCCATATACTTCATTTTCTAGATCAGTTCCTGTTCTTTTGGGAAGTCCCTCCTTGTTAGGGTAGCAGACTTTAAGCAAAACTAGGTTCAGGTTTCCCCATACCCAGTTGTCTTGGTAAACTACTGAATTTGAATCTAGGGAATTAATCAAACTAAACCATGCTCCACAGGAGCCATTATGAGTGAATGGGTACGGAAAGAGGGGCAAAACTCCCTTATAGTTCTGATAGGGAGGGAGTCGGCCACATATCCAACAATTTGTAGCATTGCTGGTCTGATGGGAATGATGTAACATACTAATGAATGTGTTGTTGCGCAGCGCAAATCTATAAGACAACTCATGCGGAGGTAATTCGCTAAAAGAATGTTCAGCAGTAACATTGTAAGCACGTTTAGAAATAGGGTAATACATATGCAGTAATATACTAGAAATGATGATCAGAAGACTTAGAAAAAACAAAATTAATAAGGTTACTGTGCAGTGACTACGAAGTGATTTACAATACGCATGCTTTTTAAGCTGCATCTGTCGATTTCTTTCTCTACTCCGGTCTAGAGGATACATGTCAGAGACAAATTCAACCGATTCACCTTGGAGAGGACTTAGACAATCAAATTGTCTGACTTGCTAGACCTTAATTTCAGTTTATAAAGTTCAGTTTTTGTTTGTTCAACCAAGGGGAGCTTTGAGTCTGTCTGTGAGGGAATGCAGGGCTGAGTGTTCACATCGGACGGTAGTCCATAAAATTTTTTGATATGACTCGAGTGCAACCACCCTTTACGTCCCTCAATCTTCACGGCTGTCCTTGTTGTTAGTAGAACGAGTTTAGGCGATTTCCACCTAGGCTCCAGTTGGGTCTTCCGGTCGAAATTCCGCACCAGAACCAGGTCACCTGGAACCACGTCATGGGGCTTTACCTCTGTGTTATCGGGAAAAGCTGCAGCTACCTGTGAACGACAAGATTGTAGTGCAGACATCAAGGAAGCCAGGTAATCTGTCAGCATATTACAGTCAACATCAGTGATTTTGCGAGGTATAGGCGTCCCCCACATATTTGGTGGTCTACCGAAGATCACCTCGTACGGGGATAGCCCTGTTCGAGAATGTGCTACCATTCTCATGTAAAAGAGCGCTACTGGTAAGGCTACTATCCAATCGACACCTTTTTCTCTACATATTTTGGACAATCTAATTTTCAGAGTTTGATTATGACGTTCCACGAGACCTGCTGCCTCGGGATGTCGAACACAGTGGAATTTCCATTGGTAACCTAACAGGAGTGAAACGTGTTTCATCAGTTCGGATGGGAACGGCTGGCCGTTATCTGAGTAGACAACACGTGGCAAACCGAATCGTGGGAAGAATTCTCGAACTAGCTGTTTGGCAGTAGTCGGGGCAGTGTAATCTGAAACCAGGTAGGCTTCTGTCCAACGGGAAAGAGCACAGACAACTACGAGAACATATTTGAATCCTCGACAACGTTCCATCTGGATATAATCCATCTGGAGGACTTCAAAAGCATGATCGGGAGGTTGAAATCCACCCTGCTCTACGGGGATGCTTTTACCTGGATTAAACTGACAACATATCATACAGGTACGTACTTTCTGTTTGGCTGCTGCTCGCAGGTGTTTGTTGAACCAAATGTGTTGAATACTGTCTAGCATAGCTTTTTCTCCTAGGTGCGCTGGACTATGTATTGTGTTAATGATGGCTTGAACCATGGAGTCGGGAAGAAACCATATAGATTTTTCCTTCGTCATCCATCCTTGATCCGTTTGGATCCCTCCTAATTCAGTCCATTTCTTTATTTCTTCTAATTCAATTTTAGTTATAGGCGTGTACACAAACACGCGTGTAAAGTTATTATCTTCACCTCTGATTGGGTGTACTTCGCATAACGGATTCTGTCTATGTGATACATTTTTCTTCCCATAGTGGGAATTGGAACGTGTTCTGGGTATGCGAAAACTATATACTGGTTTCGAAATTCTAGAATTTCTTTAATTAAATCAGTACCTGACCCTCTCCATTTATTCGTAAGTAGTTCTGTCAATATGTCAGGTAAGGGTCCAGGATCGGAGTGTTGGCTTTTATATAATATAAGGAGGTGTTGAATCATGTATATACTAGCTAAACGCTGTTCGTCTGGGGCAAGATTCAGAAACGTGTGTGCTAGTGCATCATCACTGTATTTGCTGGGACTGTCAGCCCATTGTACTGCTGACCTGGCTAATTCTTGTTCGTCCATGGAATCGAGCATATGGTACCCCCTTCGATCTCGGAGTAATTTATCAGTGGCTTGGAATAGGTGTTCAGGGGACCTCGTATTTAACATAGGGGTTTGAAAATGTCTATTACATTCTGGACGTATCGGACGTATCGGATCATTAAAGCATCTAGTATTATTATGGGGTTTTCCTCTACCTACGTAAGCTATCGTATCTAATTGTTCTGATTCTTGCTCCTCCTCTCCCTCTGATTCAATTCTGTCTGCTTCTCGTCTTTCTTTATGTATTCGTTCTACTTCCTTGCGGATCTTTCGATACATGGCTACTATGCATGACTGTCTATCATGTTTCTCGTCTGATATGTTCTGACCCCATTTGGCAAGTTTTTGCATGGTATCATGATCTGCCTCAGGCCTGTCTTGGTTCCTGATCACGCAGTTTATGAAAAAACGTAGTAGTTGTCTTTGTACATCCACTTTCTGGTATTCCATAGCTTCGTTAATACTTTCTGGGCCTCGCCCTGTTTGGACAAAGTGATATATATTGTCTAGGTGTTCAACCATTCCTGGTATCGTCATTAAATACAATGTAGCTCGTCTTATACGTAGTGATGATAGTAGCAATCTGTCCTGTTTACCTGGCACTGGATCGTATCTACAATCCACAAGATGTTCTTTAAACATGTCGGATGTCGCTAGTTGGGGTGTACGTTGGAGTGCTAAATCTCTAAGGGTCTGTTTATTTCGCGGCGGTGTGGCAAACAGGTCTGTCGTACCTCCTGTAGCACCATCTGAGGTGCTGGGCAAGAAAGGATTTGTTGGATGTAAGATAGAAATTGTAGATGCGGGAAAAACAGTAGAAACGGATGGACCTGTGGGAATGGGCGTAGGAGTTTGTTGTTGCGGGGATACAGACGGATGATCTTGACGTTGAACACCATCAGCAAGCGGTGTGTGTGGTATGGTATTAGCATACTCGGGAGCTACGTCATCTAAATAGGAGGAAAGGAAAACGTCTTTTGCTGTTTTAGGATGTGCTTTTATCGGGAGTAATGGGGGTGTCAAGTTTTTCGGTATTTCCGCGGTGGCCTGAGGTAACCCTTCGGCCAAAAGAGGATACATACCATTCATAAGGGTATTTCTTTGTCTATCTACTTGTTCTGTTTTTACTCGGGTACCTTCCTCGATTAATAAATTTTCTCGGGCTTTATTTGAATTCTCCCTACCTTTCTCTTCCTGTCTGAGCGCTTTTTCTGTACGTCTATATGATTCTTTACGCCATAATTCAATGGCATCTTTCTGTGACTGTCTGGCTTTCTTTTTCCATAATTCTTCTTCTACTCTCATGATGCAATCTGCATCCCAGGTCCCCGCTGCGGGCCATCTCTGACTCTCTGGTAAATCTTTGGTATAGTCCACCCATAAATCAAGAAATAACACGGCATCTAGGCCATGCTTATGATACATAAAGTACCCTGGAGTGTCCCTAGGTGGGATGGGAACAGCTTCTTCGAGTACACCTTTTCTGGTTTTGATCTGTCTTAATTTCGAAAAGAGCGGCATTTTTAGACCTTATTACTAGAACACACTTTATACAGTAAACACAATAATGAACAATCATTCACACCACAATATGTAGAACGTATTAAAACAATTAACATTTAACAGTTTAACGAACGATAATAACTAATAGAAAACTAGTTACTGACATAATACTAACACTAAATAATACTGAATTATATGCAAGACATACTAGATATACTGCTAAACAGTACAGATACACTGCTGAAACAGTGCAGACCGGATTTGTGTACCCAAACCCGTCTTGACCGGCACCACTTATGTGCACGTTTAAATGCCTCCCCGGCAATGGTACTCACCGGGTAGCGCGGAACGGAAGGCCTCGGAACTGAACTGGACTGGACCGGACTGGACTCGACTCGACTGGACTCGGAACTTCGGAACCTGGTGGGCCTCTGTATACCTCGGATCTTGCTCTCTCAGCTAGGCTCTGGTCGGGATACTTCGCACTTCTCACCGCCTCGTCTGGGTGTTGATCGCAGCCTCAGTCACCCCCGCTCGGCCGGAGGGAGATACAGGAAATCCTGCAGGTACGCGTTTTTGTCCGTTCAGCTGTGGCAGGAGACCGGGCCTGCAACGCACCTCCGGCGCGTGAGATGAGAAAGTGTCCCTGTTCGGGCGCCAATTTATGTGGTAAATATTTCATTACCGGTACTATTTTTTATGCGGTAAAGTCTAGTAAGAATAACTCAGTAAATATAAGAGGCAGAATCAGTGGTATTAGAGGTTCTAAAAGGCTTTATTCCTCTACAAAGGAATTACAGTTCGAACTGCAGGCTTCAAATTCCATCACCACGAAGGTTCAGGAAGGGAAGGGAATACATTATTGACAAGTAATGGTATTTATATGGAAAGCATTACATTAAGACAGATGCAAGAGGCGTAACAGCTGATAATACAGATATGATACACATACGTAATGAAAAAAGGCGTAAACATAGGCGTAACTAAATGCGTCATTAAACATGATGTCACAAGTGGGTGGATCCATAAGAGAATCCTGCAATGTCAGCAGAAATATTTGGCAGAGATGCGCGCGCAGCCGCATGACGTGTGATTGACGTGCAACTAGAGGGTGAAGGGGACTTGACATTTAGCTCTACATGTGGAGACAGAAGTCTGAGGGGTCATGTCAACCTAATCCCAAATCATATCTAATATCTTATGTTTAAAGAACTGTATTATCCAAAAGGAAAGGTCTCTCGGACAGAATCTATTCTATACTGACTGTTAGTGCGTGTACAAGCGTCTAAGTGTCTACATGAGATGCGAGGGGGCAGGAATCTTCCATGGTAACAGGGGCTATGAATTACTTGCATGAGGACAGTGAGGCCTGGCCCTTTGCACGGTAGCTGGAAGAATGTTTACCTAAACTACTAGACAGGAATGCATCGGATGAGGAGCGGAGCAGATAATCTTGAAGGTGAAATACAGTTTTTGGCAGGCAACAGGCTGGATCAGGCACCGTTAGCCGCGCAGGGAGTAGGACAAAGTTCAGGGATACGGATGCGGGCTCGGACTGGAGCTTTCAGAGGCAGAAGGCAGGAAAAGGCTTGATGGCAGAATTCAGGGCCTACTCGCCTGAATCTGTAAAATGTGGAAAGTGAACCACATAAAGTCGGTGGCCTTTCATACTTAGGAATGGAATATCTGACCCATTCATGGCGGATCTGAAAGAGGACATGTTGACGGTGGACGCACATGTATTTGCGTCTTCATAACTGGAACTGGAGGGAACATACATGTACTTATAGCATGCACATGGAGCCGTTGGGGTCTACGATAGGGGACATAACTGATCACAAAATTCATATTTCCTCACATCGGCCACGCCAAAAGTATGGCGGTCGTGCCGGCCCCCTCCGGACATGGAGACAAGCCTGTCGCGCACTTTGGTGACGCGACAGGCCCTCATCCCTAGTGATCAGTCCTGGGCCCCGGGGCGTGACCCGGAAGTGATTTGAATCCCTTCCGGGCCACGCGATGGGCTAACGCCAGGCCAGTTAGAACCGGTCTGGCATGAAACCCTGATAAAAGGTTGGAGAGCGCAGGAGTCAATCTCTTCGCTCATTGCTCCCCAGCCCGCCACACCAGCCTGGCTAGGAGGCTGTAATTTGACTTTCTCTTTTAATCTTACAGGTTCACCGGAGGATCGTCGTTTGGAGATCGTCGCCGTCGGGGAGCTGTGTTTTGTCTTCCTTCTTTTCTGCAGGCTAACTGGGAATCCCAGCGCTGCGGAGGACGTCGGAGATCGGCAGGCGGGAGAATCGTTGCGGGAGAATCTATGAAGGTTTTTGTTGGTGTACAGGTGATCGGAACACAACGCCGCGGAGGACGTCAGAGATCGAGGCGCGGTAGCGGTGAATCGCGGAAGACTTGCGTTGGTGTGCCGGGGGAACGCGACGGCCATCCTGTTCAGGTACCCAGTAGAAGTGGCGCTTGTTTTGTTAGAGCGCTCACCCCTCCGGTATTCCAATTGAGGCTGCATTGCCTTGTTTGGGTTCGCGTGCATTGGCACTATCGCGCATATGTTTAAGTAGTTAGTTTTCAAGCGCAATAGGCGCTCCTGGGGATTAGACTCGGTGGTGGTAGCGCGTTGGGGAGAGCGATCACTGCATCCAGGCTGTGTTGATGATTTAGTTCAGTTAATTAATGTTACCTGTGTCGCATATTATTCAGAAATAAGAAACGTTTATGGGTGATCACAGAGTTGCATGAGTGTTAATTTTAAGTGCCTGGCAGCATGTACTTAGCGCAGTAGAGACAGCGTGAGTGCCATATTTGCATAGCCTCACGGGGGGGCCACACTTGATCTGTTTCTTTATGTTATAGATCCCAAACAACATCGGTGATCACTGAGAGGCCCGCAGAGACTTCATCGGGTTTTGGACAACCGGTGCAGCGCACAGGATACTTAAGGGAGCACAGACAGGCCCGCATTCCAACACTTCCGGGAGCCGCACAGGTTTGAGCTTAATCACCTGACCCACTGGATTAGCTGGTGGTGGGCTCTGGTTGCGCAGATGCTTACGGACGGTTTGTGTACCTCCAGCGTGGTAAGGTAAGGGCCTGGACTGTGGTCCAAGTCATTGCAGTACGTGGGAGTGCGTAAGTGAGGCTAGTACACAGTTTTCGCCTTTTTGCTTGTTATAAGAGGCCATTGTATATATTTGGGGTGATAGCCTGCCCATTCCAGTAATACTGCAGTAAGTTTTAGAGTAATGGCTTGGAAAGCGAAGAGGGGTGACCAGCGTTCTCGTATGGAGAGGCTGATGGAGGCAATGATGAAGAAGGTGGACGAATTGGGGCATGGTCTCGCTGATCACAGGGAGAAGGTAGAGGGGCAGGAGGGGACAGAGGAGAGGGCTAGGCGCAGCACGGTGCCCCCCAAGGCGGCATTTCCTCCCCTCCCAAAAAGAGTTAGGGCAAAGAAGCAGGTGCAGGATGAACTAGTTAAGCCTGTGGCCCCTGTTCCTTTAGGGGAAGTCCCACCTGTGGCACCTGTACTTCTGAGAGATGTCCCACCTGCCCCAGTACCAGTCCATCTGGTTACAACAGTTGCCCCTGTGCCAGCTCCCAAGCCTAGAGAGGAACCCGCGCCCACAGGGGTGGTCCCGGTTGAACCAGGGGTTCCTGCGCCAGTCTCCCAGCCCAGGAGGGAGCCTGGGCCTGCAGGGGAGGTCCCATTAGGGGGAAGCCCACAGCCCATGACGCAATTAATGATGAGATTTGCAGTGTGAAATAGGTTTCCTTTGACCAAGCAGTAGAGATGCTCAGGGGTTTGGGCCCAGGAGCCCTGTTGGCTAAATCAGACAGAGTCCGCTTTTCGTTTGTTGCCAGTCCACCCATCTGATTTTCACCTACTTGGCTTTCAGTTTCAAGGGAAATTCCATATGGACATGTGTATGCCAATGGGTTGCTCGGTGTCCTGCGCATATTTTGAAAAATTCAGTTCATTTTTGGAATTGGTTTTTAGACAGGGGATCGATTGGTCATGCACTACCTGGATGACTTTCTTATCTTAGGGTCACTGGGCTCCTGGGAGTGTGTGTGGGTGCTGCAGGAATTTTGCGCACTCATGCGGGCTTTTGGGGTCCCCTTGGCCCCGGGAAAGACGGTTGGACCAGGAACAACAATAGAGTTCCTAAGGATTGAGTTAGATTCCATTCAGGGGTGTTTCAGGTTGCCTGCGGACAAGATCACCAAGTTTAGGGCAGCATTATAGCAATGCTTGGGTAGGGAGAAGGTCAGATTGCACCAGTTACAACAGACTGTAGGACAATTGAATTTTGCTCTGAGGGTCATACCCGATGGCAAGGCCATTTTCCCGATCTATCTCACAGGCCATGGCTGGGCTCAGGGAGAGACACCACCACACCAGGCTGTCAGCTGAGGTTAGGCAGGACATGCAGATTTGGATGACATTCCTGCAGGACTTCAATGGCAGGGTAGTGAGGCCCGGTCCGCCCACTACTTCCGTGGAGTTAGGCTTAATGACTGACGCTGCGGGTAGTGAGAGATTTGGTGCCATACTTGGTACCAAGTGGGTGGCTCAGCGATGGCCAGCATGGTGGGTGGAGATTGGCTTGACGGGTAACATCGGTTTCCTAGAACTGTTTCCCATCTGGGTGGCATTGACGGTATGGCCAGAACAACTGCGTAATCAAACAGTGGTGTTCTGGTCAGACATGCCTGTGGTCAAATGCATCAATCAACAAGCTGCATGGTGTAAAATGATTCTCCGTCTATTGAAAGAAATTGTCCTTTTATGCATTAAGCTAAATATGCAATTTAGAGCCAAACATGTTCCAGGTGTTTTAAACCATGCTGCTGATGCACTTTCTCGTTTTAAGATGCAGGTTTTCAGGGCACACCTCCTGGCTGCGGCGGCATATGCCACCCCCTTCCCAGAACTACTTTGGCAGCTTGGTGCCCCAAACTACCGGACCTCGTGGCAGCTAGCCTAGCACCCAGGACCAGGAAAGCATATGAAGGGGCGTTTTGGGAATATTGTTCCTTCTTGGGAAGGGAGTGGGCTGAGAAGTGGCATGACATGGGATCCCTCCTTCATTACTTGGGTTTTTTGAAGGGGGAAGGACGTTCAGCGGCAGCAGCCAAACGGCATGTGGGGGCGATCTCTTTCTTTGCCGAAATTAGAAATGGAGGGGATCCCACCAACAACTTTACAGTTAGGAAGGCATTGAAAAGTTGGCAACGCCTCCAAGGGTCTGCCCCAGATACAAGACAGCCAATCGGGGTGGAGCTGTTGATATCACTACTAGGGACCCTGCCCTTGATCTGCACTACCTCAGGGGAAGTGCTGTTGTTCACCGCACCTTTTTCATTGGCATTTTATGGTGCTTTCAGGATTGGGGAATTGGTGGCCCAAAACAAACAAGATGTACACGGAGGCCTGCAGTTTGACCGCGTGAAGGTTCAAGGGGATGCTCTATTGATATCAATTAGGAAGTCCAAGACGGATCAAGAAGCACGTGGGGATGGGGCAGTACTGCATCGGGCACATGGTAATCCTTGCTTCCCCCTCTCACATGTGGAAGCTTACCTACAGTGTAGACCCAGTGACATAGGGGGGCCTTTACTAGTACATGCAGATGGTATTCCACTTACACGTTTTCAGTTTAAGAGGGTACTGGACATTTCTTAAATTTTTTTTTATTTATTTACTTGAGTTTTATATAGCGCTGGCTAGACCCGGAGGTATCCGAGCGCTTTACATGAGGAGAGTTGCATAGGTTACACGTTACACATTGTTACAGGCGGTACATCAAGTACAAGTTACATCCGAAGATACATCAATTACAAGTTACATCCGTTGATTCATGGCGTGTAGAAGGGTAAGGGGGTAATGTAAAAGGGCGAAGGGGAGGGAGATTAAGCGGAGAATAGGTACAAGGAAAAACAAAGCAGGCAGGGGGAGAGAGATTCAGGGGAGAGAGGAAAGGAAAAGGGGAGGCAAGCCAAGAATGAAAGGAGGAGGGGTAGGAGACACAGCGAGGAGACGAGGAAGTAACTGTGACCGATGTCCGGCTGAGTGGAAGATGGCTCCCTGTGGTAAAGGGGTCATTCCCAGTCTTCCATTTTGGGTGATTCACTTGTCGCAGTGGACTCTCTCAGCAGGGTTGCCGAGACTCCAGGGCGTAGATGCTGGATCCCTCCCCAACAAGGGGAGAGGAGTGCTTTGGTCACGGGCACACTTAGAAGAATGAAGGAGGGAAGAGGAGGGGGAGGGGGTAGAAAACCCAGCGTGAACAGTGTCAGACTTTCGGCAGGTAGGAGACAGTTCCCAGAGATAAGGAGAACAATCCCAGTCCTCTACTATGTGCGACCCTTGTCACTGTGGACTCTCTCAGAAAGGGTCTCTGGGACTCCAGGGCAAAAATGCTGGATCCATCCCCAACAAGGGGAGTAGGGGTGCTTTGGAGGGCATACTTAAGAAGGCCATTTTGGGGAGTCAGGCTGGTAGGGTTACATAGGTTACAAGTTACCCATTGCTACAGAAGGTACTTCAATTTACGAGTTGCATCCGTTGGTTCATGGCGTGTAGAGGGTAAGGGGATAATGTAAAAAGGGCGATGGGGAGGGAGATTGAGCGGAGCATAGGCACAAGGATAAAACTAGGAGTGCTGGAAAGAAGCCCACTAGAGGCAAAATTGATCCTGCATCACATGATCACATAGAGAGGAGAGAAATCTCTCGGATCTATAAATGCCAGATAAACAATATACTTGCAATCTGTCTCGTATAAAAGAAGCCTAAAAGACCAAGGTATGGCCGATGGATGAAAATGACTGATGGAAGAAAAGTTACTTATCTGTAAACTGTGGTTCTCCAATATTGGTATCTTTCATAGATTCACATGCTAGAATCATTCCCCGTCGTCCAAGTGGGAGTCCCACGGTACATAGAAAAGCAATAGAGCAATGAACAAATACCCTTAACAGTAAAGTTAATAGAGAGAAAACCATTCACTTTAATAGCTTGTCCTAGTCATTAGATATGGTTCAAACTCTGAATCAGGCCACAGCACCCTCTAGAACCTTCTCCACAGAGGCTCCAGGCTCTCAGATTTTTTAGCACAAGTTTGGTATAAACCTACCAAAAAGCAGGGGAGCCTCTATGGGGAGGTGGGTAGGTCGCATGTCAATCTATGATAGTTACCAATACTGGAGAACCACAGTTTACAGGTAAGTAACTTATTTTCTTCTCCAGTATTGGGGTATCTTTCATAGATTCACATGCTTGAATCAGAGTAGATAGCAGTTATCACAGAAGTATGAGACTGTCATACCAAAAGATTTATCGTAAACAGTATACGAAAGTAGAAATGTATGAAATATATATATATTTTTTTTCACTGAAAAAACCATAGGCCTCAGGCACGCCACAGTTAGAAATCAGCATTCAAAAAACCATAGAAATTCACTGAAAAAAAACACAGGCTTCAGGAACCCCACAGTTAGTTGGACATTTAGCCCGTATCAAACCATAGAAATTCTGGTACCGTAGTTAGCCCAGCTAACTACAACTCGCGCCCCCGCAATGCACCGCCGACGACGTCACACACCACATTATTCATGACATGGTCAGTGACATCACCGATGACATCATCCAGTGATTTTGTGCTTCTGTAAAGTTTAAATTTGTTTTATAAATATGCCACGCTCTATAGAAGAATGTGTGGGTGTATAAGTGTCTGTATGGAGGATTTAGCAGGTACGTGACTGACTGTATAAGTGAGTGATTAAATGTGTATTACTGAATGCATGGGTTAGTGAATAAACTGAGCGAAAGTATGCTTCAGTCTGCCTGTTGTTGTGTAAGCTGCTGCATGGGTTGGTGAGTATTTGCATGAGTGTCTATATGGGTTATTGATTGCTTGCCTGAGTGGGTGTGTGGGAGGAGTGTGACTGTGAATAGATTGTGTTAGTATCTGTATGAATATGTGAGGTTGTGTCTGTATAACTGTATAAGTGAGTAACTAGAAGTATGATTGATTCTTTGCATGACTGACTAAGTGTGTAAGTAACTCTGGATATGTGGCAGTGTGTGAGTGTCTCAATAGGTGCATGAGTGCATATGATAGTGTTATATTGATGAGTGACTGCATGTATGAGTAACTGTATGGGTGAATGAGTGGATGTGTGTGTAGACCTAGGAATCAGTCAGTGCGTATTTAGTAACTGGTACTGATGTGTCTATTTTTTCGAAAATGGTAGTCTGTATTTTAGAGTGGGTGTATCAAAGCATATATTCAGGTGTGGGGAGGTGCATCAGATTTTCACGTGGCTAATGTCATCAGTGATGTCATTTGACATGTCATCAGTGATGTCACTGACCAGGTCATGAATGATGCAATTTGTGACGTCATCAGCAGTGCACTGCGGAGGCACGAGCCATAGTTAGCTGAACCAACCACAACGCCCGAATCTCTATGGTTTTATACAAGTAAAATGTTCAACTAACCACAACGCTCCCAAAACCTATGGCTTTTTCAGTGAACCTCCATGGTTTCCCAAAAGCTAATCTCTAACTACAACGCGCCTGAAACTCATGGCTTTTTCAGTGACTTTCAAAGGTTTTTTTTAAATGAAAATTTGTAAGTCTAATGTACCTCAATCCTATGTTTATATACACACATATATATATATTTACATATATTTAAAAATAAAAATGAATAATTTCTAGGTAGGAAAACTATAGTCAATCTTTTTTTTTTTTTTTAAATATTATGCAGAAGTCGCGCACCCTTCAAGATGGCTGCGCGCATTCTGGTAGCCATTTTGAAAAGTCGCGCTGGGGTCGCGACCGGCGTAATTTGTTAAGTATGAAATATCTTTAAATTAATTATAAATAAAAGTTTCCTTTAAGTGTTTGTCTAAATTTATTAATAAAAGTATTTTTAAAGTATTATTTTCAATATAATTTCGACAAAAAATTATTCGATTATTATTGGATTCGGAGGTTAGGAGGGATGGCCATTTTGCTTGCTCTGTTTTGCAAGATTTTTTTGGTCTAAACAGGCAGACACCCTCCTCCGGGTGAGGTACTGCTTGGGGATTCTATTCAAAAGGTGAGGAATCCACAGGCAGAAGTATCCATCAGAAGAACAAGTTACTTACCTTCGGTAACGCTTTTTCTGGTGGATACAGTATCTGCCTGTGGATTCCTCACTGTTCCACCCGCCTCCCCGTTGTCCACCTGTTTCTACCAAAAAGATGCTATTACTGTTTGGCATGAATGTTTTTAATATGTCTTAATCATGCATGTGTTTTAATAGTGAGAAATGCTTGATCTGGTGCTATTTCTTAATGCCTTTATTGGTTATGCATTTATATATATATATATTTTTTATCTACTGGCGGTCGCCAGTAGATAGTTATAGTTAGGACCGTGTTTCCATAGGAAATCCGCAACATTCTATTTGGAATAACTTTGGCACCGATTGATGAATCCTCGCGAAAGTTTCAAAATAGGTGGGGCGCTCCGCTCCGCTCCTACCCTGAAAGTCTCGGGTGGATTCGTCAAGCGGGGGCTGAGAAAAAATGGGGGACCCAAAACGCGTTTTTCCCATGCAATTTTCCATAGGGACCTTTAGTCCAAGGTACAGCCCAAACTGCTGAACAGAATTACTTTAAATTTGGCAAAGAGGTAGTCCTCAGGTCAGGGATGTGCCTTTTGCATATCTGGAGTCAATCTGTTCAGTAGTTCCTGAGAAGATTGCTGTTAAATGTACATAAATATCTATTGCCGCGCACGGTGCGCGCACGGTGACGTGCGCTAGCGCAAGTCTGATTGGTTATTAGATGTCAGTAAACATTCGAATAGGTCGAAATCAGCAAGTGTCGGCCGCCATTTTGTCTCTCGCAGTCTGAGGCAGTGAAAAACAAAGGTGGAGAACGTGAAAAGGGGGCAGGGTGGACAGTTCCTGACCCCCTAGCCTTTGTCAGGGGGTCACTGAAGGACCCCCAAGGATGAAAAAAACTTTTTTTTTTTTCGAAAAAGCGCGGGGTGCGCGCACTGTGCGTGCACGGCACGCACAACGCATCGTGGGCGCTCGGTGCGCGAAGCGCACTGAGCGCCCACAGCGCGCGCACGGTGCAGAACCTGAAAAAAAAAAAATATGAATAAATACATAACTTAGCATTTAAAAAACCGTACAAATTCACTTAAAAAAACCATAGGTTTCACACACGTTATAGTTAGCTGGACATTTCCCTCATAAAAAAACAATGAAATTCCCCCGTTATAGTTAGTGCAGGCAACTATAACTCACGCGACCGCAATCCTCTGCTGATGACGTCAGATATTACATATGTGTCTTTCTGAATAATAAATATTTGTAATATATGTATAGCTAAAGATTAATGGAAGAAGACATGGGTAAATAGGTGTCTAATTACAGTGATGTAATATCTGACGTCATTAGCAGAGGATTGCGGTCGCGTGAGTTATAGTTGCCTGCACTAACTATAACGGGGGAATTTCATTGGTTTTTTACGAGGGAAATGTCCAGCTAACTATAACATGTGTGAAACCTATGGTTTTTTAAGTGATATATATATATGCAATTCAGAGGCCAGGTTTGAACCCAAGCTGTTTTGGTACTCACTCTTTTAGGATAGGGGCTGCCACTGAAGCAACGGCTTGGGGATTACCTAGCAACAACGTCCAAAGGATTGGGAGGTGGTCCTCTAATTGTTATAAGCGCTATGTGCGGCTACATATGTTGTGAGTGGGATATTTTGCCAGACGCTGATGAATGTGTCCTTCTCTGCTTCCATTTACAGTTTCTCAAACCTGTCACGCAGGGGGGAAACTGGAAACACCACGACAACATCACGCAACTCAAGGACTATCATCGCCAGATAAAGGTTCACATGTCGTTTGGATTATGGGCCATTCGTATGCAAGGCGTTTGTCTAACTTTTTCCTTACAGGAAATTATAAACCTAGGGCATGGCAGGCTTGTTTTAAGATATCATTCCATGGGAAGGGGGGGCCTCCGCTTTAGTCAGTTTAGGGGTTTCGTACTAGACCTATTGAATAAGGGGGGGGGCTCTTCCCGATATTATTATTCTGCCCCTGGGAGGGAACGATCTGGCAAACCTAGGAAGAAGGGGGTTAGTGGAAACCATAATCTCAGAAGTAGGTTGGTTAGCCAAGACATGCCACGGGTGCACTATTGCGTGGTCGCAGATGATACCGCGATTCCAATAGAGGGGAGGGGAATGTGTAAGAGCTTTGAATCATTCTGCGAGGAGAATAAATAATAAAATAGAGAGGCTCTTCAGGGCTCCTCATCTGCAGACCATCGCCCATGGGTGCATAAGGGGAGAACCGTGCTTCTTAAAAGACAGTGTCCACTTGTCAAAGGTAGGCAATGAAGTGTTCCTAGAGAATCTGCTAGCTTGGGTGGCTTCAGAAGCAGGGCATGACCTCCTAGTGAGCGCAGGGGGAGGGGGGGGCAGATAGTCGGTTAACTATGCTGGCCTGTGGCGGTAAGGTCATGATTGGTGAGCAGTAAATTTAAGGTCCTTAGAGGGCGGCACCATTCTTGAATGGGGTCGCCCAAGTGGGAGGGACAAGTGGTCTCTCCTAGAACTCCAGGGGCAGTTGGGTGCCGGGGAGGAGGGAGTCACGCTTTCTCTAGGCTGGGTGGCCACCCTGCACGTGCACAACGGCATCAGTAAATGGTGCAGAACTGCAAGGGCCCCTTTTATGGAGATAATTTACAGAGCGTACGGGGTAAACGGGGGGTGGGGGGGGAGGGGTGGTTGGGAAGTACCGTCACGGTAAACGAGCCCTCTGCGCATGTGCACTCTGGCAGGAGGGCGCGGTTAAGTTGATAAGGATCTGACACCAGTTAGTGACCTTGCCGTAGGCCCAAATAGGATACGCAGAAAAGTAAATGCTGTGATGATTATTAAAGATATGTTAGATTTGGATAGGAAACCTTTGAATTAGAGTTATGTTAAGGTTAGCCATCTGACGTGTACTTATCAATTGTAATCAATGTAATGCATAATGTTCTGCGTAACTTTTGTAAATATTGTATATATTAATAATGTTTATTAATTTTGTTTAATAAATACGGTCGGGGGGTTTTACGCCCCCCACATCCAAAACTCCTCTCATGTCAATTATCTGGGTCTGGTTAAGGGAGCAGGGGGTGTAGGTAGTACCTGGCCCTATGGCGAACGCGGTGTTGTTTACTGTTTTTTGCATCAGTGCAATGTCAAATCCGATGTTTCCGGAGGTGACGTTCTGAAAGTGAAATTGAAACGGATGTGACTGTGGTAATTCAATTTCTTAGGCCTTATAACAATTTCATGCCTCTAAATTAACAAATCCGACAGCAGGTCGAATTTAAAAAAAACATTTTCCGCAGAAAAACGAAACCCTCACAGGGAGAAAGGGGACCAAGTGCAAAAAATGAATTTTACCATGGGAAGTATTTGCGAGGGTCCGCTTTCTAAATGGTATAATTTATCGAGGCATTTCGAGGGGTCTAATTTTCTAATCCACTCCTGGTGAAAAGGATTAGTCCTTCCGTCGCTGACTGTCGATGGAAAGCCCCGATTTAGTAAGTATAACAAACATGACACCCCTTGACCTCTAGATTCTCCCCACTCTCCGTTCTACCCCAGGATCCGCTGGAAGCTTGAAGTTGTGGAAGTGCACTTTATGGTTCAAACTCGTGTTGTGTGCTGGTCCCATTGGGTGTCCATCCCTGGTGCGCACTGCGATGTGTTTGAAAGACGAACCTAACGAGCAGATGGTATTAAATCCTATACACTTGCATGGAAGCTGGCACCAGTACTCGCCTGAAGGACTTTCATTATGGAAAGAATAAAATGTATTGGTGAATGTTTTCATGTCGCAAAGATCTGAATTGGATGGTAGCCTTGATTAAGGATGGAGTACAGTCGCGAGGGGGAGGGGATAGATTGGTGGAAAGAGGGGTGCTTCTGTACCCAAAGATGGAGCCAGCCTGTAACGATGGGGGATTTGTGGTAGAGTGTATGTTGCAGCATCAAGGAATGGGGGCTGGAGAAATTGGAGCGCGTCTGGTGGAGTGCCGCAAAGGTTCCTCAGGATGGTGGGCTGCTTTATCCAAGATGGAGCACAGCTGCAGCAAGGATCGAATGGGAACAATGCTCCGACGATAGCTGCAGCCTCACCAAAGGAAGGGTGCCCTCCCTGCATGAGGAGGGATATCACCTCGCCAAAAAGGGAGATAGCACAGGACGCAAACTCCCCTGCTGTTTGAGGGTTACCCAACGCTAGATACAATGATAACATGCGTTGTTTAAGTCCAGAATGATGCGTTGCATGTGGCGGAGTGTGGCCAATTCGATGAGAGTGGTGCTGTGGCTGTGCTGCAGCATCTGTGGGTGAAGAGGTGCCATACTCGTGAACCACAGTAGAGCCAAAGGAGAAAGGTTTGAGTTTAAAGAGGGATGTGGAGACCTCCAAGGAGGGAGGGGCGTCTGAGGAGGAAGGGGACCTCAAGGAGGGGAGGGGCATCTGAGGAGGTAGGGGTCCTCAAGGAGGCAGGGGCATCCAAGTAAGGAGGGGACCTCAAGGAGGGAGGGGACCTCTGCTCATTTTAAATTACAAAGGAGGGCATTTTACATCGAGGTATGCCAACATATATTGGGGAGGGGCACAGGGGACGTTTGTGTAGTGCACAAGGGTTGTTTTGGGGATCAGGACTGAAGTGGTGTGGGGTAGAAGCAAGCCCTGGGTCTATATGGTATTCATGCAATATTAGTCTTGGGGTAAACAGACTCCAGACAAGCCAGTGGAGTATTTAATAAGATGTAGGTAATGAAAGTTGTATGCTATGATGAATTAGTGTATGTATAGATTGCAGGGAATGTTATGGCCATCCTAACCAAAGTTATAAAATAAACAGTTTTTTTCAATTCCATTTAAAAAAAATAAAAAAACATGACATTTAAGACAAGCGCGTGCGCCTCGCGCTGAAAGAAAAGAAAAAAAGGAGGCACGTCTGGGGAGTGGTGTGCGGGCACCATGATGAGAGAGGAAAGCCAGAAGCGCCTCTGCTCGTAATTGCGCACGTAACCGCACGCTCGAGGCCGGCAAAAGCGTGTGATGGCACTTTTGAAAACCCACTTACTAAATGTCTCGCAGCACATGCGCTGGTTCAGGCGAGACCTAAAAATATTGTATTTACATCCTCAAAGGGGAATTGCAAATGGGTTACCACCAGTTTTAAACTGGTGGTAAAGTATTACTGTTTTGTGATGGGAATTCGGTCGCAAAACAGTAATACATACCACACACATTCTGTATTTGGAAGGGACGCCTTACCAAACACCCCTTCCAAACACTTCCCTGACTCTAAGTCTTCAAAAACAATAGTATGACACACTAGTCAAATCAGGGCCCCTGACTAAATTTAGGACAAATTATAGCAGGAAGAATAGGACTCCCCCTAACGTGATGTAATTAACCAGAAAATCACAGGTTGATAAATATCCCAAGAGATATACTTTAGTTTCCACCTCACAATGTTTTCTTTCCTCAGCACCTACACTGTATCAAAGTGGTCAGAGGTGGGCTTCGTTTTCCGGTCTTCTAACAAGTACTGGGTGCAGGCTTTAGGTGAGCAAGAGCATTGTCAACGAATGCCACAGTTTAAGACTGCAGTCACTGGATTCGGCACGGAGCAATGCAAACCCACTAGAAATGACAAGTCAAGTCAAGTCAACATACACTCTCAGAAAAAGAGATAGGACACCTACTGATTCCCCACATCCTGTATTCCCTAAAATATGCAAGAAGTAAGAGCCAAACAAAGGCTCCTGATTGACAAGCCAGTAGACATTATGGGTTGCTTGCCACCCCGAATAAGTGCAGAGACAGAAGAGGACGAGAGGCAGGATACCTTGGCTGGCTCTGATGGGTGGTACTTATCAGGTCTGATAGCGTCATCACAGGATTCCTAGTCGAGTGTTCCAATGTGGTCGACAATTACAACTTGGAACCCAGTATGCTGCAATGTGCGCTAGTGGGCTTCTAGGTTTTCTGAAATTAAAAGAACCATAAAGACTTGTTTGATCTGGCACTGCCAGTGGAATTCATATTACATTTTAATGTTACAGATTTGGCAGGGAGTATCAAGGGATCAATACTGGGTACAGCTGTGTCAGCTTCTAGAAATTTTAGAAGTGTTTAGCAGTGTTAGAGCCCAGGAACACTGTTCCTCTGAAGCAGGATTTCTTATCTTCAAGTGTTGGAGATTTGGATTTACAGGTAAGTGATTGAATGCTTTTTGGAGCACGTATCTTAAGAGACAATGGTCCCTACCAAGAACAAATATATATTAACAACGTTAAACAGAACTACATTGTGGCCTCTGTAGGTATTATCCGAATAGAAAAAATTGTTTATTAAACAAGTAATCCAAAAGAAAAAACAAAGTATAATTAAAGTGCAGTGGGTAAAAACAGGGTTGGAAATCACCAGATTTCCAGATCTCTGGCCTTAGCACCCATAGTGACTTCAACAACAAGATACATATTTACAACAGTCACAATGTAAAAAAAAATCTTGTGCTCCACATCCACATGAATCCTAATAAGCCAATCGGAGTCAAGATGTGGTTGTCAACGACGTTTCGATAAAGTAGGGGGGGGGGGGATCATCATCAGGACAGCAAGATATATGCCAGAGAAATAGCCTATGTAGGAACAAAAATTTCAGAAGGAAGAGCAAGGGCGTGGGGCAGGGGCTGTGGAGGAAAGAAAAAGGAAAAAAGCAGGGAGGAGGCAGGGGGACAAAAAGAGAGAAGGGTTAGGGTTCGGCGATGAACAATTCACATATACCAAGGTTAGACCCACAGAAGGGCAGATCCGATGTGGTACCTGGGCGAGGTGGCGATGATAGTAAACTTCATGGCGTTAGCAGTGAAAATGATCAATGAGTGTTAGAAATGGGGGTCTCTAGTTGGCAGAGGTAGGTACCTTTGTCCAAATAGTGACCCTTGCTTCTAGTCAGGGTAAGGGAGATACACTTCTAAAATAACCCCTGCTCACCCCTTTGGTAGCTTGGCACAAGCAGACAGGCTTATCTCAGAGGCAGTGTGTAAGCATTTGTGAACACATACAGTAATACTGTGGAAACACTACAAAAGGACACCACCCCAGTTTAGAAAAATAAGTTGTCTTTATCTAAACCAAAACAAGACCAAATGACAAAAATCCACAATACAGTAATACAAATATGACTTTCAGATGGTAGAAATAGTTCAGTTCAAAGCAAAATTGCACTTTTCACATTAAGTACCTGGGATGCGTCACGCCAACAAACAGAACGGACCGCAGGGAAGGTGATGCATTGGTTCCAAACACTCAGGGAAGGTGATGTGTTGGTTCCTTGCTGCGGGGGAGGTGATGCGTTGGTTTCTTACTTCTGCGCAGGGGAGGTGATGCATCGGTTCCTTACCAAAGAGGAGGTGATGCGTCTGTTTCTTACTTCGTGGGGAGGTGATGTGTCGGTTTCTAACAGCATCCCCAAACAATGCAACAAACTTGGCACCTCGATGCGATGATCCAGGTCGATGCGTGGATTCTTCCAGCTCCCAGTGGAAAACAGTCTCTAGAGGTCCAAAACAACAGCAGGCACCTCTTTGCAGGCAGGTCAGAACTCCCAGCAAGGAAGTTCAAGGGAGCCGGTGGTGAAGTCTTTGTGTCCCTGAGACTTCAGAACAGGAGGCAAGCTCAGTTTCAATCCCTTGGAGATCTTCCTCAAGCGGGGGACACAGCAAACAGCAAAGTCCTTTTCCCTTTCCTTGGCAGAAATTAGCCACTGCAGGCCAACCCCAGACAGCAAACAGCACAGGGGCAGTATTCCTCCTCAGCTTCTCCGGCTCTTCTCCTTGGCAAAGGTTCCTCTTGATTTCCCAAAAGTGATCAAAACGTCTGGGGTCTGGGCTCCTCTTTTCATAAGCAAAAATCCTTTGTTTTCTGAAGGCACAGTGTCTGCACCCAGCCAAAACCAGTTCTGTGGGGCACTTTGCAAGTGCACAACAACCTCAATTGTCGGTGTGAGCCCTGGCTCCAGACACACCACAGGGGGGCGGAGCCATCATTGTGGAAGGCAGGCACAGCCCTATTCAGATTCAGGTGCTACTCCTCTCACCACTCCAAATGCATACCAGGCCTATTCACTCCAGCCCTGACTCATCAGGCTCTCTGGGGCCACTGCTCCTCCCCAGCCCGACACTCCAAAGCCAGACATGCAATACACAAACCTAGCAGAGGCATACTGGACGGCTAAGCAAGAAAATACCTACTTTCTAAATGTGGTATTTTCAAACACAGAATGTAAAAATCACCCACACTAAAAGATGCATTTTAACATTCTGAGTTCAGGCATACTAAACTTTAATTTCTTCACTTGTTCCCAAGGGTAGTTATGTTTATAAGATGTTATAAGCAAATTACCGATTCTGTCCTACGGGAACAAGCAGCCTTGCAATAGTGAAAAACAAAATTGGTAGTAACTCACTATCAGGCCATGACACACATACAAGGGCATGTCCCGTCTTTCACATACAATGCACCCTGCCCACAGGGGTACCTTGGGCCTACCTTAGGGGTGACAATTATGTAGAAAACGGAAGGTTTTGGGACTGGCAAGTGGGTGCACTTGCCATGTCGACATGGCAGTTCTAGACTGCACACTTTACAGGCTGCTTCTCTGGGTGGCACAATCAGTGCAGCAAGCCCACTAGCAGCATTTGATTTACAGGCCCTGGGCACACACAGTGCACTGTACTAGGGTCTGACTAGGGTCTGACTAGTAAATCAAATAGCCAATCATGGAAACGGAAATTCATAACAACAATTTACAGAGAGAGCACATGCACTTTAGCACTGATCAGCAGGGGTAAAGTGCCCAGAGTCATAAAACCACCAACAACAGGTCAGGAAAAAATACAGGAGAAGGGCAAAAAGTCCTGGGATGACCCTGAAAAAAGGGACAAGTCCAACAATGAGGATATGTCAGAGTGCTAATAGAGGGAATCGAAAAGTGTGCATAACCGGACTATCTATAGTGAAACGGATCACAACAATGCATGGAGCAAGGTGGTCTAGGAATCAAGTGAACATATCGATTGACCCTAGAAGGACTGCATGAGCATTATTGGTGGTGATCCGAATGTAAAAAACGTGCGTGGAATAAAAGGTGAAGAATAGTTCATATTGCAATGCACTTACAATGGGTGACCGTCGCCCCTGCCTGAAGAGGGACGGTCCACGGAAGAGAGGTCGGGTACCCAACAGCAAACCATGGCACAGGATATAGCACAAAGCCTAGAGGGACACATAGTCATGGTTAAAACTAGTATATTGAAAAAGGTAGGGTGATCGAAGTGAAAGTGTGACAATGAAAACACTCTTAATGGGGTCACTGTAACTCCTACACAAAGGGCAGTGGTCAGGGAATGGAGAGCCGAGTACCGATGTACTGGCAGACGTCCCCTCACAGCAGGTAGCAGAGCACGATAACCGGGAAGCCTAATAGAATACATACACACTTTACTACCGCCCTGTGTACTCCGTAAATTGGAACCATTGATGCCATGAATCTAGTGTTGCTTACCTGTTTTAGCGAGATGGGTGTAGTGTGTTGATGCTGGAACGTGTGTTCTGCCGCAGAGGTCCGGGAGTGCCGTGTTGGTGACTCGGAGCACGTATTATTTGAATAAAAACCATGTGTGACATGCTTGCGTGTCGAAAGGCAAGATTCAATGTGCCCGGGAGTACAATGGGAGAATGCACTGCAGCATTGGCACCTGACAGGGGAGACTGATCTTAAGGTCAGGCAGCGTTTGATCAGTTGTGACATGGACGTGCAGTACATACGTTAGTGCGTTCTTACGTCTTCTGAGGATTGTAGAGCCACAAAAAATACAATGACACATGGCCACCTTCTTGGCTCATTAGATTTGGCATTATTGTGCAACACGGCGGATTGGAAGTCTATAAAAAGGAAGTCATTTGCACATCAGGAGTACATGTTTAAAAAAAATAAAAAACACTTATTTAACAGAGCTCCTCCATCTAAGGTGCACTGAAGGAAGTTACCATCTGGCAAATTTACTCAGCTGGCCTCTGCACTTCACTCCATGTTAATGTGATTATGAGTTAGAAGTATCACATTAGTTTGTTGTGCATGGTTTTGCAATTTATGGTACATTCTCACTTTTGAAGAATTTGTAAATGTGAGACCTATTGCATTGCAAATGCTGGTTTACAAAATCCTAGCAAACCACTACTTAAGTGGAGATAATAGTTGTTCTTGAAATTTACTTGATTGCAATTACGGTAAGACATATGAACCTGAGAGGAAGCTAGCTTTATATGCAATTGTTTAGGAGGAGTGCAGAGTTTACCAAGGAGATCTAGATCTCCCTCTGCACAGTCTAATCACTCTGGACAGTCTGTAGGGACCTCTGTGTCTAGCAAAAGGGAACACTCTTTTGCTAGGGAGTACCAACTTCTTTAATTTGAGAAAGTTAGGCTTAGGCTCAGGAAACAGCATTTGGCCCTTGACAAAGAGTCCCGAGAAGTCCAGAGAGCTACTTAAAAGTTGGGACTAGAGTCTCATGGTGGCAGCAACAGTGTCCCTAGAGTTAAGGAACATTCCTTTGATCATAGGAACCTGAGCAGGATTGTTCCTCCCAACCATGTTGGGGATGACATCCACAAATAGATAACTGCTTTAGAAAGGGCATGTAAAATTCAGAAGGTCCCTCAAGAGCAGTGGGCATCTATCTCGTGGCTCTCCTTTGCTGACAAAGGTAGAGATAAGCTCCTCACTGTTAGAGAAGAGGATGCTGACAATCAGTTTTGAACAGGGCTCTCATTGATGGGTTTGGCTTAACCACTGAACAGTACAGGATTAAGTTCAGAGACACCAAGAATGGCACAGAATCAGGACTGGGTAGACTTTGTGGACAGTGCTATTAAGGCTCTGGGAGGTTGGTTGCTTGGCAGCAAGGTGCATGACCTTGCGGGCGCAGATTTATAATAATTCCCAGAATCAGCACCTGGTGGACTCTGATCTGACTTCTCCCCAAGAATTGGGAAAGAAGGCAGATAAGTGGGTCAGAACCAGGGTGAAGCAGAAAACCCAGAACACTAGCGGTGACCAGAATAAGAGAAAAAACCCAAGACCAAAAAAAAAAAGAAGAAAAAAAAGTCTTCATCAGGGCTCCAAAAACCTGCACCCGGGAAGGGGGGCGGGGCCACTCACAGTCCAATAAAGGTAAAGGCAGAAAGAAACCTTGCTGTTACTTTTGCAAGGTGAAAACCCATTGGACAAAATATGCGGATTGTCCAAATGCTAAGGAAAATCCTCCTACCACCAATGCCCCTAAGTCAACTGCGTCCCCTAGCACAAGTACAAATGGTGGTACAGGGAACAAGGTATTAGGAGGGTTAACCTTGGGCTGAGTTTGGTTCTGGCCTAGTTAGAACTCCAACTCAGGCTGTGCTTGTCTGTGATGGTGGCACTGATTTTGCCACCTCGTTGGTCAGTCCCAGTAACCTGGGCACATACAGACAGCAGCCTTTGATAAATGGTAAGGAGGCCATGGCATACAGGGACACAGGTGCAAGGGTCACTATGGTGACAGAGAATCTTGTGGCCCCTGATCAAATCATACTTGGAGTAATGTACCACTTGACCAATGCAAACCATGTCAGAACTGAGCATTCCTTGGCAGTTGTTAATTGCAGCTGGGGAGGGCTAACTGGCCATACAAATGTTGTGGTGAGTTCAGACCTACCAGTAGTGTTTGTTGGGCACTGATTTGGAAACTTTAGCTTGGGCTGAAGTGGAATTAAGGACTCATGCAGCAATGTTGGGCATCTCTGCAGATGGGTTTTTTCTGTGACTAGGTCACAAGCCAAACTGTCAACCACTGAACAGGCCCTGGATACTGGAACAATGGACCAAGGGCCTTCCAAGAGAAGCAGCAGGAGGGGTAAGGCGGTGTCTTTCCCCCAGACTCCGAGCGAGGATCAGTCTCTAGAGGGAGATGATCTTAGCCCCTGTGAAAGGACTGTCTCAGATGAGCTTGAACCTGATCAGGTTGAGTTCTTGGGGACAGAGAGTCCTTCCAGGCAGAGCTGAGTTTGGAGCAGCAAACCTGCCCCCCTCTTGAACTCCTCAGACAGCAAGCTGCTGCTGATGCTGCTGGAACGGTCAGTGGGTCCACAGGATCTACTGGGATGAGGGACTCCTTTACTCAGAGGGTAGAGACCCAAGCCTGGTGCCACCAGGAGGTTGGTCATACCTTTGAAGATTAGGGGCTTCCTACTCACCCTAGCACATGACATTCCATTGGCAGGACACTCAGGCCAAAGTAAGACTTGGGACAGGCTTGTCCCTCACTTTCACTGGCCTAACATGTCTGAGGACACCAAGGAGTTTTGTCACTCCTCTACCACCTGTCAAGCCAGTGCTAAGTCAGGTGGTACCACAAAGGCCCCCCTCCTACCACTACCAGTGGTGGGGGTTCCTTTTGAAAGGGCTGGGATTGATATAATTGGTCCCATGATGCTTCGAACAGCATCTGGGCAAAGTTATATCCTAGTGGTGGTGGACCATGCCATTAGGTACCCAGAAGCAATTCCCCTTAGGACCACTACAGCACCTGTATTGGCCAGGGCCCTGCTGGGAATTTTTCCCAGAGTGAGTTTCCCTAAGGAGGTCTTAACTGACAGAAGTACAAACTTCATGTCACGGTATGAAACTGCAATGTGGAAGGAGTGTGGAGTGAACTACAAGTTCACCAGAACCTATCACCTGCAGTGTAAAAGGTTAGTTGAATGGTTCAACAAAACCCTCAAGAGCATGATCATGGGCCTTCCAGAAAAGCTTAGGCGAAAATGGGACGTTCTTTTGCCCTGCCTTCTCTTTGCCTACAGAGAGGTCCCTCAGAAGGGGGTTGGATACAGCCCCTTTGAACTTCTGTTAGGCATCCAGTTAGGAGTCCCTTGTGTTTAGTGAAGGAGGGATGGGAGTTACCTATCAAACCTCCCAAACAAGACATTGTGGACTATGTACTTGGTCTCCGCTCCAGGATGGCTGAGTACAGGAAGAAAGCCAGTTAAAACCTTGAGGCAAGTCAACAATTGAAAAAGCGTGGCATGACCAAAAGGCTGTTCTGACTGTTTACCAGCCAGGGCAGAAGGTGTGGGTGCTGGAGCATGTGGTTCCAGAAACTCTCCAATACAAGTGGAGTGGACCCAATACCATAACTGAGCAAAAAGGTGAGATCACCTACCTGGTGGACCTTGGCATTCCAGGAGCCCCCATAGGCTGCTCCATTTGAACAGGCTCAAACCTTTTGTAGACAGGGCTGACAGGGGCTTTCTCATGGCAACTGATGAGGGACAGGAGGAAGAGAGTGACCCCCTCCCTCATCTCCTCTCACAGAGCCTGATGATGGGTCAGTTGATGGTGTAGTCTTGGCAGACAGCCTCACTGATCAATAGCAGATTGATTGTAGGAAGGTCTTCAATCAATACAGGCATTTGTTTTCTCTGACACCCAGTCGACCCACCTGGTGTACCCATGAAGTGGACACAGGTGAGACTCTACCTGTCAAGAGTAAAATCTACAGGCAGCCTGACCATGTCAGATATTACATCAGGACACACGTCCAAATGATGCTCGAACCGTGAGTGATTGAGCCCTCAGATAGTCTTTTAGGCTAGCCCAGTGGTCCTGGTACCTAAACCTCACACCCATGGTGGTAAGAGAGAGATGAGGTTTTGTGTGGACTACAGGAGACTCAATGCAGTCGATAGGACTGATGCTCAGCAGATGAACTCATTGATACTTTGACCTCAGCCACGTTTCTGAGCACATTTGACCTAACTGCTGGCTACTGGCAAATCAGACTAGCTGAGGATGCTAAACCCAAAACAGCATTTTCAACCCCTATTGGGCATTACCAGTTTACTGTGATGCCCTTTGGTTTGAAGAATGCACCTGCCACATTCCAACGGCTGGTGAACAAAGTTCTCACAGGTCTGGACGCTTATAGTGCAGCATATCTTGATGATATAGCGGTCTTTAGCTCCACCTGGGATGATCACCTTGCCACCCTGAAGAACGTTTTGGAGGCTCTGCAGAAAGCAGGCCTCACTATCAAGGCTACTAAGTGCCAGATAGGGCAGAGGAAGGTTGTGTACCTGGGCCACCTTGTAGGTGGAGGCCAGGTTCAACCATTAAAGAGCAAAATCCAGACCATAGGGGACTGGGTTGCTCCAACTACCCAGACTCAGGCCAGAAGAATATTGGGCCTGACTGGGTATTACAGATTTGTAAAAGGATATGGGTCTATAGTGACTCCCTTGAAAGATCTCACCTCCAAGAAAATTCAGTGGACTGTTAGCTGTCAAAAGGCATTTGATGATCTCTAGCAGGCCATGTGCACTGCTCCCATTCTGCAGAGTCCTGACTACTCCAAGCAATTTATTGTCCAAACAGATGCATCCGAGTTGGAGGTAGGGGCTGTGTTGTCACAACTAAATGCAGTGTCTCAGGATCAACCAATAGCTTTTATTAGCAGAGGGTTGACTCGAGAGAGAAACGGTCAGCTATAGAGAGGGAAGCCTTTGCTGTGGTCTTGGCCCTGTAGAAGTTGAGGCCATAACGGTTTGGCACTCACTTCATTGTTCAGACAGACCATACGCCCCCTCTTGTGGCTAAAACAGATGAAGGGTGAAAACCCCAAACTTTTGAGGTGGTCCATTGCACTTAAGGGGATGGACTATACAGTGGAACATAGACCTAGGAAACCATGCCAATGCAGATGGACTCAAGATATTTCCATTTAGAAAATGAAGTCAACTGGGCAAGGTTAGTCTCATCTCCCTACGATTGGGGGTAGGGGGTTGTGTAGGAAAGTAGGATCTGCTTCTTATGGTTACCCCCACTTTTTGCTTGATGTAACACTGTTTTTGACTAGTCTGACTGGGATCCTGCTAATTAGGACCCCAGTCTATCTGCTTTCTCCCTAAACTGTTATGACATGTACTTTGGTACACTCCATATTGGATACTGGGGTACCGTTATCAGTCCCTAGTATATGGTACACATGTACCCAGGGCATAGGTACCCCAGTGGTCTCCCATGGGCTACAGCATGTATTATGCCACCCATGAAAGTCCATGCAAAATGGAACTAGAGGCCTGCCATTGGAGCCTGTGAAAGGTGGGTTCACGCACCACTTACTTAAGATTTGGGTTTACTATATCTAAGGGTCACTGCACTTAAAACCTATAAGTCACCCCTACAGCAGGCCTTAAAATCCTGAAGGCAGGGTGCTTGGTTTTAAGTGAGAGGGTGCCCCTGCATGAGCAGGACACCCCTGCAGCCTACGGAGTCCATTCTCCCGGGATGTCAGTGAAACAGCCGAATACAACTCTAGAGAGGGGCATTAGGGGACCGCGTGATGAACTCTAAAACGGCTGAAACAAACCCCATCATGTTTAGTGTCACACATGTTGGAATCATACACCCACACCGGTAACCAGTGTGGGCGATATGATTTCACTCCTCAGAAGCGAACTTCGTGGGATTCCTGGTGTTCTAGCTCCAGACAGCACAAAGTGGTTGCTGCCAACCAGAGACCCATTTCTGCCCTCCTGCTGCTGAGCCTAGCTCGAGCAGGGAAAGGCAGAACAATAGGCATCTTGTCACAGGTAGGTGTGACCACCTCCCAGACAGAATTAAGTGTATTAGGGCTGGGCGGGGTGCGCTTGCCAGTGACTCAAAGTCTGCATGAGGGGCACATTTGGTGTCCCCGTGCATAGTTCAATTCAAACCAGTCTTGGGAGCCGTTGGCTCCCGCTCTGGCGCAAAACTGGACAAAGGACATGGGCGTAACCTCCCCCTGTCCAGACTCTCCCCTGGAAGGGTCCCCTAACTCTTTCCAACCCTCTCCTGTGGGTACTTAAGGGCTTACCAGGGTGTAGCACATTAGATTCATTGTGGATGAGATTCAGAACGGAAACCAGTGCACTTCGACCGTCTGGGCACTCTGGACATCGCTTGCGCCCGACTAGGTCTCCCTCTCGGTCTGCTGCATCGTCTGTGCCTGTACACCATACAGGATCCATGCAGGACCTGTGGAGCATCAAAGACAACTGAAGATAATCTCCCATGGAGTGAAGGAGTCACTCCCCTGCATTTGCAGGCACTGCAACACTTCTGACTGGTCTGCTGATCCCGAGCTCCTACGGACCCTGAAGAGTCCAGAAACACAGGAGGTGGGTTTTTAAGTCCCTAGAGGCCCGAGCTGCCCTCTCACCAAGTTTAAGGTCAGAGTCCCACGTGAGGGCTGCAATACCCAACCCCCTGTGCACCGCGTACTTTTGCAAGTGCTTGTTGGCAATCCTTAACAAGTGCACTGGGCTCCGAGTAGCCCCAACCTCTAGCGACTTTCGGCACAAAGATCTTCATCCACCTCACACAGAGTGCTCCGTGGCTTGCCATTTTGTGAAGCTACTCTAGGTCCTCACGCGAATCCTGTGCCTTTGAACGTTGGGTCCAATTGAGGGTTATCTTTGCTTTTTCTGGGCTCCCCTGGTTGCTCCAGGCCTGCCCTCACTCCCCTGTGTGTGGTGAGTCTCCTGGAATTTGCTGGTCTGAACCGTACAGTTCCTTGACCTTCTGCATGGGTTGCCGTTGGCTAGGCTTGTTGGTGATCTCGCCGAACACCGACCCCTCAGAACTCGACATCCTTCGTGGGACAGCTCGTATCTGGCTCCTGGTCGTCCGCGACGTCTTCTGGTCCCAGCAGCTGCAGAGTCAAGGTCTCTGCCAACTATCCTGAAGCGTCCGACATCGGTGGACATTTGTTTACCGAGCCCATGGTCACCCTTAAGTGACCCATACTCTGTGCCCTCTACTTTCAGGTACTCCTCAACAAGAATACACATTTGGATTCCAACAGACATCTTTCTCCCTTCCAGCAGCGGCTCTTCTCTGAAGTCCTCCATTGGGTTCGACAGCGGTTTCCGACGACACTTCACGACTATGCACCCGGCTTCCCTGGGTTAGGTAACTTGGGTACTTCAGTATCCATGAGTGGGGTGGCTCTCAAATCTTCTGTCTTCTTAGGGGTTTCTTCGTAGTCCACTGGGAAGGGTCCTTAATCTCCAAAACTTCAACCGCAACTTTCACATAGAGTTGTACAGAGCACGCGGTCGTGTTCCCACACTGCACCGTCCTCCGTGGGGGTCTCTCTCCTCACCTTGGGGTCCTAGCGATTCAACGTCCTCTCGACATGGTCTTGACTCGAGTTGTGGTTCTTATACCACTTTCTTGGTATTATCCCCTCCTGGGGCCCACTGTGTGTTAGTGCTATTTACTGTCATTCATTTGCTAAAGTATTGTGTGCTTTGTGTCTATCTCAGTGTAGGAGATACTGTAACGTACTAGATAGTGTTATATAATAAATACATATTTTTGATAACTATTGTGTGGTTCTCTTGTCAGTTAATCTATACTATAAGATTGCATTCTTGGAAAACGAGCTGCTTTACACTCCTTCAAGACTAAGCCTGAAGACTGCTCTCCACAGCTACCACTTGGATAGCTTTCTAAGGTTGTCTGAGACCTTTTACATCAGCATAAGGGTTGTCTGGACTGATGCAAGGTGCCCACTTACATTAGTTAACAACATATACCAGTCCAGCCTCTCACACCAGCCCAGGCTTCTCTTTGCCTTTGTTATTACTATTCGAGATTTGTCAAAGGATATGCCATTCTTATGTAACCTCTTATGAACTTGCTGGAGGAAAAAAGAGAAATGTACATGGCATATTACTGAGCAAAACGTATTTGATCAAATTAAGCTTTTGCTTGCAAAAATGCTTGCTTTAAAGACCTATGGTAGTGGTCATGTGTGCTTCATTAGAGTTGACAAACTCTGTAGGAATTGGGGTTGCACTGTGCCAGTTTGGGAGCGGAACCCCAAACCCTAAAAGCTTACACACCCTAAAACATTACCTTCAATGATTCTGAGGCAGCCAAGGCGACTGACTCCGGAATCTGGGGATCACGGTTCGATCGCCGGCGGCAGATTAGCCCAGCACCATGTGACTCTGGGCAACAGCTTGCTTAATCTTCCCGACGGCCTCCAGCGCCTAGAGACCTTTACGGGTGATTGTTTGCGCTTTACAAATGTGGATTATTATTATTATTATTCAAAGCACTGATCTAGCATTAAAGAACACCGTCCTTACTTAACATTGGACTCAATGTAAGTTTAGCAGAGTAATAAAAATAGTAACTGAGCCCACTCAATAGCGAAGTTCAAAATCAATGAAAAGTTAAATGGTTTTAGTTAAAATTCTTAAAATAAGCATTACAAAGACATGCAAAATATATATATATCTATATACACGTCATGAAGGCTCAAAAACAGAGTACATAGTCAGAAATCAGAATTAATCTAAAACCAAAAAAGGAGCAGAAATCATAATAGGAATGGACAGTATCACTAGCTAATAGATGTTCAGGAAAATCTCTCTAAATATTATTCACAAGGAACTCTTTAGAAAAAATGAAAGGCTCTGGCTCACCCCTAAAATAAAGGGTTTTTAATTCACATGTTGTGAACAGGTAATAAGCAAAAGCTGCAAAGTCAGCAAGTCATGAATAGTGATAACACATAATGAGCAAATAAGAATTTAGCTTTTCACAAATGGACATATAATACTAACCCATTCCTAAGGAAAGGACAACTCCAATAGCTTCAGAACTGTTGCTGTACGGAGATGCACAACACAATGTGATATTTTTTTAAAACAAAGACCCTTCCACGGCTTGGAGTATGGAAAAATGACATGGACTGGTGCATGCTGCAGGAAAAGACAGTCTATATCTCGAGAGGTTGCCCCAAGAGTTGGGTGTCGATATGGTCTCCCTGGAAGGCCATATCTGTGAGCCCCCAATCTCCCCGCCCCTTGAAGCACTGTTGTCCCAATGAAATTATGAATGAGAACCTGCTCTCTTTTACTCTTATATATATTGCGTTGCATATCCGCCAATCGATTGATGGCTGTACCATTGTATTTCTCCTGCTCTGAAATGTGAAAGTGACCGTTTTGTTCCACCTTTGATAATAAAAAGAATTTAAAAAAATAAAAAAAGACCCTTCTACCAGTGTATTCTAGCAGGCCCACACAGGAAGCTACTAGGGAAATGTTCCTGGGATGGAAACATTCAGTACACAAAGAAAATTTTACTCACAGTACATGGTCTCTAAGGAGAATAACCTGTTACGCCACAATGTCCTGTGCTCTTGAAGACTATGGGGGAGAGAGAAGACACACAGGGGGACATTGATTGGGAGGGGTAGTGAGCAGGAGCAAGATGAACAGAACACCAAAACAGCATCCATTTTAATATAATGGTGTCTGAAGAAATGTGGTGGTAACAACTCGAGGAGGCCCCCCAGCAAAGTGCATGGAGGGGGCCCCACGCTCCGGACCCAGTCAGGAGCTCTCAGCCCTGCCCGTGCACAGTATTCAGAGGGGGCCCCTTGGAGCTGGTGTTCCCTGAACCACAGGGGCTATTGTTACACCACTGTGTGATGCAACTAAACACTTCTAAACACTTAAAAAAATAATTTCAAGTGCAACAATAATAATTCATGTGTTGCGACTACATTCATTAAAAGAATCATTAGCATTCAATCATAATATGACGACCAAAATTACACATTTAGAAAAAGCTACAACACCAGTATGTCGATGGATCCGAAAATATAATTGCGTTTGCCTCTCAAACTTTCAATGACGTTGAGAAGCAGTATACTACCATTTAGCATGAGCCTTTAGACTGCTCATGGAGGTAAAAAAGATCAAGGCTGCGCAAAGATGCGTTACCTGGAGAAACATTTCTGTCCCAATACACTGCAACACTCCGCACTACTTTAATTTTTGTCCCAGTTTTAATCCTTTGAAACTCCGAGTTAAAAAGCAGGAGTCATTCAAACAGATTTGCTATCTGGTTTGTATATCTTTCTTTTTTTCTCCCAAGTTCTCACAGCCCACCTTCTCACCCAAACAACCCCATACCTCCTCACATTTCCAGATTCCCTCCCTACCTTCTTTGCCATGAGGTTGTATTGGCTTAAACAGAAGCTGGTGCAGCTAACCCCATCCCAGAAGAAGGTACTCACGGTCTCAGACTGTTGATCACGGCAAAGCGGTGTGCAAGTGAGAGAAGTAGCCCAGCCCAGCCCAATCTGTAAGGTGGGAGATAGTGCGGCCATAGTTCATGAATATTACCTGCTCAGGATCCCTATGCAGCCAGATACCCAAGTATTTCACCGGGTCCTGGGTCCAGGAAAGCGGAAAGTCCAATGGGATCTCGCGAGTACCAGCCGTCAGATGGAAAACAGTTGATTTAGCCCAATTGATCCCTAAGCCTGAGAAGCGCTCGAATTTCACATTCTCAAAGCAATTCGGGGAGGTAGGTTGCGGGTTCACGGACATATAAAAGCATATTGTCCACGTAAAGTGAAACTATAAGTGGGCGCTGCCGGAACCGCAGTGCCATCGACGCATGCAACTGGCGGAGCTTGCAAGCAAGAGGCTCCAAAGCCAGGGCAAAGAGTATCGGCGATAAGGGGCAACTCTGCCGTGTGCCCCTACCGATGGTATAGGCCGACGACACCCAGCCATTGACACGGACCCTGGCAGCAGGTTCGGAATACAGAACTCTAATCCACTGGATGAAGAATGGAGGAAAACCCATTCTCAGTAGGACTGTAAACATGTAATCCCATTCGAGGGAATCAAGTGCTTTTGCTGCATCAAGCAGCACAGCAACCACCTGAAAGTCGGAGTCAAAATAGTGCAGTGTGCAGAGTACGTAAATTGTGTGTGGTGGACCTGGCGGGCACGAACCCCGACTGGTCGGAAAGCAACAACAGGGGAATCAAGGGCTGTACACGCATAGCAATCATCTTGGCCAGGATTTTAGCGTCAATATTAATAATGGAGAGGGGCCTGGAGG
Organism: Triturus cristatus; assembly: GCF_964204655.1. Lineage (NCBI taxonomy): Eukaryota > Metazoa > Chordata > Amphibia > Caudata > Salamandridae > Triturus > Triturus cristatus. The sequence continues at coordinate 727,053,055 of NC_140588.1, forward strand.
AGTCGCAGTGGTTAGGTGCTTTGTCGGGCTTTAACAGCATAACCAAGAGGGCTTCTCTTAGGGAGGCGACCTGTGTCGTACGCTCCCGCGAAAACCTCAAGCAGTCTAGGGGCCAGTGTGTCCGCGTAAGACTTATAAAATTCACTCGGGAGCCCGGCCAATCCCACAGCCTTGCAGGTGGGGAGGGACATAATAGCAAGTTTGACATCCTCTTCGTCAAAGGGGGCGTAAGATATTCCCTATGACCCGAGGACAGCCACTCGAACAATATCATCTAGATATTCATGGATCTCGTCCTGCGGCACCTCAGCTCTGGTTGCATACATGGTGCCACAGAAGTCTAATATGGTCCCGCTAATGTCTGCCGTGGTGTAATGTGCCTCCCCCGCCTCATCAAGTATCTCTTTGATGTAGTCCTGGCCAAGGGGATCACCCAGCTTCTGACCCAGGGAGCAACTAGGTCTGCCCACCTCGCCATAATAACGAGCCTTGCTGCATCGAGACCTATGGGCCATCTCCTGATCGACTGTCTCGTGTTCGGTAACCAAATCCCGGATTGTCGAGTGTGCGGATGGGGAATGGTCCAAATCGTAGGACCATTCTAGAGCGGAAATTTCTACAGCCCATTTATGAATCCTACGCTGCAGATCACTCAAGCCGCCCGCCTGCGCCCCCATGCACACCCCCCTAACGGTCACTTTAAATGCTTCCCAAAGGACGCCCGTGCTATCAACCGAACCCTCATTTTCCTTGAAAAAGTTATGAATAGCCTCCCCAATGTAATGTTTAAAAACAGGGTCTGATAGCGAGGATGGCTGCAGTCGCCAGGTGAATGGAGGCCGCTGGCACACAGGAACCTGCAGTTCCAGGAGCACAGAGAATGGACCAAGAGCATCCGAGCCATATGACGGACATCCACCACCCAGGTACACGCAGCTTCAGTGACCAACCAGAAATCCAGGCGAGACCAGGTCCCATGAACGGAGGAAACAAAAGTACTCTCAGGCGCCACCGAGTGCCGCAATCGCCACACATCCCACAACCAACCAGCATCCATCAGTCCCAGCAGTACCTCTGACGCCTGCTTGGGCTGCGTAGTCGCACTACCCATGCGGTCCACAGTCATATCCAGGCACACTTAAAATCGCCACCCCAAAGTATCTCTGCTTCCGGGAAGCTAGTATTACGGCGCCACACATCAGAAAAGAAAGATGGATCGTCGATATTCGGGCCGTACATGTTAACCAGTAACACACAGGCTCCACCCAGTTGCCCATGTAAAAGCGCAATTCGGCCTGAGTCATCCGTGTCCGTGCGAATAACCGAAAAAGGGACCCCTCGTTTCATCAGTATCATTACCCCTCTTGCATAACTGGAATACGAGGACATCACGCGCACCCCCGCCCACCGATTCCCAACATTTCTTTCGGACAGTTTTGTGAGGTGGGTTTCCTGTAATAGAGCTATCTGGACATCCATTTTGTCCAGAGCAGCAAACACAGAGCAAATCTTTCTGGGGGTGTTGAGACCACGGATATTCCAGGTTAACAGTCACACTTTACCACTCATAGGATTAGGAGATTTGTTTTAAGCCTGCCAATTAGGTGAATAAAAAGGTTTGTGCCTGCTCCTGCAAGGAAAAAGGTGAATACGCCAAAAAACAAACCTGAAAGTGCTGGACCGCCCCCCCCCCCCCCAAACCCACCCTCCCTCACGCCAGATCCCACCAGCTTCCCCCATCCACCCACCCACTTCAGCGTCCCCAACTCGCCAAAGCCATCCCAACTATACCCGCCCCAACTCAAACCAATGAAGGTTGTACAAGGGGTATTCCCATAGGGGGCGTCAGAGTGCCACTAACCTAACTAGTAGGGGGTGGCTGAGCAACACACTACATATGCCTGGTCGAAATATAACAGAGTCCAGTGTTAAGGAGGCACCGCAGTGCAAAATCAAAAAGTCATTATAGTGTCCACCTGCACTGGGATGATAAACATGGAATGCATGAAAGGCAAAGCATGTAACAATATAAAGACAAAGCTACCAGAGGAGCCAAGCAGTAAGCCAAAAGATCAGTGTGCTCCCAGCATCCCTACTGTTGTTCAGGTTCGGATAGTCTGGGATTCGGGCAACCTTCTCTTGAGATGTTTCGCATGTTCCATCGCTGCCTTGGGGTTGGTGAAGATCTTGGAGTCCCCATCTGGACCTATCTACAAGCGGGCTGGGTATAACATAGCATATGGGACACTATCAGATTGCAAAAACTTTTTCACCACCCCAAATTACCTACGTGCAGCTTGTACAGTTACAGTAAAATCAGGGAAGAAAGAGAGGGTATTGCCTTGATGTTCGATGGTTCCTTTATCTCTGGCCATGCGCAGGATGGCGTCTCGGTCCCTGTAATTCAAAACATGCGCTATAACAGGGCGTGGGGGAGCCCCCGAGACTTGCCTAGCCGCAAGCGAGCGGTGGGCCCGCTCGATGATATACATGGCGGAGAGCAGTTCAGTACTAAAAATATCCTTAATCAAGTTCTCAATGAAGGTCTCCATTCTGCCCACGTTCATGGATTCTGGCAGCCCCGTAATTAGAAAGTTATTGCGGCAGGAGCGGGCTTCTAAATCCTCATTCTTGGCCTGGATGAGGGAGAGAAATTTTTCCATATTGAGCGTTTTCCCTGCTACCTCACTCAGCCCCTCCTCCGCTGCAGAAACCCGGTGCTCCACTTCTCCGACGCGGGAGCCCTGCTTTTCGAGTTGCAACGACATCTGGTCGAGGCATTGTTTAACTGCAGCCATGGTGCCTTCTATAGACTAAAGACTGTGCTGCATGGCCAACAGCGTTGTCTCTATTGTGGATGGACCCCCATCCTGGGCATCTGCTTCGGAGTCGGAGACAGCTTTGTGCGGGGTCTTAGAGGATTTTAGCGCCTCAAACGTGAGGCGAGGTTGGGTCTGATCAGTCCTCCCCATCTTGGCAGCAATCTAGCCTCACTACCGTGAAGTTACTGTAATGGGTCCCCCTAATATAAAACGGGATATGACGCGACAGGCAAAATAATTACCTCGGGTAGCTCCTAAGCGTACTACACAGCCTGATACCTAGTTTCGCACTTGCTCCGTTCCATGCGATATGCCCCACAGAGTATCCGCCACGATGAAGCAGTGGAGCGAGGTGGAGGTTGACGGAGTAGGAATTGTAGCGAGTGTCGATTTGAGTTCATAAATTACTACTCTTCCTAAGACATTGGTACATAAAACTTTGAGGATTCATCAAACACTTCCAAGTGATGGGTTTGAGGCAGACTGGATATAACGGCTGAACTCTTGATCTGTAAGTTTTTTGAAAGGCTTAGTTGTTTTTTTTTAAAGGAAGATGATAACATGAGAAAATTTTCCTCTCTGTGAGAAGACAAGTGGTTTTGCTTTGGAGATATCGACATGATTTAATGATGAAGGCTTAGACCTTGTACAGTCGAGCAACTGTTGCTAGTAGATGATGGTTTGAATTAAATATTGTGCAAACATGGGGGATGCTTATAGCCATTGTTGATGAGTTCATGAAATAAAGTTGAATGGAGCGTTACAGGCTGCATAACGCTGCTTGTGGACGATACCTCTAGTGTTGTGTGCGGAGGTGCAAAAAAACTTTCAAACACCTGATGGAGGAAGGGATAATACAACAAGAAGAATATACAGACTGGCATATTTGTGTGTTGATCTCATGTATGAGGGCAATCTGAGATTCTGTGTACATTGGAGAAGCTTAAATAAAAACGCCTTTGTGGAAAGCTACTACCATAAATAAAAGGTTATTAATAAGAAGAAATATATAAGCAAAAGGGACTTAAAATCAGCCTATGAGTTTGATTCCATCATGAGTCCAAGTCATTAAATACGTTCATCACAGTTAAATGTGTCTATCATTTCAACTGACGGCATTTTGAAATAGCTTCTGCATCCTCTACCTTTCAACAAAATATGGTGACCTTATTTAAGGCTTACGCAACTATATATACTTTGAAGAGTAGTTTATATTTAGGTATGACAAAGGTGAACATAATGCATTTTAAGATTCTGATCTGCATACATTACTTTAAACAGAGTTCACTTCACTTAAAGAATACTGACGTTTTTGGAAGCACAAATTGAACGTTTGTGACAGCAGATATCTGAAATAGGATAATCAAAAACAAAGATGCATAGATAGTGAAGATGATGACTTTGGCACTTAGTTCAGTTTCCCTCTTTTATAGGGCTTATGGAATTATAAACAAAACGTGTGAGAAAGTTTGTCACAACTACAGATGCCATTAAGGAATGGGACTAGTTTTGTGTGTACAAGGCGGTGTAGAGGGGGTGAGTGGCAGTGTAACTTATATACTGTGGAAAACAGCTTCACTTAAAGATACGGTCTTGAAGGCAGGAATAGAAAGACATTGAACGGTTGGAGGTCAGATAAGAACACAGTTAAAGAATTACACCTTTTTTGAAAGGTGAAAGAAGTGTTGTCGGTGAAGGGTGGCGTATTAAATAGATGTCACCTTTTTGTTGCCAATAAAGAAGTCAGAGGTATGCTATTGAATTTGGCACATGAAGGCCATATAGGAACTTATTTACAAAAGGAAAGATTATGGGCATGATTTACAAAGAGCCTCCACACTTGTGGCAGAGGCACCGCAGTCGTAGGAGATGCCCGCAGTTGTGGGGGTGAGGGGGAGGGAGGAGTCTCCAAACTCGAGGTGGAATCTACACAATGAGAATCCTCATTGCGGAAATTCCACCCTGAGTGCAAAGACTCCCCTACAACTGCGTGGCCTCCGCCATGAGTGTGGAGGCCCATTGTGAATCCGGCCCTATGGGAAATGAACCAGAATGGTGCCGATATTGAAGACCACATAGAGGAATGCAAAATAATTATCCAAAGTGAGAAATGCTTAGCCGCTAGCTCAGCACCTATTGTAGATGACTGACTCAGAAGAGTAAGGGAGAAAAAAATTAGGCACTGACATTATTGTACCAAAGTATGGAAAGCCAGTAATATATATTCGTTACTATCATAATCAGTCATGTATCCAAATGGGTGTGGTTCGCTATTCAATTCCTACTGCTAGTGGAGTTTTCTTTATAGGTGAAATATTTAGCAGATAAAGATTACCGGCAGAAATAGATAATAGGGTGCAGTTCACCTCTGAAGAGATTAAAATATTTATGCGGCATAAGGTATTACGAATATTAAACCCACACCCTACTATCCTCCGAGTGAAAATCAAATGGAACATGCAAAAAGATTAAAGTTGCCAATCAAATGGCTTTAATGTAAGAATAATTATGGTACAGGAAATTTGCATGCACATGTATAGACAGTGACCAGATGTAGTGGTCCCAAAAATGGGGCATACACAGAGATTCAGTGAACAAAAATAATTATTGTTCCCCTTTTAAGTTAATGTGTGCTAGCTACCTACCCAAACTAAGTTCTTGGTGTTTGATGTTACCGGTCAGAAAGAGAGGAAAACAAAAGTATTCAACAGAAAACACTTTAGGACAGTATCAAAGGGAAAAAAAATGAAGACTTAGGCAATGAACAGAAGACAGAAAGTGAAAAATGTGGGCGTATGATCTAGTAAAAGCGTAATTACAGAGTGAGCATTATTCATTGCAAAGGCATTATCAAATAAGAGACCCCAAAAAGTTAAAATGCCATAATCATGGTTTGTTCTGAAACACAGACAAATAGTTCAAAGGAGTCACCTCCAAATTGAAATAAATCTCAGGCTGAGAATACTTTAAAAACATGAAGGGTTGAGGTGTGTGGATAGAACACAGAACTAGAACAAAATATGCCTCTTAATAATCAAACATTGAGTTCTATGGACAAAGCTTAAATCACAAAGTCTTTGTATTTTTCCAAAAATGTTAATTATTGACGAATGTGTTTAGGAACCAAGTAGAAAAAAAAGCCCTTTATTTTTTAAAGGATTTTCTGAGGTATTAATTTATTTTTAAGATTACTGGAATATTTCAGTTCTTTTCTTATTCGGTTTCTTTCATCTTTGTGTTTAATTTAATTTGAATGTCCTAGTGATACCGTACATTTCCAGCCATATGCAAATCAGTCTTGACCCTGCACTACATAGAAACAGGCCAGCCGGAACTGTCAAGCCAGGTCGTCCCTGGACTGGAAACACACATCCTGGGACCGGTTTTGCGGTATCACTGCTAATCAGCCAGGCTAACGTGAATCCAGTGGCACAGTGAGCAAGGGACACATGTCTGGGCATACCCTTCCCAGGTGCTCACCTTTCCGGGTGTCCAAAACAGGACGCAGATCAACTACGTGCCTTGCCCTGCCCAGCATGGGCCGATTACATTTCTCACAGAGAGTGCAGTATTTGTTTGGTTTCTCGTGTGAAAACTTGGGTTCTCTATCTGGGTCAATACCTTGGGACTAAAGAAAGTAAGTCATGAAGGAACAATAACTACAATCCCGGTTTGGGGAGTGCCGGCTCTGGGGTTAAAATTGATTAAGAAGGGACAGGACACTATAAATAAATCTTGACTGTTGTGTTTCAGAGACGGTACCTGTGTTTATGATCCAAAAGTGCACTTGGGTCTCATAAGAAAGTGCAATACACATACCAGTATGATGTGCTGCCCAGATGCTTTGTAGGGAGAGAAATTGCTTTGTAACAAATTATTTGTCTCCAACCTAATCTATCCTATTGTGCATTAAACTACAATATAAAAACTGATTTTTTACTTGACTCACACTGCAAGTGCATCCACTGTCTCATGCTTCAGTACCGGTTTGGGGTTGTCCTCATTTCAAATGTCTTTACATTTACATTACTGCTTTCCAGACAGCTTTCATGTGGAGAAGCCCTCACAGCAGAGCGATCTTTACCCTGGAGCACCCATAACATAGTCATTAAGAGGTGTGAGGTTTCTGCACTGAAAGTGTGATCTAATCAAGGAAGACAAAAGGCTTGACCTCACCTTAAAGGGTCATGTTCAACCTATGCAACAAAATCTGCAGGTCAACGACTTACCTCTAAAATGCACAAAGAGTGGTGTTTCAAAAACACTAATCGGTAGCCCTTTGCTAACAAAGTATCACCGAATTTGTAAAGGGAGTCCTGTCACCATCTTCCTCACACAAATGTCTGCATCACCATCCTGCAGCCACAGGAATTCAGGCAATACACTACCGCTGTCTGAAAGCTGCCTTGCCCTCCATCTTGTGCCAATACAAGCCAAAGTCATACAAATGGATCCCACTCTTTGTAATTTATACTGTGAGATGAACATCATAATATCCCCTCCAGCCTTTACAGAATCTACTTTTCAATTGTGTTCATTATTTGCCCATGTATTTTCTCACATTGGTATGAGATAATGTAACTTTGTTATTTCTCCACATATGTGTCCAGACATTACATTTGGCTTTCAACCCTTGAGCAGATCAACTGACTTGCTGGTGCAGTGGCTAGCAGTAACCTTGCAGCGAACAGACTGCCCGATTTGTGTGCCTATCAGAATACCTAATATAGCGCAACCTTCGCCTGCAAGTAATGCAGTTTGTTTCTACAGTCTTGCATCCTCAAACTGCATCCTACGTTAAAATGCATACTCTGTAGTCCTAAAATCAGGTATGAAAAACTGACCTGTAATTAAAATATCTGATTTTGCCTCTCCTTTTTATTTTCATATGGGCACTAATGATCAATACTAACTCCTATTAATGTAATTCACAAAGAAACAGAAGCGAACGCATGGAATGGTTTGCTTTGGCACACAAGACTAATAATCCCAATAATCAATAATGCTGGACTAAACACTAACCTGGGATTCTGGTGCTGCCCGGCATAAAGTGCTTATATGCCTCATCAGTGGTTGTAAGCGATATACGTGCAATTACAAACATTTAAAAATAGTTTTAATGTGGACGCACCGTGCAATCCTAACCTTCGCGTTTCAACAGTTTAAATTGTTGAGTCACATGCAACTTAGCAGCACAAAAGGCTTTCGATGCCATCAGTTTGATGCACTTCTACCCTTCAGGACCCCGATGGGACCAAGTGCATGACACATACCATTGAAAGAGGCAAAACACCATGGCTGGGGTCCAAAAACCACGCTTTGTTTTGTGAATACTGGGCTGACTAGTATAGAATCGAGACAATTCCTCCTAGCTGGAGGAGGGGTTAGAGGAAACATACCTGATAGAAACCTACTCTGCGCTGGCTTAAGCATGCCCGAAATACACTGCAAACATTTTCGGCAGCTTCGAATTCATTTCACGCTCACAGTGACAAGCATGGACTGTCAACAAATAGACACTTACATCTCAGCTAACCGTAAATAATTAAAAGCAACTTAGAACACTGATATCATTCCATGATCGTACGAAAACATGCCTACTTTACAAATGCACTTAGTACGCATGCCAATATTTGGGGATAGCGAGAACACAAATTAGTGGGAATCTTATTCCTCCATTGACTTGCATTAGAGTAGAGCACGTTTTAAGCTAACGAAACCGAAAAAGTACTTTTTTTAACTTAAAAATACGGAGTTAGCATCGGTATTTATGGCCATTCTAATACAAGCGCATATAAACGCTGACAAGTTATACTTTGGGGGGGGGGGGGGGGGGGGCCAGACCGAAGTGCGCGGCAGAATCACCGGGATGACAGTTTCCTGGGGACTGTTGAACCTCTAGCCTGGCAGGTGCCAAACACGACATACGGCTCCCAGTAGAAAAGCCACCCCTTCCAGGTCGTGTGATAAGAGATCACAGATTATCACCTCGCTGTCTGCAGGGGCTTTGCGGTCGCCTGAGATATACTGGCGTGTTAAAACCTCGATTGGAGACTTGACCTTCTTGCAGTCCCGAATAAGACAGGGGCCATCTGTGGCATTAATGTTGCCATCCGAGCGGTCCCCAGTATTGTCACAATAGAAGGTCCCAGACCACAGCGCCACCGGCGGCTGGAGGACCGCTCTACAGCAACACTAAATCCAGAAGCACAAGAATCACGCTGCTGAGAGCGTGACGCAACGAATCCGAACACGCGAAGTATAGCGAGGAAAGCCGAGCGCGATCGGCAGCACCAATGGGGACTCCACAACAATAAGGCAGCCGGCAGCCCGGCCATGGCAGCGGCGGAGGCGGCCGCGCCGACACAGATGGAGACCGGTGAGTACATCGCTTCCCAGGTGGCAAATTCCCATCATTTAGGTTGTCCTCGTCCTCTGCTCAATGCTGACTACTCGTTTTCTCGTCCCTTACTTACAGAGCTCTATTTTTTGATGGCCAGGTTTCTGCAGTCCGGCCCCTGCCAGAGAACGGCGCAGGTGAGTACCCTGCCCTAAAGCACGGTTGTGGGTTCGAAGAGTTGGACGCTGGGTTATTCTCACTATTGTCTCTCTCTGTCGTAGATGCTGGTGGAAGAGCTGGAGGAGCACCAGGTAAGTGCTGTCCGTGTGCACTCTCTGAGCTCTTGTCCTGTTTGCAGCTGTCACGTTGCGAGCGCGTCTCCCGCTGCTGGTTTATTTTTTTTTAAATGTCTTATTATGGGGCGGAGTCAGGGCTGGTGTGCAGCATCAGTGCGGTGATATTCTTCTAATTGACAATTTCTCTCATGCAGCTCATCCCGGCGAGGTTGGACTGGGAGGGAAAGGAGCATCAAAGCAGTTTCCAAGAGATGGTAAGTTTCGGGTAAAGTTGAGCAAGTTTGGATCCGGCGGGCGGATGCGACTTTGTAACGGGTCAGGTGCCTGGCTGACGCGTTTTGGCATACTACCCGTTTTGCCCTGGTTGACGAATGCTGCGGGGTGCCACCGGCGCCGTGGACAAGTGATGGTTCGGTCCCCCCGATGCCGCACACAGGGCGAACGCCTATTGTGGGCAAAAGCTCAAGTTATCCCAGGCTAGCGCGCAGGATTTTTTTTTAATCTCGTAAGCCAATCAGCAATCTGGTTCCAATGAGGAGGCGTACAATGAAAATGAAACCCGCAGCGCGATTGGTTCCGAGCGACAAGCCAGGAACATGCAGGATGTTTCTCACCTTTTGCGAAATATCAAATTAACAATAATAATATCTGGGTGGGGCTGCGTAGAGACAGAGCTTCACTGTCAGGAGGAGTTGGCTTCCTAGGTTAAACAGTTTCCTGTCACCTATAACGAAAGCGTAACCGTTTTTCTTTATCTTTTACATCTCAAAACTCCAATTACATGTATAGCGCAAACGTCTTGAAATAGCTGAAGGCTGCACAATATTTGTTGCAGAGGCACGCCCAGCTCATAATTGTAAGTGTTCAAACACAAAAAGTAAATTTTGAAAACTTCCCTTTGCAATATCTACAATCTGTATTCACAACTGAAGTCACTCTCGTTAATGTCTTAAAAAGGAGGGACGTTGTTAATGCGCCCTAAAGATAATGCAGGTTTCGTCGCTATTTTGGCTGGATGATGTAGGCACTTCCTTGTAAAACTGTTCCAAGCGGAATCGTGAAAGTGTCATTGTTCACCCCATCCCGAAGTTTAGGTCTAAAGATTTAGATCTATTACCCCCCCGTAAGGAGGGGGAAGGAAGTCTTGATTCAAACGGGGAATCATTCTAAAATCTTCTCTCGTCTTACATGTGCTGGGGCTTCCTTAGGCACTAGAGCGTGTTTGAATTTCATTTGCACCGCTTTCCTGTTTATCAAATGTGTCGAGGGTTTGTTTAGTAATTTTTCAACGAAAAGATTAATGTTAACATTCTGAATTTGGTTAACATGCCGGGAAACGCGCACAAAGATGGATAATTCTCACGAGAGGCTCCGACAGAAGAGCTGGGTACATAGGGCAAAGTAATGTTAGTGCTTCCATTGCTGTTTGACGGCCTTGCCAGAATAGAATGGCACTATGCAACCTATTAACCAAGTGTAGTGCGTTGTGTGTAGAAAATCAATTACCAGTTTGATCTCTAACCGATATCCGTGCTCTACCCTCGTTAAAACCTGTTCAGTCGCATTTTGACGTCAGATGGCCAAAACAGGGGCCACAAATTATGTATGATTCTATACGTGACCACAGTGATATCATGGCATTTGATCGTCAAGCCTCACACTTTACATACCTTTGTGCAGAATTATTTATTTTCGATAATAGGTGTTACTTTTATTTTTTTTGAAGAAATGGAAAAAACACATTTTGGCTATCGTAGTTTAGAGAACTGATGATTAAAGTTTTCGTAATTGTTTGGGTTTATGTTTAAGTGAGCTATAATTGCCTGGTTGAGTCAGTGGATATTTCTAGATACATACTGTTCAGCAATAACATATTTTTTGATAGTTATGAATCTGCATTTCTCACATTGAAATTGACATCTTAGTTAAATTGTCTGGCTCCTTTGCCATGCATTGTGATATATTTTACCACTCCGCTATTTCTCGGTTTTCATTAAGACATTGTTAGTGCTGTTGAGTAGTTCACCACGTTCATATTCAGATGATTAAACAGGTAGGAGATAACACAAAGTGACTGCTGCTAATATTTGTGTAGCAACTTTGAAATCTAGTGCTGTTCATAGAGATGTAATTTTGGTGCTGTTCACAGAGATGTAATTTTGTAATGGCATTTGGTTTACACAGAAAGTTTACTGACTTCATAACAACAATAAATAATTCCCTTGATATTTACACATTGTTAAATTACATTTATTTTTATACTATTTTTTTAATTGTATTTTGTGTGGAAATTGTATTGTTAAACTTAGATTATAGATGTCTGTTGGTGCATCTCGAAGAGCTAAAATTCCACGTAAAAACTGTCAGTCTTTGGTGTTGTTTTCTGTGCACGTTTTTGTTACCTAATTTTAGAGATTATTTTACATACGTGAATAACAATGTTTATGAAAACTGAATTTCCAAAAGTAAGTTATTTTGACTTGGCATGGCTAAACATGCTAGTCTAAACTAGAATGATCATTTATAACAAAAAGAATACATTAATCAAATAACCAGTTTTGGTGTGTACAGGATGACGGGTTCTTAGCATTTTCTGTAGCCATTGATCAGTTCTATAAGATGTCAACTTCTTCCATAGGAGTGCTAAAGCAACTTTGTCACATGCCTCTTTCAAATCAGTCAAACAGCATAACAGACAATTTCTCTAGCTATGTTATTACTTTAGCTGCCTAATTCAATGTGCATTGCACACCATTGTCTATTGAAAAACTATCTTCTCCATTTCAAGAAAATGTAAAACTTTTCTGTGCAGTATGCTTCTAATAATGACAAATGCCTCGATGCTCACATGTCATCCCTCTCGTAATTTGGTTCTGGTTAATTTCTTTGCTTTGTGATAATCTTGGTTAGTCCTCTAGCACCAACAACACTGTCTGGGTTTTCTATTAGTGCATCATTTAGTTTACGTACTGCAAATAAAACAAAAAGCTGTAAGCTGTTTGGGCGCTCCATTATCATTTGCTTGTGCCCAATTATATTTTCATCACCCTGAACCAACCCATAATGCCCCCATAACTGAAACCTGTCTGACTCCGAACCTATTTCCATATTCACTTTTATAGCACATCACTGAACCCATTCCTTTCCTACCTGACTGACATGTAGGTGTGGTGAAAGTACCAACATTTTCAAAAGTTAATCTTACCTCGTATATCTCCTTTGTATACTGAGTATATCCAACCTAGTAAGACATCCTATAAAGTCTGTATCTTTCAGAATAAATTTGAGGGAGGCCTGCTTCATTCCATAACTCAGTGTTTATCCCTTCACACTTGTCGTAAGCCACTGCTTTCATTATTGTCCCTATTACTATGTGAATGTAGTTTATTGCTACAGTGCATACAGTTAGTAGGAGGCTATCATAGGTTCGTTGGTGTACTTGCAAATGTAGTTTCTATATATGGTGGAGTTCAGTGTGTTTGATGCAAGTATGCTGATGGCTTTTACGCATCCTCTAATTATGAGTTCAGAAAATAGTTGTTACATTGTAGTACTATTTAACATATGGATGTAAAGGGTTAGACTCTTCAAATTAATTAATTTTAAATCTAGGGTTTGCCATAATATCTGGTGTATTGTGAAATTTTAGTAATGTCTTCTTTGCAACATATGTTTGACATTAGAGCAAATATTCCACTGATTTCTTACCCAGGTGTCTTGACAGTTGTACATTTTCCCAACCTATAACTAAAATGATCTCTTGCAAGGTCTCCCTTCCGATTTTATGCTTCGTTTTGTATGGCTTTAATTTATATGCCCTATTTGAACAATGTGGATCCATTGAATATATATTTAGAAGGTTTGACTTGAATATACTGTGTTATTTTGGGCCATAATCCCTGGTTCCAGTTGAGGTACCATCAGATTGTTACTTGTAAGTTTGCTTCTTTTTCACTCTCAATTTCATTTATCCTGCATGCAACAGAAAAAGCCAGTGCTGCCGAGCTAAGCATTGTTGCTGTGGAAAATCCTTTATGGGAATCACAAGTTTTAAGTGGATCTACAATGGAAAACCACTGAGCCTCAGACCTCCCTTTAAAGCTTCAGTTGGTTCTCACATTCTGTCCTTGGGTCTGATTTCTCTTATTTGTTTTAGTTTTCTTCCAGTTTTAGCTTTGCTATTTGAAATAAATCTTAGCGTCTTTAATTCTTTGGATATCTTTTATGAAATTATAACACATTTTGTTTTGCATGAGAGAATTGTGGTACTTATTCTGGCATAGTATGCTGTTGCTCTTAATCCAGTCTTTATCTAATTTATAATCTGTAAAATTCTTAAACTATATCATAATAGCGAGATGACATTCGGAACTTTTTTGTTTGTTTTTATTTTTTTCATGTTTGGAACTGTTCCTAAAAAAAAAAAGCTTTGCACACAATTTCTAAAACTGTAAGTTATATGGCCAGGCCATTCCACAATCAGATACACTATATAGAAGTTGTACTTTTATATGCAAAAACTCAACTCAAGAGAGGAGGAGTTGTGAGTGACATGATATGGACAATCTGTTATATTTTCATTTTGTAAATCAAGGTTGTTTACAACTTAACAGGTGTTTTATTTCTTATGATGAAAGTGCATCTGGTTGTGACTGCATTCAGTGGCTGTACGAACTGTACAAGTTTAAGATTTTGAACATAAATCTATCTCAATTTGTTTTTGTCATTTTAGGTGCAAGCCAATGCTCACATTCCTGCAAACTATCTTCTAAGAATCTGTGAGAGGATCGGTCCCCTTCTAGAGAAGGAGATCCCACAGAGCGTTCCCGGAGTGCAGATTTTACTGGGAGTTGGACGCCAGTCTTTATTGAGATCTACAAAAGGTAATTTGTGAATATGGTGCAGAAAAGCAAATTAGAGAATACAAGGATGACTATTTGTGATGCAGATGGTATTGTTCTGTGTTATTAATAGTGCAAGGTGTCAGGCAGTTTGGTTGCGTTCATGAGGTCTGTGCTGAGCACATTTGTCTTTTATTTAATCATCATCCTGTCAGTAGTGCATTTGGCCCATATGTTTGCAAGTGTATTGGTCTAACAACATTTCTCTTCGATGCTGTTTCTCAAGTATGGCTTCTACGGACACCCTTATTGTGATACTACTTAGGTAGTCTCATTTCAATGACGGCTGTGTTGGAGGATGACTGAAAGTTGGGGTAATCATGACTTTCAAAAATAGGCACAAATGGGTTGAACACAGTTTAATGCCTGCCTCTTTAAAAATGTTCTGTATGCTCTGGCTTTCCAGGGGCTGGGGTTAACATTCACTCTGACCAGCTGTAATGCAATGTCTTTTATGGGACGGTGGCCCCTATGTATATAATAAGTAGTATGTATAAATAAGTGGCATTTTGTTTTTGATTTGTTAGCCTTTGATTTAGCTTGCTCAGTGGCCTAGTCTTTGTGTAATAGGTCTGTATGTGGATGCTTGTCCTAGTAACGTGAAACACAAAAAAACAAATTGCACAGTTTTAGTCATGGCTCAAAAAGGGACCAGAGAATGATTGACATGGTGCAAGGTGAATGTTTATTTAGTGAAGTTGTTTACTTTGAAATTAGACTGCCGTTTTCCGGTTCATGTTGTGTTCTAGGTAAAAAAAACTGTTAAACTGACGATGCAGCCCACTCCTTGTCTTGTCCCCTTGAATTTCTTCGTCATTGCCAGGATTTCGTGGAATTCGGATTCACTTAGCAAAGCGTGCCCCAGTGTAACGTTACGTTGTTCGCTTTTATAGGCAACAAGAGGCAGAAGCAACTGATGTAATTCTTTTTATGGCAGTATGTTTACGTCTTTTAATGCAAACACAGCTACAAAGCAGAAAAGCAAAGTACATACTAATAGTTTTAATGTGAGTGAAAAAGAAAAACATAGAAGGAGTCCGCCAACAGTACCAATCGTTTGTCAATACTAATGTTACTTGCTGAATTTTTCCCCATAAGAAGTATATTCTCTGTTAATGTGAGCTGATTGTAGTGGGCATAACGGTTGGCGCTGCTGTAAAGCTTGTGAGGACGCATCGAAGGACATCTAGATTTTCATTGCAGTGGTTTGTGATATACACTTAGGTTTGGAATAGAGCTGTAGATAATTTGACATTGCTGTGAGTGGGTTTGTTACAGCCTATTCCCAAACTTTGGTACGCCTTTTGAATTATTTTCAAATACACCCCCTTACATTGATAATAAAGTTGAAGGCAGCTGCAGTGCGAACTTGTAGATCTCTTTCAAAGGTGCTATTTAGCCTAACTGCCTTTTCATAAGTACTTTTCAGTAAACTAGAAAGGTACACGGTGAAGCGGTCTGTAAACTGGGTGATGTTTTATATCTTATTGTAGACAGAGTTAGAGTGGCATTGAGAATTAGAAAACAAATTTAAAATATTCTCATTTCGAAAATGCGTGCTTTTAAATAATATTGTTCAATATGTCGTTGGTGGGATCTTAACATCTGATAAGTTGAATGCAGACAATTCAATTAATAGACTTTTCAAATTATAACTTTGGCATGGGGTTCTTACTTGTGCCATTTGTCTTGTATGCTCTTTCATATGGACGAGCACTAGTGCTTGGAGGACTTTAAGTTCTATTGTAGCTTATGTGTAAACAGAAGCCATGTTTTAGGCAACCATCTATGGCTGTCTTTAAGTCAGTCAAAACTTGAAAAGTCCCACTGAATTTTACTATCACAGTTGTTTTTGAGTAACCGCAGATATACACATACCGTTTTCATTCTAATAGCCTCAAAATTGGTGCACCCCTTAATTTACTACAACTTATTTCGTTATCTAGTAGGTTACATTAGCTACAATGTCAGGTTTTACTTTTTATAAGAATTTTGACTTTATATCGAGGATGATTGAGCGGTAACGTTTTTTTCCCCAGCATGCATCTTAAAATGCTGCAACTTTCTTTTAATATAATTTTCCTCTACTCTAGGGGCAAAGGGACTCTTAAAAAAGTGGATACCTTCAGAGAAGTATGCAGCCTTGAGAATACACTCTGGTGTGGTGTGCAGAGTTCTGCTCTAAGAACTAACAAAAGCCACTATGCTCTATGTCCAGTTGCTGCTGTGGGTCCTTGCTGATTGATAGTCATGGCTGCTTCAAAGTTTTCTGCGCTGTTGATCCTTGTTCTCAGCGCGATTGCGAATCGGGATCTTATTGCTTGGGTGATGATGGTCGTGTTGTAGGGCGGGTGTATATCATGGTAGAATATACATTTATGTATATATTTTGCTCCAACCAGATTGATCTTTTTGTAGGTCCTTCTAGGGTTACTCCGGTTTTATTTATCTGTGGGGCATCTCCCGAATAGTTGTAGGAACTTGTGATTGGCCGAGCTGCAGTCTGTGAGATGTCAATCACCATGTGTCTGCTGCTGAGTATAGATTTCCTCTGTTGCAGTCCTTGCACTGTGAGTGAATGCAGGCGCCTGCCTTGATGAAGCCAGCAGAGCTTGTGTGCTGCGGATCGGGCAAGGGCTTAGGAGCAGGAGCTCCGGGAGTAAGAAGGCCTCTTAATTGTAGCATAGTGGCTGGGGTCACTGTGTATGCATGTGTTTTTGTGTGTATGTCGACTGTGGTGCCTCCTCTACCTTAGTCCATCCATGGTGGCCAATTTACCCTAGCACATTATGCCATCCATGGTTCATGGTAATCCATCTCCCTAAGATACAGAGGTCATCTCTAACTTGATAGGGCCAACCCATGAAATAACGGTTATCGCTTGAAGCATTTTCTGAGCACTCTTTACATGATAGTGTCCACTCTCGCTGGCATATTGCTTGTCCTAGAAAAATAATGGCCCTAATGATGACGATTTGTGGCATGTTAGGGATTTTTTGACATGATGGTGCAACTATCGCTACTGAGCAATGGTGCTCTGAACCAAAATTCGACCAGGCTTACAAGAAAGAGAACAAAAAAAAGATTGTACATAGTAATGTTGGTAGCAAGATCTTTCATTTTTCAAAGGTGGCGAACAGATAAAATTCCGACCTTTCAACATTTTCTTTCAAAGTTAAACAAGATTAAAGCATTAGAAAAAAAATATGCATTAAGGTCGGGGTCTTATAGGAAGTTTTATATCGTATGGCAATTGCTTGGTTAATGGGAAATGTGTTTTAACAAGCAATTCTTTTTGCGAATGTTTGACTTTCTGAATGTATAAAATAGTTTTTTTTTTATAGATTGTTCTCGTATTCTATATATTTTCAGTTTCACATAGGGATCAAGTAGGATGATAATGATTCTGAAATCATATATTGATTAAAATCGGCCATATTGTGTGAATTGTTCTTATCATGCTGGCACAAAAAAATTCTATTTTATTATTTATTATGTATTTTATTGTATGCTTTAATGTATCGATGAACTTTTCCCAAAATTAAAAAAGAAAGGAAAAAGAGCTATGAAATGAGAAGGTAAGAAGACGGATGGAGTTTTTTAAAGAAGTTTGAGTGGATAGGGGTGGCAAGTGGAAAGAGATGTGGTAGACAAAATGCTGTACACGGAGAAAGGGCTTCAATTGATTGTAGAAAAGGAGGAAGGAGATTTCTCTTTGGATCTGGATTGATATCTTGTTGCAGATTCTACAGGATTAACTGAATAAGGTTTGCTGTCTGTTTTTCTCCTTCTTGCATCTTTTGGTTTCTAATTGTGCTGTGTTGCATGTCCTGAAACTGTGGGTGCCTCTGGCCTAGAGGGAGTGAGGGAAGATGCGTTGGGTAAAAGAGGCATTCTTATTGAGAAGAGGGATCAGAGCATCACCGCTTATGTCTTATGTAATGGATACAGTAACAAAGTAGTCTCCTTAGGATGTGGTATTCAGAGATAGGTGGAGGGTGGCTAGGTCATCCAGGTGCTCTGAAATTAGGTATTGAGTTGATGGTGCTGTATGGATTAGAATTGACAGTGTTGCCTGATTTTGTTGATCCTAATTTCGAAGAATGTCTTCATGGATCTGCATTTCTCTATGAAGTGAGCATTGCACTTGCAACTTGGACATGGTTCAAATATTAGATCTTATTAAAGAGACCCTTGCTTTTCTCTGTGGATTGTTGATTGTGTGGTTTATGAAATAGTTGGTTTTGACTGCAGGAGTGAGTTACCCTCTTGTGGAACAAAGGTATTTCAGAAAGCTGTAAAATGTTTTGTTATTTAGATCTGTGCCATTTCTTATCTTGTTGTCACACATTACTTTATTTAGGTGACATCTTGGTTGTCCGAAGGGGAAGAGGGTTTTCTTTCTATGACCGGACAAGTTTGATTGGTGCATTGGCTTCAGCTGTCGCCAAGAGGATGTGATTGAGCTTCTGAAGGAGAGTCTTTATGCTTCAGTTGGGCTTGGAAGTGGTGGCTAGCATTCAAGATGCTTTCATGAAGTGGGTTGGTGTGGAAGTTATTGATTGATCTTTTGAGGAATTCAAATGTCCATTTTCCGTGCGTGGCGGAGTTCAAAGGTAAATGACGTGAGTTGGTCATTTTGGAACAGTTGGAGTCGAGTGTTCAATTTGAACGGGAAGGAAGATGTAGGGTGGGTACTATTTACGCAAACAGTGGAAGTGTATTGTTTGCATTCCTGTGGCTGATGACCCAGAAGTGAAGGATAGTGAAGACTGGCTTCCCTTTAAAAATTCAACGTGGTCCTTGCTAGCAAAGGCCTGCTGATTAGTTCTTTCAGAGTCACTTAGTAAATTGTAGAGTTGAGGGGTAGGATTGTAGTGTTTTTATTTCAAGGTCAGGCAGATTCTAGGCAGGAATGTGCCCTTTGTCTGTCCTTGATTACTGTTTCAGCAAGGCTTATGGCAGATGCACAGATCTCACACTTGAATGGTCTTTCTTTTGGATACTCCAGCTTGGAGCCAACTTCATTGTTATCTGATGTGAAAGCGACCATCTTGCACAACAAACTGCAGTGAGAGACTGGTACTACAGAGGAAAGCTGAAGGGAAAGAGAGGAGTGGGAAAGGAAAGATGAAAGGAAAGAAAAAGAGAGAGAATTGGAGAGCGGGCGTGAGGGTAACCTTACAGAAAGTGAAACTCAAGTACACATCAGGCAGGCCTCTTCACTCAGCCTCTGCCAAACTCGTGGCACTGCCTAGTTTTCATCACTTGTCTTGGGGTTGCAGAGGCTTTGTGATGGGAGCTGCTAAAGCCTGGAATATGCTTCCTTTAGACATTAAAGCCATGCCTAATCTGCTGGCCTTTAAAACTTGGTTCTTCTCTGCACAGTAACCATCACCCTTTCTGTATCTCAGCTAGTGCCAAGACACCTTTTTTGTAATCAGGCGCTCTATAAAAACAAAAACGTAACATAATAAGAAGGCAATTGACAACTACATCTGGGAAAGAGTATTTCATCAACAACTCTGCAGAAGGTGCTCTTCGAAAGGTCCAAAAGAGATTGTGGCCATAAATATGAAACCAGGAATGTTTTGGAATGGGCTGTGAGTTTAGAGATACCTTGTAGAGCAGGACACTTGGACATAAAGAAGACCCAAGGTAGGTTGGACCCTCTGTTCTACTGAACAGGGATGCTCAGAGACAGAAAGCAGTTTTGTAGAACCAGTCCCTCTTGTCAGTTGACAATTGAAATTCATGGGGTTAAATGCATCAAATTGGCATTAGCGCTCTGTATCAGGCCAGATGACATGTAATTTGTTAATTCTGTGGCGACATTTCTATGGGCTGCATGGCCCCGTTTGAGAGAGCTTCCACTTCGTTAGGCATTAGCTCAGTCTGAGATCCTGCGGGAAATTAAGCTCTCTTTATAATGCACTGTGCAGCTGTTGCTGTTCAAATCAAATGCTTTATTGTATTCTGCCCTGAGACAGTTGATAAATTAACTGATTATTTTTTATTGGATATGAGTTTGGGTGCCTGAATGGTATTATACCACTAGACTGTTGGTACTGTTTATGCGTTTAGTCATGTTAATCGATCATTTCCACTGTCATTGAACTTAGCACTCCAATGGTTTTAACTATATGGTACTGCACATATCTTTTAGGAAGAAAGTTTCTGACTGAACCATATACGTTTTTAAACTTTTATGCACTTGTATTTTTTTTTTTAAACCATTTTTGTTTTTTACCTCTGCTGAATTTGTTGATTGCACTGGAATTGTAAATTGCTCCAATTGTCATTATATTGTTTGTTAATTGTTTAGTATATGTATGTGTTACTTGCACTTTTTATACATCAGATTAATGATTTTCATCAGAATGGTATGGAATATAGTGCCTAGACGGTTATCATATTGTTTCTTCCTTTATGGTATGTAATACTTATAGTGTCTAGATGGTCATCAGATTAAGAGTTCCTTCCAGTACATGAATGTTATTGTGCTGCTCAGTTGATTGCACTGTAAGTGTTTTAAAGACGTGAGATTTCTGTATTTAATTGTTTTTAAATCATCATTTTAATTATTGTGAGGCTGACAGCTAAAACAAATAAACTTGAAGTTGACAATTGAGTGATAAGTCTGGATGCATGTCCAAGACACCATTAGTGTCACTGCCAGTAGTGGGTGTTCCATTCAAGCAGGCTGGCGGTCATTTACATTCTTGGTAAGTTTGGCCCCAGTCCCCTAGCATTGTATAACAAGTATATCTTGGTTGTGGTGAAGTATGCAACCGGGAATCCAGAGGTTGTCCTGCCATGTCTCTCTGCGGAGAAATTGCACAGCAAGAAGTTTGGTTCAGTCTGTTAGAGCTTCAGTTTTGGGCACCTAGTGCATGGCCCACTCTCCTCAGTTTGAGAAGGAACTATATACCCACCCCTGAAGGATGTGGTGGACCATGTGATTTATTTTTGGAAGTTCATGGCTCTATCCATCCACCAGGCGCAGAAAAAACATCTGACAAGACAAGAGCTCATAGTATGACCAGAAAGCGATGCTGAGTAGGTACCAGGATGGCCAGGAGGTGCTGGTACTGAAGGCCTTGTGTTCAGGAACTTTGGGGGATAAGTGATGTGGTCCACACAAGGTAATACAGAAGGTATCCGAAGTAAACTACTTGATGTAAAGAAATGCCACATTGGGGCCAAAGAGTGTGCTCTATCAGAACCGGCTGAAGCTATAGCTCCAGACGGATTTTACCGTGAACATTATAGTAATGTCCGAGGAGACTGAGGAGGACAGTAAATCACTTCATAACCTACTGAATATTAATGAGAGGGAACGATCTGTTGAAGGGAAACTCACTCTTGAGCAGCAAAGATGGCTAAGAAAAGTGCTGAGATGATTTTCCCATGTCTTTTCGGTCACTCCAGGGTTGATGCTGTTCTTTGTGGCCAGAATAGATTCAGGAGATAGCTTGCACTTGGAAGAGCCAGGTTTACAGAATGTCTGACGAAGTCTAGGGCTACACCAAACCAGAGGTAGCTTAAATGTTAGACTTAGGAATGATTGAGCGTTTCCGTAAACCCCATGCCAGTCTAATGGCATTGGCCTCTAAGCAAAGATCCACCACCTACGCTTTTATTGTGAACTACTCGTCCATCAATGAGGCGACTAAGACTGATTCATTTGAATCCAAAAGCTGATAGGTTAGTAGACCCAGTGGGTGCTCCTTGTTTCTTGAGTACTTTTGATCTGACCAGTGGCTATTGGCAGATCACATACTCACCTAGTACCAAAGAGAAGACTGCATCCTCAATGCCAGAGTGGGACTTTTGAGTTTAGAGTCATGCCTTTTGGAATTGAAAATGTTCCTACCACTTTTCAGTGTCCATTGAACTTAGAAGGCTGGAGGAGTTCTTTGAGGCCATCTGTACCCGTTCTTGGATCATCTGGAGCACCTACAACTGGTGTTGGTCAGGATACAGTTGCTGAAACAGACCATCAAGGCAACCGGGTGACAGAAGGTGCAGCCTGCCTTGGGCATCTGATGAGCAACAGGATGATCTGCCCATTGGATGCCAAGATCTAGTCCGTGTTGAAGTGGGACATTCTCAACACAAAGACTCAAGTGAGCGCCTTTTGAGGATTCGGTGAATATTACAGGAACTTTGTGGTCAACTGGGACTATAGATTCACCATCGACAGCGCAGACATACAAGAATCAACCCAAGAAAGTGATTTGGACTGTGGAATGTAAGAGGGGCTTCAAGGACCTGAAGGTAGCAGTATGTAATGCGCCTTTGTTGAAGGCTTCCATCTCAAATAAGGGATTCAGAGCAGTACGGGTTCAACTTGATTGCAAGGGCAGAAAGCGTAGAGTGGCCTCTATCAGCTGCAGTCTTCTTCCTATTGGGCAGAACTGGGCAGGCATGGAAAAATGCAGTCTCCCTGATTGGTAGGAAAAGCCTTTATGTCTACCCAAATATTTTAATAAAATTAAAAGCAGATTCCGACAAGGATGTGGGTCTATTTGGAGATGAGGAATGAGAGGAAGCACTGCGAGTCCCCCCCCCCCCGAGAGTTGCAGTTTGAACTGGGTTCTGGTTAATTCAACTGCATATACTACATCCCCAAATTAACCGTTTCTAGACTCTTCGCTCCTCTACCACTCCTTGCATCATCTCATACCTCTTTTACTGTTCAGATCTCCAGAACGAGCCTTTCTAAACCCTTCCCTCTGACTCTTTCCCCTCCACTCCCCCTTTACTCATCCCAACCCCCCTCCTACTGCTATGAACTAAAAAAAAAAAAACCAATTCTAGACCCTCCCTCTTCTAACCCTAATGTACAATACACGACAGAGGGCATCTTAGAGATGCCCCCTGAACCTAACCTACAATGCACGTCTTGTCTGAGGGCCTGCCTAGGCTGCCACCCCGCAGAAATGTTGCTCGACCCCTGGGTAGAGAGCCATCCACTCTCCTGGGCCTGCAACAATGCACATCCTGGGCGAGGTGCTAGGTCTCCTCCCCGAGGATGGGCAGGGGAAGCTTCAAAAGCATGCCGCCTTCGTGAGCTTCTCCAGGCCACTTGCTGTACCCAGCAACTGGCCCCTACTGGTTCTAAACCCCCACTCTGGCGGGAAGACTGGCCGGAAACTCCAAGTAAGGACAAGGGATGTGCCAGCCCTGCCAACCCCACCCCTCAGGTGGGGGAGGTGAGGTGAAGCACATCTCCGGGCCCCACACCATCTTGAAGATGGGGAGTCCCACCCAATCAGGACTAGGCCACTGCCCCCCTCCCACAGGAGAGTGACAGGATAGGGGGTGTACCCACCCCAGGACAGGGACCCAGTGGTCCATGACCTTTACCTACCTGTAACGCCCCTAAATTTAGTATTTAGGGGCACCCTGAACCTTCCTACCTTAGATTCCTAAACAGCAAAGAAGAGCAAGAAGAAAGAAGACCTGCCATGCAGCTGCTAAGAAGAGGAAAACACCAACTGCTTTGGCCCCAGCCCTACCGGCCTGTCGACCCTCGAACCTGCTCCTGCTAAATCCCGGCACCTCTTGTGGCCAGCAACCTCACAAACCCCGGAGGACCTGGCTACCTTGTGACTCTGAGCACCTGGGACTCCCACGAGCAGTGGCTCTGTTCAAATCAAGTATCTAACCCCTGGCATCAGCCCGGAACCGCAAACCCTGCACACTCTGCACCCGCCAAACCTGGCCTGTGCTGGAGTGGACAAAGACCCCGAGGACGTCCACCCGGCGACTGTGACCCGGAATCCGGCACCCAAGGACCCACCTCGACGCTCCTGACGACGCCTGCAGCGTCAGAACCAGGGACCCCCCCCAACCGCGATCAACAGAGGGTGAGATTTCCCAACACCAAAAGGCACCCCTGCACCCTGTGGCCCCCTGTGCCCAACTCCTGGGTGCCTACCTATCCTCCAACTACCCAACTTACCTCTCGAAGTGGTGGTCACACCTGAAGAATCTTCGTCCCCGAGCTTGCAGCCTTTGTTCGTCCTTGAGCTTTTCCATTGCAATCCATAGAGCGCCCGAAGGCTCAAAAGCTCCCTGCACCCAGCCGCCCAGGTGGCCCTGGCAGTGCATTTTCTACTCCTACCTACTTCCCCCATTTGCCCTGAGCAAGTGACCAGGAGCCCAGCTCTCACAGCCGCGTGGCCTGCTAGTCAGCAGCCACCAACCAAGGGCCCCCTGCCTCTCATAGATAACATTGAGCCTAACTCATTCTGCACCTGGCTGCCCCTGTGCCCCTGAGGGTGTAACAACTGTACTTACCTGACCCTGGGAGATCCCTGAGTCTATGCCCAGAACCTTAACTCTGCCAGTCGAGTACTTACCCAAAAGCTGATAACTCACTTTTCTTCCATAGGGTAACATTGACTGGTTCCTCTTGAAATTTCTTCTAAGTGGGGAGTCTCTAAACTTTAAAATATTCACCTAAAATCAACCGAGTACTGAAAACGGAAATACTCACCTGCTATTAGGAGAGACCCCAGTGCTGGATCTTGGTGCCCAGCACTAGCCCTGAAAAGTACTTACGACCGTACTTACCACTAACTCAATTTTCTCCCATAGGAAACTGTTGACTGTTTTTCTGTGTCGATTTTTGCAAACTACAAATATTCGTTAAAAATCGTACCAACTGTGAAAACGTAATTACTTACCTGTTTTACATAGATGCCCCAGTACTGAGCCTAGGAGCCCAGCACTGGATTACGTAAGTAACGAGAACATACTTTACCCGTAACCATTGACTGTTTTTCTGTGAAATGTCTTCCAAGTGTCGATTTTGCAAACTTATAAATATTTCTTAAAAACCGCCTGTATAACTTAAACACAGTTTCTCAACTGCTTACAGGTGGTACACTAGTGCTGGATCCAGGAGGGTCCAATACTGACCTAGAAAAAGTAACCATAACTCCACTTACCTGCTAAGTGAATTTCCTTGCATAGGATAACATTGGTAATTTGATCAGAAAAAGTTTTTAAGTGTCAACTTTTAAAATAGCAAAATATTGCTGAAAAATCACAACAGTAACCAAAACGTATTTACTCACTTGTTTCCAAGATCTGTCCCAGGACTGAATCTAGGATCCAGTTCTGGAGTTAGAAAAGTAATCCTGAAAGTAATCAATTGCATATAACTTAAAATTCCCATTGAGCTCAATGTATTATTGTGTTTGAAATTGTGTTGCCTATTGCAACAACAAACTGTAACTATTGCATTTCAAGTCAATTGCTTCTTGCAACGTATTTAACTAAAGCAGCTCATTCTGAGAAAGTATATTTTGATACCTATTTTTGGTTCTAAAATAAAACAACCATATATTTTTGTATACAAACCATTGGCCTAGAGTTCAGTTCTTGAGTGTGTGAGACCATTTGCTGACTGAGTGTGTGCAACAAATGCTTTACACTGTCCTCTGATACTGCCTTACTGCTCGACCAAGCTACCACTTTAGAGAGTAAGGTTATATCTAACTTTAGCCTCTGCCAAACCTCTGGGGGCTGTGGACTCTGTACACACTGTACCTATTTGGCAACAGTATATACAGAGCCACTTTCCTACACCGTAGTCACAGATTAAAGTTTTATAAGCCATGCAGTATGTAAAGACCTGGAAACAGCAAAAACTACATTTGTGTCAGTGGCAGTTTTACATATTCCTACTGCATTAGTACGGCTTGATATCCCCACGAATGACATAAAGCTGTAATCCGTTTGACTCTGGAGTGTTAAGCTAAGAACATTTTTTTTCTCCAGTACAAAAGCATAGAGGGCAAAACAGTTTTGACTTAATAGCAGGTAGCCACCTTTAAATTTTTTTGGTCGCTATTGTAAGAACTCCCTATCTACACTTCAAGTAAAGCAATCTTTAAAACGGGGTGAATAAAGTCTGAAAATGTCTCAAAATTAAATACTCTTTTATGGAGCAGGAAAGCTTGTGATCGGCTACCATAGGAGACAATGATTTACTTCTTTCTAGGAAACAACCCCAAAACCTGTTCTTTACTATAGTGACTGCAAACGGACGAATGGAGGAAGGATTCTGCCAAAAGTTTCTCCAATCCAGGTCAATCAAGCACCTCTTGACATGGCTTAGCCAGGGAATCCGGTGGGCCTTAAAACAGTTTAAAACGTCACTAAGTGCATCTCTATATGGCATCAGCTCTTCGGTACTCCAAATGAAAAAGCCAGTACAAAATTGGCCTTCAATTTACATGCTCTACAATAGGTTTCCAATCAAGGCTTAAACCTAGGGCGAGAAGTAGGGTACCTCGTCCTAGGTTCGATAATGATCTAATAAAATTATTTTCCTCCACTCCTAATTTTTGCCACATCACGGTAACCCCATACTTCTGCTCCATATAGTGCTTGTGCTTTGTTAATTTCCAAGGCCAGAGAAATTCGATAAGGTGTCCTCTTAGCAAATCGGAGGCCCTGAGCTTTAGGTAATTTGTGACCTGCCACAAGTTGGAATCAGATAGCCTAGTTCCAAGGTAATCCTATTATTTTATCCTCTTGAGGAAATTCTCTCTCAATCTAATATTCCCTCTCAAGTTCTTCCATTGGTTCAAGGCTGTCCGGTTTGTTTTCTGGGCATTGGTCTCTAACCTGTTAACAGCACAAAATATAGAAAACCTTTGTATACGAGTTCGTAGACCAGTGGGAGATTTTGAAATAAGGGTGTTTACAGCAAAAAGTAACACTGGAATCTTTTGGGCAGTTCATGTTGGAGAATTGTTCTCATAATCTGTCAAAAAGCTAACCAACCATTAATAAAAAGCAGAAATAATATGTGAGCCAAACCGCAACCCTGGTGTACTCCTTTGTTGACCCTAATGTTATTAGTGAGTCTATTAGGGCGCCATCTCATCTATGCATTACTGTCTTTATGGAGATATATTATTATCTTTAAGAGGGCAGATGGGACTCACATAGTGACCAGCAACTCCCATAATCAGTTTTAGAGACCAAGTCGAAGGCAGCTCGTAGATCAACAAAGGCAACATGGAGATTTCCCTCGATGATGTCCATGCATTCCACTTGGCCATGAGCTAATGGAAGACCTTGTCCACAGTCTCTAGTCTGACTCTAAAACATGCTTCAAAGTGGCATAATACATTTTCAACCATGATCTTATTGGGTTAATGATCAAGCAGTTCTTTACAAAAATTCTCCTGGAGGTTGTCTAGAAGGCTAATTGAGTGATAATCGCCCGGTCCATATTGACAACTCTTTTTTTAAAACAGGAACAATTCCATTATCCTTCCATGACTCTGGAATTGGAGCACTTAGTTTAATTTAGATATTAAGGGGCTTATTACGATGTGACACAGTCTCGCACTCGGGAGCAACCGAACTCAGGTCGGCGGTTCCGACCGCCTGATTACGATGCGACTGAACACTGTTTGGTCGCATACTCACTTTTCTCTATAGGAGCTTGTGTCATGGCCGTAATACAGGCTCTTATGGAGAAATGGGTGCGGGGGGGGAAGTAAAATCCTGCACCGTGTGGCACGCACCCCATAGTGCCTGCTACACAGTGCAGGGTTTTGCAGGGGGGTACCTTGCGTACACCCTCGACCACCAACCGTAGGCTGCAGGGTGAAGGGGGGCCCTGTTAGGGGCCCCCAAAGTTACTTTCCGACAGCCTTTCTGTGTTGGAAAGGCAGGCAAGGAAAGGCTGTGGGAAACCAACATCGTAATCCAGACGTCGGAAACGATGTCCTTAGGGGATTACAGTGCAATTCCGACTGGATGGAAGACTCCGAGAGCTAGTCTGAACCAAGTCTGAATGACCGGCCAGTTCACTTTCTGACCGCCAGCATCATAATCGGGCGGTCGGACCACAAACCGACCGTGACGGTCGGAAACCTTCCTCCTAGCGGCGGGATGTTTTCCAACCAACATCCTATTCGGCCCCTAAATGTTAATGGTACCAATTTGAAAAAGAAATGTATGCACATGTTGTAATTTATGTACTACAGCAATAGCATTTGTGCGATCTATGAATAGATTTGCAATTCCTTCTGTGAGAAGAATGTACACTTGTTTATGAGCTTTCCTATCAATCAATTAATCATGGCAAAAACAAGTATCAGGAAAGGTTTACAGTGTTGCTTTGCTGCGTAAATTAATGTACTTAAACTTTAGATTTGGGCCCTTGCTCATTGGAGTATTTTTTGGAAGATGGCTGTGTAAAAAGAAAAAACAACTTCTGGCCTCTGTATTCACGAAAGAGGTCTGAAAGAGCAAGTCACTCATTTCAAATACTTCTGTGCAGTGTCAGTGGCCCCACAAAGGCAATTGTTAACCCCGTTCTTCAGATGGTATTGAAAAAAACCAAAGATGAGGTTGTGACACTGTGTCTACATGCTGACCCTACAGACCTCTGCCTTTCGGATGATGCATATAACAATGGCAATTGACAAGTAGGCCACATGAGATAATCCCAAACTGTTATTTGTGTTTATATTGATGTTTTCTATTTACCCATTTTTACTCAATAACTAGTTCTCTCATAAAGCTTTTAACTTGGAAAGTTATTTCTTTTAATATTTGTTATGATTATTGAATGGCTTTGTAGCTGAGCCAATAAAATTTGGACTTCAGTGATTTTGCTTTGATTGTACAGCTCGCTCTGTTGTTGTAACATTTTTGGAACTCTGCATCATATTTTGTTACTGAGGTTCGTCATGCCTTTCCTTGCAGGCTGTATTAGGTTTTTCTATGCTACAACA
The DNA here is from genome assembly GCF_964204655.1 of Triturus cristatus. Classification (NCBI taxonomy): domain Eukaryota; kingdom Metazoa; phylum Chordata; class Amphibia; order Caudata; family Salamandridae; genus Triturus; species Triturus cristatus. The sequence continues at coordinate 727,082,191 of NC_140588.1, forward strand.
TTGGCAGTAAAAAGATGGTGTAATACAACAAAAACATATGCCTCCTAAAACCCCCGTGTCATTCAAAATTTGGCAGCCGTCAAAAATAATTTTTTATTAGCGCTAAAACAAGATCAGTAAACAATCTTTTTCTTAAGGGAGATAGGGATATATATTTTCTAAAACTCTCCTGTGCCTAAGTAGCCACTTGTCACTTGAATGTTCTTTTTGGATGCAGGAAATGGACTCAAATACGTTTTGCAGCATCCTTAATTGAAACAATTGTTGTTTTCTGTTCTTTCTGACTCTTTCTGTTATTTCCCGACAGATGCCTTTATTTTCCTCCAACTGCATAATTTCTTTTTACTACCGAATCTGTTGGTTTTTTAAATAATTTTGAATCTGTCCTTTTTTTTAGGCAAAAAATGCCTGGCATGAAATGCATACAGAAAATGTTAAAACGGAAATCTTTTTTCTATGTTGATGCACTTTACTTACTGTTTCTTATGTTAAATAGGGCACAATTTTGCACATTCATTTCACTTTGAAAAAGACCAAAGAGGTCGAAACGCATCAGTTGATATAAATATCATAAAAAATTACCGTGGAGTGAGGGCTTGTTTTGTTAGCACGGCCACTATGAGCCTGTAGGACAGCAATGCCAACTGACTTTGCTTTCATCATAGGTATTCCTTCCTGGATTCTTAAAGAAGTCACCCCTCCCCTATATAACATGCATATAGGGAAAAAAACAAGAGTTTATCCTCAAACATCACTCGTCTACCTATTGTGTCCGGCTATCTTAAATACGAGTGCTAAACTTGACCCTACAATTAAAAATGTGTTCAGGGACCTGTCAACACTTTAATTATCCAGACCCTGGCACTTGATTGTAAAACATATCACATGTTCTGACCAATTGTCATGAACGGCCAACATGTCTCATTGCCACGAAAACTCTGGCAATTTCATTAGAGCTCTGGGGCTGCCACATCACCCAATTTATGTACCGCACCTGAAAAAGAGAAGGAAAAACAAACCTCCTAATGGTGAGTGTTCGAAAACGAGGCAGTATAACATGAAACATGTATCCTTCACTGGGAACCAAAACCCTATTGTAGCGCTTGACTCTTAGAGGGTAGCGTTGCAGAGCAGTCTAAGGCTTACTCAAGGGAGGTGGTGTAGGCTAGTAATCGCCATTTACAGGTACGCAGAAATAACACTCAATAATTGATTGTCCAGTCTGTACTTCGCTTTATAAAAGTAAGAGTACATTTGTTAAACACACACACTACTCCATACTATGCACCAAATTACAAATATACATAAGCTGTTGGAATGACTTGGTGACATTGCATAACATCTCCACCCCTCCTGCAGGGGGTGGGGTCTAGTACCTCCACTCCCATGTATGCACATCATCTTGCCCCCTAATGCAGTGGGTTGACACAACCTGTAGCGAGAGCCTTACCAATTGGCACCCTCCCAGTGGTGACCCACCCCATCATCTCAACAAGCATTAGAAATAGGTACACCTGCCCTGGTGTTACATAATCCTGACTGAGCATTTCTTAGTGGCTAACAGTCTGGGTTGTTATTCCCCTAACACTGTAGCAAGAATACATGTTTGAGCATCACTTTAAATGAGGTACCTAGCATAGCTGATAACCGTTGTAATGCATTGCAATCACAACCCCTAAAAGGCATCACAGTTATAATCACAGGATTAAGCATACACCGCCAGACACCCTAGCAGGAATGTCTGGCAACATAACCCCATTTTGCTTATGAATTCACATTACACATGTGACTTACAGTCCCATCATAGAAATAACGTTGGTAAATGCACTTCTCGTGCCATTGCACCTCTCCACCTTCAGGGGATGCCCTTCTCCAGACATACCCAGCACAGCCTTCCACACATTGAGGCACTCCTTTAGGCACCCCCCAGAACAAAAGTTCCAGCCGGGTGAAAGTGGTTTGCTGGCTGAGCCCTGGAGGTTTTTTTTCTGTTAAGTCCCCGGAGACTTTCTTTCGCCCTCTTGGTCTCCAGGAGGGTGAACTCAGCAGGGAGCGGTCTTCACTGGCTCCCTGTGCCAGTCTTTTGCCTGACACTCCTCCTGGGCCTTTCTTCTCCTTGCGCAGAGGCCCAGGCTTCTGCTTACTGGTCCTGGTGTCCCCTTGTGGTGCAAGTTAGGATCCTGGGCCAGTCTGGAGGTTCTTCCTTTCAGCTGCCCATGGTGCCAGGCTCCAGCACCAGTCTTCCTCAGCAGACCACACCCCTCTTCCTGTGCAAACTCTTTGTAAAGAATTTGGAGGGGCTGGCAGGAAGTCTCTGTTTGCCCTATCAAACAGCGACACATCATTTCTTTGCCCCTGCTCCCTCCTTCCTCCCCAGGCCTCTGGGTCTGTTCAAAATGGCGTCGTCCAGGGGTCTCATTCCATATGGTCTCTGAACAGCCCCTGCCCCTCCCCCCCCCCCCCCTTCCCTTGCTGCCTTCTCTCCAGAGCAGATTGGTGCCTGGCACCAGGTGACAGCTGCTGATGGATTAACCTGTAGCTCCACCCATCTTCTCTTCTTGGAGAGGAGGCCTTCGCCCTTGGAATGCTGATCCTGAAGGGCTAGGCCTCTGATGCTACAGCGTGGGGAGGAAGGTCATTAATCCAGCCTGGCAGGGTCAGCCTCATCCAGGCTCTGGTTATGAGCTGACTCTGAGGAATATGACATTTCTGGATGACCCAAACGCAGTACAAATACAACTTTGGACTCTGCAGAATAGTACTTCTCACCTAAGTTACAGTGGACTTTATTGCGTGTCTGCAATTTGTAGGCCCTAGGGAAGTGAAACTATCCCATGTGGTCCCCTTCCTCATAGGAGTATAATGAAGTGGTCTTTCAGTGAAAACATTAAAGCACACTGACTTTTCCTTCCATGTTTCTTCCCATTGTATAAAGCCTATTCCATGTCACCACCCTGTGCTGCATAATTCCTGCCACACCATTCAATTTATAGCTGCTCCTGGGCTGCACACTCTAGGAATCTCCCCTGCGCAGCCCTTACACTTGTGCACATGCAGGTACCCACTTGTCTGCATGTAACTATTCCGGTGCCCCTAACTCCGGCTGCAGTGCAGCGGCCTAGTCTCACCAGGGGGACACTCGTAAAATCCACATGCAGTCTTTCATGTGAGTCCCAACTTATGAGGCTCTCCCACAGTAAAAGCTCAACAATTAGGTGTTCAAAAAGCAAACAAAACGGGCAGCTCCGACTGTCAGAACCACCTTCTATCAGTGAGACACAGTAAATCTTCCCAGCAGTCAAATTAAAACTTCTCAGCAATCCTTGTCCTTTAAAAGTTCTGCAAAGTGTTTATACAGGTACAAAACATTACATATATTTTCTTAAAGAAAAGTGGTATGTATCCCATTGAAAAACAGAAACTAAAAGACAATGTAGTTTAATTGAGTATTTGTAATGTTCTATGCCACTGTGAGTTAGTAGTATGATGCTTTGACACATTTCTGAGTGTAAAAAAGTGCCCTCTTTTTGCATGGTTGCCCCCCACTTTCTGCCAAACTGTTGATGTACTTTGACTGGGTGTGTCCTGGGTTCTTGCCAACCAGAGGCCCAGGGCCTATGTTCTTTCCCTAAACTGTATTGATACAAAACCCAATTGTCACTCTTGGCCACATGTAAATCCCTTGTAAATTTTACGATACGTACCAAGGGCACTGTGGCCAGGGAAGGCCTCTAAGTGCTGCAGCACTTCTTTTGCCACCCTAAGAGGCCCTGTACCTTTATATACATACATACATTAATATTCTCTCTCTCCCTCTCTTATACCAGTGGTGACGGTACAAGTGCATGAGCCTTGTACCCCTACAGTGTCTAAGCCAATGATTAGACATTGTAAGTGCAGTAATGTCATTAAGAGTTTATGGTGCTCGGAGCTTGTCATTACAAACTCCACAGCACCGTAATGGCTTTACTGAAAATTGGGAAGTTTGGTATCAATGCGAAGCAGCAAAAAACTACACGGAGTTACGCGAGCATGCAGAGTTGCGGTCGCCAATGGGTTCGGCCATCTTGTTTTTTTTACTCTCTGCATGGTTCTGGGGCCCGTTTTTCATCCCTCTCTAATCTTTACAATCCTTTGTGGTTTTTTTACACTGTTTTTCTGATATTTTAGATCTACTATCTATCCCTCTCTCTCCCTAAATGTATATTTTGCGTTTTATTTCTACTTTTACTGCGTTTTTTCTACTGTTATAACACTTGCTTTTTTACTTTCCTTCTTCTTCTCCTGGCTTTATTTTTTACTCCTACGTTTTCTTTTCTGACCCCCGCCCACCCAGAACCATGGCTAACGCTACTACTATCTCCAGTAGCAAGTCTGAAACAATGCACATCCTGGGACGAGGTGCCAAGCCTCCTTCTGCAGGATGGGCAGGGTCCACAAAGGGAAAGCTTCAAAGGCTTGCCGCCTTTGTGAGCTTCCCCAGGCCACTTGCTGCTTTCAGCAACTGGTCCCCACTGGTTCTGACCCCCACTTTGGGCCCTACAGTGTCTAAGTCCATTTCTAGACATTGTAAGTGCAGTGCTGCCAATAACCGTATATAGTGATGGAAGTTTGTCATTACAAACTCCACAGCACCATAATGGCTACACTGAAAACTGAGAAGTTTGGTATCAAACTTCACAGCACATTAAACCCACACTGATGCCTGATGTGAAAAATGCACACAGAGAGCATCTTATAGATGCCACCTGAAAACTAACCCAACACTAGTGTCCAGGCTGAGTGGCTGCTTTCAGCTGCCACCACCAGACATGTTTCTGGACCCCTGGGTTGAGAGCTTGCTGCTCTCTGGGGCCTGAAACAAAGCACATCCTGGGACAAGGTGCCTAGCCTCCTACCCCAGGATGGGCAGGGTTCACGAAGGGGAAGCTTCAAAGGCTTGCCGCCTTTGTGAGCTACCCCAGCCACATGCTGCTTCCAGCAGCTGGCCCCCACCGGTTCTGACCCCCACTTTGGGCGGGAAAACCAAGTGAGGAAGGAAGGTGTGCCACCCTTTGCCAACCCCACCCCTCAAGTGGGGGAGGTGAGGTGAAGCACAACTCTCAGTCCCTGCCATCTTGCATACGGGGGGGCCCAGCCAACCAGAGAGAGACTTATGCCACCCTCCTACTGGAGGATAGCATAATAGGGCGTGTACTCACCCCCAGGAAGGGGAGACCCATTGGTCCCAACCTGTCCCTACCTGTAACTACCCCAAATGTAGTATTTAGGGGCAACCCCAAACCTTTCCACCTCGGACAAGAAAAGAGAAGGAGGACTGAAGAAGCAGTGCTGAACTCAACAGAGGAGGACGCCCACTGCTTTGACCTCTCCCCACCTCGAATCTGCTCCAGAGAAATCCCAGCTTGTTCTGCAGCCAGCAGCCCCCAAGAACCTGGAGGACATGCCCTGCCTTCCAAAACTTTGTCTCCTGTGAGCACCGGATTTTCTCACCCACAGAGGCTCTGGCCAAATCCGCGAGTCTGCACTTGATGCCCACGGCCAGAGTTCGAGTGGCCCAACACCACAAGGAGGTTTCCCAGGTGATCATGACCTGCAATCCCCCGACAGCGACTAGAGCTGGTAAGAAAAATCCGACACCTAAAGACACCCCTGCACCCGACGTCCCACGGGCTTGAGTGGCCCAACCGACAGTGTCCCAGCCTCCCTAGGCATCAAAACGTACCCCTTTAACCGGTGGTCACTTCCAGAAGATCTTCGTCCCCGAGCCTGCAGTCTTTGTTGCAACTGCATAATTCTCATTGAAATAAACAGGGCACCCAATGCCAAAACCGCACCCTGCACCTGGCCGATCCTGTGCCGCTGCGGGTGCACTTGGTGCACCAGGAGCTTAGCTCCCACAACCTTGTGGCCTGGCCTGCTCATGAGCAGCCACTAACTGGAGGCTCCCTATCCCCCATTGGATAACGTTCGGCCTCCGCACTCTGCATCCGCCTGCCCTAGTGCCACTGAGGGTGCTTTCAGAGTGTATCCTCGACCCTGCGGAACCCCATTTCTAACCCCAGAATACCAACTCCCACAAACAAGTACCTGTAAACCGATAACTTTATTTCCTCCCATAGGATTGACTGCTTAAAAAAAAAAAATCTTTTAAGTGTGGATTTTGTTTGTTTGAAAACTTGAAAAACTGCAAATGTACCAAAAGTGAATTACTTACCCTTTCTCTAGGAATTGTCCCAGTGTCATATCTAGCATATCACAATGAGTAGAAAAAGTAATCCTTAAAGTAATCTGTAAAGTAATCTAACAGTAATTTCAACTGTATTTTAAATATTTACAAACCTGTAACAAAGTCATTTTAATTCAGCTTGCTTGTATTGTTCAACCTGCCTTGGAAAGTACCATTTACACTTACCTGGGCCAGGCTTGCTTGGTTCTAGAAAATAAATATAACAAATAGTTTTAGACAAACAAATGTGCTTGATTTCAGTATTTGAGTGTGTGATATCATTTATTGCCGGAGTGTGTACAATAAATGCTTAGCACTACCCTCTGACAAAGCCTTACTGCTCACCCACACCAACACAAATGGAGAGTAAGGTATTATCTACTTTTACCTCTGCCTACCTTTGGGGTTCCACAGGACTCCGGGCACACTATACCTTACTTTGGTATAGTACATACAGAGTCAGCCTCCTACAATAAGCTCTTTCAATGTAGTAAAAAAACTAATTTATAAAAACATCTCCGTGTACAGTTTTGGTTACATCCCCTGTATTGTTTTTGAGTTGTTGTACAAAACATTGTACACACAGGCAGTTAACACTCAGTCTGAACCAATGCCAGTGCAGTGACTCCCTACACATATTACACCTATTTGTTCCCACTGTGGTAAGAATGTTCTCAGGCGTAAAGGAATTATTCATATCACTTAGAAGCTTTTATGGATTAAGATAAGACCATGATCCCAAGTTGAATTAGGGAAAACCAAGCCATATTTACTACATGCCCTAGACCAGTGGGTCTTAACCTGTTGTCTGTCTGTCCTTTTTTGTTGTTGCTAGAGTTGTCTTAAGTATGAAGGGTATGCCCAGATGTGGGTCCTGTTTTAACTGTGCCACTGGATTCAAGCTAGCCTGGCTGATGAGGGGTGATACCCTGAAACCAGTCCCAGCAGGCTTGTTTCCAGTCCATAGAGGACGACCTGTCCTATCAGTACGAGCTGGACTGTTTCCATGAGGAACAGGGTAAAGACTGATTTGCATAGGGCTGGGTCCAAACTAGAGTGGCCTGGTAAGCAAAAAAAGCGATAGATCTGTGACTGCAGGTGAATGTTTAACAGTGTTCAGCATTCCGTCCATCATCTTTTTGTGTTGCTAATATTGTTGGTGCCCCTCCTGAGAACGAGACATTATTCCCCCATGGAAAGGCAGAATGCGGGATTTACCCTATCGTCCAGTGTATATGTCAAAACTGTTCCCAAAGCCAACCCAAGTATCAAGTTAATGTTATTTGATATAGACCAACCCTAGAGGCCAACAAACATAAACACGATTTTAAAATATATAGCAGAAAACTCATATCAACTTTAAACAATTATGATGCAGAAACCATTCATCGTAACTTTTTTAAATGATTTTAGCTCAAATCTGTTTTAAGAGTTTATGCCACTTTAAAACATATGAAATATATGTGTTCGTCTAGTGGTTATTTTTCAAAATTTACATGGACCTTGAGAAAAAATAAAATTGGGTCTGTTATGAATTGGTCATAAAATCGGCTTTTGATGTTTAGGAGTTTAAAAAGATTAGCATCATCAACTTTAAAACAGCTTTAAGAAAAGCTTTAAAAATGTATACAGTTGGCAACAAACCAATTCGTCCGGTGCTAATTTACAGAGAGTAATTCAGCTTTGTGCAGAAGGAACATTGTATTGAATTCTAATAGGCCTTGTATACCTCCACCTTGCTTCTACTAGAGTAGGATTTGGGCAGAGCACTAAAACATGAGTTAGATCCTGCAATCCTCCCTTACATAAATCACAAAGCCCTGTTGTGTTTTTAGAATTGTTCCACTTTGCTGTATGTGCATTCAGGGGGAGGATTTCCAACCTCAGTAAGAAAATACAGCGGCGAATCCTATGATCTAATAAAGTATGTGTATTTCTCGGGGGATTTGTATGCTATAGTTTCTGCATATTCTGTATAATGTTTTAGTTGGAGACAGTGCTCTAGGTCCAGGTCAAAACTTAATTTAGAAGTCATATTCTTTAAGAAGAGCTTCAAGAGTGCCAGAGTCTAAGTTTCTAAAAGTGCTACTGTGCAATGGGATAGTCTAAAAGCTGTATTAAGGTTCTTGTTAAAAGTGTAACGCGACGACTCTTCTCTAAAGGTTTCCAATTTTAAGATGTGTCTTAAAGTACCAGAGTCGGCGTGTAAAAGCTGGTAAGCCCATTTTATTAGATTAGAGATGGCCCTTGCATAAATGCTGACTAAGGAAAATTCCAAACTTAATGCTTGCGCCGGTACAGCTTGATTGACTCTTATTAGTCTCCGTAGTGAGTTCCCTTCTCTCGTTTTTGCTGATTTCCAGGTTTTTATGTGCATGTATTCTAAGCCATAGGTTAAAATGGGCGGGATTTTCATCCCATATACCTCTAGCATAGGTTGGAAATGTTTATTTCCAGAGGAGTATAGCCCCAACAATGCTCCTACATGTGCATCCGTCTTTTGAGCTATGTGTTGTAGATGAGGAGTTCTGTAGGGTTTGGGTAAAGATCCAACCTAAATACATTTTTTCTTTAACTGACTCAAGTGATTTTTCCTCCAATGTCCAATTAAAATGTTGCAATCGCTTTTTTCCCCTAAAAGGTAGAATTTTGGTTTTCGAGGTATTTGGGACTAAAACAATTATCATCTGCATAGCCACTTAATGCGTTTAAATTTCTTTGGAGTCCTATTGGCGTAAGATCTAAAATCACAATGTCATCTGCGTACATTAGAATGTGTATGTCACTAAATACTATTTTTGGCGGATTTTTTTTTTTACATATGTGAATTGTTCTGGTAAATCGCTTAGATACAGGGAAAATAGCAAGGAGGCACCCCTGTTTTAGGACATTTGACGTGGCGATTAGTCTAGTTAGACCCTTCATGACCCCCATTTGAACTCGGCACCAGATTTCCTTGTGGAGAGATATAATTACTGCAAGTACATTTTGGGGGATTCCTAGCCTCACCAGTTTCTTCCAGAGGGTTGGCATGTCTACCCTATCAAAGGCCGTAGTAAAATCAATAAAAGCACAGTATACAATTTGAGATTTTGAGACGACATATTTATCAAAAATAGTTTGTAAGATTGCGATATTATCTATCACTGAATGTTTTGGACGAAATCCTGCCTGAGACATAGGGATTGCGCCGCTGGAGTAGGTCCAGTCTTTGAGATGATCTAAGATACAGGCTGCGAAGATTTTTCCAGTTGCATCAAGTAGGGCTATTTGTCGATAGTTTTTTGGGTCAGTTCTGGAGCCTTTTTTTAAAAATTGGGACCACAATGCTCCCCCGCCAGGATTTTGGGATGTTTCCCGTTCCAAAACAGTAGAAAAATAGGGGGGGGGATAGAAATTTGCCCCACTCCCCTATGTTTGATTGTATGACCTTAATTGGAATCCTATCCGGACCCATAGCTGCTGTAGATCTTGCGGCTTTTATGAAATAAGCTATTTGCTTTGTTGTTAGGGCTATCATGTCATCCCTTGACTGATCCCTTTCTGGAGACTGCTGCTTCCCTTTCTTTACCTTCTGTGTATTAAGTTTATATAAGTTTTGGATATAAATTTCCCAGGCCAATGCTGGCACTGGGAGCGCTTGTGTTGTTTTCCTAATGACCATTTGTTTGGCGACTAAGCTCCAGAATGCTTTGCTATTTTTACCTTTAACTGCCAATTTAATATCTATCCAGTTCTTGTCTTTTTCCTCCCGTAGTTATATCGCTTTTTTCCGTTGTCGTAGTTTTTCAACCTTTTTATTTCTTCCTGTCTTGGCCCAGAATTTTTTTTAAACTGCAGTCGGATCAGGCTATTTAGTTTTACTGATTCATAATCTTTGGTTTTGGCTTTTTGGTGGCCCATTCTCCTCTCATGTATGTTTGAAAGTTCCTGAAGAGATGCAATAACTGTAGACACTGTCTCTTCGTAATTCGTTATCGGGTTAGATTCTTTTTTAAACGGGTTTAGACAGGAGGCTGAGATCATGATGTTCATTCCCTCAGTTGCTTTTGAGTTCCAGACAATCCTACAGTTTTTATGGTCTACATTAGCATGGCCATTCCAATAGTCAAGTGACCACGGGGAAGTGGATTGCAAGGAGAGATCTATTTTCAAAGAGAGAGGGGCGTGATCACTTTCATATGCATCCTGTATTATCAATGATTGCACTTTCTGAAAGGAGTCCATACTACAAATTGTGTAAATCTAGAATGGATAAGCTATTACCTGATCTGGTATAAACAGCTGGAATATCCCCATCTACTCTACCATTTAGGATTACTCCATTCATTGCGTTAACGTGGGAGAGTAGAAGTTTCCCTCGCTTATTGACTTTTATCTCTATTGGAAACAGTGGCTTTGGGATGAAGTAGGCAGCTTCTTTTTCATGTTTTCCCTCATTATCCAAAGTGTTAGATATCTTCCCGTTAAAATCTCCAAAGATTAATACTGGTGTGTATCCTTTATGGGCGGCCATAGTCATTTAAATCTTTTCGAATATTTTTTCTACTAGAGAGTCATAACGAGGACCCGGCAGAATATAAACATTAAATATTAATAGATCCTGAATGATGTTCAGACTTTTATTTTGATGTTTGATCTTAATGCACTGCGCATTTTGGAGACACTGATCGATGTTTTCTAGATCCCAATAGAATTCTTCTTTTAGTAGAATAGCAAGGCCTCCTTTTGCGCGCCCCCTTTTTGAAGATTCAGCTGCGATGTCAAACACAAAATAATAAAAGTATCTATGGACCAAGTTTCTTGAAGAAACCGAATCGATGGGGACTTTTCAAGGATATGGGCTAACTTTTCTTGAGTTTTTCCAGCAATATTCCAGAATATAATCGGTAAGCTATTGCTAAAAAGGAAATCTTAATGCGTTCCCTTGTTTATTACTTTTCAAGTTTCCAGATATCCAGGACCATAGGTTTTCTTTATCTTGTGACTCGATTTTTGGAAATGGCTGGGTCCAAATTTGGCGTTCACCTTGGCTAACTGATATTAATAAGGATCCTTCTGTCATACTCATTTGGGGTTTTGGTACACTATCCGTGTGATTATGCTGAGTTTAGGTCTTACTCTCCATGCTATCCTTTGACCTGTTGGGCTCTATACCCTTTGTTTTAATTTTAGCCACGTCAAAACCGTTTTTATGGAGTTTGTCTCTTTCTTTTAAAATGATAGTCGGAATAACGTTAGACCAGAACTCCACATTTGCCACCGTAAGTTTCGATTTATTCAGGAACATTACTAATTTAATTTCTAAGGAGGTAAGAAACTGAAGATGAGGAATCTCTAGTAATAATTTTAGAATTCTCCCACGATTTAGAGGAACTGCATCACTAGGAAGTAGGTCTATCAATTCCACAGCACAAGATGGAGTATGGTCTTCTTTTTCATATGTGTATATATAGTTGAAGAATAAATTCCTGTTTCCTATGAATTTATTTTTTCCTGAGATTCTTTTATATATTTTCCTGAAAAGGTTTGCACCAGGGGGTTTAATTGTCTTTTCTCCTGTGTCCTTTTAATTTCAGATGGAATGTAATGTTTATCTATAATTTGAGCTATTTCTTGATTTTCCATAATTGAATAATGTCTCGGAGTTATCTGTTCTGGTGTGTGGGAATTTTACTTTCCTACTTGTTCGCCGCAAGATTTTTCGTTTTGGTCTTTTTTTGTTTTCTTTCCCCTTTTTTTTGATGTGTCTCTTTTCCTTTGACTTAGACATAAGCTTGGATTCATCTAATATAGAGACGTTTGTAGGCTCCTTTTCCAGGTTTATTTGTGTTTGGGTTACTATTCTTTGCTGAATCTTTGTTTAAAGATGGGAAATAGTGGTATCTCAGGTTGAGGGTTACTTTTGACCTTAGTTTCTTTGAATAACTTGCATAAAGAGTAAACTTCTTCATCTTGTCCGGGCTTATTTTTCGCATTGGCTCCCTCTGTTTGTGTTGCCTTTTCCTATAAAGTGGTTGACTGTTAGTACATTTGGAGTTTCTTCTTCTCGACTCATGGCTTTCCCTGTATGACTTAGTATAAATATTGGGATTTTGATTGAGTTGTATTTTCCTTTTTTCCCCCTCTAAGTATTGTAAAATCCCGGTTTGAGTTTCAAGAATTGTGTCTGAATTGTCAAATGTTTTCTCGAGTAGGGCCAGTATAGATTCCAAAATTCACTCTAATGAGAAGAAGGCGCTAGATATTGGTTCTCGGCTATTCGGGCTTTGAGGTGTATTGAAGAATATTGATTCTTTTGATTGAGAGCAGTTTTCCGTGCAGACCGTAGCATTTGTTGGGGTGCTATTGAGTGGTTGTAGGGCCTCTTTTCCTATTAATGGAGACAGGTGAGCAAGGCCCAATGAAAAGTTTATATCTGGTAGAGTGAAATCGGTATCTAGAATTGCAGGGGGAAGTTCTAGAGCTATATTTAAGTGAGGTTGTCCCTAGTCCCTCCCGCAGGCCGCCTCCTCTTTTTGGTCTGTTTGCTGTTTATTATCTTGTTTGTTTGTCATTGGGTTGACGTTAACGTCCACTGATTGCGCTTGACCACAGTCCCTTTCCTTTGTCCTGTGGTTGCCTTCTATTTGTGGCCTCTGCTCCACGGGTGCTATTTGGTTACCTGTTCTAGGGGTAATAGTGAAAAATGTTGTAATGTCTACTGATCCTGGGATGGCTCCAATGTGGGGGTGCTTTGTATGTACTCTTTCTCATAGATTGTGTAGTACCAAGTCTTTTCATGTGCACTGTACGAGACTGTTGTAATCTTGTGTTCTGCTCGTGACCGTTCACATTGAGAACGTGATGCGGTCACATTTGGAATGTACGGGCGAGAGAGATCGTCTTCGTGGGCTGAGAGAGAGGCTGAAAACGTTGGTGCTGTCTTCGTCTTGCTTACTTCAATAAACACATGAAAAACCTTCCGGCATTGGAGTTTCTGAATTTAACACTGGCGACAAGTTGTTTTAACCTGATTGGGGACAGGTACCTCCGCACCAACTCCCTTTTGAACGACCCGACCGACCAACAAACAAAGAACAACGAACAACGCGACCTGTTTATCTACGGATCAATTACATAGCGGAACATCTCGTGAGTCAACTTAATGCTCAATACTTATTTTTGACCTTAAAAACTTTTCGCTGATTTACTCACAATTAACGGCTGTCTCTCGAGCTCCGTCTCGCGCACTACACAACAAGCGCACGCCCCATTGTCAACGTCATCAAATATCGTCATCGTTGGTTTGGTCACTGAAACGCACGTTTTCACGTTGAACCCACGCAACGTGCGGCCATTTTGTAGTTTACATGGACTGAGGAAAGAACTACCGGCGCTGCACTCAGGTATTTTACCTAAACGAAAGAAATGATTACCGGCGGTGCACAGATCTCGATACGGATTATACGGACTTACATGGTGAGGTTAATATTAAATTTTCTTATGTTTTTATGAACAGTTAAGATTTTTCTCTGGCAATTCTTCAATGGACTGCAATACTTTGCCAAATTTTATCTGACAAGCACATCAAACATTGTGCTTCCTACAATATTTACTCACATTATTTTAACTGGCCACATTAAATTCATTTTCACTGCATCCTCATTGGAACGTGCTGAATTTTAATTAATCTCATCATGGCCAATACTTCCAGCATGTCTCAACATGTCTCAACCGCCACCTTTTCTGTCTGAAGAAGGTGACCCTATTCTTCCTTGGAAAAGATCGAAGAATCTGTTTGACTCTTACATTGTAGCGATTGGTGGAGAGAAGTTTTCAGCTGTTAGGAAGCAAGCTATTCTTCTACATATTCTGGGTGTGGAAGGAAGAAATGTTTGACAGCATGGACATCATAGCAGTGGGTGGTGGGGATGGTGAACCAGCTGATGTATTCGAAATGTCCATGACTAGAGAGATATTTTGGTCCTCGGATTAACGTTGTGTTAGAGCGCCATAAATTTTTTACCAGAATACAAGGTCCTTCGGAACGAGTTAAGAGTTATGTTGCTTCTCTCAAAACTTTTGCTCGGACGTGTGAATTTGGTGAACTCACAGAATCTCTCATTAGAGATCAACTTGTAAGATGCACCAACAGCACGCGAGTTCAAGAAAAACTGTTGTCAAAAAATCCATCGTTGTCAGAAGCGATTGCTATAGTAGAGGGTTTAGAGAATACCTCTACCTGGGTGAAAGAAATGAAAAAGGATCGAGAAGAAAAGGAAGAAATAAAAGAGAATGTTCATGTCTTAAGTGACAAGCCTGCTCAAGAGAGTAGTGACAGTGTTGCCAAAGTTACCTCCATTGACAAACAAAAGATCTCTGACAAGGATGTGCGGCCGCGTTACCCCACAAAAGCGGCAACTGGTAAGGTAGATCATGATAGTCGCTCTACCATATCTAATAGCAACGGTGATAAAACTTCTGGAGAAGTTTCTAAACCAAAATGTTTCAGGTGTGGCAGTCTTACACATTATTCTAATTATCCTCATTGTTTTGCTAAAGATTCTATTTGCAACAAGTGTGGCATTAAAGGACATTATGCCAGAGTTTGCAGATCTTCTGTCAAGTCAAAGTATCCGGAGAAGAGTACTGAAACTGTACGAACAATCATTCTCAACATTGAGAATGATGGAAATGGGATTGACAATGGAAAAGTGGTTATGCCAGCGTGTGACATTTTGGTTGATGGATTTAACTTCGTAGTTTTAGCGGATTCTGGCTCGCCCTTCACAATGGTGGGCAACAAGCAATGGGATGAGATTGTTGGCCTTGACAATATGTCGTTATTACCACCAGATATAAATCCAGTAAGCTATGGTGGCAGTAAAATAAACGTGTTAGGATATGTAATAGCCAACATCCAATTCAAGGACAGACAAACGTTAGGTAAAGTTTATATAGCTGAGAGGGGGGATAATCTCCTGGGATGGAGACATCAACGTGATTTGGGCATTATGCTTAATGCCAGTGCTATTGATCCTAGAGATCAAGTTATGTTAGTAGATTTTGCAGGAAGTAGTCAAGTTGTTAATTATTTTGACAAATTTCCAGAAGTTTTTACCGATTCCCTTGGGTGCCTCAAAGATTTTGAGCACAAAATCATTCTTAAAGATAGGGCTTTACCTTGTGTACATAAAGTAAGAAGAGTGCCGAATATGATGTTGGCACCACTAGAGTCAGAACTCAAAAGACTTCTAGATTTGGGAGTCATTGAAGAGATTGAAGGATCAGAATGGTTGGCTCCTATTGTTTTAGCCCCCAAGGATGGTGGAACCAGTGTCAGGATGTGTGTGGACTTGAGGGGACTTAATGAATGGATATGGGTGGATTGTCAGCCTCTACCTAACATTTCGGAATCTCTTAGCATGCTTAAAGGTGCACAAGTCTTCAGTGTGCTAGATTTGTCCTCTGCGTATCACCAGGTTCCTCTTCACAAAGACTAAACATCTTGCGTCTTTTGTTACACCTCTGGGAGCTTATCGATTTTTAAGGAGGCCTTTTGGTTTAGCATCAGCAGCGGCATGTTTTCAGAGGGTAATGAAACTAGTCTTAAAAGGAATATCAAATGTCATGTTTTTCCAAGATGACATCTTAGTTTATGGGAAGAATGAGCAAGAACATAATTCCACCTTGACGTGTGTGTTGCTAAGACTAAAGGACAAGGGGCTCACCTTGAAAAAACAAAAATGCCGCTTAGGGCTGAAATCGGTTACTTATTTGGGTCATGTAATCTCCGGTGAAGGTATTCAACCCAAAATGGAACTTGCGGAAAGCATTGTAAATGCTCCGGCTCCTAAAGATAAAGATCAGGTCAGATCATTTCTGGGTTTAGCTGAAATTTACTCTAAATTTGTGAAAGGGTTTGCTAGTGTGCCTGAGCCCATTAGGGTTTTACTTAAGAAAGGGACACATTTTGATTGGTCGGAAGAATGTGAGAAGGCATTTGCTGTGATTAAAAGAGAGATTGGGAAGTTAGTTACTTTAGGGCATTTTGATGTCCACCGTAAGACTATTCTTACCACTGACGCCAGTCTTAAGGGTTTGGGGGCGGTTCTTTCACAAGTAGTGGATGGAGAAGAGAAGACTGTTGCTTTTGCCTCTAGGGCTCTCAGAGAAGCTGAAGTGAATTATTCATGTATAGAGAGAGAAGCTTTGAGTGTGTTTTGGGCTGTACATCATTTTAAATTTTATCTTTGGTGTATACCTTTTCTGGTTAAAACGGATCGTCGTCCGTTGGTCCAAATATTTTCATGCCATCGTAGTGAACAGCTTACTCCCAGGTTGAAACGCTGGAGTGAAGGTATCCAGGAATGTAATTTCCGTGTACAATACATACCTGGGAACATGAATAAGTCTGCTGACTGTCTCTCGCGGTTACCTATTAACTATGATCTGAGTGAAACCAGAGATCAGTGTGAGATTGAAACTGAAAGGGTTTGCTGGATGTCTGAGCCATCTTTGTCTGGTGAAGAATGGTCAGATGAACTAAGTAGAGATAAGGTCCTTTCTTCCCTCAAGATGTGGATAAGTCAAGGGTGGCCTGATTATAAGACGTTGGACCATGAAATGAAACCCTATTGGCCTGTAAGGGAGGAGTTCTCATTTTATGATGGGAATATCATGAGAGGTGACAGAGTGGTTCCTCCTCTTAATTTCAGGAGCAGATTGATCAACATTGCCCATGAGGGACACTTAGGCAGAAGCCTTACCAAGGCCAGGGTGAGAGAAAGATATTGGTGGCCTAATATGGATCATATGACTGAAGATGTTGTTAAAAATTGCATGTCATGTGCTGCAAATGATAAGTCTTGTGTCACTAATGTTGCCCCACTCTCACCGGTAAGAATTCCTGAAATTGTGTGGACCAAGCTTGCATTGGATATTGCAGGTCCATTTGAACTTTTACCTTCTGGTGAACGTTTTGTCATTTTGTTAGTGGATTACACCTCGAAATGGGTAGTCACTAAATGTGTTTCTTCTGTGTACACGAGGGTTGTGATTGACTTTCTCAAGGACGTTTTTACCATGGAAGGGGTGCCCAAGTTTTTAGTAACGGATAATGGAGTGCAATTTGTCTCTCACGAAATGTGTGAGTTTTTAAAAGATCATAACATTATTCACCAAAAAAACTGCGCTGTACTCACCACAAAGTAATGGATTGACTGAGAGGATGAATAGAGTGGTCAAAAGTTGTGCTCAGCGTGCTCTTGAATGTAAAGTTTCTTTGAGCAGTGTGTTAAGAGATACTTGGTGGGCACATCGTACTGCTCCCAATATGGTTACTCGTATTTCACCTTTTGAAGCGCTGAGGGGTAGAAAGGCTATCTCCAAACTAAATCCTACTTGGTTGCCAGTCTGTTTAGATAATTGTATTTCTGTTGAGACCAAACGTGCCAGGATTTCTGGTTATCAACAGAAATATAAATCGAGTTTTGACTCAAGAATGTGTGTGAGAGAGAAGAAATGGCAACTAGGTGATAAAGTTTTGGTCAAGAATCCCAATTATACCATGAAAGGCAGATCTGCTTTCTTGGGTCCTTTCACTATAGTTGCCATAAAAAAAAATGTAGTGAGTTAATTCGGGCTCTACCTGGAGTATGTCCAGACTTGTGAAGTTTACGGAGAAATCACTGGGTTCTTCGTCAGGTTTTAATTTCAAACCTCAAGTGCCTGGGGCTAATGTCAATACTAGGAGTCCCAGGAATAGGCATATTCCAGCAAAGTTCAATGATTTTGTTCTACATTGATGTGTAGTTTTAGTGGTAATTTGTATGGTCGTTAACATTCTGATTATTGTTGTGGGAGGGTTTTTTTTTCTTCTTTTTCTTCTTTTTCTCTCATTCATTTTTGGGGGGATTATTCTTGTCCTTACTGTTGTTTGGGCATGTTGTATTTTTAGGTTTTTGTTTTTGAATTTTTTTTTTGTGGGAAGGGGATGTGTTGTAATCTTGTGGTCTGCTCGTGACATTGAGAACGTGATGTGGTCACATTTGGAATTTACGGGCGAGAGAGATCGTCTTCGTGGGCTGAGAGAGAGGCTGAAAACGTTGGTGCTGTCTTCGTCTTGCTTACTTCAATAAACACATGAAAAACCATCCGGCATTGGAGTTTCTGAATTTAACAGAGACCTTAGCTTCTTATAGGCCAGAATTGTAAATTGCAGAGCAGAAGTAAAGTTACCTTGTAGTTGATCAGAAAGTGAGTGGGAGGGAGTGGGAAGTAAGTGGAGAAGGGAGTGGGGCGAGTTCAGCAAGGCAGAAAGGAGGTAGAGCAATGCAATGACGCGGTGCGAGCGCAGTGCAGGATAAGAGAGCAGGGCACACTGGGCACCGCAAGCTGCACCCAACCTAGTTGGGCCGCCTCGGCGGTGCACCTGGGCACAACAGTTCGGGTTGGCCCTAAAGGCAGCCACGCTCTCCCGTACTCCCGCTTTTGCCTCTGCCTCTGCCTTGATGCAATGCGGCTGCGGCGGCCTCTCCGCACCACTGCTCTGTCACAATTGGCTCCCGGAGCTTCCGGAGTCCGGATTCTGCAACTCTTTGGCTCTCGGGGGTCTCTCGGGGGTCGGCTTCCGGCTTCTTGCAGCACTCGCACAGCACAGGCTCCGCACAATGCTCTGCCTCCAGCCTACAGCTTCCTGCAAGCGGCAAACCAGCAACCGTTGGCGTTAGAGTGAAAGCAAGTTGAAACTTCAGCAGCAACCCAATTTTCTCTCCCTTACCCTGGTGAATGTCTGCACTATTTGGGCTCTGGATCAACCGGCAACTAGAGAACCCTACCAACCAGGGACATTTCTGAAACTTACCGACTCAGGGTGGTGTAGCTTTTCATGGATCCCAGCATGTTTTCTTGATCAGAATGCCCTTTGAGCGTCAAAGTATGGTTCAAAAAGAGTATTTTACCATACTTATGTGACCTGCGGCATGCCATAGAAACGGACCAAAACTGTATTCATGTGAAGACTTCATGGACATTAGCGTCACATGGTCCAAACTTTAACTGTTTACGGTTGCCAGTGGTAGGCCTACCCAGCCAAATGTAGTACTGTTTTTATATGGAGAAGGGTGGGAACTCTGGCTGGTAGGAACCATTTCCAGGGTGGAAATTGATCAACGAAAATCTCTTAACTGTGAGGGTGTTTCCAGGTTTAACAGAGCTTCCCTGCTCTGGAAGATCCGCCTCCCCCCTCCTCCCGCCCCCCCCCCCTTGTGTCAGATTTATTCACACATTATTCCGTTCTGGGGTGATATTGGATAGTAGTAAATTGATTAAGGAATGTAAAGTCTGTTTTTATGAATCCTTGCTCTTATATTCAGGCACTGTGCATGTAAGTTAAACTTTCATTTGCCAGTGGTTTTATTAAACAGGCCCAAATTATTTCAAAGTGTGTTTTGCTAGTGAGAGTAACTGCTGTAGCCTTTAATACCTGTATGGTTTTTCTTCAAAGACATCTTGTTGCTGATGGTAGAACTGCAGCAATAGATCTTTTTATGACTGTGAATGGAACTGCAGCAACACAAACCGGCATTGCCTGTATGTCTGGCTTATAAACAAAAGTGTCTTCAGTAACTGCTGGGCTTAAGCATTCAGTAAGTCATCCTGCATGCACTCTATAACCCAAACATGCACTCATGCATACGTTTAAATACCCACTGACTCTCATTCTTTTATTTACTCATTGATAGCCACAATAAAACGCACACATACATTTAAAAACCTATTCAAGATGAATCAAAGTAGAAAGAAAGAAAGAATTCAGCCACCTAAACATGGCTGGTATGTTATTTCAATATCAAATAACATTACATGTAGCAATCAGTGGATTCCTTGAAATGATATTGCACGTTGTGCATCATGGTTTAAAGTTCCAACCTGGCTGGGCCATTCATAACCAACTTTGTTTGTGGAGCGAAAAAAACACCTCAAACGGAATATCATGCCCAGGCCTAGTAAAAGTGGTGTTAAACCTGCAAAAAGCCTGTTTTCTCTCAAAGGTGCTGTTTGTTTTAATCAATTGCACTACAACCTCCTCTGAATATTCCACAGTGACTGCAATAGGAAATAACCACCTTTTGTCTGGAAGGGTCAGATGTCCCCCGCCCTTTTATACAGACACTCTTGGGAGGGAGGTCTGGGTATCCATAACACTTCACATTATCAAGCTTCCCAACTTTGGTCTATTTTAGAATGCAGCAGGAAAAAGTCACAAAAGCATTGGGCTTCATGGACCAGCAGATCTCTGGTATCCATCTATGGGTGATTCCACAGATGTAGAGGTCGCATACGTTGGGCCTCTACTCCACGCCACCTTCCCAATCATGCATTCTGATCTACCTTATTTGTATGGTACTCAACATCTGAAATGCATGGCCTCTCAACGTTCCTCTCCCTGCTCACTCCATTAATTTACAACCTGAGGTTTTACCCTGGCACTATAAGGAGACCATTTTCAAGGTTGCCAACTGATAGACTGTAAATTAGTGGGGGATGTGATTGATCGGGAGGGAATGATCCCATTCCAGCAACTCAAAAAATAATTTTGGCCTATCCGAGAAGGAATGCTTGTGCTACACACAAATAAGACAATGGATATCTAGCAGGGCGATAAAAGTGGTGGCCAGTAAACCTCTTAATTAATTTGAGGAATGGCTACTTTCCAAAAATAATGATAGGCACTTACTCTCTAAACCCCACTCCCTCTGGCAAACTGCCATCCTATGATCTGAATATTCAGACCAAATGAGGCAGGAGGAGGAACTGGGTTGAAATCTCATTAATCAGGAATGGGAAGACATGTTTCACAGAGCACATACAGTTGTGTGTTCCTCTGCTGGCAGGGAAACCATAACACAGGTAACCTATTGGTATTACACCATTGCATGCCTACACAAGTACTATCCCTAGAGATTAGAGAGTTGTTGGAGGGGATGTTGATGTTGAGGTGTTTATTTGTCTCCTCTGACAGTGCACTAAACTGACACGTTACTGGGGTGAGGTGTTAGATGATCTAGACAAAACTGCTGTTGTCGAGTTCCAACACTTTCAAGCTTACACTATGATAGGCCTCCCCAACAAACAGACCCACCCACTACACCTCCATCAGAGGTAAGCAAATGGCATTGGCACTGTTTGCAGCTAGAGAACCTATCCTATGGCATTTGGGCAATGAGAAAATACCTGAACATAAAAACTGGCTATCCCTAATCTGGGTGCATTAGAGCATGGAGAAGCTGACCATGTCAATAGTCCCTAAAGATTAAGGTTTCTCTGGAGTATGGGCCCCATTCCTCTCCTCGACAGAATCAGGGAGCTGTCCTGTCCCAAAAATCAAACTGCTGCTTATCCTTTTGGCACCGCCAGTTGACGTCATTTAGTAAAACACAGAGAACCCCAGTATAGATACAAAACTGATACAAGTGTGTACGTTGACTATATGAGGCTATAAATACATATGATATTTTCCCTATATTCTGTGGTTCCTCTGTTGTTTCATGTAGCTTATCTAAGTTTGTTGGGGTGACTTGAGTTTACAGTTTACTACTATATGAAAGCATTTGCAGATCTGAGTTGCAGGAGTTCTATATTAACGAAACGTGATCCATAATATAGTTTCCAGAGAAAAAAACAATTCATCATAATAAAATGCAAGGACCGTGTGACTTATAAAATAAAACATCTGTTTCTTAATGCTAATCGGATGCCCACGACTGTAATTCAATTTTAACTCTGTATAATAGGCTGCAGTATTCAACTGGGCAAATGGTATTAAGATTATTCCATCCATTTTTCTGTTGTATATAGATATCACTTATGTATCTAGCCATGTGTAGGAAGCTGGCTCTTTACATGATATATCAAAATGAGATATATCCTGCAAAGAGTCCAGGGTTCCCATATAAGTGGACAGGGCTTGTTTTGGCAATCCTAAGATGCTTTTCAACGAGGTAGTGTGGTCACAGACCAGTGCAAGACATCTGAAAATACACACAATGGTCAATAAGTGTGACACATGACTCAAGAAGTAGATCCACACCAATTTTTTTAAATAGCCAGTATCTTTATATATGCGTTGACACCAGAAACAATTAGTTCAGGAAAGTGCGTTTATTAATAGAGAGTTCAAAAAGACGAAACAGTGCAATTTCTGGATGCTGCAATGTTATCCTGTTGGAGGAAAAGTTAATGCGGCATTCAGTGATATTACAGCAACTTATGAGACCAATCTCCAGGAGTTAATGTGAATGGTGGGCAAGTTCCAAGGCAGCACCAGCAGAACACCCCCAGCGACACTAGGGTGGCCAGGTGAAGAGGTGCAAAACAGTGTCTGGTGCCCAATGTTAGACTATGGGGATCAGTCTTTGCGTAAATAGGCTGCAGGCTTGGGCTGGGATACTAGTTGGGCTGAACCACCAGGGGGCTCAGGCCTCACAGTCCTTGGGGACGTAGAGAAGCCTTTGTTCCTCTTCTCCTGGGCCCAGGGGTAGAGGGGCACAGGTGTCTTTAGGTGTTAGGTTTTTCTTACCAGGAGCAGCCGCTGTAGAAGGGGCCTGCGTCCAGAGGCTGCATGCGATGTCGGGGAGTCTACGAGAGGTGTCACCACACTGCATTTGGTCTCTGGAGGGCTGGGGGACCATGATGACACCGTTGTCCCACTTCAGCTCGGGCTTGGAGCGATGGGTGCAATGGTGTCTTCAGGCATCTGGTTTCTGCGTTCACATAGTCCTTTCAGGGGTTTTAAGATGCCTGCAGGATGCAGCGAAGGAGGTTTGCTGCTTCTCAGGAGGTCTTGGTTCCTGGGTGAAGTGCTGGCAGGTATTCAGTCGCAGGGAAGTTGGGAAGAGGTGTTGGCTTAAAGCCTAGGGCGGTCGACCTCGAATCTGAGGAACTGGGTTAGAGTCTCTACAATGACGCTGAACATCCTATGATTGTGGGCAAATCACTTAATCTCCCCGTGCCTAACAAAAATTAATTTGTCTTCATGTAACGCAACTGGTGCTATGTTATGCGCTCTGATACCCGATTCAGGTCAGGTACGCGCTATATAAAACTCCGAAAAGAAAAAAAAAGTTGACTTTTGGTGCATTTGGCGAAGGCAGCAGGCAGGGTTGGCGCCAAGTGAGTTGCTTGAACTTCAGTTCTTGCAGGATGCAACGCTTCACATCCTTCGTATTTCAGGTCGGCAGCAACTGTTGTTCTGGTGCCATGGCCTCCCATAAATACTTAATTTAGGGGTGTAAGGGGAGTGTAGGGTAGGAGCCAGTGGGCTACTGACCCTTGGGGGTCTCTACGCCCCCTATATGCCCACTTCCTGTGGGAAATGGGCATAACCATGTCCCAGATTTCCTAAGTATGCCATTACAAAGATGGCTACTTCTGAAAAGCTGTGTGCACCTCAGTTTAGCCCACCTTAGGAGTGGTACTAGCCTGAGGGTGGCACGCCTACCTGACTAGCACTCTGTCCAGGTGCCAAACGGGTATTGGACAAAGGGGGATGGCTTTCTCTCCTGTGAGGGAAGCCAAATTCCCATTTCAAAGGCAACAGCTCTTTGAAGATTGCCAGCCTAGGAAGGCTAATCAGCAGGTCATCTTGTGGAAGTGAGTATGAACACCCTCTTCCCGTGTAGGCTTTGTTTCTGACCTCCTGAGAGCAAAGGCCCTCACCCTAGGAGGACAGAAATCTTTATTGTGTGGCAGGCTGGCAGAGACCAGTCTGCCAACATACCAGAGGCTGGTAGGTTTTGAGGCGGCACCTCTAAGGTGCCCTCTGGGTGCATGCATTAATAAATCCAATACTGTAATCAGTGTCAATTTATTAATACGAGATGTTTGATACCAAACTTCCCTATTTTCAATGAAGCCATCATGTAGCTGGGGAACTCATTTTCACCAGTGTCCAATACATGTTCTAAAATGCCTTCCCTGTTTACTTGCACTGGCAGTAATGGCACTGACCAGCACAGGTGCATATCTGCTCAGGCAGGTATGCCCTCTCATGAGGTATTAAGCACCCTGCCATAGTGCTGTGAGGCCTGCTGTACGGGTGACTTACAAGTACTAAATGCAGTGTTAGGGGACATGCCACGCAGGGATTTGTTTCATGTCATGATTTCAATTCTGTCTGCACCAAAAAATGCAGCCAGAGATGACAGCCCTGCATGAGTTCTGTGAGTGGTCCCATAGGGTGGCACAGTTCGGGCTGCAGGCCTTGAGAGACCCTCTTTAGTACCGCAGCCCTCTATGCCAGGGGTACCATTTACGAGGGACTGAGAGAGGATGCTAAAGGCATTGCCAATTGGGGGAACAGTTGTACAGTTTGGGAAAGAACCTTGGTACTGGGGCCCTGGTTAGCAGGAACCCATTACACTCCAGTCAAAGTTAAATAAAATACCTGAAAAAAGTGGGGGGGGGGGGGAATGTGGGGGCGGGGTACTGCAACAAAAACCCAGTTTCCTACACCATGTAACAATAAATACGTTGAAATAAAAGCTTCTATATTTGTGATAAAATAAATGGAAAGACCATTGTTAGGGCGCAGAATAATTTGATAGGTTGATAAAGAAGCAGGAGAGACCCAAAGTAAAGGGGAGTACCAACTAAAAACAATTCTGACAAAAAAATGGAGCCTTCTCACTGGCAGCACCTAACCAGATATTACTCCCAAATTCATATACCTTTTATGTTTTTTAAGGGTGTGTGTGCACACCGAACAGCACCCACTGTCACAATGCTTGTTCCAGCAGGAACTCAATTAAGTAAAACAAAAGCACAGGTGCACCACACTATGGCAAACAAGTCAATTGGAACAGTTATGAAGTCCAACTCCAATCAATAGACGGATGAGAGTTCCTTGATTCTGTCTTTTTATTCCATATTCCTGTAAAATTGGACATTGAAACACAACACAGCCGACACATTTCGTCCTAATACTAGGACTTCTTCAGGGCTGTTAGGAACACATAGACATACATGTATAAATATATTTACAACAATTAAAAGACACTAGACATTAAATATCACGAGATCAAAAAAAAGAATTTTGAAATCAAAGGAAGAGAAATTGTTACCCAGACATAGTATTAGAACCTAGGTGTTATTAAGTATGTTATTTAATTATACGACACCAATACAAAAACCTACAAGCAGACAGACATTTCTCATTTCAATTTTATATATTACTTTAATAAGTGATATATTTCCCAATTACCTAAAAACATATAATTTAGATATTTTATATATTCCATAGGGTCCAACGATCCCTTGAAGGCCACAGGAAAATATATACTCTTCAATAATGGTATTTCATGTTTCAAACATATCTGGTTACAGCTGTAACAGAGACAAAAATAGAGAGAAAAGAGAGGAAATGGAAAAGGGAGAGATATGTGCATGTATAGAAATGAAAACAAAGAAATTTCAAAAGAGAATGAATGATACTATGGTTTGAGTCTGGCCATATAAATGGTTATATTCCCATATAATGACATGCATATTTGAGAACTATTGTGATCGTGCATCCATACAATTTTGGTCATTATTATATAGCTGAAAGTATATGCAAGTTGACGGCTTAAATTTGTGTATAGCATATTTCCAATCCCTCCAACATGTATCTTTTGCTCAATCTGAAACAAATAGGCGGATATTATTCCTTACCAATGTATAACAAGGTTAAAGATGGCTTCGTGATTGAAGAATGATGTGAGAGAAATATTATTCTCTATATCATGATTCCATTTGGAAATATCTACAATATAAAGAAACTTTATATGATGTCACATACAACTAGATATCTTTATAAATTACTCGTTATGTTCGAGTCCAAAAACACGTGTATAGGTCTATTTATAAATCAGAAAAATTAGGTGCCCAATAGTTAAATCCAATCCAAGAAGTTTTTTTATTTATTTTGTAGACAAAGCCCCCATGAAATAGGCTACAACATACCTTCCCTGAGTCAAGTATGTCCGGAATCTCTGTACGAGAGGTAACAGAGGTTTTTACCCCACCTAATCCAAATTACAAACTGTCAACTGTCCCAACATTCGCCACCCTACGAGTCACCGTGATATGCTAGTCACGATCAACAAAAGGGTACGACAGCAAAGTTTCCTCCGGCGCGGTGTCTCTACGATTGTCGTAATCCTGTTTAGATAGCGCCGGGTATTTGCCTGAATCGAGACACCTGTGTCGGGCAGGGTTAATACGCCCACCCAAGATCACATGTGATCTTGGGTGGGCGTATTAATGGGGTAAAAACCTCTGTTACCTCTCGTCATTCAACTGTCCAAAGCCTTATACACACCGTGGTTTATATTGGTATACAAGAGGTTATGAGTTAACGTATACAACGCGGTTGGGATCTGTATACACTCAACCTGAGCTTGATCCACCCTCTGTTCTATTTCAGGTCCGGCCACAATTGATCAAATATTTTGGACTCTGGTCTCTTTAATCTAACGAATGTACAGAGATTCCGGACATACTTGACTCTGGGAAGGTATATTGTAGCCTGTTTCATGGGGGCTTTGTCTACAAAATAAATAAACTTTTTGGATTGGATTTAACTATTGGGCAACTACTTTTTTTCTGATTTATAAATAGACCTATACACGTGTTTTTGGACTCGAACATAACAAGTAATTTATAAAGATATCTAGTAGTATGTGACATCATATAAAGTTTCTTTATATTGTAGATATTTCCAAATGGAATTGTGATATAGAGAATAATATTTCTCTCACATCCTTCTTCAATCACGAAGCCATCTTTAACCTTGTTATACATTGGTAAGGAATAATATCCATCTATCTGTTTCAGATTGAGCAAAAGATACATGTTGGAGGGATTGGAAATATGCTATACACAAATGTAATCCTTAAACTCGCATATACTTTCGGCTATATAATAATGACTAAAATGGTATGGATGCACGATCACAATAGTTCTCAAATATGCTTGTCCTTATATGGGAATATAACCATTTATATGGCCAGACCCAAACCATTCTCTTTTGTAATTTCTTTGTTTTCCTTTCTATACATGCACATATCTCTCCTTTTTCCATTTCCTCTCTTTTCTCTCTATTTTTGTCTCTCTTACAGCTGTCACCAGATATGTTTAAAACATGTGATACCATTATTGAAGAGTATATCTTTTCCTGTGGCCTTCAAGGGATCGTTGGACCCTATGGAATATATAAAATATCTAAATTATGTTTTTAGGTAATTGGGAAATATATCACTTATTAAAGTAATATATAAATTTGAAATGAGAAATGTCGGTCTGCTTGTAGGCTTTTGTATTGGTGTCGTATAATTAAATAACATACTTGAGAACACCAAGATCTAATACTATGTGTGGGTAACAATTTCTCTTCCTTTGATTTCAAAAATGTTTTTTTTTATCTCTTGTGATATTTAATGTCTTTTAATTGCTGTAAATATATTTATACATGTATGTCTATGTGTTCCTAACAGCCCTGATGAAGTCCTAGTTTTAGGACGAAACGCGTCGGCTGTGTTGTGTTTCAATATCCAATTTTGCATGAATATGGAATAAAAAGACAGAATCAAGAAACTCTCATCCGTCTATTGATTGGAGTTGGACTTCATAACTGTTCCAATTGACTTGGGAGCACCAACTGTATATTAGAATGGAATTCCAAGTCACATTGGCGTTATGTGACATTTTGATGGCAACCCTGTATGGCTATGAAACGTCTTTGTGAATAATTGTATTATAATGAACAGTTGGAGGCTACTTACCAATGTCTCTCCTAATTTCCAACATTACATTTTGTATCTATCCTTTCCCACAACCCCCTTCTACTTTATGACTACTTTGCACTTACCGAAGTTCTCAAACTTTTGTTTTATACCTTTTTGACCTTGTAGCTTAGGGGTACATCATATCCTGCCCGGACTGTTGATTTATTATTGACACTAAGCACACACAAACTGTGACAATCTAATACATTTTGCTAAGTAACCATCCAGATAATATGCATTATTTTGTGATTTTGGTTTACTTGGTATACATATATCTTATTGAAATAGATTGTGGTTAGATAAGTTGTTTAGTACTATCTAATACAGTTGTCAAGCAAAGTATTTTTTATAATACACACAGCAACTACATTTAAATCAGTGGCAGTATTTTCTTTTTAAAGGATGCACATCACTTGTCTGTGTTTGGATTGTTCAATTGAAGTGATGTGTGAATCTAATTTTAACACTTGGAAATTGGACATTAAATACAAGCAATCTTTTGTTGGACATGCTGGATTACATTTGCTATTTTGATCTTTAAATATATCAGAGGTAAGTGTGTTCAAAATGATTCCGAATGCAAGACTCATGAAGAATTGTACTTAAATTTGTGCTGTGTGTGGCTTTAGAATTGTGTCTTATGTTAGCACTTCTCATTGAACATGGTTTGATCTATTTTTCATGCAGATCGTAGACATCCACTGTGGAAGGGGTCTTCCTTTGCAGCTTTACATAGAGGTAGACCCCCTGAACTCCCAGTAAACTATGGAAAACCATTAAATGTTGGTAAGTATCAGCCAGTAAGATTGATTAGTCTATGAAATGTTAAATATCTCTGAGCTTAGTTTCATGGCTATGAACATAACTCTTGTAAATGAGTTTTAAGTAGGGCTGCTGTATAATAAGGCAAGCCAGCTTCATTCAGCTCTGTCTCCAATGCAGATGTTAATTAATCAGGTGGACTACTGATGTTCATCTTGAGTTTTCCCACTTCTGCTGACATTTTGAGAGCAATCCTCTGTCTTCAGGCTTTTAAATAGACTTTGTGTAGTAAAGAATGACTTTTAAGCCCATGCCTCATGATATCAGGCCCTGGTAACAATGGGAATATAAAGATGTGAAAACACATTCTGAGACTGATATTTGAGAATACGTAATGTTACAAAGTAAGTAGCATTTTTGTTTGACGATTGGGAGTTTGAACTTTTATCAGCTTACAATACAGAGAAGAGCATCTTCACCTATTTTCGAACCTTGTACATGGTTTATTTAGTCATTATTTTAAAACTAAGTAATCCATGCAGTCTTTGTGTTCTTTTTCCGTAACTGCTTTACACATTTTATTTGGAAAGATAATATCAAAAAATGCTGCTTCCACCGCCTTTCTTCTTTTGCAGTCCGCACCAGGATCATGTCTTGAAATTGTATGTAACCTTTACCATCATTCATAAATATCATACATAGCCTACTATTTGAAGAAAATCATTTTGACTATTAATGGTATTTATACATTTTTATAATTTATCTGAATGTTTACTTTCACAGAATTCTCTGGAAAATCTGGGTTGGCCTTCTGCAGAAGATAGGAAGCAATGGAATATATGGGCCCATAATGCTGATCATATTCGATACATATTAAAAATACCACATTTTTTGTTTCACTGCATTTTGAAATGAATGATATTCCTGTTTTTTAAAGGCTATCATGCCATCTGAGTGAAGGTGGCAATGCAAGTTTGCATGCCTTTTAATGGCTCTTGCTTTTTTTGTTGTTGTTAGTGAGAAAGCAGACTCTGCCATGAAAATTTTTAAGTAGAGTCATGCCATAGCGCTTTCCCTGGGGCTTGGTCTACTCCCGCCATACAATTTCTTAAGCAGTTTTGTCCCTTTCAAGGCTATGCTAGTGGTTTTCATTGCCACCAACACCAGACCCCGCTTTCAGCACAACAGCATCTCAGTGGCACGCACAGACCACGTTCAGGGCATCATGGACAAAGTGCAACTCACTCCTGTGTCCCTCTGGCAATCATAGCCGCAAAACTGATTTAGTGTTCAGTTTCTAAACACACCCACTTCGTACGAGGCAGGAACAGAAATTTCATCCAAGGCAAGACATCACTTCGGACGCATTGATCCTCCAGTGTGTCAAGCTGAGCTACTCCCTCCTATTGCTTTCTACTCCACCTCACTTTCCACCCCATCAACGTGGCTGACGGAGGAACACACGTCCAATTTGCATCAGGAAGTGCAGGCAAAAAGAGCCTTTTATTATTAAGATAATTATTTTGGATTGCTTACTACCCACTTCAAGAAATAATCACATCCCTTATCAGGTTGAACCCTTAAAGTCACTGAATAAACCTGAGCGCAACCCCCTGGTAGCAATGGCACTGAGTCTTTAGTTTTTGAATTACACCAGATTAATTTGCAGCCTTGCATTCTAAGGCAACTGAAACATGATGCTTTAAGCATGATCACTCCTGCATTTCTGCATTCTTTGCCTCACTACATTAAGGTGGTGCTACTATATGGACATTTATAGCTGCCATGTGTCCCCATGGTAAATGTCTCACCTTGCCAGTTCTGGCCTTTTAATAGACATCATATGTTCTGGGAGTTGAAGTTTTGCTGTTGACATTGTAACTGTGGGCTCAAAACCCCCAGCAGTAAAGTGCATTTGGGTGAAAAGCTAGGATTACCTGAAGGTATTACACATGTCGATGGGACACCGTGTAGCTATGGATTTTGTTGGTATGTGGAAAGCCTTGTGTCACGCTTTCACCACTATCCCATATGCATGGTGACAACACTCATTTCACAGGCACCCGACACCACACATTATTTTGGATGTTTAAACCCTGAGATGTTTGGCATGTGACCCGCTGTTAATAGTAACTTATTAGTAAAAGGAACTGATGTATCAAGGATTTTATCCATTCTGTGGATAAATGTAATCGATGTCAAAAGAAGGGAGACAGAGGCCAGGAAACAGAGGACTCGCCCTCCTATATCTACTTATAACAAACAAAAAGAGTCCTACTGTATAGATTGGATTATGTTTCCACCCTCCCGTATGGTAAGCAGAAGGTTTTCTTTAAATAATCCTCACCCACTTAGATTTTCCTTGGTGGCATGCTTCCTCATCGGACTCTTTCCGTCCAGCTACGGAACGGGGCGTGCTGCAACCAAACTGGGACCCTGAAGCACTTTTTTCAATACTATGTAGAGATGGTAGGTATAAGAATGGGACAGTCTTATCTGAAGTAAAAAAAATACCTGGCTAAGAAGGAACACAAAATGTAATTCTGACCTCTTGCTGGTATTCTTAAAAAAGGGGAAAATGGAGAGGCATATGTTAATGTGTACGTATTTCACGGTCCGTCTACATGTTTCAAACATTCACCCCACAGCTTTTCGTCAGGACCACAAAGATGATCCCTATTACCACTCCTAATTGTGAGCGACTCGAAATCTAGTAACTTTAATAGATATCAAAACCAAAAATGTATAATATAATACCCAATCAGTAGTGTTTTTTCTTTTAGATATGTTTTAATGGCATAATCTGGTCTAGAGTAGCCTGCCCGTCAGAGCCGAGGGGTGGCTACTTTTCAGTAAAAAGGAGTAGCTTTGATGGTTGTTTGACCGCAAGTGTCCCTTCCCCTGAAGAGCTCATTAGACCAGAATATGGCATAAAAACATATCTAAAAGAAAAAACACTACCGATTGGGTATTGTAGTATACATTTTTGGTTTTGATATCTATTAAAGTGACCAGATTCTGAGTCGCCCACAATTCGGAGTGGTAATAGGGATCATCTTTGTGGTCCTGACGAAAAGCCGTGGGGTAAAGTCTTGAAACATGTTGACCAACTGTGAGATACATACACATTAACATATGTCTCTCCATTTTCCCCTTTTTAACAATACCAGCAAGATGGCACAATAAAATGTTGTGGTCCTACTTAGCCAGGCATTTTTTACCTTCAGGTAAGAACCTCCCACTCTTATACCGAACATTGCTACTTAGTATTGAAAAAGGGGCTCCAGCTCTCCGTTTGGTTGCAGCACGCCCCGTTACGCAGAAGGACAGTAAGAACCCGATGATGAAGCATGCCACAAAGGGAAATCTTGATGCGTGTGGGTTATTTTAAGAAAACCTTCTGCTTTCCATACGTAAGGATGGAAAGAGAATCCAATCTATACAGTTGTTTGATAAATGTAATGGCACATATTTGATAGGACTCTTATGAACCGGCCATTTCACCAATGAGTGCTAAAAAATAAACACTGCCAAAAGATTAAATATGATTTCAATATTGCCAGGTTCTTTACAGTGTATACAATAATTTGAATGGACCTAAAACATGCTTCTAAACCCTGCACCTTTAATCCAAGTACGCACAAAGTGAAGCTGAAACCATATTTGTGTGATGTCCCTAAACTCAAGCAGAATAATCTTGGGCCAGTCTTTCTTGCTTCTACTTTGTAAACAAAGTTACATTTTATTGGTCTCTTCAGAAAGTTTTTAAAAATGACTTATTGTCTCTCACTTTACTTTCTTTTTATGACATTTTAGTTTGTGCTTGCGCATGTGATCAGTGTTCGTATGTTTACACTGATGAGGGCTTTTTCCCTTTCATAGGGGTTTTATCAGTTATTTTAAATTTAAACCTAAAAGCATTTAGCCCAATGATGGTCCATGGTCGAGTTAGACCGGAACATAGGTGCAATTTGACACTGACTGAAATAGAGCGTGGGTCGGATACATCGACCAGGTTTGTCCTGATCAAAGATTTTACCTTCTGACTTTAGTCCCTTAACCCCCAATCCACCACAATAGTACAGTTCTAAAGTCTCCCTTGAATGCTGGGGAAGCATATAGACACTCACAGGTATCTGGTAGAGGCCAAACGGCTGTGTCCAGTCCACGTCTAGTTGCTACTGGTCAGCTTGGCAGTTGCAAGAAGAGGCCTCTTTTAACTTGTTGGGTTTCTGTAGCCTTATGACACTTGGAGTCTACTTCTTTGTCATGGGTACAAGAGAGATCAGGACCAGTACTTCAGGGCTTTTCTCAAGTCGCAGACCACAGGTTCAGTCATCATCTGATCTTCATGTCCCGAAGTGTTCTGGAGTGGGTGCCTGGAGATGCCACTTTTATGTCCGACAGTAGCTAGTGGGTGGAAGGACACACTCTAACCAATGGGGTTAAAGTTCCCGGGGCCAACCCTATCCACTTTAGGCATTTTCTAGATGGAGAAAGTCTGCGGCCACCAGGGGCGTGGAATTTAATCAAATAACTACTAGTCCATGGGGCATGTTGCTTCATAAATCTACTTGTCCTGCAACAAAATCCACTTGTCCCTTTTGTGCGATACAATGGGGCAACAAATTATGGCAGCAATTTCATTATATAAGAGCTCTGATATAGCCTCTCTGATTATGCCAGGGCTCCTGCCATAGTAGAGTTTGAATACAAGCTATTCCCTTACGTTGCCATGTTTCCGCAGATCTAGATACTGTGGCTGAAGGTAGTGGTAAGCAATAGTCTTAGGGCTGGGATACCCTTTTGAGTCTGTGTAAACCTACTAACTCGCATGTTTTAAGGGTTTTCACCAACTCTTCTCTAATCTTTTCCCATACTGTGAAAGGTTGAAAATTTACTTCTGACATTGGTAGACGTAAAACTTCTTCCAGGGTTGGGAAACAAGTGGTTTGAGGGAAGGTGAACCTGCAGACACTCAGATTTTCGCATCTGAAAATCTACACATGCATATTTGCTCATGCTAAATGCATTTCACAAACTTTTTCTAAGGGTACTATTTCTTGGCCTACTTCTGTAAATTCTTATGAATTCACAAAAGCCATATATCTGCACTTAATGCAAGGACATATACCATGGGTGCACTTTTGAGACTTTCTTTAATAATTGGGCCCCTAATTAGGTCTGACGTTAACCATGACCTTTTGTATTTATTCAAATTCTGTCTATCTCTCTCCATTGGCTGGCTTCACTGTGAGTGACAGCATTCTGCTCTTTCACAAGGAGCCTATTAGCACACAAAGTAGTTTTGTTTAATGCCATGAACTACTGTTCAATGTGTACTTTTTGAGAACAAAAACTTTTTGATTTTGCCAATGTTTGTTATAATGGAGAGGGCCCAGCAACTTCCATATCAATAAGGTTTTATCAAAACTATGCCAAAACAAGTCACACGTTAGCCCAACCAGAAAGGCTGACCACCAATTTCAGACCGTCTGGCTTTGCCAATGCTTGTATATTTTTATGTTTCCCATAACCTTATTGAAGCTGGTTACACTGATTTTCCAATATGAATATTCTTGGGAAATACTAGCATAAATCAACACATTTTACTGAATAGTGCTGCAAAGAAATGGTACAAAATATTTTACAGTAGTTTAGCTAAATGTTTTATTTTCTAATTTTTTTGGTAACATTTTATTTTGAAAGCGAAGAATCATCAATCTTGCTTTCAAGCTTCTGCAAATGTTTGCAACTAACCAGAGAGCAATCTGGGAGCGTTATACATAGCCTCATAAAGCTAAACTTTTAAAATGTGTGTACACATTTTTATACTGGAACCATTATCAGTAGTGCAGTCCTTACAACATTTACTTAGAGCGCTCACCCTAATAATGAAGGCTTTGCATTAATGAACCATAAATATAAGTTTGAACATCATTAACACATGGACACTCATATTACCTTAACTGAAGACCATGCCCTTCCCTGATCCATAATGTGATACTGTAAACTGGCAGCCATAGGGTTTGTGCCGCAGAGGGTTAGGCCTACTTCTCCCAAAGACAACATACACATGAAAACTTGTCCTTGACCCCAAACAATATATCTTGGGCGTCGGTCTATAGGAAATCCATCTTCCATCAACCAGACAGTGGATATACAAGATTTGCTTTTGAATCTTGTTTCCCTTCCTTTCACGTGCGTCCCCAATGTTGTATACGAAATCCAGCAGACCTGTTGATCGGGATGACATTCAAGCATGATTAGACATTGCAGTGTCAAAAAGGATGCTCCTAGCCTCACCCTGCATACTCGGTCAGGTTCAGAGGAGGCTTCTCTGCCCATTCAGGGCTGCCTATTGCTTGCTTTTGGGAGGTACTTCATACCTTTTTTTTTATACCCATTCAAATTCTAATTATTGGCTTGCAGAAGTGGTAAAGCAAATGCAAGTGTAGCCTCCAGGAATTTCAGGCATGTAAATTGTAACTTTCTAAACGTTACCTCTCCTTAATATTTATCAAAAAGCCAACTTTACTATTGAATTTTATTAGTTAGTTTTCTAACTAGTGTAATTCCTGAGATACAGTATTAGGATTTTTATTCTGTCCTCTGGTTTTCTACATGGGGCAGCTAGGCCTGCCTCAGGAAAAATAGCTTTTGGGTGGTGCTCACTGTAAGGATATGTTAACATTACATTTCTATCTGTCTAACTTTTATAAACCATGCACACTGGCTTGTGGGTAGCAAGGCCTACCTAGGTTGACTAATTAATATGTATAAGGAAGGGATTAATATGTAAAAAGCAAGCCTTTCTTGCTGCTACTCTGTAAACAAAGTTACATTGTGTTGATCTCTTCAGAAAGAAGTTAAAAGAAAAAGACTCCTCCTCTCTCACTTTCCCTTTTTGAAAAAGGAAATTTTATTTTGACAGGCTGAATTTCAGTGTTTAAAGTGCAACACTCAGTCTACAGTGATAGACCTGAAGCCATGTTTTACACTTCAACTGTAATGGTTGGCATAATAGGAGCTGTACTCACACTAGTGGCATTTAACTTGTAGGCCCTGGGTACATTTTGTACCATATACTAGGGACTTATATTTAAGTTAAATATATCGATTTCAAATATGACAATTTGACCATGTTTAAATGGGCAGCACATGTATTTTACTACTGGTTAGCAGGGGTAAAGTACACCGAATTCTAAAACCAGTAGAAATATAGGTTCAAGCTAAAGCTGACAATTACGGGATGACCACATAGAAAAGGCTGGTCTCCTACAGGAGCAATGGAGAGGGTACCGGCTTCAGCAGTAGGAACTAGGTATTATTCCCAGTACTTCATTGTGCCAAAGAAAGGCAGAGCTTTTTTTCGATTTTAAACTCTGCCCTCTCAACACCTTCCTGGAGAAGGACAGATTCCAAACGCTGCCCCAGATCTGTCTGCCCTATATCCCGTAGAATGCGGGACCTATAAAATGCTTTTTTAACATCCCCATCCTGCAGGCTCATAGGTGTTACTTGCGGTTCCCCATGTACCAGGAATGTTTCTAGTTTGTTGTGACCCCCTTTGAACTTACCACTGCCCCTTATGTGTTCACAAAAGTGATAGCAGTGGTTGCAGTGTATCGTTGGGGTTACCGGTCTCTCCATGCCTCGACAACTGGCTTTTGAAGACAGGCTCGCCCCAGCCAGTTGTAAACCATCTCCTGAAGATGGCGAACCTTGTGACATTGTTGGGGTTCACTATAAATGTGTCAAAGTAACACCTGACTGCTTTTCAGATGTGCAAACGAAACAATTGACGGACAGAATGCTGGACAATGCAAACATTCACCCTCAGTCTCAAGGATCTGGGTTAAATCCATCATTCTTTTGCTCGCCACCCCAGTTTGGACCCAGCCATATGCAAATCAGTCTTGACCCTGTTCCTTGTGGGAACAATCCAGCCTGAACTGCCAAGCCAGATCCCTCCTGGACCGGAGACAAGCTTCCTGGGACCGGTTTCAGGGCATCACCCTTGCATCAGCCAGGCTAGCTTGAATCCAGTGGTGTAGTAAGCACGGGACCCACGTCTTGGCATACCCTTCCCACTTAGGGTGACATATGCAAAAGAAACAATTGATGGACGGATGCTAGACGATGCAAACATTCACCCCCAGTCACAAGGATCTGGGTTAAATCCATCATTCTTTTGCTCACCACACCACCCCAGTTGGGGTGAATGTATGACATTGTTCTGCATTCTGTCCATCAATTGTTCTTTTTGCATTTGTCACCCGAGTGGGACGGGTATGCCCAGACGTGGGTCCCATGCTCGCCATGCCACTGGAGTCAAGCTATCCTGGCTGATGAGGAATGAAACCCCGAAACTGGTCCTAGGATGCTCGTTTCCAGTCCAGGGAGGACCTGGTCTTGCAGTTCGGGCTGGACTGTTCCCATGAGGCACAGGGTCAAGACTGATTTGCATATGGCTGCGTTCAACATGGAATGGCATGGTGAGCAAAAAAACGATGGATTTAGGACCAGACCTCTGTACTGGGGTGAATGTATGACATTGTTCTGTATTCTGTCCGTCAATTGTTCTTTTTGCATTTGCTTTCCAGATATGCCTTTTCATGCAAGCTACCCTTGATATGATGCAGTTTTGTGCCTTTCCCCAGGGGGCAGAGTCGAGGACATTCTGGCTATGATCCTGTTGTTTCAGACTCTGCCCTAGATCTCAGTGAGGATGGCTTTGAGGCTCCTGCTAGTCAAACATGCCAGATGGCACATGCAGGCTCTGCAGTGAGATCTAAAGGCCGAGTGGGCACAGCACCAGAGGAACATATTGGATTTCATCCAGATTTTGGAGGTGACTGCAAAAGATCTGCAGTGGTGCCTGCTAGACTGTGAATAAGGAAGTGGCAAACCCCTCTCCTTACTCCACGTACAGTTCATTGTGGTCACACATGCATCAATACTGGGCTGGAGAAGCCATCTGGGAGAAGTGGTGATCAGAGGAATGCCTTTTATTTTAAAAACTCACCTCCAGCACCATTTGCTATAGCTGTGGGTGTTCTGCTTGGTGTTAAAGGCCTTTCTACCAGTTGTCAAAGGGAGGCTGGTACGGGTTCTCATGAACAACACTATGGCCCTGTCATACTGCAACACGTAGGGTTGATTGGGGTCTTGGATTCTGTGCCAGGAAGCTATGTGCCTCTGTAAGTGGCAGTCTCCCCAGGGTATTTCTCTGGTCATGAACGACCTGGTGGGATCTTCAAACGTCAGGACGGGTGAACTCTTTCGCCAATGCCTAGTGAATAATGAATGGCAGTTATAGCCATAGGTTGCATAGTGAGTTTTTCAGCATTGAGGACAAACCTGGCTCGATCTTTTCACCACCGCAAAGAACACACAATGCAGCATTTATTATGGATTGGAGTTTCCCCAAACATCTCTCTCTTGGAGTCTCATTCGGGCAGGAGTGAACCTTGCTACTCCTGTATGTCTTTCCTTTTGTACCCCTCTTGGATTGAGTTCTGAAGAAGATCAAGCCCGAAAGGGCCAAAGTCACGCTTGTGGCACCCCCGAATGGGCTGAGGGGTATTCCAGAACTCCTGGGCATGAGCATCTGTCCTCAGATCAAGCTGCTGTTTCAGGAGGATATGTTTTCCCAGCAACGGGGGAGGATCCTGCTCCTGGGCTTCCTCACTCTGCACTTCCATGCCTGTAGATTGAATTGTGGCATCTCTTCTCCTTTGATATCCCTTTTTAAGTTGTCCATGTGATTCTGGCAGCCAGGCATCCCTCTGCGAAATCGGGGTACACTGGAACAAGTTTGTGGCTTGATGCAGAACACGTTGTCTGAAGTGTTTGTTTTGTCATTGGCCAAAGAAGGACTTGTGTTAGGCACTATTGAAAGGCTGTTTGTTTGCTCTTTCTGCTTTATTGAGGTTGCTGGATAAGCAGTCTTTAAATTACCTGTTCTGAGATTTCTTAAAGGCTTACTGCTTGTTTCCACAGAAGCCATTTTTGATGACCTGTGTACCCCTTTTGAGCCAATGTGTCCACCGCGTCCCTTTACCATAAACTGTTTTGTAGGGGGTTTTTTGGGTCACAATCGCAGAAGGTTGTTGCATAAAAGAGCAGCAGACCTCTTGGTCCAGGTGCCTTATTCAACATGATTCCCAGACAATCTGTTGAGAACTCGAGCTGCATTTCTTTCAAAGGTAGTAACAACTTTCTTCATTGGACAGGCTATCACTCTGCTGACTTTCTTTAACCCGTCACACCCCTAGAAAGAAGAGGAGACTGCATCGTCAAGACCCCAAGAGAGCCCTTAATTTCTACATTGATTGTACCAAGAGTCATCAAGTGGATGAACAAATCATTGTGGGCTTCTCGTAGTGCAGAAAAGATCATCTATAGTACTCTGCATAACAATCTAGTTAGCACTAGCTAAGAAGCAGCCACCTGAAGCATTGAGGGCCCATTCCCTTCAAGACTGGGCTGCTACTACTGTGCTGCCACACAGAGTCCCTGTCATGCTGTTACATGAGCATTAGTGCACACATTCATGAAGCACTATTACCTTTATAGTCCGGTCCTTCCTGGTGGCCATTTTGCCCTTTCACTTCTGCAGGACCTTTCGGTCTGAGCCATTCCACAGACTCACCACCTGATGAGGTACTGCTTTGGTATCTATTCACAATATGAGGTATCTGCAATTAGAAGTATCTATCGGAGGAACAAGTTGTTTATCTTTGTTATTGCTCTTTCTGGTGGGTACTCCAGCTGCAGATTCCGCAGTAACTCCCACCTCCCTGTTTTGTGGAGTTGGCTGTTTTACAATCCAAAAAGGTCGCAACCTGAAGATCTGTACACTAGTCAAGCCAATTTGTTGATGGTCTCTGCAGCTGAGGGTGCGGACAAGCCTTAGCACACTGCTAACGTCAGCAGCCCACTCGTCATTTCTTTAACAGAATTATGTTGGTTTGGAGCCGCATGATTCCCCCTACTGATGCGCAGGACTACTGATTTTGAGTTTTCCAGATCCAGTCTAATATATGGGGGAATATCGACCTGGTAAGGAATCTGCAGTGAGCTAGAGTATCCACCAGAAAAAGCATTTCCAAAGGTAAGTAACTTATTGTTCAAGTGAGTTCATGTGTTTTCCTTGCTCCCTTCCACTGCATAAGGCACCCTACACTCTTTCTATTTCACCCTCCCCAGTGCTCCTCGCACTGCTCTACTTGCACCGTGCGCGCGCTGTGGGTGCACGGTGCGCGAAGCGCACCGAGCGCCCACGTTGCGCAGTCCATGCCGTAAGCGCCTCGCCTTTTTTTACACAGTAACATTTGTTTTTTTCTCCCTTGTGGGTCCTTTAATTTATTTAATAAATGTGATTGTTACTTTTTTATTTTTTATTTTTTTTGCCGTGCGTGTACGGTAAGCTTACCGTACGCGTACCCCGCGATTTTTTTTTTTTAAAGTATTAAATTTATTTTTCGTACTTTTGGGTCCTTCTTGGACCCCCTGACAAACACTAGGGGGTCTGCAACTCTCTTCGTTGCCCCCGTTTCACGTTCCCCACCTTTGTTTCTCAGTGCGAGAGACAGAAAATGGCGGCCGACACTTCCTGATTTCGACCGATTCGAATGTTTACAGTCATGTAACCACCAATCAGAATTGAGCTCGCGCACGGCACCGTACGCGTACGGTAAGCGCACGGAGCGCGCTTACAGATATATATATTGATTTAAATGCTATTTTCTCAGGACCTACTGAACAGATTTACACCAGACCTACAAAAGGCACATCCTTGAACTGAGGACTACCTCTCTGCCAAATTTCAAGTAATTCTGTTCAGCCGTTCGGGCTGTAGCTGTGTCTAAAGGTCCTATGGAAAAATGCATGGGGAAAACGCGTTTTGGGACCCCCCTTTTTTCTCAGCCCCCGCTTGACGAATCCCCCCGAGACTTTCAGGGTAGGAGCTGAGCGTAGCGCCCCATTAGTTTTGAAAATTTCGCGAGGATTCGTCAACCGCCGCCAAAGTTATTAACAATAGAATTACTATCTACTGGCGACCGCCAGTAGATAATATATGTATGTGTGTGTGTGTGTGTGTGTGTGTTGGTCTTACTTTGCATCTAAATATGCAAAATATTGTCCGTTTTTGCTGTTTAAAATAATTTGTACAAAGTAAGTTTTATTTAGTACCTTGTCGTAACCTCATTGTTAATGGTTATTCCTCTCCTGTGCAAGTGCAAGCATCTAGTTAAGTGTATCTAGATTAATTTTACCTCTGTTGGTTCATGTGTTTTAGTGATTTTTTTCTAATTATTTTTTCTTAGTAAATGTCACATCTGCAAGGCAGATAACTGGATATGGCCGTTTCAGCCACCTATTCCCGACATCCGCCTATCAGCACATGAAGATGCACAAGAGAATTTTGGGACATTTGTCGGCTGTTTATTGTGTTGCCTTTGACCGTAGCGGAAGAAGAATTTTCACAGTGAGTTTTTTATTAATTACAGATTTGAGTATTTGTTTGATTGCAAGTTTGAAGCAAAGTCGTAGCATCTAATTACACCTTCAGAACAGGGTAGTTTCACGCTGTTGTTCAGAAAGGTAACCTAGATTTAGATTGTTAACCCCTATCAATCTTCTACTTAAAGTATTTTCTGAAAGGATAAAGTACACTGGAGTTTGATTTTGTTTTTTTCCTTCATTGGTCGAATGTCATTGTCTTATTTTTACAGTTACAGATGAATAATTTCCATTGTATTCTTAAATGTAATACTGTGTACCTGTTCTTTGGAATGAATCTTCGGGTCTAGTTGAAAATGTATTTTGAAATGTTTTTTTACCCACCTGAAATTGCGTTAACACCCCAATTATTGTGATGAAAGTCCTCCACATGGCTTGAAAAAGATGCCCTGTCGTGCCTCGTCTTTT
The DNA here is from genome assembly GCF_964204655.1 of Triturus cristatus. Classification (NCBI taxonomy): domain Eukaryota; kingdom Metazoa; phylum Chordata; class Amphibia; order Caudata; family Salamandridae; genus Triturus; species Triturus cristatus. The sequence continues at coordinate 727,123,930 of NC_140588.1, forward strand.
TCCCTTCTGTGAACGAACCCACTTAAGGTGCTCCTCAAAGCCATACTGAAGACTTTCATTACCAGAATAGTTACTAACTGTGTGAAGAATTGGCAAAAATGCATGCACAAATGTAGTCCAATTTCCTCACGCTCATCCTTTAAAATGTTGTGCACATTGGTGAAGGGAACAAAAGTTCCAGGGATGGTTTCAAAGCTGCGACCCCAGTTCAAACACGCAAATTAATTGTTGCTACCTCAACAGTAAAAACGGCTTGATCTATTTCAGTTTGTTAATGAGCATAACACTGGAACCAGAATAGGCCATTCTTTTTGTTTTTGTGTAAATTTGACCTGTAGTTTGTGTGCATTTGTAATTGCGAATGGAAAAAATAGGGATTTTAACTCTTCTGTCCTTGAACCGATTTGTCGACCAAAAAATAATTGAAATTAGGAACTGTTGGGTGCCTCATTTATTTACTTAGGCATCTCATCTTTGTGTATTGAAATTGCAGCTCCTGATATATGTATTCATGTATGTGCTTATCCAAAAGGCAGAGGAGCACTGTACATGGTCAGAAATGGGTATAAAATCAGCGAGTAAGAGGAAAGGAAGTTAGGTTGTGGATGGTTAATGCATTGTGATGTAGTGTTCTTTAAATAGGTGAGTCTTCTACTCTTTTTGTTCTAAATTTGAGCAGTGTTTGGGCAATCCTGGTCGATACAGGGTTATTTTTCTGGGTCCTTGGTGCATAGATTGACAAAGCCACCTGTCTTATTTTTCCTTTTTATACACTTCATACTCTGCAGTCTGTTTTCCTGGCTGTGGGTGTGACGAGACTTGCCAGAGATGGTGTAGGAAAGTGGGTTTCTGTTGCAGTAACCCCCCCCACACACTTTTTGCCAGATTACTGGTGCATTTTGACTTCATGTGCCTTGGGTCCCTGCCAATCAGCTTCCCAGGGCCTGTGTTCTTTACCAAAACTGTACCTTGTACCCCCAATTGGCATCTCTGGCCACATCAGTCCCTTGTAAAAGGTACCATGAGTACCAAGGGCACTGTGGCCAGGGAAGGCCTCTAAGGGCTTCAGCACTTATTGTGCCACCCTTGGAGGCCCTGTACCTTTATACACACACACACACACACACACACACTGCCTTTGCAGGCTGTGTGTTTTGGTGCAGAACAAAGTGAAGTCGTCATGGCACAGATCCCTGTGTGTCATGCCTTCAACCCACTGCCCTGGCATAGGCCAGCCTCCGCTCTAGCTGGGTGCACTATACCAGTGGTACAGCTGTATGAGCCCTGTACCCCTACAGTGTCTAGGCCAATTCTTAGATATTGTAAGTGCAGTAATGCCATTAAGAGTATATGGTGCTGGGAGTTTGTCATTACGAACTCCACAGCACCATAATGGCTTTACTGAAAACTGGGAAGTTTGGTACCAAACGTCTCAGCACATCAAACCAACACTTTTGCCAGTGTGGGATTTAATGAAAAATGCACTCAGAGGGCATCTTAGAGATGCCCCCTGAAAAACGATCAACCTCTGGTGGGTTCCCTGACTGGTACACACCAGCCTGCCACTACAAGACATGTTTCTGGACCCCTGAGGTGGGATCCTTCGCTCCCTGAGCCCAGAAACAAAGCCTTTCCTGGGTGGAGGTAGTCACACCTCCCCTAGGTTCGGAAGAGCCTCAAAGGCCTTGGCGCCTTTGTAATGCGACCCCCAGCCTCTCCTGCTATCAGGAGCAGGCGCCGTTACTGTCTTCCCTCCTTTCTGGCAAGAAGACAGGTGGAAAAAAATAGAGCAGCCCAGAATGTGTGCCCACCTCTGCCAACCCCACCCCTCAGGTAGGGGAGGCGAGGTGAAGTCCACTCTTCAGTGCCCCCCATCTTGCAGATGGCAGGCACTCTCCAATCAGGATTAGGTATTGTGCCCACTCCCCCACCTGGGATGAGCACACCAAGGGTGTAGTCACCCTAAGGTCAGTAGCCCATTGGCTACTGACTTCTAGACCCCTAAAAACACCCCCTAAATACCGTATTTAGGGGGCAGCACTGACTTGGCCCCTGCCCTACCAGCCCATCTGCTGCATCCAGAGATCCTGTACCAGAAGTCGCCTTGTCCTGCAGCCAGCCACCTCCACAACCCCTGGGAGGACTGACTCCTTCAACAAAGACTGGATCTTCTGTGAACAGCAACTCTGTTTAAAAGAAACTCCCAAGAAAGACTCTGAGCCTGCTGAGGACAAAGAAATCCGACGCCTGGAACCACCACTGCACCCGACCCCTACGGCCGATATCCAGGTAACTCAACGGTCCCTGCGAGGTCCTCCAGCACTCCAGAGTCCAATTCCACCGTCACTTGACCCCTCCAGGACTCTCCGATGTCACCTGCAGCCTCTGCACGGAGACCGCGAGTGGCCCAGTAAGGTGATATCCGACCTCAAAAGACACCCTTGCATCCAGCTGCCCTGGAGAAGAGAAGCCAAGGTGCACCTACGTCCCTGAGCCCTCCAACTTACCCGCACAGCAGTTGCTTCCTCCCGGAAGTCTTCCTGGACTGAGCCTGCAGCAATAATCCAAAAGCAGCAACTGCCATTGAAAACTGGGCACCCGACGCCAAAACAGCACTTTGCACCCAGTCACCCCTGCGCCGCTGCAGGTGCACTGTGTACTAATTCGGATCCCCCTTTACCCTGAGCCTAAGACCAGGAGCTTTGTTCCCACAACCTTGTGGCCTGCTCGTGAGCAGCCACCAACCAGAGGTCCCCTATCCCCCATTGGATAACATTGGGACTCAGCACTCTGCACCCGGCTGCCCTAGTGCCGCTGAGGGTGTTTCAAGAGTCCATCGTAGACCCTGGGGGAACCCTGGTTCTAACACCAGAATCACCAAATAAGTGAGGGATCCTCCTTAACCAAAGGGACAGGACACTAAATTGACAACAAAGCAGCAATTTCCCTTTGGATGGTTTTAAAGCACACTATCCGTAACTCATACCACATACATACCAAACACACCACTATCACCAGGGAGTGCCACAAAATCTCCAAAGCTAATATCTAGATGTTTTTATCCAATGAGTTCCATTTGAAAAGACCATAAAAATGCATTAAAAAAACAAATCAATTATTGCACCATAAATTGACTACCAATATGGAGAGTCACATACATAAAATCATACATATAAATTCAATACGGGAAAGTGTAATAGACAATAAGGTTTTGCCATTTAGAGCACTAATCCAACACTAGTTCCTTGATCAAAACAACATTATGTACAAGTTTTTTTTTTTTTTTTTTTTTGACCAAGACCAATTCGATTTTGTGCTTTTGTTGTAGCAGCGCAACGCGTTTCGATGGTTTACTGTTTCAACCACCTTCTTCAGGCAGAAATAATTGATATCTCCCAAAACGTCGTCTGTTATAAAAACATAATATAAAACCAAATTTCAAAATTCATAATATTAAAATGTCATTTGCATCAAACCATTTATTATATATTTTACATCATGCATTTATAGTGCAAATTATTCAGGCTAAAAATATATATAAAATCAAATATTATGCTTTGGAGAACATACAAAGAAATAAATTCACACACAACCTCCGGTGATTTAAAAAAAAAATAAAGCTCACAGACACACACATACCAATGTTAATGTCGTATCACCCGATCCAATGATCACTTCCACACTCATCAAATAATCTAATATTTCACCCCATGTTGCAAGTGCAGCTATGAACGGTAACCCACCAGGAATTGTGACGTATTGATAATCACTTCTTTAGGGATTTGGCTCCTCAAAGTAAATAGACCATAGGCCATTTTTAGCGCATGTCCCGTAGTTACTTAAAAAAGACTCTCTATGAGCCTAAAAGAAAAAGTATATAAAATAGAACACATCTGTAATGTTCCACCTAGTTGGTACATAATTAGAAATGCAACAGGTGTTTTCTTTTAGGCTCATAGAGAGTCTTTTTTTAAGTAACTACGGGACATGCTCTAGAAAGGCATGATTTGTTGTAAAGGCATGCGTGGTAAAGGCATATTTGTAGTTAATACTTAAGTTGTGTAGAACCGGCATGCGTGGTAAACTCATGCGTTGTTCCATTACACACTCCAGAGGCTCTGTTATGGCCAAAAGGCTGCACTGGTGGAGTTCCAACCAAGTCAGAAGGTGTGGGTTTTGAGCCTGTGGTTCCCAGGGCTCTCCAGGACAAATGGCGTGGGCCCTACCCCATCCTAGGGAAAAAAAGGTGGTGGGGTCACCTATCCGGTGGACCTTGGCACTTGCAGGAACCCTAAAAGGGTCATATATGTGAATCTCCTTAAACCCTCTCATGATAGGGCTTATGTAGCCATGCCAATAGTCACTGATGTGGTCAGGAAGAAGAGAGTGAACCTCTTCCTGGCCTCCTTTCTCACAACTCTAAAGATGGGCCACTGGAAGAAGTTGTCTTTTCCGACACACTCTCTGCCCAGCAGCAGGCTGACTGCAGGCAAGTCCTGCAACAGTATGCTGAGCTTTTCTTTTCGACCCTGGTCAGACAAGCTCGTTCACACATTATGTGGACACTGGGTACAGCCTACCAGTGAAAAGTGCAATCTACAGGTAGTCTGATCACGTCAAAGAGCATTAAAGCTAAAGCAAGCAAGATGCTGGAATTGGGAGTCCTAGAACCCTCTGTCAGCCCCTGGGCCAGCCTGGTTGTCTCAGTACCCAAACCTCAAACCAAGGGTGATCAAACAGTGCTGAGGTTTTGTGTGGACTATAGTTGTCTGAATTCAGTAACCAAGACAGATGCACACCTAATTTCTAGGGCTGACATTGATTGACCGATTAGGGGCAACCAAATTTCTCAGTAGCAAAGGAGAAATCTGCATTCTCAACCCTTGATGGGTATTATCAGTTTAGTGGTATGCCCTTTGGAATAAAGAATGCCCTTGCCGCCTTCCAAAAGTTGGTGAACAGTCCTTGCTTGGTTGGAGTCCTTTAGTGCAGCATATCTCGACGATCTTGCTGTCTTTAGCTCCACTTGGCAGGATCACATGAACACATTGGTGAGGTCCGTGAGGCTCTGCGAAATGCAGGCTTCTCCATCAAGGCAAAGGAAGGTAGAGGCCAAGTTTAACCCTTACAACCCAAGATCCAGACAATTGTGGACTGGGTTGCTCCAGACACCCAGACTCCAGTCAGAGCATTCTGTGGCTTGACTGGGTGCTACCGGAGGTTTGTGAAAGGGTATGGTCCATTGTGGCCACCCCCTCACAAAAGTGACCTCCTAAAACATGCAGAAGCAAGGGAACTTGACAGTGAGCTGTCAAAGGGCTTTTGACACTCTGAAGTAAGCAATGTGCTTCGCGCTCATTCCAAAAGCTCCAGATTATTTAAAGCAGTTTATAGTGCAGGCAGATGCCTCTGAACATGGGATAGAAGCGGTCCTATCCCAAGCCAATGATGATGTCCATGACCAACCTGTTGCTTTCTTTAGCAGCAGGTTATTCCCTGGAGAACAGCGTTGGAGTGCCATTCAGAGGGAAGCCTTTGCTGTGGTTTGGTCACTTAAGAAGTTGAGGCCCTACCTGTTTGGCTCTCACTTTCTTGTTCAAACTGACCTCAGGCCTCTTAGATGGCTGATGCAAATGAAAGGTGAAAGCCTTAAACAGTTGAGATTGTCTATCTCCCTACAGGGTCTGGACTTTACAGTGGAACACCGACCTGGTACTGCCCATGCCAGTGCAGATGGCCTTACCAGGTACTTCCAGTTAGCTGATTAAGACTCTGTTGGTAAAGGTTAGTCTCATCTCCTTTCGTTTGGGAGTGGCGGGGGGTTACGTAGGAAAATGCCCTTCTTGACATGGTCACCCCCCCACGTTTTGCCTGGTATTTGTGATTTCGACTCGAAGTACACTGGGTTCCTGCTAACCAGGTCCCCACTGCCAGATCTCCTTCCCAAAACTGTACAATTGTTTTCACCAATTGGCAATGCCTTTAGTTCCCTCTGTATGCCCCTAGTAATTGGTACCTATGGCCTACGGCACTAAAGAGGGTCCCCAAGGGCTGCAGCACCAATTATACCACCCCAAAGGACCTCTCACCAACCTCATGCGAACTGCTACTGTAGGCTGCGTGTCTTGGTGCAGACAAAAGTGAAAACACGACATGACACATATCCATGTGTAAAAAGAACGATTGATGGACAGAATGCTGAACAATGTCAAACATTGACCCCAATACAGAGATCTGGGCTTAAGTCCATTGTTTTTTGCTCCCCATTAGTTCAAAAAAAGTTTTAAAAAAAGTTTTCCCCTCGGATGAATCATACACTGATCATTTCCCAGTCATACATTCATATCCATTTCCAAACCATATAATCTACACGGATCGTTGATAATTGAGGCACTTATCGATCAACCACACTCTAATTAAAAATCAATTTCCTTTAATTGGAGATATATCCACATATAATACTCATATGAGTTCATTCACATATAAAATCACCAAAGATAAACGAATCTTTACATATATTACAAAAAGGAAGGATTTGTCACAGTGATAAATAAAATACATAAACAATATACTACAATATAAAACAATATAAAGCAATATGCACCAATGTAAAATGAGGAAGAATACAAAAAGAGACAATATACTATGTCATTTTTAGCGTTAATTTGGACATTTGAATAGGCAGCAACAAGCATAGGTATAAATCCCTTGTCTTAAACTGTTTGCTGACTTCACCAAATTTAATCGCATATGTGGGCGTCGACGCGTTTCGATGGTGTAGTTTCAATAAAGACCACCTTCTTCAGGACAATATTTTTTGTCTTCCTCAATCGTTAAAATGACCATATCACATATAGGCCTTGTAATTTCATTGCTATTATTGGTATCACAGTCAGTTTCGCAATAGGCCACTTCTTCTACAGGCCAATGTGCTGTATTTTAATTTCCAGAGTGCGAACCGTGATACCGTTCGTTCTATTTGGGTCACGAGCTCCGCACCTTTAGCGGATGTTTTATTTAACGCGTGGCTCTTTATTGTTAGATCACTCACTCTTGGTATTTTATCCGGGGTTGATCAACTCGTATCCAGTCTCCACCGTGTCTAGCGTCCGCGTTCAGTGGGTCGCGTCATCAGTCCGCGTCCTGAGGACGCGTTAAATAAAACATCCGCTAAAGGTGCGGAGCTCGTGACCCAAATAGAACGAACGGTATCACGGTTCGCACTCTGGAAATTAAAATACAGCACATTGGCCTGTAGAAGAAGTGGCCTATTGCGAAACTGACTGTGATACCAATAATAGCAATGAAATTACAAGGCCTATATGTGATATGGTCATTTTAACGATTGAGGAAGACAAAAAATATTGTCCTGAAGAAGGTGGTCTTTATTGAAACTACACCATCGAAACGCGTCGACGCCCACATATGCGATTACATTTGGTGAAGTCAGCAAACAGTTTAAGACAAGGGATTTATACCTATGCTTGTTGCTGCCTATTCAAATGTCCAAATTAACGCTAAAAATGACATAGTATATTGTCTCTTTTTGTATTCTTCCTCATTTTACATTGGTGCATATTGCTTTATATTGTTTTATATTGTAGTATATTGTTTATGTATTTTATTTATCACTGTGACAAATCCTTCCTTTTTGTAATATATGTAAAGATTCGTTTATCTTTGGTGATTTTATATGTGAATGAACTCATATGAGTATTATATGTGGATATATCTCCAATTAAAGGAAATTGATTTTTAATTAGAGTGTGGTTGATCGATAAGTGCCTCAATTATCAACGATCCGTGTAGATTATATGGTTTGGAAATGGATATGAATGTATGACTGGGAAATGATCAGTGTATGATTCATCCGAGGGGAAAACTTTTTTTGAACTTATTAGTTACTGGGTGCTCCATCCCTTCGGTGTGAGAGCCCCCTCTCCTTTGTTTAAAGGTGTTTTGCTCCCCATGCCATTCCAGTTTAACCCCAACCTAATGCAAATCAGTGTTGACGCTGTTCCCAATGGGAACAGTCCAGCCCGAACTGCCAGGCTAGGTCCTCCCTTGACCGGAAACAAGCATCCTGTGACTGATTTTATCCCTCATCAGCTAGGCTAGCTTGACTCCAGTGGCATGAAGAGAACGGGGCCCACTTCTGGTCATACCTGTCCCACTACAGTAGGCCTTACAGCCCTAAGGCATGTTCAACATGCATGTCATTTATTATAATCACATCTGTATAAATATGCACATGTCCGTACATAAAACAAGCGAGCGAGGTTACGATCTTGAATGAATGAGACCACTACGTCCTCGGCTTATACCCCGGTAGACTGACTTGAGACGTGCTCTGGTTCCCCTACAGATGGCATTGCATTCCATTAAATCCCTATAAAACACTGAGAGAAAGACACAGTTGGTGTACATTTCTACACCCCCAGAGCACAGACCGGACTGAGCCGTGTTTGGCTTTTATCTCTTTCTATACCGCATTGCGTGGTTGGACTATTTTATTTATTTATTTAAGCAACTTGTAGAGCGCGCAAATACCCTTGGGTGTCTCAGCGCTACGGACGGCTGGGCAGAGGAAGGACTAGGAGCGGGTGATTTATTGGTTAAAAAGCCAGGCCTTTAATTGTTTCCAGAAGGTAAACAGGGTGGGAATGGTCTTGATGTGAAGGGGGAGTGTGTTTCATAGTCTGGCAGTGGCGACAGGGAATCTTCTGTCACCCCAAGAAGCTTTCTTGGTTCTGGGGACAATCCACAGGTTTGCTGCTGATGAGCGCAAGGGTCTACTTGGCATGTAGGAACAGAGAGTTTTCTACAGAAACTCAGGTCCTGTGTTGTGGATTGCCTTGTAGGCAATGCATAGAGCCTTGAACTTGGTTCTGCTCCTGATAGGTAACCAGTGAAACTGTCCTACCACCTTGGATATTGGTTTAGACTTGGGGGTGCCTGACCGAATCCTTGCCGATGCGTTTTGCACCAGCTGTAACTTATTTAGGACTCTTTCCTGGGCATTTATAAGTAGACCATTGCAATAGTCTACCTTTGACATAAGCAGTGTGCTGATAAGAGTCCTGCCGGCGCTAGGTGGGAGGAAAGGTAGACTTTTTTATCATCCTGATGATATGGAAGGATGAAGAGACAGCTGCGTTTCCATGGTGTAAAAATGAGAACTTGTCGTCTAACATAACACCTAGGTTTCTGACCTTTGCGATGGGGGACGGAGGTGAGCCTAACTCTACTGGCCACCAAGTAGGGGACCAGTTAGCGTAGATATGGCTGAAAAAAGGTGGCCAGAGTGTTTGCGTGGGAGTTATGGGAGAGTTGGTCCCTGGTTCTGATAGCTTGGTCACAACCTGGAACAGCTGTTTAACAGAGTCTTGTGCTGTTTCGATTTGGTTGAGGTAGTACATGCTTTTCGCTGTAATTAAAAGGAGTTTATATTTAGTCATTGCCTCGTTGTAGAGGGTTTTTTCTGCGAGATCGTAGTCCGGATGCCAGCGTCTTTCTAAGTTCCCGCATCTTTGTTTCTCCTGTCTTATTGTCTCAGAGAACCAAGGGGCGGATGGTGTTTTTCTATTTTTAGAGACATTTTTGAATGGAACCAAGGTGTTGAAAGCAGTGTGGAGCCATTGTGTGTAGTTAGTGGCCGCCAGTTCAGGATCATGCGGCAAGTCTTGCTGAGTGGACAGCAGGTACGATTTGAGGACATGAGGGGCAATGCTACCCCACTCCTTGAACTGTTTGGGGGGGGAAGAGAGCTGGCATGACTTGGGGTGTTGCTTTCTATCTAAATGTCAAAGAGAACAGCACAGTGGTCTGTCCAGGGTAGACTGAGGACGTTCTCTAGGGAGATTTGCTGGTTGTTAGAGAACAGCCCATCAAGCGTGTGGCCGGCGGAGTGTGTGGGCCTTGTTACTAGTTGGGGGAATCCTACCGCCTCAAGTCCTGCTAGGAGGACTGAGGTATCCTGGTCGCCGTGTGCTTCAAGGTGAAAATTGAAGTCTCCCAAGATGGTGAAGTTAGATTCTCCTGCTAATGGTTCTAATAGATGGCTGAGAGAAATTCAGCTTGTGATCCCAGAGGGCGGTACAGAAGGATGCCTCTGAAGGAGTGGGAGTGAGTGAGTGTTATCGTGAAGATAAAGGCTTCACAGCTCTTAGTGGGGATTAACTCTGTCCTGACTGAGTATTTGTCTCGGTAAATGAGCGTCAGTCCTCCACCTTTTTTGATGGTTCTGTCGAATCTGCAGACACAGAAGCCGTCAGGGGTTATGGTGGAGAAGTCTGGTCCGGATGAGAAATCACAAAAGGGGTTGGTGATGGACGGAGAATCAGAACCAATCAAACACTCACACCCAGTCAACAGATCTGGGTTTGATCCATCACCGTTCTTTAGCCCACTCTGCCACCCCAGTTCAGACATGGCCATATGCAAATCAGTCTGGCCCTGTGCCTCATGGGAACAATTCAGCCCGAACTGCCAAGCCATGCCTTCCCTGGACCGGAAACAAACTTCCTAGGACCGGTTTCTGGCATTTCAGCCATCTTCAGCCAGGCTTGCTTGAATCCAGTGGCAAAGTGAGCAAGGGACTCAACGTCTGAGCATACCCCGACAACTTATGGCGAACAAAGCGGTACAAAAGGGGGTGGTGATGGACGGAGCATCAGAACCAATCAATCACTCACACCCAGTCAACAGATCTGGGTTTGATCCATCACCGTTCTTTAGCCCACTCTGCCACCCCAGTTCAGACATGGCCATATGCAAATCAGTCTGACCCTGTGCCTCATGGGAACAGTCCAGCCCGAACTGCCAAGCCATGCCTTCCCTGGACTGGAAACAAGCTTCCTATGAGGGATCACCCCAAGTTTCTGTTATGAATAAGAGGTCTAGTTTGTAGTCATCTAAGAGATTCAGTATTTCGTATTTGTGTTTGGGGAGTGTTGGAAACGGGGTAGCGTGGTGCAGAGCGGGTGGGCCAAACTCCGGAGGAAATATGTAAAGCATCCACGCAGCACACACAGGCGGCACACGAGGCACACTATAAAAAGAGACCACACCAGTTTAAGTGAAAAACAGTATGTGTATTGTAAAATGAACACATCAGAAGGGAATCACAGGTGCAGATAAACTGTGCCAGCGGCACCGGGTAATAATTCACAGGGGGAGACTATTTACAGGGCAGGGCCAATCGGGCCGCTGCCTGAACCATCATGAGTCCACGAATAAATGAAAGTCCATAAGCAATAATGTCTCACCGGCCGTACCTACTGGAGAGAAGACATGCACTTGGCATAAATCACTTTAGGCATTTATCAAGGTAGGCCTAAACATAAAACCAGCCACGTAGGCATTAGGGAAAACATTAGGCATAGAGACATTAGCATAGGGCATACGCATGTGAACACCGAGGCATCATCATTATGATAGCATTAGGCGAACCCAACTTGGCTCCGGCAAAAACCTAGAAATAACTCTTAGGCATAATTATGCAGCCTACCAGCTTACGTCACCTTGGGCCTAAACTCCTGAGGCATAACAGCAAAATCATTAGGCATCAGTCATGAGGCATCGGTCACATTGGGCATAACATAACCTTGGGCATAACCTTATGCATATAAGCACATTATACTTCATACCCACACAAGTACCTTGGGCCTCTCCTCAATGTGAACCTCAGGCCTACCAACAGTGTAAGGTATCAGGCATAGAATAAAAACATTAGGCACAAATCCCATTAACAGTGGGTATAACATTAGCGTAAGTCAGAGCAGGCCTAAACAGGTGCATGGGACATTTCCTTAGGCGTAAAAGCACATTATGCATTTTATCAGCATACATGAAACATGAGGTAGGCCAACATGGTGCAGAAAACACATTATGCCAAACATCAGTAGTGCGTCATGGGAATACCACCTGGGTGTATAACCCACCATGCGTCCCAAACCATATGCCCCTCGTGGCAGCTGCCCACTGTCCAGCGGGGCAGTTGTGGAAAATAAATGCAGCACTGTCCGTGGGATTCAGGACTAAGAGTCCTGGGGGCTGGAAAACAGTTGTAGCACTTCACGAGGCGCTAGACAGAAAGCGGAGCACAGTCAATGCAAATATAGCACTCTGGCAGCACAGCGCTGCAGGACCCCCACACCTTCCCCTGGGCAGGGGCTGGAGGCAGCTCTCACGAGGCGCTAGATGGCTCACAGTCCCAGGGTCCCACCGAGGAAGTAGCGCCCACGCTCCTCACTTCCTGGGCAATGGAAATCTAGCGCTCCAGGGACAACAAGATAGCGCCTCTCTCTCCTGGCACTCCACATGCAGCGCTCACGAGGCGCTAGGGCCCAGAGGCACACAGTCCCACACACCAAAGTAGCGCCCACGCTCCTCACCTCCTGGGAGTACAGTCCAGTCCAATAGAGCCCTCTCAAGGCGCTAGGTCCACAGGATAACGCTGTAGCGCTCACGAGGCGTGCTGGGCCAGATCAGCAGTCAGTGGGCACCCATTAATATAGGACAGCAGCTCTTAGAAGCAGTCAACTCCCATAAAGTGGCACTCCTCCTGGCACCGCAGTCTCCACTCCAGCAAAGGGCTCTCACTAGCCCGGTGGACAGCAGAGGGGTACAGTTGGGCACAGGGGCCAGCACACAGGCCCATGCGGTGGTACCTCCTGGCAGAGTGTCCCCTCTCATTCAGGTCCACGCTCAGTCTGAGCACATGGCAGCCCAGCTCCGCCTACCAGACAGTGCCAGCAGCTTCTAGAAGCGTCTGGGAAAACTGGTTCTTACTGGTTTAGGGGGAGGTGTAGAGCACGCTGGGTGCCAGGCTTCCCTCCAAAAGCTGGTGTTGCTGGGAAATAACAACTAGACTGGTAACCCAGCTCAGTCAGGTGGCACAACCACACAGCCATGGCATCCATTTTAAAAGTTACATGTTTAAATAGGGAAACTCAGTCTGCGTACCCCATTGCACAGCATCCAACATTTGCATTTAACATGCATTCACATAACATGTGGTTTCCCATAAAAAGCGAAAGAAATTCAGGGAAAAGGGCCAAGTCCAACAGGGAGGGAATGTGCATTTATAAGTGCCGAGTGAATTGTTCCGTGCTTTGTGGACAGCGGGTGGGTGCAAGCAGGCAATGACCTTTCAATAGTGTCTAATGTGAATGGGCAATTTGGGCAACAGGCGGTGGAGTGGGTAGTTAAAGTCTCCAAGTTGAAACGGGGGCAAATCTGTTTGTCATTAATGGTGCATAGTATGTCTTTTAGTTGCCTGCTGGTGTAGGATAGTGCCTTGCTGTGAGGCTGGTTTGAAAGTGCCAGGGGGCATGGCTCTGGGCCCGGTCCAGGCGCGGACGGGCACAGGCGGGCGTGCCTTTGGCGCGCCTGCGTGGCGTGTCCGCTGCGCGCGTCCGCTGGGCGTAGAGAGAGGCATCCAAGTTTTAAGGGGGAGAGATCAGCTGCTGGTCAGCTGACCTGCCTGAGTCTACCGGAAGTAGTGATTCACTTATTGTGTGTGCTTCGAATTCCCTCCACACAAACTGAAGAATCAGCGGTGGACCGGGGAAATGGGTAGGATAAAACAAAGTGAGTGCTGAGCAGTTATAAGCAGGTTATATGCAAATACAAGTGACAGTAAAAACAATTTGTTTTGAAAAACTAGTGAATTTTAAAATGTACAGGTGCTAAGTTATGGAAGCCCTTTACCAGGCGCTCCTGGTCACAGTAGCAGTGAAGTGACTGTCTCACCTCAAGTGTGTCCTAGACTCTCCTCCATACATAACATACCCACGGGATGTGTGAACATAGGGCTATATAATCAATCTCATTCTCCTATGTACCCAGACCTCTGCTGAGGAGCTTTACTCTAGCACATAGATATATTCTATCAGCTAGCTCTAGATTTTCCCCAGGATGCCCCCCTGTCGCCCTGCCATGATGCATTTGAGCTCCCTGAAGGTGTGACCAAGCCTGTGGGTCTCTACTGAAACATGCGTCTGCGCATTTCTAGATAAACAAGATGTGAATATCAGGAAATGAAAGGGATGATACTTTAGGCATTGATGTTTGAGAAATGATCCTATTACATATTTGTACGCACTAGTGTTGAATATTGAAGTATTTCTAACTTGCCCAGCATTTGTTCTGTTACCTTTTTGTCTCTGTCTTGTGGGCCTGTTATTCATTGTCACGTGAAAGGGCTGTTTGTTGAACAAATGAGGTATGAGTGGTATAGGTGATGTGTGTTAGTCTCAGTGGGGGCATGCTTTACAGGCATCTTTAAAGGTGTTGCTATCCTCTGGTTTTACCTTTATGGAGTTTGAGTAATATTTTTGTATTGTTATATGTACGGACATATGCACATTAATACAGATATGATTATAATAAATAGCATATATATTTTTGATAAAATTCCGAATGAAGAAATATCCTTTGATCCTTCATCTGATGCTTTACCATCACTGTCGGTCCTTATATGTGTGTGTATATATATATATATATATATCACGACTCCGAGCCTAAAAATATTGCAGGAGACTGTATAATAGTAAATTTTAACAAACCGGATGTAGCAGACAGGTTGTTTTGGGATGCTACTGCCCTTAATGCAGATGGTATAAGGGCAGTCCCGTTGGGCTACTTCTATCCTCCCTCAAACACAGGGTTGCCCTTCAGTAGGCCACATGTCAATATTAAACCCCATCCGTCCCAGCATTGGCCTAGAGCATTAAGTAGAGTTTCTAGTTCTGCAAGATCGGGAGGAGTTGGCCCCTCGACCCCTGATATTATAAATGCCCGGTCAGGGCCGGAGGAGGTGGGTTTGCCCTTGACTAATAGATTTTCTCCTCCAAGTATGTTGGACTTAAATGATTGACTCCCTGAGCCAGAGGTCACTTTGCCTCCACCTGCACTTAATGACCTGGAGGGATTAGGCATTGAGAGTGAAAATTGCCTATCTACCAGGCCCTGTATTATCTGTCCGGAAGCAGTCACTGGTGTTGTTAATGCACCAAAATGCAGACTTGTTAGCTGGAATATTGCGGGTTTAAGAAGAAAAAGAGACAACCCTCAGTGGCTAGGATTCTTAAAATCTTTTGATGTAATTGCCCTTCAGGAATCCTGGGATAAGGTGGAGAATTCATGGTTGGATGGTTTTAGTTCCTTTTTTCTACCAGCGCAAGCCACCGTAGCTGGTAGAGCAAAAGGTGGACTCATGCTACTTTTACCTTTGAACATACAGGGACCCATAAATAGGATTCCCACTGATTCAATTAATTGCTTGGCAATTGAAATCTGTTCTACCACTCATCCTAAGATACTTTTGGTGAATTTTTATAATTCTGGGGAAATTGATTACAGGTATCAACATCTGATCAATTTGAACTCCTTTTTAGAAAAATATAGGGTTTTGCAAACTACCCTGTTTTATGTTGTGCTCATGGGCGATTTTAACATCCATCCTTGTCATCTAAATTGCTGTATTGACGACGGTTTTGGCCATCATTTTGCCTCAACACCCAATTTTGAACATACTGGGGAGGGGGAGGCCTTAGAGTCTCTCCTGGCTGATGCTGACCTCTTCGAACCCGGTTTCGCTAATAATCTTGATCGGTGCTCGACCTTCAAATCTAATACCAAAGATACTATTATAGATTATATCTTTTTGTCCCCGGGGTTGTTGGACAATGTAGTCTTCTACAATGCCAGGGAATCGTCCTTTAGTGACCATAACCCTGTCATTTTGGAACTTGACATAAACTGCAGCCTACTATCCAGTGGCAAGAGTCAAATTGCATCTTGTATTGTATCCACCTGTGACCAAGGGAGACGACTCAGGTGGCCTAAGGTGATTCCGGACATCTTTTTTAATAAACTTTGTAAGAAATGCGAGGGGAACTTTTTAACTTGTGTCAATCCCTTGAGCACAAAAGACGCCATTCTCAGAGCTTTCGAGGGTATTTGTAAACAAATTGCCAGTGACCTTACAGTTAAGCATAAACCGAAAGCGGTATATGGTCCAAAGTGGTTTGATAGTAACTGCTCACATGCCCATCGCCTTTTAAACGATGCTCTAAAAATAAAACCCCGAGATAGAGTCTTGATCGCGGATCTGCGTAAACAGTATAAGATGGCAATCTATAAGTGGAAATCTGAGATCAAGGCAGAGGCGTGGCATGCATTGCTATCAGTAGATGTAATTAGGGACAGCTCAAAATTTTGGGGAATTATTAATACCCCTTTTTTTTCCGGTTCGGAAAATGAGACTCAAGACTGCCATATTACTGAGGCCCAATGGCTGTCTCATTTTGAGGCAATATACGCCTCACCTGAGAACCTGGACTTGCTTCCTAGCTTATCACTTACTCAACCTCAAGCTCCACTTGTGTTCTGTGAAGACGAAGTGGAGAAAGCTATAAGAGAAACTATTAGTGATAAGGCCCCTGGCCCTGATTCTGTTCCAGCTGATCTATTTAAAAGTGATCCCACATTTTGGGCGAAGATCCTGGCTAATGTTTTTAATGTCTCTGGCTCCCCAGGGTTCCCTGCATCGTGGTCCTGTTCAACTATTATTCCAATTTTTAAGGGGGGACAGAGAGGGGACCCGCGGTGCTACAGACCCATATCCTTGATCGATTCTTCTGTGAAGATTTTAGGCAAAGTAATTTTAACGAAAATCTCAGACTGGGCCACTGAGACGAATATTATTTCTGATTTACAATATGGGTTTAGAAAACATAGAAGTACCTGTTGTGTTTAGGTTATCTCTGCCTGCTTCCTATCCTCCTCCTCTCCCCTGCCTCGCGCGCTACCCTCCTTTGCGCGAGCCTGCTCACGTCAGCTGGAATGTTGACAGCTGGACGTTCTGTATGACAGTTGGTGGAAGTTGGATTTGACAGTTGGAACTGTGTGTCTTGCACAGCGGTTCTCCTGTGAGTGTCGTCCTACTGAGTAATAAATTACTTACTACCTTAATGTCATTGAGGTGTCATCTCTACAGTACCATTGACCAGTGCCTTAATTTGTCATTATTAATCAGCAAATACACCGTGGCTAAGGAAGGCTGTATAAGGATGGCATTTATGGACTTATCCTCAGCTTTTGACCTGGTTAACAGGTCAAAGCTGTGGACCATCCTGCTGGAAAAAGGCCTTGATCCTCCCTTAGTGTATTTTCTGGCCGATCTTCATCAAGATCTTTCTGCCTCGGTCAGAATTTCACGGGATGGAAAATGCACAAGTTCCTTTAGATCCGCTCGTGGTGTTCGGCAAGGGTGTATCTTGGCATCAGTTCTTTTTACCCTATATATTAACGATTTAGACAGATCCCTTTTAACAGCGACTTTGGATATTCCGCGTGTAGGAAACTGTTCTATCCCGGTTCTCCTATACGCGGATGACACAGTCCTTATAGCTCGCACAGCGGGTGCTCTACAGCGGCTTTTAGATGCTTTTGGGGCTTACATGCAGTCGCTGGACCTAGTTGTGAATAACAGCAAGTCCCATATCCTGTCAATCGGTAGTAAAACAAGAAAACCCCATCCTTTTTATTGTAATGGCCAAGAGGTGACCTCGGTCTCCTCTTTTACCTATTTAGGGGTAGTCTTTGATGAGAAGTTTTCATGGATCCCGCAGCAGAAAATCAAAAAGAATTCCATTACACGTTCTGCTATAGGATTAATGGGGTTTGCTAAACGACCAATTAAGAGCATATTGAAAATATACAGCGCAAAGTGTGTCGCGATTGCGACCTACGGCTCCTCTATATGGGGCTTCAAGGAACAACCAGGCATCCAAATAGCCGAAAACAAATTTCTACGTAGTCTTTTATCAGTTCCACAATCAACGCCAGTCTTCTCCATACACCAGGAACTTGGGATTGGTTACATCTCAGACACTCTGAGCCTAGCTCCGTTGCTCTGCTGGCTCAAAGTGTGGTTAAACCCTGAACTGACTTTGAACCATAAGATCCTAAGCGACTGTGCACAATTGGACAATTCCAATAAAATCAAGTGGTTGACCTATGTTAAAAGTGGGCTAACTAAATTGGGGCGGCCTGAGTTATTTGAAGCCCCTGCAAAGATACAGAAGGAGGATGTTCTTTGGGTAAAACATAACTTTAAGAACTTGTTGTCTGCAGAACGGGAGGAATTAGAGTTGCAGAAACCTCTTGTAAGGGCTCATTTTTTTAACAAAAACAAATATTTGTATTGAACCCTATTTGATAATAGTTAATATTCCCTAGCATCACTGGCTTTTAACTAGGTTTCGTTTTAACTTAGTCCCATTTTTATTAGGTGATTTTCAGGAGTGATGTAACCCAGAGCATTCAACCCCCTGTAAGTGTGATAATTTCTCTACCCAGAATACCCTTCATTTTATGATGTTCTGCCCCTTTTATTCCATTATGCGGAATAAGTATTTAATTCCAATTCTGCAAGGGAAGGGTTTTCTGCAGGTTAAACCAGCACTACTTTACCTCCAGTTATTAAGATCACCATGGGATATTTTTAACATTGCCAGCTTTTTGGTCGCAGCTATGCGCTCCAAAAAAGAGAGAAACAGACTCCCGATATCTGATTGCTTAGATTTTTAAGTGCTATAATGTAAATATAGCTGTGCACTTTTGTAAGTTTAAGTGAAGGTTCTCTTTTAGAAATATAATAATGTATTGAGTTTTTAGCTGTTCTCCCCAAACTTCTGAGCAAGGCCTATTGCACATAGCACTTTTTTTGATGTACTTCTGCTCGAAGGGTTACCTTGGCACACCCCATGATTGCATCGATTGATATGTTTGCACTTTATCCTGTATGCGTCTTTTGCACTATGCATTAAGCACTTTATGTATCATGGGAAAGGCAATGTGAAATCTTGTTTCCTAAACCTATTTGTATTTTGCACTTTTTATATATGCCCAGAAATGCACTAATCATACAAGTTGAATTATAGGAAAAGTCTTGGCAGTTTTTCTCCCTAATACTGTTTGTATGTTTTTATTCTGAAATTCTATTTTTAATTTGTCTAGTAATTCATCATGAGTTGGTAGATGATATCCTGTATTTCTATTTTTTTTTAACTGTTATATGATTGATCGATTTGTGTACTTTTATGACATTAAGTTGTCGAATAAAGTATTTGATTGATTGATTGATTGATTGATTGAATGGGTAACCAACTTTTGAAGTATGGTGAGATACTAGAGTTCCTGGCCGAATCCTTTTCTGAGGGGGAAATATCGGACGCCATCGATGCGCTTGATGGCTCTAAAGCGCCTGGTCTAGACGGCTTTACAGGCTGCTTCTATAAAAAGTACAAGGATCTCCTAGTCCCCCCATTTTATTGACGTATTTCAGGAGGCTGTGGATAAGGGGATACTCCCACCCACTCTAAGAGAAGCAGTTATTATCCTAATACCTAAACCCGGTAAAGACCACTTGAAATGCTCCTCAAACAGGCCCTTGTCATTGCTGAACTTTGACAACAAGGCTTGCATTGATTATTGAGCGACACATTTCCCCAGCGCAATGTGGCTTTATTCCACACAAATCCACGGATGTGAATACACGCACATTATTCACCCTGCTGAACAGGCTTGAACCGACTTTTCCGGCTGCAGCGGTGCTTTTAGACACGAAAAGGCGTTCGATTCACTGGAATGGCCATTCCTCTATACCACCATGCGCAATCTGGGGATGCCTGAACGATTTTTGGCGGTGATCAGACTGTTGTACACCCAACCGACGGCCTGTATCCGCCTCAATGGCACGCGGACTAGGGCATTCCCTCTCACTCGTAGCATGCGGCAGGGATGTCCCCTGTCTCCCATCCTTTTCATACTGGCACTAGACCCGTTGGTGCGCCATTTACAGAGCAAGCACAGCCACCGCGGCTTACAATTCAAGACTGGACCATTGCTGCTCACACTCCATGCCGACGACGTGATACTTTACGTGCGGCGCCCTGATAAAAACTTACCACCGCTGCTTAGTGAGGTTACTAGATTTGGCACCCTGTCAGGTTTAAACATAAATTGGGATAAATCAGAAGTGTTGCCGTTGACCGAGGCGGTTTGTCCTAGAACAGTGGACTATCCATTAACTTGGTGCGACGACTCGGTCAAATACCTGGGTATCCATATTCACATGGACCGGGACCGTGTCCTGCAGCTGAACAATGGTCCGGCGGTCGAGAGGCTCGAAAATAATGTAGAACGATGTCTGCGCTCCCTTTGTCAATGGCAGGCCGAATAGGCATAATAAAAATGGTGGTTTTGCCGCAATTTATGTATTTTTTCACCAACATTCCAATCACTCTCTATAATAGTTATTTTTTTTCCAGATTGCGCACCTTGCTTGGGAGGCTGGTGTGGGGTGGGAGGCAGCCCCGGGTTGGATGGGACAAATTGGTGCTGCCATACGAGAGAGGCGGATTTGGCATTCCGAACCTGCAAATGTATTATCTGGTTGCGCAGGCAAGTTTTGTTCGACACTGGTATAACGCAGATATTCGTATCCCATACTATCGGCCTGAGGCGGACTTGGCACTTCTGGTCACACTCTATACACTAGGCAGTAGGCGCGGTTTCCCTAGAGACCTGCGAGACATTCAAACGATGTCCACCACGAGCTGGACCTGGTTTAAGCTGGCGAAGGTGACTGGTATGAGTGCACTGTACTCCCACGCATTGCCCCTGGCTGGTAACAGTTGGATACCCATCCTGCAGGAGACGCTAGTCAAACAAATGATATCTAAATTTCGGTTGATTACCTTTGGGGACCTGTTCCCTGGGGGGCACATATTCTCGCGCACTGAGGATCCTCGTCCCTGGGAGGCTACGACTTTGGACCAGTTTGTGCTCATGCGTGTACAGAAGGCGCTCCGTGCATGTATGGAGAGCTATCCCTTGGCACCCACTGAATTTCCTCTCCTGACTGGGGTCATTAGTGGAGGGGTTGGTTGGTTGCCAGACTGTACAAAGGGGCGGTAGTACGGCTCCCGAGGAGAGATGCGGCGGTGAGGGCTGCATGGGAGGGCGACCTTGGACACCCCCCTAACTGAACTACAATGGTATCGTTGCTGCGCACAAACACGGAAAGTGTTGCCGAACCACCGCCATAAACTATTGCATTTTAAGTTCCTGCGGTGTGTATATATCACCCCTAGCAAACTACATTGCATTGACCCCACGCGGTCTGATGCCTGCCCGAGATGTAGTTCACCGAATGTGGACTTTGCACATATTACGTGGACGTGCCTCAAGATGGAGGGCTATTGGAAATCAATTTTCCAAGAGATATCGAAGATGGTTGAGGTGGAAATAACGCGATCACCTCTCCTTTCTCTACTGGGGTATGTCCATGACCTCTCTAGATCCCGGCATTGTTTTGTAGTGATGGCGTTCCTGCTTGCTAAACGCGAAGTGGCTGTGAGAAGTTG
The DNA here is from genome assembly GCF_964204655.1 of Triturus cristatus. Lineage (NCBI taxonomy): Eukaryota > Metazoa > Chordata > Amphibia > Caudata > Salamandridae > Triturus > Triturus cristatus. Next base: position 727,145,370 of record NC_140588.1, read on the forward strand.
GCCTGATACATGAAGTCACTAATTCTAGTGTACACCCTGTATCAGTCCAAACAACCCTTATGGTGATTGGTTGTAAAGTCAACCTTATAGACCAGCTATCCTAGTGGTAGCATGGACAAGAGCAGTCTTAGGCTAAACTCTGTACGGCATGTGAAGCCAGCTGTTATACCATTTGTAATCCCTTGAATACCAAATGAAAGGACACCACAACAGATATATAAAAATAGAATGTATTTATTCTAGTCAAAATACCCTCAGCACTCTTTATGAGATTCGAGGTAAGTACAACACAGTCTTATTTAAGCATGCATTAAGTCACACAGGTAAGTAATACAGTTAGGCCCTAGGGGCCAAGCAAACCATATACTAAGTAAGTGGTATAGGAACCACTGTCACGAACACAGGATAGGCCTAGGGAATCGCTGGCGCTACACTATACTACCAAAGGTTAGGAAGTGGGAGGTCCACGGGATTCAGGTGCAGAGTGGAAACACTCATGCGTAATGCGTAAAAGTCAATAGAAATATTAGTTATTAGAAATTAGGAGTTTTAGGACACTTCTGGAATAGCTAGGAGTTCGAGACTTGGAAACTAGACCCTAGGATAGTCAATACCCTTGTGAGCACCGGAGTACTCAAGTTACCTAGCCCACGGGCTGCGGGTGCATAGGTGGGAACTTGCGTCGGGTTTCGTCGTTGACTCATATGGATGCCTGAAGAAAAGTTGCTGACAGGCAGTCAGTGAAGAGTGTCCGGTGGATCCCAAGGATGGAATCAAGAAGGAAGGATACCTGCAAGCAGAAGGGACAGAGTCTAGGTCACCAGCCAGGAGCCGGGAAGGAACCAGGAAGGAACCAGGCGATGTCGTGCAGATGCAGGTGAAGAGGTGAAGCTTGTCGCAGCAGCCACGGGTACCAGGAGACGTCGAGGACGACTAGGACCAGGAAGCGAGCTGTCCCACGAAGGCTCTTGCTGTCGGTGGCGTCGATGTCGAGTTAGGACCCAACAAGCCTTGGCAAGCGGAACCCACGCAGAATGGAGGACTTGCTTCTGGTGCAGACCAGGAAGGTCTGGGGTGCTTCTCTTTCACAGAGGAGTGAGTGCCAGTCTGGAGGAGCCGGACCAGCAAGGTGAAATCAAAGGTTCGTCGTCGCAGAGGTCACTAGCCAACGGGCCAACAACCGGACAATACGTCGAGCAACTCGGGTGCAGAATGGCCCCACGCAGAACACGTGAAGTGTGGGGAGCTGATCTTCTTTGCAGATAGTGCTCGGGATGGGGGCTTCTCAATTTCCCAAGCACAGCCTCGAGGAAGCCTCAGAAGTCGCGCTAGTCAGTTACTAGCCACTTTTCCCAAGTCGCCGGTCCCACGTCCCTCGTCGCCTCCACGGGTCTCAGCTTTGCTGTAGAGGTGGATCTGGTTCAGAGGTGTCTGGAAGTCTCGGCGCTGGTCAGTCTCTGCAGTCGTCCCTCGTAGGATCAGTCACAAAGCAAGCAGCGGTCGCTGGATGGTGCCTGGTTGCCCAGGGTGGTCACTCCTTGGCCACAAGGGAGATTCTTCAGTCTTCTTCCTGAGGTCGAATGTCGAACGTCCAGAGTTTCTGTTCAAGTTGCAGATTCAGGATAATCTAATTCTGCAGGGCTCAGCTACCTACTGATATACTGGGCTAGTGGGCTGGGCTACCTGCAAGGTCCCTCCTATGGGTGGGACCAGGAAGGGGAGTGGTTACACCCCCTTTCCTTTGTCCAGTTTCACGCCAGAGCTGGGGCTGGAGTGCCCCAGCACCGGTTTGAACCGGACTATGCATGGGACACCTTGTGTGCCCCAGGCAGGGTCTAGTTTCTTTCATCCCTCCCTGCCCCAATACACTAAGTCCTGTCTGGGGTGGTGCTCGCACCTCCCAAGGCAGGAAACCTATTGTCCAAGCCTCCCTCGCTGGAAGGACTCCCAGCAGCAGGAGGCCAGACTTGTGTCTATGACAGCAGCATCCATTTTGTGATGCTGGGGCTCTGGTTAACTTTAACCTGGTAAGTAGGTTTCAACATGTCTTCTCCCTCTAGAAGGGAGGAATAATATCCTCATCGCCAGAAATGGTATGGGGGTATTATTCCAAAGTGTTAGACACCTTACACGACATGTTTTGATAAAGCCAAACCATAGTTACCATAACCGTTTAAGATTATAAGGTACTTTAAGAGTATATGGTAGGCTATATCATAGAACAGCTATAAGGTCATGGTTCCGTAAGCTGCAGACAGGCTCAGCTCATGCTAGAGCACCATCTCGCATGTTACCAAGCACTCTGCCTCCAGGACTGTTAAGGCCTGCCATAGGAGTGGCTGATAGGTACACATGTGTCTATATACAAGGTAGGTATAGGAATACTACACCTAAGCAAGGGGTGATTACACGACCTTGCCCCAGCTGAGTGATCAGCCAGTTGTGTCATAATGGAAGGCCAGGCCAGGGGTGGCACAATACATGCTGCAGCTCCGGGTAGGCCTAGGGTAAACCTATGCCCTGGGTACCTAAGGTACACTATACAGGGGCCAAAAAAGTGATCCTTACCAATTGGGTTATGCACCTAAAGTACATAGTATGAATTTAGAGAGATAACAGCTGGGCTGTGGGTCTGATTGGCAGGCCCACAGCCACATCTAAGTCGAAAACCAGTGAAGCAAAAGCAAAAAGTGGGGGTGAACATAGAAAGCAGACCCTACTCTCCTACACAACCCCCCTCCTCCCCCCCCAAACTTAGGGACATTAAACTAACCTTGACCAGTTGAGTCTTCATGTTCTAAGTGGAAATATCTGGAGAGTCCATCTGCATTGGCATGGTCAGTCCCAGGTCTATGTTCCACTGTGAAGTCCATCCCCTGTAGGGAAATGGACCTCCCTAAGAAGTTTTGGATTTTCACCCTTCATTTGATTTAGCCACAAGAGGAGCTTATGGTCTGTCTGAATCTTGAAGTTAGTGCCAAACAAGTATGGCCTCAGCTTCTTCAGGGCCCAAACCACAGCAACGGCCTCCCTCTCAATAGCTGACCTATGTTTCTCTCTAGGGGTCAGCCTTCTACTAATAAAAGCAATGGGCTGGTCTTGACCATCTACATTCAGTTGTGAAAGAACAGCTCCCACACCCAACTCAGAAGCATCTGTCTGGACTATGAACTCTTTGGAGTAGTCTGGACTTTTCAGAATAGGTGCACTGCACATGGCCTGCTTCAGGTCATCAAATGCTTTTTGACAGCTTACTGTCCACTGAACTTTCTTTGGCATCTTCTTAGAGGTCAAGTCATTAAGTGGTGTCACAATGGACCCATAGTTCTTAACAATCGTTCTGTAGTACCCAGTCAGGCCCAAGAAAGGTCTGACCTGAGTCTGGGTAGTTGGAGGAGTCCAGTCCTTTATGGTCTGGATCTTGCTCTCCAGTGGTTGAACCTGACCCCCACCTACTAGGTGGCCCAGGTATACAACCTTGCTCTGTCCTATCTGGCACTTAGTGGCCTTGATAGTGAGGCCTGCCTTTTGCAGGGCCTCTAAAACATTCCTCAGGTGGACCAGGTGATCCTCCCAGGTGGAGCTAAAGACAGCAATATCATCAAGATAAGCTGCACAGTAGTCATCCAGGCCTGTAAGGACTTGATTCACCAACCTTTGGAAAGTGGCAGGTGCATTCTTCAAACCAAAGGGCATTATCACAAATTGATAATGTCCTCCTGGGGTCGAGAAAGCAGTTTTGGCCTTTGATCTCTCAGCTAGCCTGATTTGCCAGTAGCCTGCTGTCAGGTCAAATGTACTCAAAAACTTGGCAGCTGCCAATCTGTCAATGAGCTCATCTGCCCTAGGTATTGGGTGGGCATCTGTCCTAGTGACAGCATTGAGACCTCTGTAATCCACACAAAACCTCATCTCTCTCTTACCATCTTGGGTGTGAGGTTTTGGCACAAGGACTACAGGACTAGCCCAAGGGCTCTCTGAAGGTTCAATGACTCCCAGCTCCAACATCTTTTGTACCTCAACTTTTATGCAGTCCCTGACATGGTCAGGTTGCCTGTAGATTTTACTCTTCACAGGCAGACTGTCACCAGTGTCCACCTCATCGGTGCACCAGTTTGTCTGACTTTGGGTCAGAGAGAACATATGTCTGTAGGACTGCAGAACTTGTCCTGTTGCTGATGATCAGTGAGGCTGTCAGAAAAGACCACACCATCAACTGAGCCATCATCAGGGTTCTGAGTCAACAGGTCTGGGAGAGGGTCACACTCTTCCTCCTACCCCTCATCTGTAGCCATGAGTAAGCCCATGTCTGCCCTGTCAACATATGCCTTCAATATGTTGACATGAAGCACCCTGTGGGGGCTTCTGGGAGTCCCAAGGTCCACCAAGTAGGTGACTTCTCCCTTTTTCTCAACAATAGTGTGGGGTCCAGGCCATTTGTCTTTGAGTGCTGCTGGGGCCACTGGCTCCAACACCCACACTTTCTGCCCTGGCTGGTACAGTCAGCACAGCCTTTTGGTCATGCCAAGCTTTTTGGAGTTCTTGGCTTGCCTCAAGGTTTTTAGAAGCCTTCTTCATATACTCTGCCATCCTGGAGCGGAGGCCAAGTACATAATCCACTATGTCCAGTTTGGGTTGTCTGAGAGGTCTCTCCCATCCTTCCTTTACTAGACACAGGGGTCCCCTTACAGGATGCCCAAACAAAAGCTCAAAAGGGCTGTAGCCAACCCCCTTTTGTGGGACCTCTCTGTAAGCAAACAGAAGGCAGGTTAAAAGGATGTCCCATCTTCGCCTAAGCTTGTCTGCTAAACCTTTTATCATCCCTTTTAGGGTCTTGTTGAACCTTTCCACAAGCCCATTGCATTGTGGGTGATAGGGTGTAGTGAATTTGTAGTTAACACCACACTCCTTCCACATTGCAGTCAAATATCCTGACATGAATTTGGCTCCTCTGTCAAAAATAACCTCCTTTGGAAAGCCCACTCTGGAGAATACTCCAAGTAGGGCCCTTGCCACAACAGGAGCTGTTGTGGTCCTTAGGGTTATAGCTTCTGGATACCTGGTGGCATGATCCACGATCACCAGTATGAATCTGTGCCCAGATGCTGTTTGGGGGTCCATTGGTCCTACAATGTCTATCCCCGCTCTCTCAAAGGGAACCCCCACCACAGGTAGTGGTATGAGGGGGGCCTTTGTGGTGCCACCTGATTTGCCACTGGCTTGGCAGGTGACACAGGAGCGACAAAACTCCTTGGTATCTTCTGACATGTGAGGCCAGTGAAAGTGAGTTACAAATCTGTCCCAGGTCTTATTCTGGCCTAAGTGTCCTGCAAGGGGATTATCATGTGCCAAGGTAAGAAGGAAGCCTCAAACTCAATGGTATGACCAACCTCCTGCATGCACCAGGCTTGGGGTCTCTAGCCTCTGAGTACAGTAGCCCTTTATCCCAATACACTCTATGGGTACCTTGAGCATTCCCTGCAGCCTCAGCAGCAGCCTGCTGTCTGAGGGGTTCAAGAGAAGTACAGTCTAATTGTGCCTGCCTCAGATCTGCCCTTGAAGGTCCCCCTGTCCCAAGAAACTCAACCTGATCAGGTTCCAGTTCTTCTAGGACAGTTCCTTCAGGGCTCTCAGAATCGTCCTCCTGTGAGGGCTGATCCACCACCTGAGGCAGGGGGGAAGGCACAGCCTTTACCCTACTGCTCTTTCTCTTGGGTTGTGTCTGGTCCATTGTCCCAGGATCCAGCCCTTGTTCAGTGTTACACTTTTTGGCCTGTGACCTGGTCACAGCAAGGACATGTGCATCTATCCCCAGCATTTCTGCATGGGTCCTATACTCCACTTCAGACCAAACTGAAGTTTCAAGGTCATTTCCCAACAGACACTCTACAGGAAGGTCTGAACTTACCACAACTTCCTTGAGGCCAGTTACTCCTCCCCAGGAGAAGTTAACAATTTAAACACACTATGGGAAGTAGTGGCATTGCTAGCGTTGGTCACTAGGTAATTCTCACCTAGCATGATCTGTCCAGGGTCCACAAAGGCAGGTGTCACCATTGTGACACTAGCCCCAGTGTCCCTGTAGACCTGAGCCATTGTATGATTGATTAAAGGAGTCTGTCTGTACTTGCCCAGGTTACTGGGACCCACAGTAGAGGACAAAGCTATGTCCCCATCACAGATCAGAACAGCCTGAGTTGGTATCCTGACTAGGCCAGAATCCTCCTCAGTTCCCAGGGTTAACCCTACTACACCCTTTTGCTGGGAACCACCACTTACAGCTGGACTATGGGGTACAGTTGCCTTAGGGGCAATGGTGGCTGGGGGCTTATCCTTTTTGGTGCACTCACTAAACCAATGTGAGTTTGACTTACAATAGTTGCACCAGGGTTTCTTTTGGCCATCTTTCTTTTTATCCTTTTTGGGACCACCCTCGCCCTGAGCCTTTTGGGGGCCTGGTGAAGACTTCTGGTCTTTTTGTTTCTGATCATTACCCTTCTGGTCTGCCTTTTTCTGATCACCGCCCTGGTTCTGGTTTTTCTGCTCAACTCTAGTCCTGACCCACCTATCTACCTTCTTTCCCAATTCCTGGGGAGAAGTTAGGTCAGAGTCAATCAAGTGTTGATGCAGCAGCTGGTTTTGACAGTTGTTAAGGATTTGTTCTCTCATGATCAAATTATACGATCCTGTATAGTCCTTAACCTTACTACCCAATAACCAGCCTTCCAAAGCCTTAGTGGCACAATCTACAAAGTCAGTCCAGTCCTGAGTCTGTGTCTTCTGGGTATCCCTGAACAACAACCTGTATTGTTCAGTGGTTAGGCCAAACACATCAATCAGAGCACTCTTCAGGACAGTGTAATTGTCAGCATCCTCATCACTAACTGTGAGGAGCTTGTCTCTACCTTTCTCAGAGAAGGAGAGCCACAAGATAGCTGCCCACTGACTTTGGGGTACCTGCTGTACTTTGCAGGCTCTCTCCAAAGCAGTTATCCATTTGTGGATGTCATCCCCACACTTGTAGGGAGGGACAATCTTGCTCAGGTTTCTATTGTCATAGGTCCTGTCTCTATCCTTAGGGATATTGCTGCCACCAGTGGGATCTAACCCACTTAACTTCTGCTCTCTGGCCAGAGCAAGCTTCTCTTTGGCAAGGGCAAGTTCTTCCCTTTCAATCCTCAGATTGACTTCCCTCATTCTGGCCTGATGCTATTTTCTCTGTGGAGAAGTCATTCCCCTATGAGAAGAGGCATTGGAGCTATTAGTGACATGGGAGTGGATGGATTCCCTTGAAGGGGATCTTCCTCTCCTGCTTTTCTGGTTAAGTCCACTTGAGGGTCTGAATGGGGGGACCCCAGTCAGACTCCCATGTAGGCTTAAGTTAGCCTGGCTAAGTCTCCCAACTTGGACCTGGCTGTCTACCTCATCTTCTGAAGTCCCTTCTGACTCATCTGTAGAGGGTAGACCCTCACCTGTACCTAGGGTACTAACCTGGGAGGCTCTCTGAGCATCATACTCTTCTAAGATCTCCACTAGGACTTAAGTATTTATAATTATGTTATATGTACCTAACAATATCTGTGTGATCTTTCAATTTAGTATCTCAAGATTACAATGGTATTCACAACAGCAAGCTCAGATCCCACCGCTGCCACCAATGTGAGAAGTTGGCCTGACATATGATGTCACTAATTCTAGTGTACACCCTGTATCAGTCCAAACAACCCTTATGGTGATTGGTTGTAAATTCAACCTTATAGACCAGCTATTCTAGTGGTAGCATGGACAAGAGCAGTCTTAGGCTAAACTCTGTATGGCATGTGAAGCCAGCTCTTATACCATTTGTAATCCCTTGAATACCAGATGAAAGGACACCACAACAGATATATAAAAATAGAATGTATTTATTCTAGTCAAAATACCCTCAGCACTCTTTATGAGATTCGAGGTAAGTACAACACAGTCTTATTTAAGCATACATTAAGTCACACAGGTAAGTAATACAGTTAGGCCCTAGGGGCCACGCAAACCATATACTAAGTAAGTGGTATAGGAACCACTGTCACGAACACAGGATAGGCCTAGGGAATCGCTGGCGCTACACTATACTACCAAAGGTTAGGAAGTGGGAGGTCCACGGGATTCAGGTGCAGAGTGGAAACACTCATGCGTAATGCGTAAAAGTCAATAGAAATATTAGTTATTAGAAATTAGGAGTTTTAGGACACTTCTGGAATAGCTAGGAGTTCGAGACTTGGAAACTAGACCCTAGGATAGTCAATACCCTTGTGAGCACCGGAGTACTCAAGTTACCTAGCCCACGGGCTGCGGGTGCATAGGTGGGAACTTGCGTCGGGTTTCGTCGTTGACTCCTATGGATGCCTGAAGGAAAGTTGCTGACAGGCAGTCAGTGAAGAGTGTCCGGTGGATCCCAAGGATGGAATCAAGAAGGAAGGATACCTGCAAGCAGAAGGGACAGAGTCTAGGTCACCAGCCAGGAGCTGGGAAGGAACCAGGAAGGAACCAGGCGATGTCGTGCAGATGCAGGTGAAGAGGTGAAGCTTGTCGCAGCAGCCACGGGTACCAGGAGACGTCGAGGACGACCAGGACCAGGAGGCGAGCTGTCCCACGAAGGCTCTTGCTGTCGGCGGCGTCGATGTCGAGTTAGGACCCAACAAGCCTTGGCAAGCGGAACCCACGCAGAATGGAGGACTTGCTTCTGGTGTAGACCAGGAAGGTCTGGGGTGCTTCTCTTTCTCACAGAGGAGCGAGTGCCAGTCTGGAGGAGCCGGACCAGCAAGGTGAAATCAAAGGTTCGTCGTCGCAGAGGTCACTAGCCAACGGGCCAACAACCGGAAAACAAGTCGAGCAACTCTGGTGCAGAATGGCCCCACGCAGAACACGTGAAGTGTGGGGAGCTGATCTTCTTTGCAGATAGTGCTCGGGATGGGGGCTTCTCATTTCCCCAAGCACAGCCTCGAGGAAGCCTCAGAAGTCGCGCTAGTCAGTTACTAGCCACTTTTCCCAAGTCGCCGGTCCCACGTTCCTCGTCGCCTCCACGGGTCTCAGCTTTGCTGTAGAGGTGGATCTGGTTCAGAGGTGTCTGGAAGTCTCGGCGCTGGTCAGTCTCTGCAGTCGTCCCTCGTAGGATCAGTCGCAAAGCAAGCAGCGGTCGCTGGATGGTGCCTGGTTGCCCAGGGTGGTCACTCCTTGGCCACAAGGGAGATTCTTCAGTCTTCTTCCTGAGGTCGAATGTCGAAGGTCCAGAGTTTCTGTTCAAGTTGCAGATTCAAGATAATCTAATTCTGCAGGGCTCAGCTACCTACTGGGCTAGTGGGCTGGGCTACCTGCAAGGTCCCTCCTATGGGTGGGACCAGGAAGGGGAGTGGTTACACCCCCTTTCCTTTGTCCAGTTTCGCGCCAGAGCTGGGGCTGGAGTGCCCCAGCGCCGGTTTGAACTGGACTATGCATGGGACACCTTATGTGCCCCAGGCAGGGTCTAGTTTCTTTCATCCCTCCCTGCCCCAATACACCAAGTCCTGTCTGGGGTGGTGCTCTCACCTCCCAAGGCAAGAAACCTATTGTCCAAGCCTCCCTCGCTGGAAGGACTCCCAGCAGCAGGAGGCCAGACTTGTGTCTGTGGCAGCAGCATCCATTTTGTGATGCTGGGGCTCTAGTTAACTTTAACCGGGTAAGTAGGTTTCAACATGTCTTCTCCCTCTAGAAGGGAGGAATAATATCCTCATCGCCAGAATTGGTATGGGGGTATTATTCCAAAGTGTTAGACACCTTACACAACATGTTTTGATGAAGCCAAACCATAGTTACCATAACCGCGAGGATTATAAGGCACTTTAAGAGTATATGGTAGGCGATATCATAGAACAGCTATAAGGACATGGTTCCGTAAGCTGCAGACAGGCTCAGCTCATGCTAGAGCACCATCTCACATGTTACCAAGCACTTTGCCTCCAGGATTGTTAAGGCCTGCCATAGGAGTGGCTGATAGGTACACATGTGTCTATATATAAGGTAGGTATAGGAAGGCTACACCTAAGCAAGGGGTGATTACACGACCTTGCCCCTGCTGAGTGATCAGCCAGTTGTGTCATAATAGAGGGCCAGGCCAGGGGTGGCACAATACATGCTGCAGCCCCGGGTAGGCCTAGGGTACACCTATGCCCTGGGTACCTAAGGTACACTATACAGGGGCCAATAAGGTGATCCTTACCAATTGGGTTATGCACCTAAAGTACATAGTATGAATTTAGAGAGAGAACAGCTGGGCTGTGGGTCTGATGTAAGGATCGCGGATGTTCTGCAGGAGCGTCTGGAGTTGTGAAGATGAGTCCACAGCCGTCCCCCGTGTTTCCCCGACTCTATCAAACTCTAGAGTGCGGAGAACCCACTGGGGAAAACAGGGAAACAAAACAAGGATAGGTGGGGGGATCCGGTAGGTCTTGATAGGTGATGTCGTCAGGAGGAACAACAGGAGCGTAAGAGATCTCCACAAGGCAAACAAGTAGGTCTCCCAGCTGTAATATAAAGGTGGTTAGTGGTATACCTCTGTATCGCCCTCCCTGTGTCCCTTACTTCTGTATGTCCCCAACACCTACCGGTATATCGTCTGCTGCTAAGTATAAGTCTGTATGAACCAGCAGGTGTGTTCTAAGTAGTAGTTCCTTAGTGTGCAGCTGCAGGGAATAAGTATAGCAAGATTATACTCCTGGGAAGGTAGAGTATTCCTTTAATACCTGAGTAAGGTGGGGAAGATCAAGTACCTGGCTTAATATTTAGAAGAGCGGGAAACCTAACCCCCCTGCTCAATGGTCCTCGCAATATGTCACCACCGGATTCCTGATAGCTGCTCAGGATGATGAAGGGGATGGATATAATGGTGACGGGAGGAAAGGATAATAGGGGCGTGACAACCGGACAAAGGAAAAGACTCCAACTAATCCAAACTTGGAGTACCTTAACAGCAGGCAAAACTATACTTAATAATATTCAGGTATAACACATGGATCAGCGAGGCGATAGACAGAAGACACCACGCCAGGGAGCGCTGGGAATGGAGAAAGCGCTCCGTCAAAGTCAGACTACCTCTCAGCACGAAGAGACGCGAGACAGGAAACCCCTGGACCTCCAAACACCCAGCAGACCTTACTTGGATGAAGATGCCACAACCAGGAGAAACCCTCGCGAATATCCTGGAGAGAGAGGACACCTTCCACTCTCCGAAACAACAGGATCCACACGCTACAACCACCGGCGCCGAGGAACGTCCCCGACTCAAAACAGGAAACCGGAACTAACACCACAGGAAGTCAGGCAACAGCACTTGTGACGGAAATGGGGCTCAATGCAAGAACGCGAAGCGGCGTGTACACGCTCTTTGCCCCTTATATACTTGCCACCTGTAGGGGCTGAATCGCGAGGCATGACATCTGATTGGCAGGCCCACAGCCACATCTAAGTCGAAAACCAGTGAAGCAAAAGCAAAAAGTGGGGGTGAACATAGAAAGCAGACCCTACTCTCCTACAGTGGCCATTAAGTGGGCATGTAAAACTAGCCCTACACTCCACATATGATTGCACAGCATGTCCTACTGCAACACCACCAGTGATACGTATGCCCAACTACAGCCGCACGCCTCTAGACTGGTAGATTTTTCACACACTTGTCGAGGCACACATGAGAAATAATGAAACCAGTAAAGCTGGTTTCCACTATTGTGTATATCAAATTGAAGTCCACAGAACACTTCAGGATTTCCTTTCCATATTTCTTTGTTTCTTCTTTCAACAACCACATGTGTGTACAAAACAGCCGACACGTGTTTCGTCCAAAAGGACTTTTTCAAGGCTAATACGTATTCAGAATTCCACTGATAGAATCCATAATCAATCGAACATTTAGGATAGCTAAGCCAACCGGGCAATATATAACCCCTTATTTGGATTGGTATTGGCGTTCCATGGATCATATGCCTTCCGTTTTTGGGATGTCCTTGTTCAGGTCATAATAAACCTGTTACAGAGTTGGCATCTCGACTCTTAGGAAAGGAGATGACTAGACTAAAATACTAGTTGATGGTGAATTATTGAGGAAAATAGATGATATAGTGGATGTGCATATACATTTCTGGCTAGCTTCTGCTTGAGTTTTTGTGTGTAATGATCTAGACCGGTAGATATCTGGCAACCCTTATTGGCGTACCTACAGTGTTTGCAAGAGCCTAATGCTACGCCTATGCGGACAACACAGACACCGTAGGACCAAAGGGCACAACCCGTGCAGTATTCCAGTCCTTATTATGTCTCGCAAGCAATGCTAACTATGGCCGTAGCTGCTAAATGTTCATGACAACTGTTGTAACTACAAAGCAAATATTTTATGTGTGGATGTATATCATTGTCCTCTGCAATTTGCGTATTAGCCATCAGGGATATTCCTATCGTTACACATTCTGCAGTTAGCAAAAGGGTTGATTGGCTATGTCATAATTTTGACCAATTGTTTTCTTTTTGTAAAATTTTTCTTTTGAAAATGCAAATAAATAAAGTTAAACATTTTTTTAACCCCTTGAGTGCCCATGACGAGATGGTCTCGTCATGGGCCGCGGTTGCGCTGTGCCCATGACGAGACTATCTCGTCATGAGCCCCGCCCGCTAATGAAACGCCCGGCACAGGGCGTGGAAAGGGCGGGGCACTCAAGGGGTTAAAAAAAATATGGTGAGATACTCCGCCAATGGAATTAATCGGGCCGTTTTTTCTTTTTTGCTCATGCATTTGTTCCCATGTTTTTCCTGCCTGACGTTGGTCTGTCCAGGGGCACTCTTTTGTGTTTTGAGCCCTAAGGCAGGGTGCCTTATGTTACATGCAAGGGCCTAGCTGCATGCTGTGCGGGGGGCGGAGCTTGCTTGGACAAAGATGGCCGCTTGAGCCTTCAGCTCCGTAACATCGTTATTTAATCCGGCATTTATCTGACAGCAGTACGCGCTAAATTGTTGGTTTCTAGCGGGGCTTGAGACTGGGTTGCTGTCAGGAAACTGGGGGTGGCATCCCGACCTGGAATAACCGTTTGGCGGCTGAGTTACAGGCCATTGGACTCGACAGTTCTGCAGGCCGTCGATCCCCGGGCTGTGGTGATACTCCTGCGTGAAACGGCCCGAGGAAGGCGGGAGCTGCGTTGGAGAGTGACGTCGGCCTGGCGGCCGAGGATTCTTGCTGGTGCTTGTTGCCTGGAGCCATGGTGAGACCGCTGCGTTGGTGCACTGGCGGCGGACCAGACACTGGAGGTTATCGGCTGCTGAGCGAGAGCGACCGGAGGCGGCGATCTTCTCAGCCAGCGGCGGAGGAAAAAGAGAGAGCGTGCCGGCTCGGATGAGGTGTGAGGAGGGCACCGCTGGTCTGGACCCGTTGCCCTGCACGTCGGACCCCTGAAGCCCTGTGCGAGCGGCCGCAAGTCCAAGAAGGCTCCTCTCGATACGGCTGGATAGCTGTAGTGGCAGCGGGGGCAGTCGGGAAGCCCGACGTGGCGATATCTGGAAGGGCTGAGACGAGCTTGACGGAGCGCTCTTGGTAGCCCACGAGGTGTTGGGAATTCGGACCCTGGTGTCAGCTGCTACATGCATTCAGGTACACAGTCGTGGTGCCAGTGCGATTGGAGCCCCTGGTGAGTTTTGCGAGAACAGTGTAGGGGAGACTGCGGCGGCATTGGATGTCAGCGGAGTGCTGCTCTGCCCTTTTGAGTGTGGCTCTGGTTGGCGGCCCTTCCTGCAGAGTAGTTGTGGTGGATCTCCAGAGGGAGCTCCTTGGGCTTGAATGTGGACACTCAGGCAGATCAGTGCTTGGTGTACGGAGCTCATTTGAGGACACATGCCCCCAATGCTCTGAGTGAAGCAAGCTAGCCGCGCTGGTGCCTGTGGAGTTCGGCGACCGATGCCTGGCTTCACTGAGTAGCTGATAGGAGTGCACACAGCAGGGCGCAGTGCCAGGTGGATGGTCCCTTGCTGTAAACCTCAGGGCGGAACAAAGATAAGTACGAAGATGGCTGCGGGGCGGAAGGTGAGCATGGAAGCCGTATCCTGCTGAATACCTGGGCGAGACGCTGCTCATCTCTACCGTCTGAAGTATAGCAAGCACCCACTGTTAGCGGTGGGGAGAGGACTGACTGCTGGCAGTGCTTCATTGTTGTAGTAACCCCGGGAGTAGTTCTCGAGCGACACCCCATTGTTCTTGTTGGCAGGCACTGGCCCCGTACTTGGTACTAGCAATTTGGACTTTACTTGATGTCGGAGCAAAGTACAGTCCCTATGGGGAGCTGAGTGTGCACGTTGGAGGGAAGGGCGTAGCCACCTGAGAGAACGGGCACAGCCCAGGGGGCTACCAAGAGGTGCTGCAGGCTATTGACGAATTGGAGCTCCTAGCTGTTGTCCTGGTGGAGTGGCAGCCCTTTGGAGTTTTGGGGAGACGAAGTGTCGCGACAGGCACTCGGCTGCCACCAATCCTGGGCAGAGTGGACAGAGCTCAGCCTAAAATCTCCTGTGACAGAGACGGTCAAAGTTGCAGGATGCCTCAACGGAAGAGGAGGCCCCGTGTGCAGCCCCCAGCGCAAGCCGATTCTGACACGGATATACGGAGTATGCTCCTGACCATGGAGAAAAATCTACAGGGCGGCATCACCGCACTGGGCACGAAAATGGATGCCCTCACTTACAGGATGGATAGAATGGCCGAGCGTTTAGACAAGCATTCCTAGCGGCTGGATATGTCGGAGCGTAAGGCTAACGGAAGTTGAAGAAGCCAATACTGCGTTAGATACCGAACACAAACAGCTGGGCAGGGTTATGCGCGTCCTGCAAGATAAAACCGAGGACTTAGGAGCACGCTCCCGTAGATGTAACCTTAGAATTGTTGGCCTGCCGGAGTCCACTCACACTGGTAACATGGAGTTCTTCATCGAGAAGCTGTTGGTTACGCTGCTGGGAGAAGGGGTTTCTCTTCAATTTTCGTAGTGAAAAGGGCGCATTGCTCCCTGGGGCCTCGTCTGTCCCCGGGGCGCCGCCGCGTCCGATCATTGCTAAACTGCTCAACTATAGAGACAGAGATGCAGCCTTGCGTATAGCGAGAGACGAGCGTTCCATGACCTATGAAGGTTCGGAGATTTCGCTCTTCACAGATTTTACGATCCGAGTGCAGGAGGCCCGTAGGCAGTTCATCCCTATGAAGAAGCAACTCCGTGAACTCGGCATGCGATGCTGTATCCTGCCAAGCTGCGCGTAAATACACAGGGACGATCCCATATTTTCACGGACCCCAGGGCGGTCCAGAAGGCGCTTAAAGGCTGGTCTTAAAAGTGGCGCCACAGCCCAGGACAGCAGCGAAATGGTGATGCGACAGGGAATGCTCTGGACGAACAGGACTAACAGAGGAGAGCTGCGGCGCATTGCTAAGTATATTTGAGTGTATGTGAAGGGGTGGAGGGCTATATCCGCTGGGGGGTTTTGTATGAGTGTGGTGGAGATGGGATTGCGGCAGATGGGGCTGAGTTAACTTTGAGTTGGGTACGCTATATACCTTGATTCTGTCACAGGGCAGTCTCTCGACATCTGGGCACTCAGAATATGGGATGGACATTCACTGTCACGGTCCCTCGGAGGCCTTTCAGGATCGGTTAGTTGCTCAATGGGGTCCACCTATTGACAACCTCCATTCCGAATTACCGTGAAGGCACGGAAGATTAAGGAGGTCAATCAGGGGAAGGAAAGGAAGGGAACAGCGGGGAGGGAGATCTGTTAAAAGAAAAGGCTGATTAAGACACACTGCACTGAAACAACGATAACCTTCATTCCATGCTTTGTTCAACAATGTTTTAACCAGGTCTACCTGTAAAGAAAAATAACCAGTCTGGCAGCTGCAAGTAGAGGGACGATTAGGCATTCATCAAGACCTTCTCTTGGCTACATTGTCTTCTAAGGCTTAGAAGGAACATATGCAATAATCAGACGTAAGAACTGTGGACAAACAAACATGTATATAAATGATGTTTCAAAACCTTTCTATACCAGAGACACTGCAGTTGGAGGTGTATATTACCCACTAGAAAAGATGTGTGCACGGGCCTCACAAGGGAGGAAGGCTTATGCTTTACTTCAGCTACCTCTCACATTTCCATTGCTATAAGACGAAACAAACACACACTTTTATAGCTTGCAATTATCACTGGAAAATGTCATAGCAGCTAGTATTGCGTTTTCATAGTACTGTAAATAAGGCAACCATTCCTGGTGGAGTTTAAGTACGCAGGGTAAACAATATACCACCTGGTAAAGATACCAGCCAAGGCGCATGAGCTTCACTGAGACGGTGAGCCAACACGGGGATGTTCACGGAATCCGACACCCTCTTGCCAAATATTGCAAAGTATCAAAATCCATGCGCGACTGCAGCGGCCGCTACAATGATAGCGCTATGAGGAAGGAAGACTCTTGGCGGTGTCACCGACACCCTTACCCCACCCGGGATATATGGTAGCTCGAATCCTTCGGTCGTGTCCTGCGCCGTACTCAGGATAATCTGCGGGGGTCCTTCTCTCTGGCTCCGGCTTACGTAGCCGTCCGGAACTCAACGCCGCATCACTTCCGGCACGCGCGCGTGCGTCTCCCACCGCACAGGCCACTGGGAGCTGTAGTTTCGCAGCTCCGTCCTCCAGATTGCCTGCATTTCTCGGAGAAGGACGACAGTCCTCTCCCAAAAGTCTCTCCTTGCTGTCGGGCCGAGGGAGTGTACAGCGGTTTGAACCCTGCACGTAACAGCACATCCCTCTCCCGAAGACCGCTTACACGAACCAGGTTTGTTGGGGTATTTGGCATGGAATGACCTGATGCATCTGGGAGCATGCATTCCTGCTGCGGGTTCCCACGAGTTTTCTTCCACTCCGTAACCTTTCCATGAGACAAGATACCAGAGCTTGGATCCCCTCATCTTGGAGTCTAGGACTGCCCGGACTTCGTACTCCGGTTCATTGTTGATCCAGATAGGAGACGGCCTCATTTTTATGGGTGTGTAAGATGGTTTCAGAAGGGACACATGAAAAACAGGGTGTATTTTCAGAGTTCTTGGAAGTGCCAGCAACATTGCCAGAGGCGAGATCACCTTTTTAGGTCTCGGGACCATCCGGTCTGCCGAAGGCAGAACCGGAAGTCGAGAGATTTAATGACTTGGAGAAGAGGGGCTTGAACCCGCCCCTCTTCTCCCCTGTTCTCCATTGGCTGGCCTCTTCAATGCTGGCCAGCCATTGGAGAAGAGGTCCCGTCACTCCGATCAGGCCCCGTCTTTTTCGGATCGGGGGGCGTGTTTTTTGCAAGAAGTCTCATTCTCTCCTCCAGCCAATGGCTGGAGGAGATAACAGCAAAACACGCCCCCGAATCCGAAAAGGACGCTGCGTTTCTCCGAGGCATTTCTGCTCTGCCTCGGAGAAAGGCGGTGGTGTCTTCCGGTGCCCTCGGCTTGTCTAATGAAATCCGCCGAGTGGGAGAGCAACAGGAGTTGGAAGCGCCTTTCCTTGGAGACTTTCGCCGTAAGTTCGGGCTCCTGAAACTTTTAGTTTTGCTTTTTGAGTGCATGTTTCAGTGTTTGCTGTCGTGGTGAAGTGCCGGCGAGAGACTCGCCAAGAACGCTTAAGACCGTTCAGTTGCAGAAGAAACTGTTCCGGATTGGCGGAGGTGTGCCAGGCATGGCGCAGCAGAGAAAGTTTGTGAGTAAACACTTCTGTGATGTTTGCAAGAAAAATGAGTACCGACTGTGGGCGACAATGGGTGAAAGTACTCGAGTTTGTGTTCCACCTCGTTCCTCTATTTCAGCAGCTAAATGGCTCCAATTCTATTTATTTCTTCTCTTTAATGTTTTTTTGTTATTCCTGTCGCCGTCCCGAGGTTGCCAGATCAGACGTCCAAGTCTCCTCTGTAAATAGACCTTTGCTTTTTTTGTGTGTTTGTTAGTGATTGCACAATAAAAGGCTTGATTGGTGAGGACAGAGCAGTGACAGGGTCGAGCGAGGGCAGGCAAATCGGTAACAGTTGAAGCTAGGAACACGGCTGGGGGGGGGCTGTGCGGTAAGGGGGTGCTTCTGCGGGGGGGGGGGGTGGGGGAGAAATTCTGAGGTTTGAGTGGTGGGGCGGAGGAGAACGGTGGTGGCTATCCGGCCTCTCTGCACATAACAGTGGTTGGTGTTATGCTGGGTGTGTGATAGTTGTGGTGGCTTGAGCTGGTGACGGTGACTAGTGAGGAAAGCTTGGCCACTGCAAGGGTTAATGCTGACTGCTGAGGCGAGTGACAGACATGGATACAAACAATGGCGGTTCAGGAAGAGTCGGCTGCGGTGGTTGACCACTGTGAGAACCGTGGTTGCTGGGCATGGAGGACGAACACTTTATGCTGCTGTGAGGGACATGGTGATTGACTGTTGAGTAGTGATGGAATAGTGGGAGCGTAACTGGCTAACGGACTGAGATTGCTGGTTTTAGATTGATAAAACAATGACTGGAGAGGCCTAGGCCATAGAGTTGCGATTGCTGGGCGGGTGGCGCAGCACCTATTGCTATGGACGATGAGCAGTGACTGCTAGGGTGCAGTACGGAAAACATTAGCTGGATATGGGCAGAGTCTTACTGCTGTGGTTGGAGTGAGTATAATGGTGGTTATTGGACCTCAAGCTGTGGCGCATACCCGTGACTGGTGATAGATGTGAGGCCAGAATCTACAGTTGTAGAAGCAACGTGTATTGAATGTATTCTGCAGATGTCTGAGTGGGGCATGTGTAACATGCTAGGCTAGGTGGGGAGGGGGGTGGTGTGTGGGAGGTGTAACCTTCCAAGGGATATAGTTCAGTTTCCCAGGCTGCTGAAATCTCTGGTACCTAAAGGGAGATCCAGTTCCTGTAATCTCATTTGGTGACCTAAGTGATTGTTGATCACCGCTAAATTGGCCAAAGGGTCAGAGTTGAACTCTCCTGGCTACTGACTCAAGGGTTTTAGATCAGAGGAAATATTTTCCACAAGACAGAGCCACAGCCCATTGGACTGGTGATCTGACGCGTTTCATATACTTGCATGGTGTTTACTTCTGTGCTTCAGATTGGAGACTGGTATCAAGGTGCCTACAACCTCGAAGAGATTGCTCTGTAGTGCAAAGCCAGTCATAGATGCTTTATCCACCAGGCAACAACTGTAATATGATGACCTAACCAGCTTAGAACCCACTCGGCAGTAGCCAGTTCTTAAGCCCCATAGTCTGTGGGCTGAGTCCATCTTGCTTTTCTGTGAGCAAAGTATACAAGCATTTACAATGCAACGGTCTCGGCATTGTTAAAGTTAGAGCTATTGGCATTGCTCATGACATTTTTGTTTGTTTTTGTTTTTAAATCATGTAAAGAAACGGCAGTGTTATTTACAATGTCAATAGCTTAATCAGTGTGTGTGTAGGTGGCTCTGTGTGTGGGTGCAAATGCAATAGGTCTCACATTTGAGAGTGATTAAGCTATTGACATTGTAAATAACAATGCCGTTTCTTTAAAAGTTTTAAAAACAAAAACAAACAAAAATAATGTCATGAGCAATGCCAATAGCTCTAACTTTACCAAGGCCGAGACCATTGCATTGTAAATGCTTGTTTATCTTGTAAGGACCAATGAACTTGGGATTAAAAACACTATATCTGCGGAACCGGATGTTCTTGGTTGATAACCATACTACATCCCCAATTTATACACAGGGTTTGGTTTGTGGCGTTTGTCAGCCATTGTTTTATAGGTTCCTTTAGCTTCTTTTAGGTTCCTATGTGTGTGTTTTAGGGTTTGTTGAATGTGCCTTGTTCTAGCTTGTACTTCTGGTACCTCCTGTGTGGCCGCTGGGTGAATTAAGGGTATGAAACCGGGATGAAACCCATAGTTACTATCAAAAGGAGCGAATTGTGTAGATTGATACTTTGCGCTGTTGTAGGCCACTTCTGCCAGACATAACAATTCAACCCAGGCGCTGTTGTAGGCCACTTCTGCCAGACCTAACAATTCCACCCAGGCCTCGGTATTTTTCTCAACGTAACACCTCAGGTATTGCTTGAGGCTTTGATTCAGTCTCTTGGTCTGTCCGTCTGACTGTGGATGGAAGCTGGTGGATTTGGGTGTGTTCATATGCAAAGCGTCACACCAAGCCTTCCAAAACAAACCGGGCAGTAAACTGAGGACCCCTATCGGAAACAATATTGGCTGGAAGACCATGTAGCCTGATCACATGTAGCAGTAACAACTTAGCCAATTGTCCAGAAGTGGGTTCTTTAGCACAGGCAATGAAGTGCCCCATCTTGGCGAGACTGTCCACCACTACTATAATGGCGATACAGCCCTGGTCCTTTGGTAGACCCACTATAAAGTCTATAGAAATGGTTTCCCAAGGTATCAACTGAGTTGGAAGGGGTTGTAACAGCGCTTGGGGTTTTCTGTGGGTGGTTTTGGATTTTACACGTTTCACATCTGTGTATCATGTCTGTTGTGTCTTTTACCACCGTAGGCCACCAAAATTGGCGATCGATCCTATCAAGTGTTTTTCTAATGCCGTTATGTCCAGCGCTGTAAGTGCTGTGGCACCACTGAAGCACTTATGTACGTAAGGCCTGATTTGGTACCAACAGTTGTTTACCTTTCATTGGGAGGCCGTTGACTACTGTCCATTGGGTGTGCTCTTTTAGCCATTTTCTCCAGTAGCGGTTTTTCACCCCTTGAGCTACTTTTTGGAGGAAGGTATACGTTTGAAGCGTTCCAATGACTTTTTGGGGGTCCAAAATAGAAAGATGTTTTTCTGTCTTGTTTTCAGAGGGGGTTTCTTGCCGGGACAATGCATCCGCCTTTCTGTTTTCTGCCCCTGGTCGATATGTTACAATGTAGTGACATTCCAAAAAGAAGAGCATCCAACGCAATTGTCTCGGAGACAACATTCGGGTGGACCGCATAGACTGTACGTTGCGGTGGTCTGTATATACCGTCACCACATGTTTGGCTCCTAGCAGTAGATGTCTCCAATCGCTGATGGCTTCTTTTATAGCCAGTAGCTCCTGTTCGGCTACAGTGTATCTAATTTCTGCCGGGTTCAGTTTCCGCGACATGTAGGCGATGGGATAGAGCTGACCGGTGATTTTGTGTCTTTGCGACAGGATGGCTCCTACGGCTACATTGGAGGCGTCCGCTTCCACTACGTAAGGGCTTTCTGGGTCAGGGTGAGCCAAAATGGGGGCGGTAACTGTGAGAAAGTGCCCTCTTTCTTGCATGGTATGCCCCCACTTTTTGCTAAATTGCTGAATGTACTTTGACTGAGTGTACCCTGGACTCCTGCTAATCAGGTGCCCAGGGCCTATGTTCCTTCCTTAAAACACACAAACTCCAAATTGGCAAACCCTGGCCACATATCAGCCCCTAGTAAATGGTACCCTCGGTACCCAGGGCCTTGTGACTAGGGAAGACCCCTAAGGGCTGCAGCACTCATTGTGCCACCCTTAGGGGCCCTGTACCCTTACACACACACACTGCCTTTGCAGGCTGAGTGTCTGGGTGCAGGGCAAAATGAAGAGTCGACATGGCACACATCTCTGTGTGCCATGCCCAACACCCACACTGCCAAGGCATATGTCAGTCACCCCTCTGGCTGGGTGCCTTATGCCCATGGTGTGGGCACAGGAGCAGGAGCCCTGTGCCCCTACAGTACCCAGGTCCATTCCCGGGCACTGTAAGTGCAGTGCTGCCATTTAAGAGTACATGGTGCTGAGAGCTTGTCAAACACGAGCTCCACAGCACCATAATGGCAACACTAAAGACTGGGAAGTTTGGTATCAAACTTCTCAGCACATTAAACCCACACTGATGCCAGTGTGAGATTTAATGTACCAAGCACCCCAGAGGGCATCTTAGAGATGCCCCCCCTACAACTAACCTACAATCCACGTCTGCTCTGAGGCTGCC
This sequence comes from Triturus cristatus, assembly GCF_964204655.1. Lineage (NCBI taxonomy): Eukaryota > Metazoa > Chordata > Amphibia > Caudata > Salamandridae > Triturus > Triturus cristatus. Next base: position 727,167,383 of record NC_140588.1, read on the forward strand.
TAGGCTGCCACACAGCAGACACGTTGCTGGACCCCTGGGTGGGAGAGGCCCTGCACTCCCGGGCCTGCAACAATGCACATCCTGGGGGAGGTGATAAATCTCCTCCCCCAGGATGAGCAAAGGGAAGCTTCAAAGGCCTGCCGCCTCTAGGAGTTTCCCCAGGCCACTGCAACCCCCCACTCTGGCGGGAAGCTTGGCCGGAAACCCCATACAAGGACAGGGGATGTGCCAGCCTGCCCACCCCACCCCTCAGGTGGGGGAGGCGAGTCGAAGCACATCTCCGGGCTCTCGCCATCTTGAAGATGGGAGGCCCTACCCTATCAGGATTAGGCTACTGCCCCCCTCCCACAGGAGAGGGGCAGGATAGGGGGTGTACCCACCCCAGGACAAGGACCCATTGGTCCCTGACCTTCACCTACCTGTAATGCCCCTAAATCTAGTATTTAGGGGCACCCTGAACCTTCCTTCCCCAGATTCCAGATTCCGAAACTACAAGAAGAGCGAGAAGAAAAGAAGACCTGCCCTGCAGCTGCAAAGGAGAGGGAGACACCAACTGCTTTGGCCCCAGCCCTACTGGCCTGTCGACCTCGGACTTGCTCCTGCTCCAAACCCGGCATCTCTTGTGGCCAGCAACCTCAGACACCCCGGAGGACCTGGCTACCTTTGAACTCTGATCCCCTGGGACTCCCATGAGTAGAGGCTCTACTCAGAACCTACCTTTCACCCCTGGCAGCAGCCCGGAACCGCGATCCCAGCCCACTCTGCACCCGCCAAGCCTGGCCTGTGCCGGAGTGAACTAAACCTACGAGGACGACCCCAAGGCGACTGTGACCCCGAGTCCGGCACCCAAGGACCCCCCTCGACTATCCTGAAGAAGCTTGCAGCCTCAGAACAGAGTGCCACCCCAACCGCGATCAACAAGAGGGTAAGATTTCCGACATCAAAAGGCACCCCTGCACCCTGTGCCCCACGGCCCTCTGTGCCCAATCCCGGGGTACCTACCTATCCTCCAACTACCCAACTTACCCCTCGAAGTGGTGGTGGCACCCGAAGAGTCCTCGTCCCCGAGCCTGCAGTCTTTTTCCAAACCGGAGATTTCCCATAGAAATCAATTGAGCGCCAGACGGCTCAAAAGCACCCTGCAGCCAGCCGCCCAAGTGGCCCTGGCAGTGAAAACTCTACTCTAACCTACTTCCCCACTTGCCCTGAGTAAGTGACCAGGAGCCCAGCTCCCACAGCCGCGTGGCTTGCCCGACAGCAGCCACCAACCCAGGCCCCCCTATCCCTCATAGGCTAACATTGGGCCTAACTCTCTCTGCACCCGGCCGTCCTGAAACCGCTGAGGTTGAACTGACTGTACCTACCTGACACTGGGGGACCCCTGAGTCTATGCCCAGAACTTCAACTCTGCCAGTCGAGTACTTACCCTTAAACCGCTAACTTCATTTTCCTCATAGGGTAACATTGACTGCCTTCTTCTTGGAAATTCTTCTAAGTGTGAACTTTTCAAAACTCAAAATATTCACCAAAAATCAGCCGAGTACCAAAAACGAATTTACTCACCTGCTCTTAGGTGAGCTCCCAGTGCTGGATCTTGGTGCCCAGCACTGACTCTGAAAAGTACCCACAACTATACTTACCTTTAACTCCTTTTTCTTCCATAGGAAACCATTGACTGCTTTTCTGTGAAATTTCTTCTAAGTGTTGATTTCTGCAATTTCTAAATATTCCTCAAAAATCGTATAACATCTGAAAACGTAATTACTTACCTGTTTTGGATAAATGTCCCAGTACTGAGTCTAGACACCCAGTACTGGATTACAAAAGTAACGATAACCTACTGTACCTGTAACCTACATTTCCTTCCATAGGGAATCATTGATTATTTGCTCTGAAATATTTTCTAAGTGCTCCCTTTTGAAATAGCTAAATATTAGTTAAAAATCATTACAGTACCAAAGTCGACTTTCAACAGCTGATTCTGAGAACTGACCCAGGACTGGATCTAGGATCCAAGCCTGGAATTACAAAAGTAATCTACAAAGTAATCTGTTGCATATAATTTGAATTTATCATTGAGCTCAATGTATTGTGTTTGGAAATAGAGTTGCCTACTGCAACTATTTGTAACTGTTTACTAAAAAGTCAATTGCATATACAAAAGTATTTTTATGAAACATCTCCTGTCGAGAAAGTATATTTTAATTCCAAGTGTTGGATCTAAAATAAAACAAGCATATATTTTTTATATACAAACCATTGGCCTAGAGTTCAGTCATTGAGTGTGTGGAACTATTTGCTGACTGAGTGTGTACAACAAATGCTTTACACGTCCTCTGATACTGCCTTACTGCTCGACCAGGCTACCACTTTGGAGAGTAAGGTTATATCTAACTTTAACCTCTGTTAAACCCTTGGGGTCTGTGGACTCTGTACACCCTGTACCTATTAAGGAACAGTATATACAGAGCCACTTTCTCACAGCAACAAAGGCTTTCTTCAAACTCTGGAAGGAGGTCTCCGCTTCCTTTGCCCAAGGAAATGGCTCATTGTTCTTCAACAGCTTGGTTATTGGAGTCACAACGTTAGAAAAATGACTAATAAATCTGCGATAAAAATTCGCAAAACCAAGAAAACATTGGATGTCTTGAACGTTAGTAGGTTACGGCCATTCTTTCACGGCTAAGATTTTTCTCTCCGACATTTTCTGACCTGTGGGCGTCAGCATAACCCCCAGGAACTCTACTTCATTTACGTGAAATTCACACTTGCTGACCTTGCAGTATAGCCTATTCCGCCTTAGTGCTTCAAACACCTGACAAACATGTGAACGATGTTCCTCGACTGTGGAGGAGTAAATCGGAATGTCATCGATGTATGCCACCACAAACTTGTCCAAAAACTCCCGCAGCACCTCGTAACGAAATATTGAAATGCCGCGGGGGCATTGCACAGGCCGAAGGGCATCACCATGTACTCATATAGCCCGTATCTCGTGCGGAAGGCCGTTTTCCACTCGTCGCCCTCCCGCACTCGTACCAGGTGGTACGCCCCCTTCAAGTCTAGACAAGTGTAAATGGTGGCTGTTTTGACCTGCTCAAGAAGAACTGGTATCAAAGGCAAGGGATACCTGTTTTTAATTGTTCTATTGTTTAGGGCTCTAAAGTCTATGCAGGCTCTTTTCTCTCCGTTTTGCCTTAGGGATAAAAAAGAGAGGAGAGGCAGCTGGCGACCTTGAGTGGCGTATAAACCCGTTCTCTAGGTATTTATCCAGATATTCTCGCAAATGGGTATTTTCTGCTTCTGTTAAAGCATATAACCATCCACAAGGAATTACAGCTCCAGGCATTAAATCAATCCGGCAGTCATAATGCCTATGAGGGGATAATGTATCGGCTAGCATCTTGCAAAATACATCTTGGTATTCCCGGTACCACGGGGGTAATTGCATATCCGTTTCAATGGCTGTTGCTATCTTATGTGACATGGCTACACTGAGCACGAAATTCGGGAGTTCGGTAAAGCAATGTTCTTTGCACCATGAACTGCTAAAGTCCACAAGTCTTTCTTTCCAGTTGATAACCGGGTTATGTAATCTCAATCAAGGAAGACCCAGAATTACACCGTACTGAGGAGCCTGAATGATGTTAAAGCGCAACCATTCTGTATGTCCTCCCCCACAACACATTTCTAAGTTGTCCGTTTGCAATCTAATAGGGCCTGTACTTAGCTTCCTCCCATCGACAGCCAATACCTCTTCTGGACTGTCCTTGGCAACCAACCCAAGGCATAGGTTTCTGGCCATACAAAGGTCCATAAAAAGCCCTGTGGCTCCGGAATCAAGCATGGCTTCTATGTTTTGCCATCCCTTGTGTGTGTTTAACTTGACGGGTAGAAAGACGTGTTCAGAAGATAACTCTGCTTTATTCATTATGGAAGGGATACTCACACCACCCAAGGATTTCCCTTCTAATCTCCTTGAGCTTGTTAGTTTTCCTGTGGACTATCTGGGTTACCTCCTGATGGTCTTTTTATCCCAAAACTTGTTCGTAGTTTGGCTAAACACTCCTTTACGAAATGTCCCTTTTTGCCGCAATACATGCAGAGACCAGTCTTTAGTTTCACCTCTCTCTCTGTTTGGGTCAGTGGGGCTCGCACTGCACCTATATCCATGGGTTCAATGGTAGACCCAGACGACCCCCCTTTGTTTCTTCCCTTATCAAACCACATTGGCTGTCGTTCTACTCTCTTCATGTCCCCTCCACGTTCACCCATGTGATAATCCAGTCGCAGAGCGAGGTTCATAAGATCAATACAAGTAGAAGCCTGGGGATCGATCTGAGCTAACACGTCCTTCATTTCGTTCTTCAGTCCTTGGTAAAACAGGGCGGCCCTTTTTTCTTCGGGCCACTGTGTTTCGGCCACTAACCGTTGGAAGGTGTTGATGTACACTACCAAGTCCCTGTTTACTTGTTTGAGTTCCAGTAACTCTCTATCAGCCGAAAAAGAGGCAGCCCTACGATCGAACACTGTTTCGAACTCCTTCCTAAACATATCCCAATCGTACAACAGTGGGTCGTCTCGGCGGACATAGGGCACCGCCCATTGAGCCGCATACCCCGTTAAGTAGGAGATCATAAAGGCTACTCTAGCCTGATTTGTGGGAAAGGCCTTGGGCCTACAAGAGAAATGCAGCAGCACCTGTGTCACGAAGACCCTTACTTTAAATGCCTCTTCATGGAAACGTTCAGGGGCTGCCGAAGGGATGGGCGTGGGCATTTCAACCGTCAATGGTGTGTGAAATGAGGGAGTCCCAAACTGAAAGGGACTCGTGCCAGTGGCTCGACCAGGCTGAACGTCAAAGGGGTTCTTTTGAAGCCAATCCACTGTATCTTGTAGGGCTGCTGTCTCGGCCTGGAAGCGGCTATTTCTAGCTGTAGGGTCCCTAAGGTGGCTAATACGTCCTCCAGGGTGGCCATGGTAACAACGAACCGACCGGAAGTGGTATATTATATATTAGGCAGATTGTTCTGTCACGGTCCCTCGGAGGCCTCTCAGGATCGGTTCGTTGCTCAATGGGGTCCACCTATTGACAACCTCAATTCCGATTGCTGTGAAGGCACGGAAGATTAAGGGGGTCAATCGGGGGAAGGAAAGGAAGGGAACAGTGGGGAGGGAGACCTGTGAAAAGAAAAGGCTGATTAAGACACACTGCTCTGAAACAACGATAGCCTTCATTCCATGCTTTGTTCAACAATGTTTTAACCAGGTCTATCTGTAAAGAAAAATAACCAGTCTGGCAGCTGCAAGTAGAAGGACGATTAGGCATTCATCAAGACCTTCTCTTGGCTACATTGTCTTCTAAGGCTTAGAAGGAACGTATGCAATACTCGGACGTAAGAACTGTGGACAAACAAACATGTATATAAATGATGTTTCAAAACCTTTCTATACCAGAGACACTGCAGTTGGAGGTGTGTATTACCCACCAGAAAAGGTGTGTGCGCAGGTCTCACAAGGGAGGAAGGCTTATGATTTACTTAAGCTACCTCTCACATTTCCCTTGCTATAAGACGAAACAAACACACACTTTTATAACTTGGCAATTATCACAGAAAAATGGCATAGCAGCTAGTATTGCGTTTTCATAGTACTGTAAATAAGCAACCATTCCTGGTGGAGTTTAAGTACACACGGTAAACAATATACCACCTGGTAAAGATACCAGCCAAGGCGCATGAGCTTCATTGAGACGGTGAGCCAACACGGGGATGTTCACGGAATCCGACACCCTCTTGCCAAATATTGCAAAGTATCAAAATCCATGCACGACTGCAGCGGCCGCTACAATGATAGCGCTATGAGGAAGGAAAGACTATTGGCGGTGTCACCGACACCCTTACCCCACCCGGGATATATGGCAGCTTGAATCCTTTGGTCGTGTCCTGTGGCGTACTCAGGATAATCTGCGGGGTTCTTCTCTCCGGCTCCGGCAGCTCTCCGGAACTCAACGCTGCGTCACTTCCGGCACACGTGCGTCTCCCACCGCACAGGCCACTGGGAGCTGTAGTTCCGCAGCTCCAGTGGCCATCCTCCAGATTGCCTGCATTTCTCGGAGAAGGCGATGGTCCTCTCCTTGCTGTCGGGCAGAGGGAGTGTACAACGGTCGGAACCCTGCACGTAACATTCCCTGACTGTTATGGGTGGAGACCTCCTAACACTTGCACCTGCTTTTTAGGTATGTGCGGGCTGTGCTACTAGACCTGTTGGACACTCGACAGAAAGCTGCCGCTGCTGCACTAGTGAACTGTTTATTGATTTGGGGTCTAGGTATCTTGGGTTAACGTTGCTGTTGCTTACGATTGGAACGATGTGTGAAGAGCGGGGATGTTCGAGTTTTACATTGTATTTTTTTTGTGATGTTGAGCAACATCTGCCCACGAGTGCAACACACGACAGGGGTACTGTTTAAAGGGGGGGAGGGGGGTATGGTGGGTGGTAGTCTGGATGCTGCTGGGATTGCCTCACGACCAAGTTGGGGAGGCCTGTTGTGAGAGGGGGGAGTGTGGGTTACGGGGATTGTTTTATTGTTTCTGTGGTTTAAAGTCTCATATCTGTCTTTGGTGGATAGGCACACTAGACACAGGTGGCAGGATCCAGGTCGCATCACATTTAGCGTAAGGGCAGATGGCAAGACACAGTGAATCTCATGGGCCGGGGCAACTAGGCTCCCTACGCACACTTACGTGGAATGTCCGGGGGCTCAACGACCATCGCAAACTACGTAAGGTAATCCAGTACCTGCAACGGCAGAATATTGATGTGGCACTGATTCAGGAGACTCACCTCCCATTGGACAGTGCTATTCTGCGAAGCAGAGGTCTGGCGGACCATGTTAATGTCTCCGGATTTATGACACATGCTAGGTCGGTATTGACTTGGGTTAACCCTAAATCTTCCTACACATTGGTCCAATTGGAATCGGACGTGAACGGTCGCAATGTCATCTCCAGGTGTCAGGGAAAAGGTATGAACATAATTGTAGTGAATATAAACAGCCCTAATTATATTTGCCCGGAGATTTTCACAGCCCTGGAGATTGTGGTAGCAAGATACACGGAGACACGGTATATATGGGGGGGAGGGACTTAAATTTGGTCAGAGTGCCACACTTGGATAGATCTGGGGGCCCGGTAAGGAGGATTACAGCAGCGGCAAGGGCTCTTGATGGCGCTATGACAAGATTGGGCCTCTGCGATGTTTGGCGCTCTAGGTACCCAGATGAAGGGGGATACACACATTACTCTGCGTATCACAACTTACACACCCGTATAGATTTTTGGTTCCTCTCGGCTTCCTTTATGATTCATGTTCGGGAGTGCTTGATTCTACTGCGTACTCTATCGGATCACTCCACGTTGCTACTGGTTCTTAACACGCCAAAGAGGACCATACCGCAATTCACCTGGCGCTTCCCCCCCCTATTCCCTGCTGGATCCCCTTTTTAAAACTAAACTGAACTAGCTGAGGCTATAGAATCCTTTTTCCCCATCAACGTGGGCTCAGTGGACAGAGAACCCGGACGAAACAATTGAACAAGCCATTAAGGACCGCCTGGGGCAGTACCAGGCCGCTGCAGATAGTGAACTAAAACACCTGGGCAAATACGCAACGGCACGCACCTATGGAGAGGGGGATAGACCGGGGTCGGTTCTGGCGCAGATCATTAAAGCTAAGCGTAGCAGGACTCTGATCACAGAGCTTAAGTCCAAAGAGAGCGCACTGTTCAGACAAAGCGGATATAGCGGACCGCTTTAGGAGATATGATGGTGACTTATATGCCTCCCAGACTGCTGGAACTGGGGATCAAATCTTGAACTACTTAGAACTTATCAAATTGCCCTTTCTTAGGAACACACGCTGCGAGTTTCTTACGCGGCCTATTGAAAAGGAGGAAATTTTGCTGGCACTGTCCGGAATGCGGGTGAATAGCGCTCCGGGGACTGACGGCCTAACGGTCTGGTTCTATAAGACATTTCTGGAACTGCTACTACCGCATCTAGCTGAGCTTTTTGATGACCTGTGCGTGTCTGGAACCATGCCACCCTCGATGAGAGAGGCGGTTATTGTTGCCATACCTAAACCAGATAACCCGTTGGATGAGTGTGGTTCTTACGGCCCCCTCTCCTTGCTTAATGTGGATACCAAAATCTTTGCAAAAATCCTTGCCAACCGACTTACCCCACCAGCGCCGTTGTTGGTAGCTCCGGAGCAGGCTGGGTTTGTCCCGGATAAGAAATCTTACCTACAACCTACGCACTGTATTTGGTACCATCCAGCATGTCCGACACAATACTAAGGCTGTTGCGGTCTTTCTAGACATGGAGAAGGCCTTCGACTCCGTGGAATGGGCTTTCCTGCAGCAGGTTCTCACTAGGATGGGGCTTGGCCCTGTCTGCCTTCAGCTGCTTGGGGTGTTGTATGCTACGCCCACGGCACGAATAAAAATTGGTAACCTGGTTACGGAGGCCATAGCTATTACGCGAGGAACGAGACAAGGCTGCCCGTTATCCCCCATTTTATATACTCTGATTGCAGAGCCATTGGCGTGTGCTCTCCGAGAATACCACGGACATGAAGGAATTAGTTTCCCGGCATATAAGATAGTGGTCTCCACGTATGCGGATGATACACTGTTGTATGTCCGAAACCCGGAGGAAAACCTCGTCTCTCTCCTTAGAGAGGTGGTACATTTTGAAGCTTTGTCGGGGTTGCGAGTCAACTGGGCAAAATCCATTATTTTTCCACTTACCCTGGCTACGTCGTAGTTTGAACCAGAATATCCATTATGCTGGTCTGCTGAGTCGATTCGATATCTGGGTATACGGCTCCACACGGATTCGGAGGTCGTGTTTAGGGAGAATTACGGTATTGCGGTCAGTAGGTTGGAGGATGACGTTGAAAGCTGGATTAAGCTACCGCTATCTATACTAGGCAGGGTGTCCATCATGAAGATGGTGGCTTTGCCCCGCTTCCTGTTCTTGTTCACAAACCTCCCCATTGTTCTACCGGTATCCTTTTTTCAACGAGTCCAGGCATTACTGATACGGCTAGCTTGGGCGGGCAAACAAGCACGGGTGTGTTGGCAGGTACTTTCCCTCCTGTGTCACATGGGTGGGCTGGGCGCCCCAGATCTGATATCCCTTTTCTACGCATGGAACGGCTCTTTACTGACCCGCTGCCTCTGCCGGCCACCATATGTGGAACTTCTGATCGCAGGACGGGAATCCTCGACATGTTACACTTGGCACACTCTGTTGAACTTGCAGACGGTATCTCTATTGTACTCGCCCGCGATGCCTATTGAATGGGCCCTTTGGCTTGCCCCCTGTCGTGACAAAGGAGTGATCCGAGCCTTGCAATCGCTGAATGTCCTGAAGCTGGGAGACTTGTTTCAAGATGGAGTGGTGAAGACATGGGAGGATGTGGAGGGCACAGCCGCTGTATGTACTCTGCTTCAGAGATTTCAATATCACAGGGTGCGAGGAGCTCTCCAGGAACTGTTGGGGGATGATTTGCAGGAGCCCCCGGAGATGTTGGAATTGACATATATTATTAAAGCTAAATCACCGCGCACGGCAGTTTCCAACGTTTATAAACTATCAATGTCTCATAGGGCGAATCAATACACGAAAGCCAGACTGGCCTGGCAACGAGACCTGCAACAGGAAATAGATGATACTATGTGGTCCTATTGCTGTACTAGCACCCGACGCATTTCACTACATGGCAGACATAGGCTTGTCCATTTCAAGTTCTTGAATAGAGTGTATTATACCCCAGAGAGACTATCTCGATATGGGCTCAGGGAAGACCCGACTCTGTCCATCTGGCTTGGCACTGCCCGGAAGTGTATACATTTTGGGAACAGATCTTTCTGGAATTGGGCAGGGTGGTGGAGATGGAGCTACCCCCAGAGCCGGCCTTGGCTCTCCTGGGGTATTCTAAACGACTACCTAAAGCGGTCCGCAGGTTGGTTGATATGGGTTTATTGGTCGCAATGTGCTGGTCGAATGGATCCGGTCACCACAATGGCGCAGTGGTCGCAGGACATGCTCTATTGCAGCATTCAGACTGAGTTCTTTAGCAAATTACTACCCCCCCAGGAGTAGACCGAAGAACTTCTGGGGTCTATACACAACTTACCTACTCACCAAAGAGGTTGCTTCCGAGGGGGCTGTTCCTGCCACCACTGACTCAAATACACAAGACCTTGCATTACGAGTTTCTTTTTCTCAGCTATAACATGTGGCACCCCCTTGGTCATATTCTTCTTGATGCGGACCCACATTAGACTCGCTGTATGATTTCCGCAAAGGCTACGGATGGTTTGGTCTCCATAAGCTGACATGGGACCCCTCCTGCTGGAGATACTGGGGGGCACTGGCCTGGGGGCGATATGTATGGTTGCCTGCTTTAGGCGGCCCACGGTACAGTGTGACTATTGTCCTGGGAAGTGGGATCTTGTATCACATGTGATTTTTTGAGTGATGGACCGTCTACTGCCTATGAGTGCTGATCGCTGCCTGCCCCATGGGTTGTTGGCTAAATAGCTGTGTCATTTGCTGTGTATTACTGTGCTGCCGGCCCACTGGGTTGTAGGCGTGAAGCTGTCATTTTTGAGACTTGGTTCGAATAAAACATTTTTTTTAAAAAGATATGCCACTGTGCTGGTCCGTTTCATTACTGCTAGTTCAAATGAACAGGTAAGCCATTTTAAAATGTGCTCCGTTTAGAGCACATCACATATAAGACCATAAATATGCAGTTTAGTTCACATCACATCATAAAGCGTCCTGTGCATAGTTATTAATTCCTAGATGTTCCTCACAGGGAAACTTCCATTAGGAGTAATGCATTACTAGTCCTAAGGAGATAGGCGATGCTCACTATATATCATACATTTTATCACAATTAGGTGCAAGTTGAAGGCATAGGCTGTTTATAGTATTCCTTTTGCTACTAAGCCCCTCCACGTCGTTTGTCTTAATCGCCACATTCCCAATAGGAATCTACTAGTATATCTGTATTCAGTTCTGTATCATTTAAATATTCAGATTTTTTAATTTGAGCTGTTAAAGTTAAGTGTCCAGGTAATACTGCTTGACTTCACATTTTGTTGTTGTTTCCATTCTGTTAAATATAGGGATCAGATGACTGTTTGGTGAAAATTTGGGCTACTGATGATGGGCGTCTTCTCTGTACATTGCGAGGACACTCTGCTGAAATTTCTGATATGGCTGTAAATTATGAAAACACGTTGTTAGCTGCTGGCAGCTGCGATAAAATTGTCAGAGTGTGGTGTCTTCGAACCTGTGCACCTGTTGCTGTTCTTCAGGGACATTCAGCTTCCATTACTTCCATTCAGGTAAGGCACAATAAGATGTCACTTAAAATGATTTTTTCTTTTTGTTTGTGAGTTTGGCGTGTTGCAATTTAGAGTACAAATAGGTGTATACCTGGGTCTAGCAGATATGTCACTCTTGCCTATCGGTTAATGGACTTTTTCTAGATCTCCTTTCCCACACACCTTCTATGTTTTTAAAGAATGTAGTTTTGCAGTGTTGACCTTCCCTTTTGATGATCCACAAAAGTATTGCCTTTGTCACCCTTGTGGCATTTAAAGCTCCTTTTCACCGACACTTTCGCAAACTCTGCTTCTCTGTTGGCAAAATCCATTTGGCGGCCTGTCCCTTTTAGAGTTTAGGGATTCTGACCCTGGTCCCAATGACCTCTTTGTTCAAGTCTGGCTTGTAGCCTGCTTGGAAATCTCTCATGGAATGAGCAATCAGTCCACTTAAGTGACTTCTACCTGGGATCTCTTTCGGGTGCTCATAACATACATCCTAATGCTAGTATTGTGTAGTTTCCTATATAAAAGGGGAAAATCCAAATTGCGGATGTGAGCACAATTTATAATAGCAAGGAGTGCTATCCACTGGTTTCCATAGCATAGGTTACAAAAACAAAGTTCATACTCTTCAGGTAAAGGATAATCATTTATTTAATCTTCAAATCTTCATAGAATTGCATTCAATATTAATGCTTTCTTCATTGCAAACAATAAAGTTCATATGCGTGTTGATTTAAATTAATGCGTTATTCAGCACTACCCAATGCATTTCGGGCCTAATGGCGACCCTTCGTCAGGGGTCCTTCATTGAAACGCTAAAAAGAAAAGACAGGAAGGATTTCAACTAACAGTCCTATCAATATTTACTACAAATAACCTGAATACATTGATGAAGCGTACAAACAAAAATAAAAAGAGCGTGCTCAAAAGGAATGAGTGATTCTCAATGCCCGAAATAAGCAGAAAGCCACGGAATGACAGTGTGTTTTATCAACATGAGCGCAATAAAAAGCGTGCCTAGTCTGTGAGTGCTTAAATAGTTCAAGAAGGAGAATGTAGGTGACGTCATTATTAGCAGTTAGTCATGAAAAGAGCATTTAAGAATTCGCGAAAAGTTCCCAAGAGAAATGCCATGTGGTGAAACCGTGACTTGTGAAGACTTTCGCTTAGTGTAGAAGCGTGCCCGAAGTGAAATACAGAATCCATGATCTTTAGGTAATTAACACGGTTAATAGTGCAGGACGTTAACAATATCATCGTGTTTTAATAATATTCTCGTGTTTTAATACCACACGCGAACTAAAAGCAGAAGCGTTGTGACTTCTATCGTTTTTTGCTTACAAACCGAAGTCTTTTTCATGCTGCCGCAAGAGACTACCGATTCTACATCGGTAAATATGAAGACACGCTACAAGCAGCAAGACTATAGTTCTTACCGGGTTGCACTTCCATGTGAATTTCTCACACGAACGTAAGTGACGTGGTTAAACGTGCCAATTTAACTGTGCGGCTGACAATTTTAAAAAGAAAGTATCTAGCTTGTCGCGCGAGTGCGAACAATAAAGTTGAAAAAAACTTTGTGAACTCGGAGTGCAAACAGAAATAGACATAAGTTAGCCAAAATTGTTAAATCATTCAATAAAAAATAAAAAATATAAAGAATCGTGTGAAAAACGGTTCCATCCTTTGCTAAATTGTAGCATCTCTATTTACAAATATTAACAATGATTATTCAATTCATAACATAAACATGTGTTAGACAGAATGATGAACCAACATAAAACGTCCTCAATCATATATGGATTACGTTGCTTATAGTATGATATTTTCTGCATTTCTTAGAGAGAACAGCAAAATTCAATTCTGTCATTCATCCCGAGAGGCTGTAGGGGTTGTAGTTTTTTGGTCCAATAGAATTCAGATCGGGCCAGTGCTTTTTGTGGATCCTTGTCATGTGATGGTTTTTGTGCCTCTAATATCGTGAACTGAAGTTGAGCTACATTGTGTCTTGCTTCCATCCAATGGAGTGCAACAGTAGATTTTTCATTTTTATTGAGAATATTGCTTTTATGCTCCCCTATACGTAATTTCACTTTTCTTTCTGTCCTTGCCACATACATTTTTCCGGAAGGACATTTTAATGCATAAATCCCGTTAGAAGTATTGCCAGTACTGGAATGTTTTAAACAGATTTTGTTGCCTTTAGTTGGATGGATAAATGTGTCTCCTACAATGACATTATTACAATGTACACAATTCATACACCTCTGCATGCCTTTGTACAATTTGGTCTTATCCATGCTTGTTTTAGTTAACAGTTCCTTAAGATTCTTCGACCGCTGCATTGCAAAAGTCGACTCATCTGGAAATAGAGCTCTTAAATCAGATTCCGTGTGAATGATATCCCAATGCCTCATAATGATGGATTTAATTACATTGGCTTTGGTAGAATGTTTCAAAACACACACTAAAAGATCAGATTGTTTAGTGACTGTGGGACATAATAGTTTCACTCGATCAACCGTTGACATTCTACGTTTGGCTTTATCTAGAATGCTCAAGGAATATCCTCTTTGTTGAAATTTTTCAGTAAATCTATGTACAACTTGCTCTGTTTCTTCTGGATCAGATGTTATTCTTTTTAACCTGATAAATTGAGAATAGGGTAAATGTTCCTTGAGAGCAGTATGATGAAAACTGGCAAAATGTAGAGTATTGTTTCTGTCCGTTGGTTTTGTGAATACACTTGTCTTTACCATGCCATGTTCAATTTGGATTAATACATCCAAAAAATTAATGCGCGACTTATCAATTTGGTGTGTGAACTTCATGCGGTCATGTATTAAGTTCAAAGCGATGATATTCTTTTCTAATTGATGGAGATCACCTTTCCATATGATTAATATATCATCGATGTAACGTTTATAAAGCACTAGATGTTGTGTCCATTCAAGTTTGTTCAAAATGTGTTCAGTCTCCAATTTAGCCGTATATATGTTAGCATACGAAGGAGCTAGTGGTTCTGACAGGGATCCACATGCCGAAACTATTTGACGAAAAGGTGGTTTTTCCAAATTTTTGTGTACCTTAGGGAGCATATACAGTTTTGGTCTTCTCGGGTACGTGGTCGATAGAAATTTCTTAGTATTATTGTTAATCCAACCCATCTCAACTGCATGTGAAATAATATGGTTTAACAATTTTTGGTACTCCATCGTGGGATCTTTATCCAACTTTGTATATATATCACTATCCATAAGGTGTTGCATTACACTTTGCTCATAAAATTCTGTGTCGTGCACAACCAACGCCCCTCCTTTATCTGCTTTCCAAAAAGTTAACTGATGGTTCAAGGCTAGTTGTCTCAAAGTGCTCCATTCTTTGTTTGTGAAATTCATTTGATTGTGTTTTCGAAAGTTGATCTTCGTAATTTCTGCTTTCACTAATCGTTCAAAAGTATCGATGGATTTGTGTGAAATAGGAGAACAGAATGAACTTTTTGGTTTGAATTCTTTGTATTTATCTTCTTCTTGAATAGAGCTAGAAGTTTGATAGAAGCTGATAAGTAGCGCATTAATTTTTTGGATGTATTAATCCAAATTGAACATGGCATGATAAAGACAAGTGTATTCACAAAACCTATGGACAGAAACAATATTCTACATTACGCCAGTTTTCATCATACTGCTCTCAAGGAACATTTACCCTATTCTCAATTTATCAGGTTAAAAAGAATTACATCTGATCTAGAAGAAACGGAGCAAGTTGTACATAGATTTACTGAAAAATTTCAACAAAGAGGATATCCCTTGAGCATTCTAGATAAAGCCAAACGTAGAATGTCAACAGTTGATCGAGTGAAACTATTATGTCCCACAGTCACTAAACAATCTGATCTTTTAGTGTGTGTTTCGAAACATTCTACCAAAGCCAATGTAATTAAATCCATCATTATGAGGCATTGGGATATCATTCACACGGAACCTGATTTAAGAGCTCTATTTCCAGATAAGTCGACTTTTGCAATGCAGCGATCGAAGAATCTTAAGGCACTGTTAACTAAAACAAGCATGGATAAGACCAAATCGTACAAAGGCATGCAGAGGTGTATGAATTGTGTACATTGTAATAATGTGATTGTAGGAGACACATTTATCCATCCAACTAAAGGCAACAAAATCTGTTTAAAACATTCCAGTACTTGCGATACTTGTAACGTGATTTATGCATTAAAATGTCCCTGCGGAAAAATGTATGTGGGAAGGACGGAAAGAAAAGTGAAATTACGTATAGGGGAGCATAAAAGCAATATTCGCAATAAAAATGAAAAATCTACTGTTGCACTCCATTGGATGGTAGCTCAACTTCGGATCACGATATTAGAGGCACAAAAACCATCACATGACAAGGATCCACAAAAAGCACTGGCCCGATCTGAATTCTTTTGGACCAAAAAACGACAATCCCTACAGCCTCTCGGGAGGAATGACAGAATTGAATTTTGCTGTTTTCTCTATGAAATGCAGAAAATATCATACTATAAGCAACGTAATCCTTATATGATTGAGGACGTTTTATGTTGGTTCATCATTCTGTCTAACACATGTTTATGTTATGAATTGAATAATCATTGTTAATATTTGTAAATAGAGATGCTACAATTTAGCAAAGGATGGAACAGTTTTTCACACGATTCTTTATATTTTTTATTGAATGATTTAACAATTTTGGCTAACTTATGTCTATTTCTGTTTGCACTCCGAGTTCACAAAGTTTTTTTCAACTTTATTGTTCGCACTCGCGAGACAAGCTAGATGCTTTCTCTTTAAAATTGTCAGCCGCAAAGTTAAATTGGCACGTTTAACCACGTCACTTACGTTCATGCGTGAGAAATTCACATGGAAGAGCAACCCGGTAAGAACTATAGTCTTGCTGCTTGTAGCGCGTCTTAATATTTACCAACGTAGAATCAGTAATCTCTTGCGGCAGCAAGAAAAAGACTTCGGTTTGTAAGCGGATACTATAGAAGTCACAACGCTTCTGCTTTTAGCTCACGTGTGGTATTAAAACACGATAATATTATTAAAACACGATAATATTGTTAACGTCCTGCACTATTAACCGTGTTAATCACCTAAAGATCATTGATTCTGTATTTCACTTCGGGCACAGCGTTACTCTTCTACATTAAGCGAAAGTCTTCACAAGTCATGGTTTCACCACATGGCATTTCTCTTGGGAACTTTTCGCGTATTCTTAAATGCTCTTTTCACGACTAACCGCTAATAATAACGTCACCTACATTCTTCTTCTTGAACTATTTAAGCACACAGACTCGGCACGCTTTTTATTGCGCTCATGTTGATAAAAGACTGTCATTCAGCGGCTTTGCTTATTTCGGGCATTGAGAATCACTTATTCCTTTTGAGCACACTCTTTATTTTTGTTTGGACGCTTCATCAATGTATTTAGGTTATTTGTAGTAAATATTGATAGGACTGTTAGTTGAAATCCTTCCTGTCTTTTCTTTTTAGCGTTTCAATGAAGGACCCCCGACGAAGGGTCGCCATTAGGACCGAAATGCATTGGGTTGTGCTGAATAACGCATTAATTTAAATCAACACACGCATATGAACTTTATTGTTTGCAATGAAAGAATACGCATGATATTGAATGCAATTCTATGAAGATTTGAAGATTAAATAAATGATTATCCTTTACCTGAAGAGTATGAACTTTGTTTTTGGAACCTATGCTATGGAAACCAGTGGATAGCACTCCTTGCTATTATAAATTGTGCTCACACCCGCAAATTGGATTTTCCCCCTTTTGCATTCTGAAGTGAATTTATCTTCAAGGCGCCAGGGTGTTCGCAACACAGCATTGAACATTGATGCACTTTAAAGCTTAATTAGTTTTAACACTAGTGTGCACATTGGCAACAACAAAGTAGTTTCCTATATACCCTATACAGGATCTGCGCGTTTTGGATAACATTAATTGTGGGATTTGTGGTGGACTGACTCCATGCACCCCCACCGGATACGTTAGCCTGTCTGCATCAGCTAGCTCACAGTGCCACTAGAATCTCCTCTTATCGGGGAGAGAATAGTTCTTGGCAATCTCAGAACAATGACCACCCTGATCCCGCAGGATCGAAGAAACAATATACTACTTTTCGCTCAGTCACTCGTGCTCACTTAGTTTGTCTTGGAGATGCACACAATAAACAGGCTGGGCGTTTTAATAAGTATTTATTGAACAGTTGTTATTCTAGTGTAGAATAGATGAGCTGCAACAACATTAGACAGTAGCAGAGATATATGATTAGCAATACTACAAAAGTAAAAGGATGTTATAGTTCTACCATCTTGCAGTAATCATGAATATATACAAGTACATAGAATACATGATAATAAGTGCGTACTCCTACGATGTCTCCCTAACTAGATGTACCTAAATGTACCTTGCATCTATGTAGGTGTTGTGCCAAGAATCCCTCTAAGGTCTAGTCCACCCCATTACCTGAGAATTAGAGAATGTGAGACCTGTCCTGGTCTCGAGTTGGACACCCCGCGAGGGATGTTAGATCACTGCTAGCTGGAGCGTCTGCATGCAGGAACCTCAGCGTCTCTGGTCAGTGTGTCAGCCGGGAAGTCACAGTCTCCTCCGTCTTTCTAAGCAAGACATGATGTATATATACCCGCAGGTCTCCCCAGGGGTCTTACCTTGCTGTGTTACTGTGTCGGCCGAAAGGATGACGTCGACCCTGAACTTAATACCGAGATATTATACAGGAGATATCAATCCTGCTATTAGTCCTGAAGTGGAATGCGAACTGCGATCGAAGTCGGGACTTGGATCAGGAGACTCAGAAGAGCAGGGGACAACAGGAACCACCCAAAGTAAATACCCAGGAACCCCACAGAGGCTGTGTGCAGAGTGGAAACACAGCCGTGTACTCAATAGAAGTCAACGGGAAAGTCGTGGGTGCAGTGTTGAAGAGGAAGGACCCTTCCCAGTGGATCCTGAAGAAACCCAGTGGAAGACAGAAGGTTGGAGAGTCACCCCACCCGTGGATTTCCCTGGAACTAGGATACCTACCCCAGGGAAGCTGGGTGCATAGGTAAGAAGTGATGTTGAAAACTGTCATAGACCACAATGGAGGACTTCAGTGAAGATACAGCTGGTAAAGAAGGTGTAAGTCCAGTGGAATCCAAGGGTAGATTCTTGAAGAGGAGAACCTGCAAGCAGAGGGGACAGAGTCTATGCTACTCGGAGGTGACCAGGAGGCACGGAATGTCCACTGATATCGGAAGATGCAGGAGTGATACCGGTGACCTTGTCGCTGCAGCTGTGAGGACCAGGCGACACTGAGGAAGACCAGGAGCCGTTCACAAGCTGTCCCACGTTGTATGTCGAGAACCAGTGAGTCGGTGTCCGGTGGGAACACCAGAGCTTGGCACCTGCAACAGGCATGGTAAACGATGAAGGAGCAACTTTGCGACCAGCAAGGTCCAAGGTACTCACTAAGTGTAGAAGAGTCAGAGCAGGCCTCGAGCAAACAGGGGAGCCCACTGAAGCAAGAGAAGATCCTCGAGAGGATCCACAGGAGTCACAAGAGTACCTCGAGCAGCTCACCATAGATGAAGGCCCGTAGTGCAGAGGATGCAGTGAGGACAATGATCTTGGCAAGAAGAGATGCTGGAGCTTCTCGTAGCCCGAAGATCTCTGGAGTGCAGAGCTAATAAGCCTTGGCAACAGCAAGTTGGTGTGGTGCACATGGTTTCGGACCCAGTGGTTCAGACGAGGGATACTTGCCTTAAACTTCCTGAGAGGACGGTCAGGCCTCGAGGGAGTTGTAGAACCACCATCTGTGTTGCTGAGCATTTCGAAGTCCATAGGACGTCGGGAGCAGCAGACCGGTCAGCTTAGTTGCATTGCCTGAAGATGCTGGGGAGTGACTCCTTCACTCAAATGGAGATTACTTCTGGTGTCCTTTATGCCCACAGGTCTGTTGAAGAATTTGGAAGAAGCACAGACAGACGACAAAGAAGACTTGCAGAACAGCGAGATCAGGAGCAGCAGGAGTCTTCCTTGATGCAGTCTCAGTTCCAACCTTAGTGTCTAGATGGTTAAAGAGTGACGTGGTTTCAGGCTTGAGTCTTGTCTCATGACTAATCGGAGGACCCACCAACAGTTAAGCACTTTTATACCCTACCAAATGGGTTAGGACGACTCGGGGGACCCTCCCAGAGGAGAGGCTGGACAGAGGGGAGGATACTCCAATGTCCTTTGTGTAATTTCGCGACAGAGCAGGATCCAAGGGTCCCTGAACTGGATCAAAGATGGCACCAAGTGTGCCCTTCAAAGCAGTTTGGTGGCGCTGGCAAGTGCCACCACCCCAGCCCAATACACAAAGTCCTGTCTGGGAGGTGGTCACACCTCCCTGTGACAGGAAGCCTATTGTTCTACTTTCCAAGTCTCAAGCTCGGCCCAGCAGCAGGAGGGCAGAATTGTGTTTGGTGTCGGCAGCAGCACTAGCTTGCTAGCAGATCCCGAAAGGCTGTTACCGGGAGTACTGGGGGCTTCCCGGAGGGGCCCCCCAGTGCATGGAATCATACCTTCAACACGGTAACGGTTTTGGGGTATAATTGAAACATATTTGATACTAAACATGTCCGGGTTTGGCACAGCCACTATATAGTTACCCATCTCGTAATGGCAGATGGCCACAATATGTATCAAAATGGCTTACAACACTTACAAAGCCTGGAGAATCGACTCTGGGGTTTGTAGGAGTGTCCTCCTCATGCAGGCCTACCCTCACACTTGTAACCCAGCATCCTGCCTTCAGGATTGAAAGGCCTGCCTTAGGGGTGACTTTTATGTTTTAAGTGTAGTGACCTCAGATATAAGGAAACTTATATCTGTCTATAGTCAGTTTGAGTGGTCTCTCGGGGGTGGCACAATACATGTTGCAGCCCATGGGAGACCCCTGGTGTACCTATGCACTGGGTACCTCAGTACCATATGTTAGGGATTTATAAGGGTACAATAGTAGCCAATTGTGGTGGTACAAAAGTACCATAATGGATGAAAAGTGAAACGTGGATGAAATTGGAATAAAAATGATGACGTTGGATGAATTTATGGCATCAGAGTTATGCTTCAACAATGCTGTGTGTCTGACATTGGGGTGATGTGTCGCCCCATCTTAACAGGTTTACTTGCTCACGTGGTTTAGGGCAGACCACGATTCGGGCCTGCACGCAATCAGATTCTAAGGAGGAATAGGAGTTAATGAAAAGAAAAAACTGGAGTGCACTCTGTCAAACCCTTTCTTGTTGGTACAAAAGTACCTACCATAGTCGAATATAGGGAGGAAGCACAGTGACCGGTGTCCTGATTAGCAGGATCCCAGTTCACCTAGTCAAAGAAACATACTGACACCAGCAAAATGTTGGGTAACCATGGAAGCAGATCCTACCTTCCTACAGTGGTGTGTAAAAAATTGGCTAAGAGCTTTCAAATAAAACCTTAACAATAGTAGCCATGAAGAAGATCTAATCTGGACTAGACAATGGTTATGTGAAACTCTGCAGATCCTTTTCCCCTGTGTTTTTTATTTGACTCAGTTACTGAAATATGTTTCGTCAAACTGCATTGAAAATGTTGAGATGCTATAAAAGAGGTTTCATACTCAATTCTTCAAATTCATCATTGGACTTTAGAAATTTGTTTCATGTTTGACAGCAGGTACAAATGACTTGTTAGCATTAGAAGCAGTAGGCTATAATGTGTGGGTTTGTGTTTCTCCAGTTTAGCCCAGCAACAATAGGATCAACCAGATACCTCACTTCCACTGGTGCTGATGGGACGATATGTTTCTGGCAGTGGCATGCAGACACTATGAAGTTCAAGTAAGTTCAGCTTCTGTGTGTGGCAGTTTGTTAATAAAATAAATGCCTCAAGGTTTAGAAAGGAGACATAACTTAGCTGTTGCATTGCTTTTGCAGCATGGGCATCTTTTATATATTCAGTAGTATACTGCACTAGCAGTTATAGTTTTGAACCATGGCTCCAGCACCTGTCATGTAAATTAGAACTAGCACATTAAATGCAATACTTGTAATATCTTCCTTGATGTGCGCCACAAATAATACACATGGTCTCATTAGTGACGTGGTTTGAAGAGGTCTGGGAGAACCCAAACCTACGTGAAGCACCGCTGATTTAGGACACGAAGGTTTCAAAAAGTATGAACAATATTATTCTTAAGTTGAATCAATCAAGTTGCATTATCACTCACGTGCTTAAAAACTCAAAACCTTTTTAACATTAAACATCAAATGTTTTATGCCACAATGCAAGAATTATTTAAACAATGAATTGTATACGTGAAACTATATCCTGGGTTCATGAAAAATGTTTACATCTCCTTATTCATTTCACAAAATTTGCCTAAATAAAATACAAGAAACTCATAGAAAAAGGCAGTACCAATGCATTTCGGGTTTTCCAAAAACCCTTCGTCAGGGGGAGTATAAATCTCATAAATCAGCTGAATGCGTGTAGTCGTTTTCAAATGGTTATCTTCCAGAACTACAAAAACAAGGAACCATATAAATGTCCATATAAAAATACAAAATCCAAATTTACAAAATGGCCTGAAGGATTTGCACTCGAGAAAAGACCAAACGTCCCACTGTGTAAACAACTGTGTTCAAAAGATTACGTGCTCAAGGTCTGACAAAAGAAACAGAGTTACATAGTGAGTGTCGAAGATTTAAAGAATATACAAGGTTTTCAAAACACTGTTCTGTGAAATGCAAAGTGAAAAACAAAATGGGCGGGAACCGTGAACCAAAAGGAAACACGGGAATGTGCCAGTGATCTACAGACACCGGAATACGGTCTTTAATATACCGTAAAGTGCATGCCATGAGTTGCCCGTAAGTAATGCCAGATGTCTGCTCACCCATGAATTAATAAGGCTCAACTCTGCCTTGGTATTAAATCTAAAAACAAATGCAGAGAGTCAACACTCAAGAATTATCAGTAGTCTCAAAGGAATCACTGCTCATGGTAAAAACCGAGATACCTAAGCCTCCGCTTACCTAATGCCGTGAGCCAAATGTTAAAGCCCCGTTTTTTTCATATTAATTCCCAACGGACACCTTGGTAGTCTGAAAATATATATAAAGTATATCTCAGATTCAATTACACGAGGTGTAAACAGAGATAAAGTAGCGCGTGGTGAGTTAGCGTGTCCGCGTCTCACCTGAATTTTAAAACGCCCAAGTCCACATTGAGATTCCGACTGCAGCCGCATACGTGAAAAACGTGCATTCTAATGAGGGGCGGGAACTTCTATATGCTCAATCGAACAAAAATAGAGGACAGACTCACCGGGGATTCTAATCCCAAGATGCCAGTGTTACAAAAGAGGTATGGTGATTGCACTTGATCATAAAATATGAAAGAAAAGAGAAGGTGTGTGTTATTTAAATTATTTGGTGTTAAAACGACAAGATAAAAAATACGGTGGTGACGGACGAGTGCAAATCCTGTACATTCTCAATAAATTAGTGATAACTGAAAAAAGTTATCTCAGTTGGAATCAAATCTACACAAAACATAGCAGTTCATAATGGTCATTAAGGCCCCCGGGAAACAGAGTCGCGAGGAATTTAATCCAATAGGTCTCCCTACATGCTAGGACTGTGTTCACATCGGTGCTTGAAGTAATGCGAATGCGTTCAAGAATGGTGAAACGCAATTGGGGAATGGGGCTGCTCGGCCCCCCTCCCAAGGCCAATTTCGGCCCAGGGACAGCATTCTGAGATAACTTTTTTCAGTTATCACTAATTTATTGAGAATGTACAGGATTTGCACTCGTCCGTCAGCACCGTATTTTTTATCTTGTTTTTTTCACACCAAATAATTTAAATAACACACACCTTCTCTTTTCTTTCATATTTTATGATCAAGTGCAATCACCATACCTCTTTTGTAACACTGGCATCTTGGGATTAGAATCCCCGGTGAGTCTGTCCTCTATTTTTGTTCGATTGAGCATATAGAAGTTCCCGCCCCTCATTAGAATGCACGTTTTTCACGTATGCGGCTGCAGTCGGAATCTCAATGTGGACTTGGGCGTTTTAAAATTTAGGTGAGACGCGGACACGCTAACTCACCACGCGCTACTTTATCTCTGTTTACACCTCGTGTAATTGAATCTGAGATATACTTTCTATATATTTTCAGACTACCAAGGTGTCCGTTGGGAATTAATATGAAAAAAACGGGGCTTTAACATTTGGCTCACGGCATTAGGTAAGCGGAGGCTTAGGTATCTCGGTTTTTACCATGAGCAGTGATTCCTTTGAGACTACTGATAATTCTTGAGTGTTGACTCTCTGCATTTGTTTTTAGATTTAATACCAAGGCAGAGTTGAGCCTTATTAATTCATGGGTGAGCAGACATCTGGCATTACTTACGGGCAACTCATGGCATGCACTTTACGGTATATTAAAGACCGTATTCCGGTGTCTGTAGATCACGGGCACATATTCCCGTGTTTCCTTTTGGATCACGGTTCCCGCCCATTTTGTTTTTCACTTTGCATTTCACAGAACAGTGTTTTGAAAACCTCGTATATTCTTTAAATCTTCGACACTCACTATGTAACTCTGTTTCTTTTGTCAGACCTTGAGCACGTAATCTTTTGAACACTGTTGTTTACACAGTGGGACGTTTGGCCTTTTCTCGAGTGCAAATCCTTTAGGCCATTTTGTAAATTTGGATTTTGTATTTTTATATGGACATTTATATGGTTCCTTGTTTTTGTAGTTCTGGAAGATAACCATTTGAAAACGACTACACGCATTCAGCTGATTTATGAGATTTATACAGCCCCTGACGAAGGGTTTTTGGAAAACCCGAAATGCATTGGGACTGCCTTTTTCTATGAGTTTCTTGTATTTTATGTAGGCAAATTTTGTGAAATGAATAATGTGATGTAAACATTTTTCATGAACCCAGGATACAGTTTCACGTATACAATTAATTATTTAAATAATTCTTCCATTGTGGCATAAAACATTTGATGTTTAATGTTCAAAAGGTTTTGAGTTTTTATGCACGTGAGTGATGATGCAACTTGATTGATTCAACTTAAGAATAATATTGTTCATGCTTTTTGAGACCTTTGTGTCCTAAATCAGCGGTGCTTCACATAGGTTTGGGTTCTCCCAGACCTCTTCAAACCACTTATATTAATCAGGGACACCGGCTCATATCCCCCATACGTGAATGCACGCTAATAAAAATTAGTATTTTCATTTACATATGTTTTACATTCGTGAAGAATTTGTATAAACCAGGTGTGCAGGTCCACCCATTTATTTACTCATTAGTGACATGGCATATTATGTTACCATTAACTTTATGATCACTCATTGGCAATGATCATAGGTCTGGCTTATAATTGAGTGTTTCTTCAATCACAAAACAATTCAGGCACTCGGGAAGTAATCCTGCATGCAATTTGTCATTCACTCTTGCACTCGTACAGCCATTCATCCACTCACTAACTTATTTTTGTATGTATCTACTTGCCCACCTGCAATAAAACAGACACACATGCTGACACAAGCATATGGAATAGTAGAATACAAGTAGAAAAAATAAACCTTGCTGCCACCTACCCTTAGCTGGCATAAGCTTGCAATTCAACAATAAAATTAA